>NC_134955.1:4177815-4875315 GCF_965638725.1 Aptenodytes patagonicus | reverse complement strand
CTCTTTAACGGGGGAAATTCTGTTGGCGTTATTCCCAAGACAAATACCATTTCATTAGGGCGGGATTGGCGTGACATCTAATTTTCTCATCTGTGTAGGGATCTGCCTGCAAAATCTTGTATACTCCAGTGTGCCTGGTTCAGACTGATCCTGAATGGCACAGCCCTATCCTTCAGATAATCCAACCATACGAGCTTCTTAAAAAAAAAAAAGAAACAACATTCCCACAGGGCACGTAAAAATTACTTACAGTGTGTTAGATATGTTTTAAAAATGCGTGTGGAACCACTGTCAAAAGAACAATAGCAAAACTTTGCTATTTCCAGGCATTATTTATCCAACAATTCTTTATGATTTTCCAAGTCCCTTCTAAAAAGCTACCAATGAGAGAAAACAAATCAGGTTGTACTGTAAACAAAACAATTTCTCTTTCCGTTTCTAATGGTATATCAATAATATTTCAAAATCCTGACAACCAAACCACCAGTTGACCACAGTTAACATGTAAGAAATGTTCGACAAAAAGGATTAGCGGCACAACAGACAAATCAAGATTTGTGCATCTGCCATCACAGCCAGTGTTGGTCACCAACAAAAAAGAGACGTCTGCATAATTTAATCTGTTTCCTGGTCACCTACGTTTCACGTGTAATGCGTATTGCTAGTTTACCGTGAGATCAATCCTGCAATTCCTTTTTCCACTTCTTTTGGCTGGCATTCAGCTACTCAAAACACTCAATTCTTCTTAACAACAGGGACAGGAGCTATATTTTCTTTTGTGTCCTATGGTGTTGAAAAAGATGCTGGTCCTCAACAAATTAATATTAATTGCAGGTCAGCTACTGAAGTAGTGGACAAAGCAACATTTTAGCCACTGTTTTCAGAATCGGTATCTCAGCATCCCAATCTCCCAGATCTGTTGCTGGAACACTCTGAGCAGATAGAGGAGCTAAATAAAATCGATGGTTGGAGACCGAACTGTGAGGAAATCCTTTCCTGGGGAGGGGTGCTTCAAAAACACGGTCAAGCACAATCAGCCTCCCGAGAACATGCTTTCTGGAAACCGTTCTCTTCATCTTGCAGGAGGTTGTAAGTGCCTAATACGGTCTAACATTTTCCTGATTAAATCTACCTAGTAAATTCATAGGGAAAGTTTGCTAGTCCCAGAGAGGGAAGGTGGGGTCACCGAAACCCTCCCTGCAGCATTACATCATGCACTCAGACGTGCATTATGCTCCCGGGGAGGGGTTTAACCTCTCCAGCATCTCTCACTGGGCGTAAAGTCATTTGCTCCCTTGAACCTCTGGAGAGACTTTGAAAAATATGGTCTGGACTTCCTCCGTTCGGAGAGAACCACAGTTTCGACAATGTCCCAGCTGGGGTAAGGAGCAAGCCATATGGCTTGTGTAGGAGCCAAACCTAAATCAAATCCCATTCAAAAAGTCAAAGTCTCTAGAAATTTAGAGATGCCTATTTTATACCTGCAGGGGCAACTTGGTTTGTAACTACCCTCCCTCTTCTGATCATCAACATTGGCACAAATCTCCCTACTGTTTGCAGCACTAAGAAGCAGATAATGTGAGTCCTGTTTTGTTAGGTTCTCTCACCTGCTCTCCAAAGAGCCTAGAGATCACCTGTGTGAATTGGGGGGGGGGGGGGGGACACAAACAACCGGGAGACAGAGTAATTTTCCCTGGGTCATATGACAGCTTGTGGCAGAGCAGACAATAAAATCCAAATCCCTTATTTCCAGCCCAAAAGGTACCACAAGAACAGGCTAAGTTCTTTTAACATCTACTGCCAGTACAGTTAAGGTCATATTTTCAGGCAGATTTACATTGTTTTTTAAATTAAGTAGTTTAATAGTATTTTGCATTCCATGTCGCTCTTCATTCTGGTATCTCAAAATGGCTTACACTAGCTACTTAAAAATGGCAACAACCCTTACAGCAAGGGCTGAAATACACCTTTTCACAGTTGGGGAGCTCATAACACTGAAAGTTAAAGCCGTACAGCAAAGCTCATCCCAGGGACTTTTGCCTACTAGCCCAAAGATTTCCACCCCCCCTCCTTCAGCTTCAAGAACACTAATAATTTCTCTGGAGCACCTATACGGCCCTGTTAAGTTGTGGTGTTCAATCAGTGGCCGTCTACTGATTGAGGAAGTTTGCTTTCTAGCGAAGTTTAAATGTAAATAACTTTCTGTAGTACATAGCCACTAACGATGAACGTACTGCCTTAGTTCTCTGTAGCTCTTATCCTCTTAGGTGAGGAGAAAACCTCTGTGTGTGTTCCTGACCCATTTGCATGTCTCCTTGATCTGCTGAGTTGGTGTGGCAACTTGCTAGACAATGGTCAGCATTATGCGAGGCAACTTGCATTAACACTGCAGTCCACAACGGAACTGGTGTTCTGACAGGCACTAACCCAAAGCAAAGAGAAGAAAAGAATGGAAAACATTAGCCATAAAGAAAGATTGAATATAAGAAGTCTTCAGCTAATATAGCTTATCTGGTAGCTCTTCTCCAGTTCAAGCCAATACCTAGTTTGTTAAAAAAAAATAACAACTGCAAAACAGGCAGCCGTACAAAAGAGTGAGGTTTAAAACTTTGACCGAACAAAAGTTGATTTGTTAAGCATCTTGCCCAGTTGTCACGATTATATCAAAAAAGCAGAACTGTGATCCATTAATGAACATCTAAAGGGATGCATGGCATGGCTGATTTTATTTGCAGTTGACACAAGGCTCTTAAATGACATATCTGGGGATCATTTATTAATCCATGCCCGGTTTGTTTTCATGCTGTGTCAGGGAATCTAAATGGAAAACGGGTGCTTTGCTTTATCTCTGCAATTCTTTGTTTGGATGTTTGTTTGTTTTCAAAGCTTGCTTGTCTGACTAATAAGGCCAGTGTCATGCAGAATAAAAGAGGGATGTGTCACATCAGTTCTTCCCACAGTTAAATGTCCTCCTGGCTCAGTGACTATTTCCCTATTTTAGCAATCATTTTCTAATTTATGTTACTTCCATGTGATCTATAGGGAAAGAAAAAGTTGATTCCCATTTGAACAAGCTCAAAAGCCACGTGCAATCTGATTCTTTGCTCTCTTTAAGAATATAAACCAGGAATAATTCAAGTCAATGTGTTTACACCAAAATGAATTAGGGGGACAATCGGGTATGTAGGATGTAACAAATGCACGGAATTTTTCTAGATGGTCAGACTCCTTGAGTGTAAACACAACTTCATTAAAATCAATGGAAACTTTCACTAATGAAATCAGTGGGCCCTGAATTTCACTGACAAGCTCAGACTCCGAGAAACCATACTTATCACTATAAATGGGCAGACATCAAATTAATGGGGACATTAATTTGTAGCTAATGGTGAAAAGACTAATTGTACAATTTCAGTATCTTTCTGAATCACGACACTCATGTTTTTAGACCTAAAAAAAGGGGCTCTGTGTATCAATATGGCAGTGGTGGCAAATGGGAAGAATTATGGCTTGCCAAGTAAGAAGTTCAACTCCATAGAAGAAGAGAAGGCATATTGCTCCTGGAGCTCCCTCTTCTTCCAGACACAGCCACGAAGCAAAATTTATGTGTGTAAAATATGACCTAGTTACTCAAACCATTTTCCACATTGCTGGTATCTTCTGAAGTGCTTTAACAGTCAAAGGAAGAGGAAGGACTAATATGCATTTTTCAGTGCTATACATAGAGGGAAAAAACCCCCACCTTTCCCGGCTTCCACAATTAAATAATACATCTCCTGTAATATATTACAATTATAACAGCATGGTAATTGCCAACTGTTATGAAATATACTGCAGGCTGGTTTTAGGGTGTTTTTTTTTTAATCAGCCATCATACCTGCCTTAATAAATGACACATACTACCTATAAACTATAACTCTTGATTTCATTAATAGGATAAAGGCCAAACAGTGATCATAAGATAAATTATAAGAATGATTTACAGGAGCATAAACGAATGGCATGTTGTCTGCTACAGAATAATAGTTCTTCACTAGTGTTACCAAAGATCAGTAGTTCATTTATGGAAGATTTTCATCTTTTTTAAAAAGAAAATTTACAAGAAAGTCACATATATGGCAGAGCTGTGAGTCAATATACTTAAGTCTCAAATCATAAAAATTTTGAGAGCTTAAAATACCCCATGAAAATAAAACATTGATTTTTCTTTAATGAAAACTTATTTTCCACCTGAAAAATGGGGGAATCTCAATTTTCCCTTGGAAAAAAAATGACAAAGTTTTCCAGCCAGTCCCTGCAGGATAGTAGCAAACGAGATGCTCTTAACGGCTAGTTACCCACAGGCACTCTGAGCTGTAATTAGTCAGTGGGAAATGCCTCATGTGCTTGTGAGTGATGCGATACTGGGGTTTACAGATGTATTGTCTTAGTGAAATGAAATAGGGCATCTTCTTGATGCAACACCACTTCAGTGTTCTGGGGGTTTTTTTATTGCAGCACTTCTCAGCTTTTACTTCTCAGCCCCCTGCTTTGCTATAAGAGTGCACGACTGGCTGGATTACCCCAGTCTAACCAACCCCGTATCTGAGCTCTAACAGTGGCAAAGAGTGGGTGCCTTCAGGAGAATACAAGCACGCCTCTAGCATTCTCCTATTTTTAACTCCTGCAATTTTCAAAATAATTGCACTTCTTGTAGAATGACATTGATGGAGAGCAGATGACAGCTTTCCTTCAAAACAGAGTGCGAAACAGAGCAAACAGTCATCAAACATACCACCATCTGCTAGAGACAAGACAATTCAAAAGAAATAGCCAAGAAATGCAGGAAGAGCTGAAGCGGTTGCTGACATGTGCTACCGACTAGTAATTTAGCTCCATAAAACTCTTAACTTTTAAGAACTTTTTTGAAATTTCAGATTTGGTGATCAAATCTGTCATTCTGGCAGTGATCCTAGTGAGGAAAGCACATAAGCTTCTGTCCTTGATTCTGTATGCTGCTGAGATTCAACAAGGAGTATTTATGGGATAAATATAAATAAATATAAATTTCTTATATAAATATATAAGAAATGTTATTTTGACCTAGCTGTGTAGTAAAACACCATGAATTTGCTGCTCAACTATTCATTTTACGGAATACAATGATCAATGAAGAAAGCACAGCTTATTTGTCTAAGGATCAGTAAGGTCTGGATCTCTGCTTTAATATAGTTTTTGTGAGTGAGCCAGCTGCCGAGGATAAAGCTAGGATCAGGTGTCTCGCAGAGCTGAATACTTCTTTCACAAACACTTAGGGCTACAGTCAGGGATCATACAAGTAATACATCCCATCTCATCAAGTCCTGGTTTCCTGACTTGGGTCTACAGAGTCATCTGAAGAAGTGAAATACCAAGAAAGATGATGCGGGAAAAAGACTCGATGTCTGGAAGGGCCTTTGCAGGCAAAGATGTGAACTGTGCAACTTTTATCTTCATCTGCTAGAAATTATTCTTGCTACGTTTCATCTGCTGTTGCTTTACTAACTTTTCTTTTTCACTGAGCTGGAGGGAGCTGCATAAACAGGTTATGCTTCTGAATATATCCTCACGTATATTCAAGGGACCTTCATTGCTCCCTTTGTCTCCATTTATTTGGAAAGGAGGAAGGAGCGCGTGTGTCAGCGTCTGAGTCTGAGAAACTTCACATGTAAAGCATTTTCAGGTGCCTGTTTTCAGCCTAAGAAAAGAAGTTCTTCTTTCCATCTTCCACATCCGCACCCACCTCCGTCCTCCCCACTGAACTCGTCTGCCTCTCGGTGCGCTAATCTGCTTTACACTGTCTGGGATATTTTCATTTTCGACACGCAGGATATCCGCAAGAGATTCTTAGCTACCAAAACCTGATATACACCCTTAGAAAGGCATGACCCAGATTATGCATTTGCAGAAATGATATCGTAGTCCTGCCTCTCCACGTAGCCTGTAACTCGCTTGTCTTCAAAATATCCACAACCTATTGTGCTTGATTTGAAAACGCTAGTCACTCGGGGTGGAGTTTATGCCTGACATAGACCAGATAAACTCCAGTCATCACCTCACAATACTTTTTTTTTTTAATTTAATCTTTAAAAGGACAGGCTGCTGGTTAACTGAGAGTCCCCTGTTTGATTGACAGTATCTGTCAGAGGCAATGAACTCCACTTGAACATTGCCTTTATGTTCCTGTGTAAAGTTGTTCAACTGTGACCCTTCCATCTGTTCCAGCTAATCTGAAAGTCATTTAGGCCCGCTTCTCCATTCATCCTAAACACAGCGCATTCTCCTGTTAACACACATATGCAAAGTTGTCGGGCTGTCAGCTACGTAAGGGCTTTTTTTTTTCCCCCTCTTTTTTTTTTTTTTTGGAAACTCTCACGACATCTGTGTCTACATTTCCTTGTAACATTTCTAATAAGAAAAAAAAAATCAGAAACTACTTCAAATCTTACTAATTACTTTTTATGAACATGCCAGTAAATCTCACAGCATCACTTCAGAAAAGATTCAAAATGGTTCTTTAAGGAGAGGTCATCAGGTAGCTGACTTCAGTGCTCCAATGTGCATGTGCAAACCTCCGTATTTTAAAGACTAAGACAAATGGTTGCCTTGAAGAAGGTGTAAGATCTTTACCAAAAAGTGCTTTTAAGATTTTGGAAGATTACTACTCATAAATGGCTGTTCAAGCCAACTTCAAATATTTAAGATTATCATATCCTATTTGATATGCAATTTGAAAATGCATAAAACTTAAAAAACCCTGAAAACTCTTAACAATTTGATGCTCTCAGTTAATTAGCTCCTTAAAATTCATCTTGCACAGGTCAGAAACTATTCCACTAACAATGTCAGCACAGTTAGTATTTATCTCAAGAACGACGGGTAAATAATCTGTTTCTTGCACACAAAGTTAACATTGGCAATTAAGCTAACTTTAAACTCAGGGGAATAAATGTTCCCTAAGGTCCTGCTCAGATACTGCTGCAAAACTATATATTACATCCAACAAAACTAAGAGAAGCCCAAGGAGTCATTTCTGAGGTATCCAAGGAAATACAAAGAGAAGTTTCCTACCCAAGCAATTTGTTATTGTGACACAAGAAAAGAATAATATAAATTTCATCATTCATTATTCATTTCTGGTACATCCACGCACCAAAGTCTTTACACAAGACTGATTCACTAAAAAAAAAAAAAAGAAAAGAAAAAAGAAAAGCGTAATGCCATCTATTCTAAATTACTTTTAGAATAAAGTGCAACCACTACAAACGTTTCATAGAATGAAAACAAAATACTGATTGCAGGGGAAAAAACATTACTGGTATTTTTGTGGAATTTGTTGTGCATCTCAAAAGGACCAGAGTTGCATCCTGAACACACTCACACTATTTCTCAAATGTTTATTATATGGAACGTATACATCTGGTAGAATCTTGACTTCTTGGTAAATGTTAGCACAAAATGAGTGACACTTGTAGCAAACCTTTGTTCTCGTGGGTGATTTCTCTGACAGAAGTTATATAGAAGAATAGAATCAGGAAAAAGAAAAAAAAACCTCAACAGAAAAAAAGCCCCAAATCTCCCTAGCCTACTGTTCAGCTCTGTCATAGAGAAGTAAAGAAACTAGACTTCCTATTCATGTATTACCCACTCCGCTTGTCATGCAAGCTTTTTGGCCGTTCTCATCGTACTTGAATGGTGGTAAAGTAATAAAAGCAATGGGATGAACTTCAGTGCTGCTCTCTCTTTTTTCCTTTTTTCCCCCTAATAAAAAAAAAGAAGAAAAAAAAAAAAAAGAAGTGGTGTTCCTGATTCCTCTTATGATGTGCTGGAGCCTCAACAGCGAAGATGTCTCAGCCTCACAGTCAAGACTCAATAGTACAAGTTTGTGATTGTAATTCAGGCTATGATTTTTTTTTTTTCAATAAACAAGCATTGAGTTTACATGAATTGTCAACAATAAACTGAAATAATCTTTATGTGCCTATATGCTTGCCTACTATTTTCACAGGAAAACTACTTGTTAAACCTATAGGTAACAAAATACATCAAAGTTGCAGAGTTATTGTAAAATGCTCAAAAATGCACACGTGTCTTTTCATGCATATAGTCTCTGCTTAAAATATAGAGTCTCTCTACGTACCTTCATGGGCAAAGAATTTAGGATGAGATTCACCTCATCTAACTTTAGAGGTCTGTAGGACAGACAGCTACATCTGAACTAGCCTAGTCTGTGGAAAGAAATATGCTCTTTCAGGGTATTACTCACCTCATCTGTTTTAAATATCAACCTCGGGAAGAGACGATGAGTCACACACCTTAGATGTGTTTATTTCTCTTCAACAACTATAAAGGGAGTTGAGACAGGTAGCTCGGACATCTACCCTGTTGTTGTTTAGACTGATGAATCCAGCCTTTAATTTGCTGTCAACACCATCAATGAACAAGCTTTGACATTGCTCTCCAACGCTTCTAGCTCTAGAAACTTGGTGTAGAGATACTCATGTTTGCTCTGATGTTACACTTAACATCTTGCATTACTGACAGTCCAATTAATGTTTTAAGGGTCTAACAGTACAAATTTTCTAATTAACGTGGAAAGGCCTCATTAATAATACAGTTAAAATAGCTTCCTAGTATCTACCTCTCTTCCTTGCCACGAAAATCATACTGGGCTACAAGCACAGGTCTGGCAGAGTTAATTAGGTTGGGTTCTGGGTGCTGCCTGGCAGGTACCAGGCTTTTACTTTATCAGCTGGGAAACACTGTTGCTTCCCTTTTACATAGGATAAGGGAAAAGCAAAACGAATTTGCCATGACATAGAAATAGGACATGAATTTCCACGGGGAGATGATGCCACAGAGAAGGAATTAAATTTCCTTAGAGATGGAAGAGAAGGTGGATTTTCAGGAATAAGGGAGCTATGCATAATTAAGAGACCTCTAGAGAAGATCAGGCCTTTATGTGATTTCCCAAGATCTCAGAACAACAGAAGAAGAGTAAAAAAACCACAACTACTAAAGGACAGTGAGAGGGAAGTTACGGCAAAAGTGGTATCGTATGTCCAAGAAGGCTGCAAAGAACAACCAGCGTCTAAGATTCACTGAAAGCTATGGTTAATGTCAAGCTCGATTTTTTTTGAGTGTTCAAGCCAGTTGATTTTTCCAAGTAGCAACGCTTTGTAGGAATAGGTAAGGAAAATGCCAGTACTTTGGGTCTGAAAGAAAAACTGATGGATTTAAAATGCTGGAGAAGAGGTCCTGAAGGGAAGTTCACAGGGAAAGAAAAAGAGAAAACATGAAGGTTCAAGCTGATAATAAATCTCGTTTGTAGCCATATGTTACACTGTGACAGTAGCACTCACCAGAAAGCCCAGTATGTTTACGGACCCTTTTTCTGAATATGTGACTTTGAGCATAACATAGTCTTGGGAAAACAGCCACACTATTATAGGCAGTACAGGCAACACAACTTGTTTTCCACCTCGAGCTAGACCTTGGACAAAGTTTTGGCTGAGATTTCTGTAGGAGGTTGTTGTCTGCAGACTGTTTGTGATCACCTCTAAAGACTTTTGAGTCTTTAAATATGTACATAGAGTAATGTTTGAAGAGTATTTACACAAGCTGGCCTGAAAAACTTCACTGATGAAGCCTTGTCACTCTTCCTGCTACCTTGCTTGACATGCCCAAATGTGCTGATGTCCTATGGAGATGCACAATATGCCAAATACATAAATAAATATGTGCCTGTACAGGTATGCAGATCCCCATCCTGGAAGTGGAAGACCTGCAGTCAATAATCAGTTTGCTGGTAAATACTGTGTATGTGGGAATCACACTGGCTCTGTGTCAGTGAGGCTGAAGATGAATGAAGGTTGATAGCCGCACTTACCACAGAGGGGATGAAGCTATGCAAGGACCTGGAAAACCAACCCGGCAAATTATAAGTCCTAAGTGATCAGAGAAGCCTTCACTGTGCCCCTTCTCTCTCAATTCAAATGTCTGGTGTAAAGACATTTTTAATTCACCTAATCTAACGAGTTTGAAGAAATTGTTAATTAGTTATCCTGAATCCCAAGAGACAGCATTTTGTCTTGGGTAGTCTCCAGGAAGGGCTGCTATGTGTGGTTCAGCACAACGGTGTGCTGAGTAGAGGCCAAAGAGCCATTATAAACAGGGCAACTTACAGGAAATCCTTACTCGCTCTGCCTCTCCTGGTAACCTATTAAATGAAACAGCTTTCCGTGGTATGTGTGTTGCTTTTAGCCAGATAAACACTTCTAATGCCACCACTTCCACCCAATGCCCGTTGATCCCCCCCCGTATTCACTATTTGCACATCCCAAAGGCTTCCTTCCATCACAGTGAAAACTATTTCTATTTTTTTCTAGAAGAAAATACACAGTAAAAAAAAAAAGGGGGGGGGGGAAGCAATTCTTCAGCAATTGCGTGTTACGATGAATATTGCAGGGCTTTTCTAATATTTGGTTATTTCTCTATATCAGAAGATGAGTACTGAACATGGTCTACCTCCCAAGGTGCAAGTCACTGTTTGGCTTCCTTTCACTATTCAGTTTGTTTGCATCAAATCTTTGTCCAGTCCTCACTGCAGAAGAAAAGATGATTTTTAATTAACTGCCAAAACCCTTCTACTATCCTGTGCTACCTTTATCTGAAAATAGAACCGATAAAATCGTAAGAAAATCTATTTGCAAACATTACTCTGTCATCTACTCTGTACACGCAACAATTATGAAAATTAGAGACTGGCTTCAAAATTATAAGATTTAAAAAAATAATAATGTAGAGGTTCTTATTATTTGCCTTTTTATATTTACCCTTAAAAAACACTTTCAATAAATATTGAAAAGATTTGTTTCACATTCAAGAGAGCCAAAAGCGTACATTTAAATGAAAAAAGAAAGAAGGCTGTAACTTCTTTGTAACTATATGATTCCAAGAGCTGGGGACTAGAAAAACAAGAATAAAAATACAGATTTCTGAGCTGACACTAGGGAGCTTGAAAGGTCAATTAGTCCATTCTCTTGCCTCAAAGCTCAATACAGCAACTAATGGAAGGAGATAAAATCATACAGCTCTTTGCATGATACTGCCGTGCTGCTGCGCAACAGGAAAGATTTTTCTGTTAACCGATGTCGGTCTTTAACAACTAATTCTCCACGTCAAAAGTTTTAGAAGTAGAAACATATGTGCTTATCCGCCTAGAATGGGAAACCAGAAAGTGAATTCTTCACTTTTCATTCCTAATTATCTCACTTTTTGAAAGTTGCAAATAGTTGCAGCACAGAAGTATTATCTGTGACACACAGATAATTACAAAAATCTGCTGGGTTGTTCCCATGCTCAGATTTAGGCGTATAATCTTAGCGCTCTGAATTACCACTTACACCCTTTTTGCACCGACCATCTCAGGAACTTCTTGCATCTCATCTGCATGCCTGTAGGAAACACTAAGAATACCCCTAACAAGGAACAGCTTTACATCTGTGTTTGTCTGCATTAATCCTTACATTCTTTTATTCTTTTTTTTTTTTTAAGAAATTGGTTCAATCCAAAAAGATGTGTAAATAAAGGTACTTCACTTGCCCAAGTTTGCCTGGGAATTTACAAAAATGAGCAGATTCAGCTACAGCGCTATTTTTGCTATGTATAAACTGAGCTCCAGGACACTCCCTGAATTGGTAAACATCAAGACAAAATCATTTTCTTCCTTAGTCATATTCAGCTCAAAATTGGAAAACAAAACTGGCACTGTAGGAATGTTACAGTTTGAATTTGATAGCTTCACACGAATAACTGCGCTGTGTATCTGACGTAAAGACATTTTGAGGCACAAAGAAAGCTCTTAAATAAAGACATTAATGTACATCCGCCAGAGACTATGGGAATAATTATCCTATAAAAAAAGTTTAATCTAAAATCCCAAATTAAGTTTGTTTAAAAAAACCCCATTTGTCACTCAGACTGCTGAGCTACCAAAAAATGTGGAGGCAAGTGCATGATCTATAGGGCAAGCACAGCCGACTTAAGGATCTCAAAACAAATAGTGCTAAAATCCGAGGAAGTGGAGACAGTGACTGAAATGGGATGTAGGAATATTAGCTGCATTACTCACATGCTCCATGATCAGTCAATACCATTGTCAATGTCCTTCCTATTTAAACCTTCGTTTTTGTTACACATGACAAGTTATTTAAGATAAATTTGGGAACTTGGAAAAACATGTGCTAGGTGAAGTACAAGCATGAATTAACTGTATTACTAACTGCAAAGCTTTCAAATATCATATGCCAATCATTTTTTTTTCTCAATCTGCTTTAAAACCTATAATTGATCTTTTATTTGACTTTCAAAATTAAATCTTTCTAGTGCATTTAAGCCATTTTTCATCTTTTCTCCTGGCTTCCAGGGAGACTGATTCCTTTTTTTTTTTTTTTTAAAGAAATCTGATATTCTTGTGTAACGATATGACTCCAGGAGCTGTGGCTCTGACAAAAACCACCACTTACAACAAATTATCCAGACCATGAGAATAGCTGGTTATACTGTGCAATAACTGGTAACACTATCTGTCTCACTGCATAACTTTAAACACAAGTGTTTGTAAGCTCCAAGGGACTGTTTTAAAATCTAAATGTAAGTTTAGGGTTGACATCTGCAGAGACAGAAATCGGTTTAATACATGAAATTTAATAAAGGAAATAATAAAAATAATAAAGATGTAAGGAGAACTTCCACAGTGCTAAAACTGAAATCTGGATTTTGTGAAACGGCTGGCAGGTTGCCACCTTGCCAAACTACTAAATAGGTGTTATATACCGAGCTGCTGTACAGGTCAGCACAACAGCCTATGTTACACATCCCTGTGCCATTTGCTGTTAAGAAGTACTGTGTTTGCATATTTGACACATGGGGTTCTTTCCAAGCAGACTGTTTTATCTCGGTGGTATGAATTTTTCCTTTTCTATGTAAATGACTTTCCTCCATAAATTTTGTAGGCAGAAAGAAATCACACATAACTATGCAATTCTTTAAAAAACAAACACACACCACCACCCCCAAAAAACCCCAACCTAACCTTTCTTGTAACACTGCAATGCTGTCAGTAAATTTATGAAAGCATTCCCAGCAATGAAGGTTGGCATTATGGTCCCATCTTGTGCACGTAGCTTTGCTCACATGAGTATTTGCCACTGCTCCTGGAAGGAGCATTAATCGCAGCGAGTGTCTCCTGTTTCCTTTCTCTAAGCGCAGTGCAGAAGCCCTCTGGGAAGCACCACGTTAAGTCAAATACCACTTGTTCACCTCGGGCCGTGGAAATCAGAGCTGATTCCTGGAGTTTGAACAAACAGGGTGAAGGGCAAAACTGGCAGAGCGGCAGAGATCCTCAGGGTGGAGCTTATAGGTAGACGGTAAGTTTGGGAGAATAAATTCCGATAAAGGAATAACTTTATCAAAAAAGTGTTTACACATCTCCTCCTCAGAGAGATCCCCGCTGGAGCCTAACGGGAGCCCATTTAATGGGGTTGGTCTCTCCTTAAGCCCTATGCCTCCCCATTTCTCTTCACTTGCTAGAGCTCAATTTTCCAGGGCTTCCCCTGAAGACCCTCTGTTCTTTCATGCAGTATAAATAATGAATTCTCCTACTAATTCTTTGACATTATTACATAGATTTATTACTACCTTTTAGCAGTTAAGTAGCCAAGGGGTGTTCAAGGGCCTGTCCTAATGTCACAGCGTGAGCTAGAGGCACTGTGAGCACCCAGGCGCTGTGGCAGTACCAATGCTGAGCACAAGCCATAGGAAGAGTCTCACAGTTGGGCTCCTAAGACTGGAATAATGAACACAACCATGGTCTCATCAAACTGACCTAAAATAACCCAGCCTCCTAAAAATACAGAGAAAATTATTTGGGAATAATAATAAACTCGTCCCCAGGAACACGCAACTCCACCTTGATTCTACACAGCCCTTCCTTCAACACCCAGCCAAACGAAATGGCAGAAAATTTTATTTCCTATTACCAGAAATTGTTAGGCTTTAAAATCTCTGTGCTTTAGCTAACCACAGACAGAGCGAGCTCAGTTTTCCAACAGCTTCAGTGGGAGACAGAACAGACTTGTAACTTCCATGAGGTCCCCCTGCCCCACAGACAGGTCACAGCCATCTGAAGACTCTCTTTGCTTTGCCCATAAAACTTCCTTTTGTCTGCCATTGCCTGTGACCATTCCCTTCTCTACCATCTGAAGTTACGTTTTGTGATGGAATATCTGAGCAAGAAACCACATCATTCTGGTACTTCCTTTTATTTAAGTTTAATTACCATAACAGAATTGATTTTGGAAGCACGCTTGCCCAAGAAACTCAACAGGTACGAACAGCGTAGCCAGTTTACAATCAGTTTACAGCTGCCCAGTGTCTGATGCTGTTCAAAAACTCCAGTTTTGGTGATTTTTGCATTACTTATCCAATTAGTGCAACGAGATGAGGTCTCACAGTCTTTGCATAAACTACTGCTCAACACAAAAAGCCTCAACTAAAAGGAAAATGGAACAGAGGACTATTGGGAAGAAAAATAGCACAAATGCTGTTTGCATCTCTCACTTTCAGACCATACATGCAGCATTCAGAAGTAATGGGTGTCTGAACTGCGGTACACCTGCACAGCGGCAGCAGGAGCGTCGCAGAATCACAGCCCAGCCCCAGAATTTGTTCAGGTTTTGAGCTAAACTTCCTCCTTTATCACTTTTTAATCAAGCTTGTCTAAAAAGTGCAGGCTGCCTAACCTGATATCAATTATCCCCCCCCCCCCCGCCAAAAAAAAAAGAAGAAAAACCTAATTTGTAAAGCTCCATTTAGCATATTTTCTTAGAGCTACGTAGTTCAGCGCAGTGATTTCAAGGACTTCTCCTTTTCCAGGCGCAGCCACGCCTCGGGGAAGGAGCCAGCCAGGTCCTCTGACATCGGTCCTGGGTGGCATGCAGAGCAGACATGCACCAGGGTGGGAAACATTGAACTTCACCCTCAAAAAGTATCAAAAGGCGACTTCATTAAACCTAAAGATTTTTTGCAGTGAGGTAACAGCTTATAGTGTATTGCAAAGAGATATGAGAAAGGGCAGATTTTTCTTATCTTTTGTTATTGGAATTGACCCTCAGGGTCCTTAGGCCTTGGTGAGAGCTTAAGCAAGCTTAGATCAAGGAAGGATTTTGAAATTGAATTTATTCAGATTAGCAAAACCTTCCGTGAGAGGATTTACTCTCAACAAGCTGTTGCCAACTCGGAGCTTAGAAAGCCCAGCATATTTTACTGATTTACAATCAACTTTAAAAAAAAAAAAAACACACCAAAAAAACAAAAAAAACCCCAAGGCTGGCCTCATTAAAATGTTTGCAATCAACATTCACACAGTGTCAAAGATTCTCTGCCAAATGTTTATTTATAGGTACTTTCCTTGGTTGTCCAGATCATTTTCATTCAGATGACATTTCAGGGGTTTAGGAAAAAAAAAATATTGCAAATAATGATAGAGGTGGAAGTGCGAGAGGATGAATACAGTTGCAGCACCGAAAAAGTGCTCTATTAAAATGAAAGCCACTTCTCAGTCACTACTTCATTTCATAATAAAAACAGATCTAGACCTCATATAAAAATTAATTTGCACTCTGGCACTTCACATTTTTATTTCAGTATTTATACGTCTGAAAGAGTGAGATATATATTCCCATTTGTATACTGCAGACCTGTAACGCACACAGAGCTCTCGGTCCCCATCGTTTTAATTCAGCAGGGAGCAGTTTTACAAGCGAAATCCAAACACCACTTGAATACTCAGCATTTTGCCATCCTCTTCACTAGCTCCGGATTTTACCTCACAGCTCTGAAACAAAATTTGCGTGGTTGAAATTTGTTACGTGCTTGCACTTGGAATTTTCTCCCTGCACTTAGGCAGAGGAAGGAGATGCGGCTGGGGATGACTTGCTCGGAGACCGTTTCTTGGTTGACTTCTGCCGACTCAGGTGCCGTATCACCGACACACACAGGAGAAATGCCTGTTTTAGCAGAAAAGGGGCTCGTGCCCACGCCTAACGAGTCCATGGCGTTTCAGAGACCTGCATCAGGGCTACGAATTCCACAGGTACTTTGTACAAATTCATACCTCACCCACTCTGGTGGAAACCTGAAGGACGACAATGACAGCTGCCACCAGGAGGAAAGCGCGCGTGGAAACCTACCCCTCTTCGGGGGAGCTGAGGACACAACCACAGGGAACCGAACTCTCTGGGTCTAGCACCTATTTTGGGGCCTTAGACAATTCTTGAACTGTAACAGTCTACCTCATCCAAATTCTGTACAACTTGGGCTACACAGTAAATACTGTGGGTTTTTAATTAAAGAGTAAAAATCAGAGCAATACTAAATCATTTGTTGCAGCTCCACAATCTTATGATTTCTTTCCTGGTTGAGCCTTAGAAGTGTATTTTCTATTTCAATTCTAGTTGTGAAAATCTAACAGTGAGAAGCTAAAAATGGATTAACACGCTCAAATGGTATACTAATATAAGATGAAATGGTGCAAGGGTCCAAACACTGCAACACTCGCTAAGAGTTATTACACTGAATCAATGCAGTAACTGTTTTACACAGGCTCAATTTCCTCAGCACATATGGATTTCTTCGCGTGTATCAGTGCTTATTTTATTTCTCCAGCTAAATTTGTTTTCCCCAACTCAGACCTTTATGGTTTATTGGCATAAAAGGAAAAAATAAATTTCAAGTCTGTACCTTTCTTACTGTGGAAGATTTTTTTGCACAGTATTTATCCCCAAAAATCTCTCAGTTTTGAAAATCTAGCAAGCATAGTTTTATAAATCCTCCTCAGAAAAATCCCTTAATTTCATTCCATAGAATGTTTTTACACCTTTAAAGAGTTTTTTTTAACTGAGAAATGTGGGAGAAATATATTTATCAAGGAACATCTCTATATAAACACAAGGCTCAACACTTGCAGCAAATTTTGTAACTATGTAATTTTATTTAATAATGCATTTCTTTCACATATTTCTAATTCTGATTGAATTTTGCTCCTTTAAAATGAAAGAATTAACTATCAAGTTTTATCAAATAAGTACTAAAGATCCAGATAACTTTTTTTTGAATGGAAGATGTTAAGAGAAACTACTACAAAAGTCTTAGAAGGCAAGTCTTCCCTACAGCTCCCTTATAACTCGGCTGATAAAGACACCTGTGAACTAGAACAATTAGTAAGAGGAGGTCTCAGCCGCGGCACCCCTGGTGTCTGCGATACTCATGTTGCCAAAACGCATATACAGTTTCTTTGCATTACTGAATAAACTGTAATTTTTTAAATTAACAAAACTGAATTTTCCCCACAAATAGGATTTTTTTTTTTTTTTAAAGATTTTACATATTTTGCGCTAGCAGCAGTTTCTGAAAAATCATCTTCACTGTTGCACGATGTGTGCTGAATCTGCCTAAGGTACACGGGATTCCCCTTTGCCCTCTTCCAAAGTGCGCACATGCGTATGTTATCGGAGCCAGGTTTGGTAACTCTTGCAAATTCTAATTTTGTATACTTGCCTAACTCTAAGCCCATTGTACGTGGTATTAGGCCCATTTCTTGTCAGAAAGGTTACTGTTGTATGTATATTATCTTAAATGGTCTTTTTGTGACCTCGCTCAGTACCCTGAAACAAACGAAGCAGGTTTTTGGTTTGGGGTTTTTTTTTTTTCTCCTGATGGGCGTACTAGGAGTTGGGGGGAAGAAAAAAAAAAATCATCATTACACATGCGGTGCACCAAGGCACACAGACTTCCTTGTGACCGTATTTAAAGAAGCGGGCACAAAGAAATAGTCATTGCAGCTACAATAGGGGAAATCTAGTATGCATTTCCAAGGAATCACATTTTGGGGAGAATTACAGAATAATTACACATATGCTTAGATCACGAGCATTCAATGAAGCGGACAATATTTTGAGGATTTAAGATGTTGGTGTTGTGGTCGTCTCTAAGAAACCAGGATAATTCAGACATTCAAATGCAAAAATGCACCATTTGGAGAGTGTAATGCGGTCTGTTCTGGTCAGTGTTACAAATTCGGAAAGGATTCCCTGGCTGCAGACATTAGCCACTTAATACTTAAATCTGTTTCCAAATGTAAAGCGTACAACAAAAGTGTTTTGCATTAATGAAATGTATCCTAACACTAGTTTAGTGACACATTTCATTACTGTGTCACATTACCGATGTAAAATATAATTACAACAGATATGCCTGTCTTACAGCTTGATAAGACCCACGGATGAAATATTGTTTAACTAATTATGCAATAAGCCTCCATCTCGGTCCCGTCATTTTCTAGCCATAGGCTGAGCTAATTTCATGCCAACATACGCAATGGAACTTCCCAGCCTTACAGCTGCGATTACAGACGGCTCAGTCGTGTCGATTCAATTTCTGCCCGTACGAGCAGCATATCAGGCCACGATAACTGTCAACTGCTAATGAATCATTAGGAAGCGCCAGCAGATGAGTGCAAATATGTTTTGTTTTTCCCTACCGGTGTCACAACACAGACCGTTGTCCTTCGCGCTGGCTGTACTTGTAAATGCAGAGAGACGCTACCACGTACAAATTTAAGAAACTTCGCATTGTTCTGTCTAATATTTCACAAAAGCAAGACCACTGCAACCTAGATGACAACACTTTGGGATAAATAAAATAATGAGACACTATTTAGAGTGCAGTAGAGAACCTGCATCTAGCTCTATTTCTACCTATCTTCTACTTTCTTAGAGTGTATTTCAATACTCTTTAAAAACGAGGCAGGTTTTGCTTCTCTGCATCTGGTCTCATTATAATTGAGAGCAAAAGAATAACATCATCGGTATGCAAACTATTATTATAGAGCTACTCATGTGACCCAGGGTATTCTACAGTAATCAAAGGAAGAATAAATGTATTATTATAGCATCTACAATACGCTACAGTCTTTACAAATAAGTAAAACAAAGGCCGTAGCCTGAAAACTCCTACTCAGATGAGCGTGCTGTAGTACTTACTGGGGCTGTTGGTATGATGGGAGCCTGCTTTGAAAATTATATAGTTCGAGAGACTATATGTAATTGTTGATTCTGCAAACATTTACTGCTGGAAAGTCTTGACACAGTGCTCATTTATGGCAAGAACAGCCTTCAGAGCGGGGCCCAGCAGTGCTGGAAAACCGAGGGACAATTTTCCATAGCGAGCACCCCATTCTGTCGTTGCCGTTACGGAGGCGGCAGTAAGTTGGCTCAACGTTTGAAGGCTGAGTCGCCACAAAATGCAGTGTCAGCAGAATAGTTACCATCCCTTCAGAGCCCTCTGTCCAGGCAATACAATGAATTTGAGACAATTCCGCGAGTCCTTCTCCCTTCCCCCCAAATCACAATACCAACATAAAATAATAATATCTTCTCCAAGCAATTAGGACAGAGTTCCCTTCGTTTATATTGTGGTTTGATTAGCCTCTTTGGTCCCCTTTGGTTGTGGGCTTTAGCTTTTTTCTGTAGAGTTGAGGTTTACAATTTTTGTTTCAAATGAATCTAATTAAATTCATGAAAGTAAATTAAATTAAACTTATTCAATTTATTAAACAAAAAAATCCACAAAACTGTCTCATACTAAAAGTCACGGGATTTGAGAACCTGAAGAGCCTGATAAAAATCTCCAATTTTGATCATTCTAGGCTTGAGGGTTTTTAATACTTTTTAGTGGACTTTTTATATCTTGGTGCTTCTTGGGAGAAGGGAAGAAATTAATAGACCTCACAAAGCTATTTAAAAAAAAAAAACAACAAACAAAAACAAAACTCACACAACTTTGTTTCTCAAGCACTGCTGATGTAATTCTGCCTATCAGGAGATAAAGGACTGACCAAGTCACTTGGCAGCAGTGAGCCATCTTCTTTGCAGCTTTGATGTTTTGGACTTTTACGAAGTACAGGGATAATACACAAAAAGAAAGGAAAAGGAAACAAAGACGACAAAGCTGATAATCAGCAACAGGTCTCTAATTCTATGCAACAGAGTATGAAATTGTCAACATGTACAGTTTATTTTAAATCCAGTTCTTATTTTAAATTGCTGAAGTAAGTAAGGAATAATTATAACCAGGAATAAAATAATAATAATAAAAAAATCAGCACCACATGGACCATCAGGTCCATATGAGCTGTGAAATTCAAGTGAAGGTCACAAAATACAAGTGTGCGAATAATATAAGTAAAGGCAAGCAATTCACCTGATGTTTTAGCTGCAGAAATTGTAAATGCCCTTAAAAATAACAAACCAATTATCTTTCCATAATAGGACATACAGAAAAACATGGTATAGGATACATTCAGTCCTTCCTTGCTACAAAAAGAAAGAAATAGAAGGGAAGTTACCAGATAAAATAGGAAACAAAGAGTGAACTTCATAATTAAAAGAAATTGCTAAACGTACAGTTACTTCTTTAGTGTTCTATTACATGAGACTATAAATCAGGCAGAATTCACCCGACATAAATATTTGGATTAAAAAGGCTTCTGCTTTGAACGTGGGAAGCAGAACAGACATTTACACTAGTAAAGAGCAACTTGCCAGTGCTGTGATTCCCTGCTGATCAGAATATGCCAAAGATTCGACTGATACAACCTCCTAATGGATGGAATAAGTTTTCCCAGAAAATTTCCATTTTTCTAAGATGTAAAATCCGGGGACTTTTCTTGATGGATACATTTTTTACTTGGTTGTCTTTTGCTGGCAGCGTCTCTTCACACGCATGCCGATTTAGAATATGACTGTGTTGCTTAAGTCTCTTTATGTGTCAGCTTTGTTTAGGGAGACATAAGGTGGGCTTTTTTTAACCTATGTCTTATCAGTTCAAGCTACCCTGTTTTAGAAGTGACTGAACAAACCTTTTGTTACCTCCTGTTCATTATCTTTGCAAAGAGTCTTATCTCAGCCTAGTTTCATGTCATCTACTTTCTACAGCTCAAAACTCGGCGCAGGGTGAACCCCTACCTTGCTGCTCTCACTGGAGTGGGGAGGATGAGCAGGGGAAAGGTGGTGGGTCGTCCTCCATTCACACCACACGGCGCCTGGAGCTGTCGTATGCCCACACATTTCATTCTCAAAGGCCAAAACCACAACTTTCCCAAGCACTAAGTATTCCTCAGACTCGTATCAAACCTGGTTGATAACAGTCAGTCATGGCTTTACAGCAAACATTTACAAAGCACTTCTAGAAATGTTCCCACCTGTTGATCTTAGACATCTTCCTTTGCATCCAGTAAGTCCAATAAGAAGCAATTCCAAGCAAATGTACAAGGCAAAGGTAAATCTGGTTATATTAGCCTAAATGGAAATAGCAATCATTTAAGTCTAAGGAGATAGTATTAAATCCTTCCTGTAATATCTGCACACTTTGAAGCAAAAGATGGCAACAGCTAATGGAGTACAATCAGTACAATCATCTGTAAGAGTTTACTCTTCCTACTGTGCCTAATAGTATTTTGGTGACATTATTATTAGTAAAGCACAAGAGCAGCTGTCTGGGCAGTATATGTTTTCCATTAGCATTTTTGCAGTGTGCTGAAAGATTATGGAAAGGGAAGAAACAGTACATGAATCAAGGCCTGGCTGTCAGACTAGAGGAATGAATATGGGAGTCTGATTTAATTTCATTTTCATGGAGAGTACAACTGCTATGTAATTTGGTAGCTGAAGTCTTCCCTTAGGAGACATCTGTCAGGTCCTGCGATGCCTTCGCTTATGCCAGCTTTGTGCTTTAGTAACTGCTGACTTGAGTGAAGTTACTCCTGATGCACACTAGCATAGCTGCATAGACAGCCAACTCCATTCGTTCCAGTCTCAACTGAAAGTGCTCCATGGGAAGAAATATGTGGCTATCTACCAGCAAACAGAGCAGCAGTCTCTGTTTCATACTTGCTGGGCCTATGTTGTTGCCTCAGAAAAGCCAGATGCCGTTTCTTCCTCTTTTACTCGGAGGACTCCATCCTTTTGATCAACAGCTAAAAGAATTTCACAGTTCAACCTCGAACTCATTAACTAAATAAAATTTCTGCTAGGAACACCCAACATTCTCACGTGTTTGTTGTTCAACCCGTTAGGTTGATGGGATAGTGCAAGTGAGGACACTTGTTACAGCATCAGCTGGAACTTGAAAACACAATCATTGCATCTACAGACTCCCCAACCTAAACCTGTCTGTGTTATTTTAACTGATGTTTCCAATAGCTGAAAGACATATCAAACATAAAATGTGTAGAACAAACCAGTATTTAGCAAAGAAAAACTGTAGCACATTCTAAAAAGGATTTATTGAAGTCTTAATTTGGCTTGGGCATCCTTTGACACAAAAAAGTCCGGTGGCTTGGGAAAGCAACTTTGTATTATCACATCCCCACTGGCAAACAAGGCTCCGTAGGCTCTACTGTGGCTTCCACATTCTCCATAAAAATAGACAGGAAAGCTCTCCAAGCCTGGCTGAGTTTACTCAATGTGTCAACCAGCCAGGACATATATTTCATTAAGTACAAATGCAATGTAATCTACTCCCTTCACAGAGCCACGGGGAATTGCAATGGCAACGGTGATAGAATCATCATCACCTCTGTGTCAGAGATTAGCAAAGAAGAAAACCAACTTCTTTGGTTACAAGAAGTCAGAAGTTTTCTAAGGTCAGTCAGAAACATGCTGTTACTTATTCTGGGTTCAGGTCATGGCCACATCTGTCTGGCACATGAAATCAACATTTTAAAGTAAAGGATGTCGTATCCATCCTAACCCACTTGCCTGTTTGTTAGGATGCTGTTTGCAAATGGTCCAGGTAATGTATTGGAAAAAACTGTAACCTAGAAAAACTCGGAGTTACTTCTCTGCCTAGTACTAACCAACACAGCACTACATTCATTCAAATTGGCTGAAAATCTAGCCTTGCAAATAGTTATGTGCCTTCCAAATACCCCAAGCCTTAAACATTGCATTCACATTCAATCCTAATACCCCGAAATCTAATAAACCGCCACCCAGATGCAAACAGGCAAACAGTTAAAACAGAAGAAACCTGTGTGAGTTCTAGTTGTCATAAACATGTAACTAATAAACAACCCAAAACATACAATACAAATTTCTCCACAAGAAGATCTTGCTGTGGAACAAAGGACACTGTAGCGCTCCGTAATTTGGCTGGCTTTTCACGCTTTCCCTATTCTTCTAGTGAAAACTTAAGCCATGAAATTTCTTTTTTGTTAACGCAAAGACATGGTAATGTCAAGCATTCATGACCATAAGCATGGAAAATTGATGAAATTACAGTGTGTTCAGGAAAATAATACGGTGATGAGAGAAAGAATCTCTGCTTGTATCTGCGTCCTGGTGGCAGCTTTTTTGAACAGGTGAACATTTTTTCCTCCCTCTGTGCAAAACATCTCTTTGCATGAATACAACAAATAGATGCCCAGGGAGAAAGGTCAAAGGGAAATAGTCACACAAATAATTAAGATATGAAGAGACCGTGTATTAAGTTCATTAATGCTTTCCACTGTCTTGTTTGGTTGAGGTGCACCTTTCAACTTGACACAAGATTGCGTATGCAAAACTCTACGAAAATGGAAGATGACTGAGCTGGGCTTCTTATTGCCAAAAACCAGGAAAGGCAGAATATGGATAACAGGGTAGCCCTCTTCCAGCGCTCCCCACGACCTAGCGGTAGCTATCTGGAAGCCTCCCAACCCGTGTCCCCCATCTCCTGGGCGCTCCTGGCGTGCCCCAGCTTTGGTCCTGCAGCTACAGTGGGGTCTTCCCACACATTGCTCTCACCTAGTGGCCAGGTGAATAAATCAATGAATGCACAAAGCCCAAAGGTCATACGTAACATGCAGCCGCCATTTTCCTCAGTAGAGGAAATTATCTTAAGAATTTCATCAGTAAATGGAAAGCTAAAATTAAAACTGGAAAACTAAGCAAAAAACAAGGTTAAATGAAATAAGAAAGCAAACCAGAGAGAATAAATACAGGTGAACACCCTAGTATAAAAGCCCGTCAGCCTCATCTCAAACCAGGGAGAACAGCGCTTGGTTAAGTCCCCAGACTCAGCTCTCCTATCGACAGGAGCTCTTCCCCGTGTGAATGAAGGAGCGTAGGCTTCATTTGTGTGCGAGTACGTGTGTTAGCTCCCGACATTGCAGCATACTCTCCCGGGGAGCAGGTATTTCTCTGATAAAGAGCAAAGCCCACAGCTCTGCCACCTTCCAGCCTGCACCTAGCTTTCGGCATAGACCAGTGATCTAGAGCGCTCGGTCATAAATAGAAATACTACCCCTCCAAGGATGGGATTGCTTTGCTGGAAATCTATCTATCACACTAATTTCTGACGCTTAGACAGACAGGACCTCCTCCTCCAAGGGTACCCCGGGAAAACCTGTTCTCTCCCCTTCTCTTTCTTAAATTATTCTTTCCGTTAAGGGCACACCCTGTTCTTAAAGGAACAGCTGCAAAGAATCACAATGACCATGCTGGAAACTTAAAAGCAATCTGATATTAACACAATTTCCAAACTATCTTCTAAGTCAAAGTTATCGGGGCAGGAAATGCTTCCAACTATTTCTTTGAAATCCTGGTGATAATTTGTAGCTGCTTATACATAATTTTTCAATCTTACAGGAATTTCAAGCTTTCAGATCTTCTACAAAGGTCTCTTTTTCCCAGGTAGACAGAATACACTCTTATCTTTTACGTGTCCTATACATGCAGTAGGTATACAACTATTTAGGAAGGAGCCGTGCAGTAACAGACCTCTCTCCCAGACCCTAGAAAGCTCAGCTGCAGCTAATGAAAACACAATCAAAGGCAAACCTGCCACCATTTGGCTTGTCTTTGGGATCTGAAAGCAAGGCTTTCTGTCACTGGAGGTCGAGACCATATTCATTAATGTGAAAGTAAATACATGACTGCGAGTTTCCCCTATGGGTTCAGCTGCTGTAGGCTGACACAAACCTGAGATTCAGTTTTGTTTTAAGGCAGCACCTAGTTTGCCACAAGTGTGCTTCTCGTTCAGTCTGTGGGCATGGGCCCTGCAACAGAAGCTGCTCTTTCCTGGCCCGGCTTTCACCCGCTCTCCAGAATCAGCCACCCGAGTCTGACACACCCCGAGGTTTCCTCGCTGGGGATATTTTCCTGAACTTCCCAGCCAAGCAAACGTAGGGCTCATTTGCTGGCAGCTGCCATCATACTACCACTCTTTTAAAATCATAAAACCTTTTTGTTCGCTTTTTAGTTAAAAGTCACCTCTTAACGGTTTTCTCCACAGGTCTGAGGACCAAGGCTGTTTTCTTAAAAGCTGACATTCATATATATTCAGATGGCTCCAGAAGCAGATGTACCTCACATCTCAAGGTCTGCCATAAACCTGGGAGAAGCAGCAACACCACTCCAGATCCCGAAGTCTTACACAATCTTTGGACTTGGAAAAAGTAGGAGTGAAACTTTGCCGTGTAACACAGTCGTGCATTACCTTCCTCAGGCATTAGGTAGCTCCACAAAGCGCAAGGCAAATGCCAAACAGGGAGAAGTCCTGTCCTAACCTCCCGGCACACAAGCTAAAGGCAAGACGATCTGCATAAATGCTGCAGGAATCGCAAGTTATGTTTTACATCACCGATTTCTTCCTTAACATCACCTCTTCGTTGTGCTCATGCTCATGTTGCCCTCTCGTGGCTGCTTTGATGAAAAAGCAGGACCCACCTCAACCAGCTCAGGACTGATCTGTGATTACAAATGTATTTTTGGAAGTTTAAGACCAGCGTTTTATCCCTGAGAGTGATCCATTATAGCAAGAGTTTTTATTCTGTTAATTCTACCAACATCCTTACATATTTAACTTCCAAGTCCTAATCACCATAAAGTCCAAATACACAGAAGGCGGCGGTGACAAGCAAGCTCCCTGCCTCAAACAGCCATGTCCAGCTCACAGCCTGCAGGCTCCTGACTGACATTTGAACCTTGCTCTGCTGCCTGTCCCTCTTTTCTGATGGGGGGAGGAGGAGGGGAAGCTGAAGGCCAGATTAATTGTTCAGGCCATGACAGTCCTCACCAGACGCCGTCTCCCCAGCACAGACCAAGCACCACCCAAGCACGACTTGCCTGGTCTGCTTGCAGCAAGGGAAGGTTTCCCTCCCCGCGCCATGTGCTTCCTGAGCACCACTCCCCATCCCAGCCCTCATCTGCTTCCACACATGCACGTAGGCAGCACTGTCGTTCTTACGTTACATAGCACGTTAAACACATTTGTGTATATATTTTGCAGTTTTGCTCCATTGCTATATCTCAGCAGGAAAATTTAAAGGCTTCTCTGACTGATGTCAGTGAGTTTCCTTAGATCAAGTCCAAGCACAGGAAGACCCACAAATCCTCAACTAAAGTTCCTCTTTGCTGTACAAGTGTGAAGCCATTGAAAGTACAGTCAGATTGGAGACCCTGCCGAAGTCACAAGAACTTCTCCCGATCTGTAAGGGTACGACCAGTAAATGACGACTGCCCGTAGCAGCCAGGGGCCCCAGGACGTATAGTCAGGCAGTGACTGCCGCTCTCCCTTGTCCCAAGTCATTCAAGCCCAAGCCCTCAAAGCCCTATAGCTTTCTCTAATGCCCACTGATTTCACCCACAATTAGCTGGCTTACTAAATACTCTAGAGATGAGCCTTAATCTCCTGGTGATTCAGTGATTAAACCAGAAAGTGTGGATAAGCTCTTATAATCAGAAGGTGTCGTAAGGAGGAACACTTAGTATACAAGAGGCATAGATACTGTATTCAAGAATAAAATAAACTTAGTTTCAGCAACAAAAAGAGCATCGGGATGTAGCGCTCAGAAAAAAAATACGCAGTTTCATTTGTGAGAGTTTTTAGTTCTTATTAAAAGCTATTTAAGTTAATTCAGGAAGACTGATAGTTGCTATGAACTGACAGAGTGCCAGAAAAAGGAGGAGCCAAAAAACCATAACATTGTCAGAACTAGACAAAAAACAGTCTCCATCTGTCTTGCGACCTGAGAATATATTGAAACTATTTTCCCCCAACTGTTTCTAGAGCAGATGCTGTTGCATTTTTCTCTGTACACACAAAGAAAGAAAATGAGTAAACACCGGTCACAAATAAGCACACAATCCTCCTGTGCTATGTGACACTTACCAAGAAAAAAAATGCACATAGAAAACAGGTATGGAAGCGCATTAATTTATACACCACGCAAAACTAATGCATAACAAAGAAAACCTTCATGTAGTTGCTAAAGCAATATTACAGCTTCTACTTCTTAAGCCACTAGGTAGACATCATTTACATTTTGATTCCACCATTACTTAAAACTTGAAAGACACAGAGAGTTAACTGGAAGAGTTTCCACTTCTAAATTCCCTTTTAAACATTTCTCCCTTAAAAGTTTGTCATTTCTTAGAGCTCTAACTTCTGCAAATGCATGAGAAAACACCCAACAGATGCTTCTGGACAGTAAACTGGATGAAGTCTCCGGTCTAGAAGGATGGAAGAGGAATTAGAAAATGTCTCAATTCTTCCCAGTTTGTTTCAAAAGCAGTTGACAAATTTTTGTGTGGGAAATTAAACTTGTTAATTGGCTGGCCGTGACATATTCAAATGTTCAGGATCAGAAGTCTATGGCTTTATCCAAACTCACCGAGAGACAAAAGACAACTTGTAACAACTGCTCCCTAGAAAACAAGCTTTCCTTTTTGATACCGTGCTGTTATTCTGTGAGCCGATGGATGTTTTTCCTCATGGATTACTAATTAAAAACTGAATTAAGTCTACCGAGAGTGACAAGGTAGTTCAGCTGGAGGAGGACCACGCCGCAGAACCAAGGGTCACCAGGAGCAAGAAAGCAGCCATAAACATGGAGCGCCTTGGTGAGCTCTTGGAGGTTCAAGATGATAACCCTACCGTAATAAATCATTCAAAGTAGAGGTATGGTTTTTCCACTCTTCTTAAGCGTGAGAAGAAAATTGGTGAGTTGAGAGTGAGCATGTGGATGCCTTTAATATCACATAGCATCATCATCATCATGGTAGAATTATTTTCTCCACCCCGCCAAAACATATGAAATTTGATCTCATAATCTGAAGCAGTCACTGGCGGAGAAGTACTGGAGTGTTCATAAAATATATAGGCCAGTTCCCAAACAATGCATTTTATTGATAGGCACTGGAAGTGGGATTTTGTTTCAGGAGCCAAATCCTCCCCACAAGAGGAAACATTCCTTTCTTACATGTTCTGGCAAAAACTACTGTGCATAACTGCTGAGAAACTGGGTAGATTTTGTAGGTTCATGGGGACCGAGAACCACCTTGCACTTTTTTGTCCCTCTAGCAGTAGCTGTCTCTACGTAAAATCATCTGTGGTTGACAGTGCTTTGTAACACTCGCTTTGATTTTGATTTAAAGCTGTCCTCAAAAAACAATTTAAAATCCATTATGAACAACCCCTGGAATACAGTAGTCACTCCCAGCAACTCTGCAGCACTTCAGCTGAACTATGGCAAAAACAATTTGTCACAGCAACAGCTGAAACAAGATGTGTCAGCAAGATGAATGTCTTGTTCATCCACACTGCAATGCTGATCGGGACTGGAGGAAAAAAAAAATCAGTCTGTTTCCAGCATGTGTTAGGCAAGAAGAAATAGTAATTTAACTTCAGTGGAGATGGATAAATGTCTGTATCTCATCAGGTGTCTTGGAATAATCCCTGGCAATGTAGAGCATAAAACTCCTGACCCAAGTCAAGTCTATTCATTCGTATTCTCAAGACCGTTAAATAATACTTAGGCAGGCATTATCCGAACATCCGAAATCTCTGTTGGGGTGGCTCCCTCTTTCTAACATAAATGATTAGAGGAACTGGACTCTCCAAAGGGTTCACACTCTGAGTGTATTTTTGGATTCCATATTTATTTTCTTGCAGTTATTTAGCATCTATTTTAATTGCTTAGTACTAGCCCTACATAGTTTTACAAACTGATCCTGGGTCTCACTAGCCAAATTAGATTGTTCTCATCCTGTATATTATCCCAGCGTAGCAGGCTTTTAAGTCAAAATTTCATCCATCGTGCTAAAGTAACTGGGGTTCTGTAAAAGCAGAAGACAGGGCATATCTTTTACTTTATGGGAGTTAACGTATACCTCCATTTGCCTTCAAGCATTAGATAAGACTAGAAACAGCTCGATTTCTACAGCTTTTGGCTCTGTTCACTTGAAACACACTCACTGAATTCCAGAAAAACGTTTTTGGACCCGCACCAAACATCTTGTGGCCAAATGTGAGCGAAAGCAAGCTTTGCTTGGTTTTAAGTTCTGTTTTGAAACATTTGGTCTGGTTCTGCAATCCTTAAATTTTCTGTTTTCTCCCCCCAACGACTACCCTTTGCTAGCAATATTCTGATAAATTTACTATTTATGTATATTCAGCTTCATTATCTTACTCCTTTCCTCAGCCCATCTATGTTCCTGTCCAGCACAAACTTAAGATTGGTCCAGGGTGCTACTTTCAACTGAGTTTCAAATCATTTGAAATTTGGACTTGACTGATATGGAAAAGTGGATGAGGCATACTTCTAGTCTGAAGAGATAACAGACAAAGCAGAGATGTCCCATGTGACCTTTGCCATGACTAGGAGGAGAAACCATTGCAACTTCTTGCCCTTGGCTCTGAGGTGCAGAAGAAAATCGTGGCTTGCCTTGGACAAGCAGAGGAATAGAGAGAGACATCTGTTCCAGCTAGATTTGTTATTACTTCTAGATTAATTAATTCAGTAGGATTCTTTTCAACCTCCTTCATGTACCTTCTGCCTTTTTCTCCTTTCCTTTGCTATACAGTTTTTCCTTTACAACTCTCAAATACCCCAAACAGAGAAAAGTAAATTAATATTGTCTTGGACAAGTTACTCAAGTTTCCACGCTAGTTCTTAGACCTAATCTATCTATCCATCCCATATAAATGTCTGTACAAAGTCATCTATTATGAAGCTTTAATTCCATTCTTCTTTCAGCACCACTAGCATACAAAATTAATATCAAATGCCTTTCTGTTAGCTTCCCCAACTCACAGGTATCACAACTCTCAAGATTTTTTTTCCCTAGCATCTTAATCCTCCGTCCTGCATGTCAGATTCAGAAGGAGACTAGATAACAAGGGCAGCTGCCTTTAAATTTCATGTCCTTCCATGTCATGACCTGCAATACTGTAAAGATGTTGCACACACACACACACAATCAGGTTTGCTCACGTTTTGCCTTTTAAAACTTAAGGAGTAAGTTTTGCAAGCTTTATGCAGTAGACAAAATATCACACTTCTAGTCCAGTCTTTCTGCGTTACGACTGCTTTCCTAATAAGCTTTGCCAGCTGCATACATGCAGTAAGGATCCCGTAGCTGATTTCTTAGGACTCGCTGCTCCCAGTTCCCAAAGTTGGAGAGGACAGGGTGGGAGTGTGCCACCTCGGACCGTCCTAGTGTTACAGATCTGGGGGAAGTACCTCGAGATCAAAAGGCATTTGCTTAAATTAGCATTAGTATTATTATCTAAAGTCCAAGTTGTCTTCAAAAGCAAGGAAGTTTTCCTAAAAAATTCCAAAATCCTCCTCGTAATTGGTTTCATCATGTATATGACATTAAAAATCATCGCCAGTGTATTTGTCCAAAATAAAAAAATAGAAAATACCAAATTTTTGCCCTTTCTGACAGAAATCATTCTATTTGGCTACCTGATGAGCCCTTGGGGTTAATTAGAAAATCCCCATCAAGAGCTCAGAGGCCAATATCAGCTGTCAAAAATCCCACATTCCCCTCTTTCACCTCTTTCAAGTGCAAAACAACCTGTGTCTGAAGATGTGCCAGAGAATAAAAGGGCACACCACAACCACTGTGGGCTCTGACTTAGACCTATTCATGGCCTCACTACTATGAATACAGCAAAATCTCAAATGAAAGTTTTAATCTCCCCACTGCATTCAATCCAAAGAGAAAAGGGCTTCCCTTTTAACAATTTCCCCCCTTAAATCTTTTGTGTTGCTCTGCTCCTGAAAAAGCTGAGATTTTGCTCAGCCCCAGCGAGGGCTTTTTGCCATAGAAAGCGCTGCACCTAACCCCTTTGTGCTGACATGAGAGTAAAGGTCTGCTTGGACCAAAAGTAACTAATGCAAAAGGCCTTCAGAAGGTCTAAATACAAACTGAACAAGATCAGAGTTAAAAGTGCAGGCATCTGATCTCGCCCAACTTGCCTCGCTTGCTCTCTTCTCTTGTTCCCAAAGGTGCACGTTAAATACGAGGATGAATGGGGCAAAGCAAACATTTAAAAAAAAGAGAGAGACCAGATGTAATAACGCTGGAAGATGAAGACAGAAAAGCCCTGTTACACCACGTCCGCTGTGCCTTCACCTCTCTCCAGATCAAACGAGATCTCTCTCATACGTACAGGTGCATATACACGTACACAAGTGCTATTAAGAAAGCACAGAGAGTTGCTATCCCGGTGATCACTGGCTGTTTTCCTCTCCGTGTAAGCAGAAGTCGCTTACAGAAAAGTCACTTAACAATTGAATTTTGTATTCAATTTTATGAATGAAGGAAAGTGGCAAAGCCTACGATTTCATTAACTAATTGCTAGGCCATGTGCAGAGGCATTAACAGTGTGGGTAGGTGCAGAAAGCCAGAAGAAACTGATTATGGAAACGTGCCGAGAAGAGTATGCATTTTCAGATGTGCTACTCCCATCTTTTTGGGTTTGGGAGGTTTTTTGCTATTTCACTGCAAAACACACTTTTTACTCAGAACGGAACATTTCTTTCCAAGTGCCCCCAACCTCCGAGAGCACCACCCTGCCTCACCTTTTGTGCCCAGTCCCTCTTACCGAAATGAAGGCGGCACGATTTTATGCCCTTAGGAGAGAGAGCGCTTCCCCCCCCCGCCCAGGACAGCTTTCTCTCCCCTTCAAGTGATTATTGTTTTGTTTTTTTCTCCTCGTGAGCAGTAACACCTACATTGTATGGGGAGAGACAGCGAGCATTCATACCCCTCAGAAAGCCATTCACTTCAAGGCAGCTGGAGAGGCTCAGTGTTCGGCTTGCCCTCTTCACTCTTGGATGAGTTTTGTGCAAAGCTCGGGCTTGGAGTCCTCTCCCGCACAGATCCAAGCAATTAATGAGAGATGGAAAAAAGGAGAGAAAATGTCTCAGGGTTTTGTCTCTCTTTGCAGTTTGTTCTTTTTTGTTGTTGTTTTTTTGTAGCTAAATTATACTAGCTGGTTGCCCTGGAAGGATAGAAAAGCACCCATCTTCCTTGGGGAGGAAAAAGGAAACGATGTTTAATTAATTAATACATCCTTGGGCTTTTTCTTTTATGTGAGAGGGCAACTAAGGGTTTGGAAATAACACCTCCTATTCACCCAGCAGCAATTGGAGCCACTGCTGGCAGAGAGATCACTAGCCAAGCAAGACTTTATGAGTGTTTTAATTTAGTATTGCCCTACTTTGGACAGTTGCTCACCTCTTTTCAGAGGATGTTTTTGCAGAGCAGACAGAGTTCAAAAGGTCCTAACAGGCTGTTACCGACCTTTTTGCCCTGAGATTTGTGCCACGCTGACCAGGATCAAATTCCAAAGCAGCAGTACAGCCCTTTATGCATTAAAGTCTATGAAAAAAAAAAAGGGGGAAAAAATAACATAAATAAATAAATAAAACCCCCCTGAACCCCCTCACCGCTTCACCCATCTTCCTGTCTCCTTTCTGTTTTATTTGCTGTTAATGCAAAGCCGTTAGGTTTTCAATTGCATTTTATCATCACGCTTTATTTATAATAGCTATGCACCAAATACCTCCCCCCCCCCAATATTACATTGGCCACTTTTGACTAGAAAGTTTTAATTTTAATGTTTGCTTCAGCGAACAGGATCATATAATAACGGGATAGACAGTGTGGTTTGTTTCTGGCAAGCCAAGCGCTAAGATCAATGAATTGGTTTTATTGCATTGTTAGAGATAATGTATCATTTGGTTTTAGGAAAATGCAAAAGGAATGTGAAGATGATCATCACCAGTGTAAAATGAAAATAAACACAGTGGACTATTTTCATTTTTTGATTTAGCTTGAGAGTTGCCTATTGTGTTAAGACACTGAAATAGCACAGCTATAATCATACTGTAATGAATCCAATAAGATAGGATCATTTAATGCATGTATCTATCACGTTGCAGTCATGTTCTGCTGGTGGGCAAGGCAATGTACTTTACACTAGATACGATCACTGCCAAATAATTTTACTAGAAAATTGGTCAACAGCAAATTCTGTTATGTTCTATATGCTAGCAAAGTCTTTTCATCTTTCCTTTGCCTTTAACAATATTAAAATAACAATAAAAATAGAATGAAATAATAACAATACCTTTAATAAAAATAAAAATAGCCTTTTTAATAACATGAAAATTAATTACTACAGATAATAATTTTGTCATGTTATTTTGCATAGTAACAAAATATTTTACTATTTAATGCTAAAAATAAGGGTAACCAAACGCAGCTGGTTCTAGCTGATTTAGAAAGCTACGCAGCCTTGGCCTGGTTAGCACTGGATGGGAATCAGAAATATCACTGACAGTCAAGAGTAACTGTCAAACATTCAGTAAACACCAGACCACAGAAATCAAAGGAGTTAAAAAACTCCTTTCACTCCCATTGCACAGACAAATGGGGGGGGGGAGGAGGAAAGAAAGAGGAGTCTGGAGGCCTCAATTAGATAATGGTTCACTGTGTCAGGTGCTGTATAAATATACAGCAAATGGGAGTCGGGGGAGTTTTTAAACGATGAGTTAATTGTACACGGGAGCCTGGACTCCCCACAAATGCTAAAGAAATAGCCACGGAGCCACCGGAATTGCAAATCAATTAACTTGTGCTTGGCAATGAACTATACTAGACAGACAAATCACAAGTATTTTAAGCCAGGGAGGCAAGAGTATTCTGGCAAATAGTACGGTTTTCAGGGTGTAATGAAACGGGACACTCTCCAGGCTTGTGTTAAAGGTGGGTTCCTTCCTCCCGCAGTTATTCCTATTGACTCAGAGCCATCCTTCCCTTTGCCTGAGCCACAGTTACTGGTTTAACACCCTGCAAGCATACCAAAACAGTTCTGGTTTGAAATTTATCCTGTGAATGGCAGCTCTAATGAGTGGGACTTGATGTGGTATAAGTCAGTGCGGGACCTGGCCTCCTGCATTTTAGCCCCATGAATAGTCCTTGCTCTTGCGAGTTAAAACAATTGACTTCGGTGCAATGCTCTTCAAGAATGCATTTAATGGAGTGTTTGTTCACTGGAGCAACTCGTGTGCGGGATAAGTTCAAATTGTTTTATGCATACTGCTGAATGGGGACCCTCGTTCATTTTTGTTTGATCATTTACACTTGGTCAAGATTGCTCTCTCACCTACCCTCCCATGGCGCGTTTTCTTACAATGTCCTTGTCAATCACGGCCAAGTGTACTCCTATTGAAACTGGAGTATTTTAACAGCATCTAAAGCATTTAACAGCCGAGTGCCACACAGCCTACGGCATGGCCTCTGACATGCTCTTTGCATAGCAGAAGAGACTGCGATATTAAGACATAAGCGTTGAGGATGCAGAACAACCATATGCGCCGCATTTGCCTTGATGGTCAAGACCGGTGGCTAGCTAAGGTGGTGGACAGAATATCCCCAGTATGGTAGTACATCTTGAGCCTGTGTATGTCAAAGAGTGACGCAGAGGGAGAAAGCCTCTTTTGCCTTCTCTTTCTTCATATCTTGTATAACTTTGTAAGAACCAAGCAGAAAGTTCCTCTATTCAGTTTGGAGATACGACTTCAGCTTCTCTTTCCACCCTATCGCTTTTCTAGATCCTGAATTTATCAGACACCATTAAGAATCAGCTATTATCTTTAACAGCTGATGTAAGTAGTCCCAGGCTACTAAGTTGTGTATTGTGATCCTGTTTGTTTCCATTTGCTGTCCTATATCAGCAAGTTTCTAAATGTGTAACATAGATTCATTAACCTGAATATAAAAAATATCCTCCGAGGCCTGTGTTTATTCACAAGGGTTTTGCAGGTCTTGGTTTGACAAAGAAGTTGCTAATTAATGGATTTGGGAGTTTTGATGGAAACACACTTGTAATGGGTCACTGGTCACTACAGCCAAGTCAAAACCTAGACCTCCATACAGGTCACGGATACCCTAGGAGGAAAGGTATAGTTTCAACAGAGTTGGATTGGTTGAGATATGCCCTAAGCAAAGGAGTTGCGACAGCTAAACTTACAACTTGCCTGACCCTATAGTAGGTTTTTAAGAGAGCTCTTACATTACAAACAGACCTTTCATCCTGCCAGGAAAAAAAACCTCACAGGATATCTCTACATGAACACTTTTACCTGATTTAAATAGTTGATTTTGATCTCGGTGAAAAAGTTACCCTAATATAATTTTATCACAGATTTTGCCCAAGTAGTTTTGGCCCACAGAAAACTGGCATTAGTCAACTAACATGCTACAAAGACTAGATTTGGCAGTAGTATTCTGAATATCGCTCCTGTAAGTTCTTTTTTCTAAAGCTTTTAAGCATCTGTCTGCATGGGCTAAGAAGTTTCTCATGTGGGCTCAAACCCAGAAATTTCAGAAGTTTGTGTCTAAAAGTCAACAGAGAGGTCACAGAGTCCTGAGGAGATGATGCCATGTAGCAGCAAATCCAGATATCCATGTGAATTTCCAGTAGCACAAGAGGGTACGCACACTCTTCTGTGTAAGAACGGCCTAGCTCCACAACGCAACAGAAAAATAGGGCAGGGCCTCAGAGAAGGGAACTGCAGACCTATTACCTTAAATACACCATCCCGGAGCTTCCTATTGCTGGACCCCATCCGGCTCACAAGCCATGAGCATACCACACAGTTAGTTTATGCATATATCTATCCTCATGCTTGTGAGCATGAAGACTACTGGAAAAAAAACAAAGTACGTGCTCAATTGCACTGGTGCAAAGCTCTGATGAGCTACAAAGATGCAAACTGAGAGCTGCATCTATAGCATTTTCTTGACAATAGATTCAAATAATTGCCAGTAGATGTCTACCAGGATGATAACACAGAATGTCTTAGCAACACAAGGTACAGCATGGAAGATACCTAGGTGATAACGAGTGGAGGATCTTCTTTTTGTCAGCAAGAAGAAAAACACTGAAAAACAACTAAAATGGGGTACTGTCCACTGAAGAGAAAGGTTTGCACCCTGTTTCTTGAACTACTGCATGATCTTCTCTCAGAAGTGAGTTTGATCAGCTGTGGCTATTTGATCAGCCTGAAGGCAGACAGAGAATCAAGAGCATCTCTGACTTGATCAGAGCTACCTAAGATTCTGAAATGAGTATACGGAATAGCTGTCAACCTGCCATAGAAGGCAAGCAGAAAAGATGGAAAGTATTAGTACCACGTATTAATACCATATGGTTCAACTGAGAAGCCTATAATCCACCTAGAACTCAAGTAATTATCTGTAACTAAGTAAATAATCTGTAATTAGCCATATGGCTATGGCTTTAGACTCCCACTTAGCCACAATTTAAAAATCACTGCCAAAACCTCCTCTTTGGATGTGATCAGTACAACCCTTACACTGTTTTCTAGTTCCTGCATCCTTAAGTGGTGAATGGCACGCACTTTTCTATTTTGTGCGCGCAAAATATTTTAGATAAGATCATGCCACAGGTATGATACAAATTCCACTCCCTCCCAAAAAGATCCTCTGTCAAATAAAGACAATTTAGTGAAAACTTTAAAGCGCTCTGTGTAAGCCATGGTGATGAGCACGGTATAAAAACGATGGATAAAGACAAACTGAACCACGCCTGATCTGACAGGCGAGTACCAGGGTATCTGCCTATTTGCAAAATGCCTCATGTTTCCATGTGAACATTGCTGAGCAAGTCGATGCCCTTGCTTAGGAATGATTTAATTTATATGCCCTCAGAATGAGGTCATATCAATATCATGCATGATCTCTATCAGCTTTACAGATGCCTTAACCTGAGAACGTTCAAGCTCTTTGAGAGCTATTCATACTTGGCAGATTGATATAGTAACTGACAATTAACTGACAATTCACTGCCATCCAAGTGTATCTGAGAACACAAAGCTCACATAAATATTGTTGAGCATATCCCATTGTTGGTTATTTACTTCTGCCATTCAACTTTCTACAGCTCTGAGAGGAAGATCATTTCTCTCCGTGTCATATATCTGACTTACCCAGCAGACACGAAAAGCTCCTTGTTTCCTTTTTACCAGTAATGAGCTGTGCTAGAAATGTCAAACACAGGTTTGTTCAACCCCGACCAACAAACAATGTGAAACATAAAATTACGGGTGGACAGAGACCGGCGAGGAAGCCTGGCTACAAGCTTGGCTTTGTAACTGGCGCTGAAACAGCTTGTAATGGTGCTTCCGCACTAAAAAAGCTCCAGAAGGAAGCATGAAGACCTACCTGATACATTTTCTTCTGCGGTTTCATAAGCTGACCTGCCCGCTTACCCAACCGAAGCCCTTACTGAAGGCAACCGTGAGCACACAGCTTGTACGGTGTACAAACAGGACCTTCATGCAGACTGTACTCATGGCTTTCCAGCCCAGAAATGCCCACCTGGCCCTTCGCTCTGGATTTATTACACTCACCTTAGGCTCTCTTTCTCTCTCTGTGACAGCTCTGGGATAGAAAGACATGAAAAGAAGAATAAAGAATGAGGAAAAAAAACCACCAGAAAAAAGCATGCAAAACCCATCACTTTCAAATCTACCCTGGACCAAATATCTCTGACTGGTTGAAGAAGGTCAGACGGACCCCATTCTAACTTTGGAGAGGGATTCTTTCTTTTAATTTCCTGACATGCATCTCTCTCGCACCGTAATTTAAATTGAAAAGATGAATCAAATTAAAAATATATATGTCCCTAGCTGGACTAATTCCTTTTTCTAACCATAAACCCCAATTTAAAAAAATTGCTTTTTTTTTTTTTCTTTATGAACTTCCTGTTGAGTTAGGGAACCAAACCAATTCACAAAGAGGTCAAACGAGTGCCAGAACTGCCACAGGTGAAACCATAGACTCATGTGGTCAAAACAGATAGAGGAGCGACTCTACCTTCAAGCACGTGCAAGCTGCTAGACAGAGCTCAGCCTCTAACAGCACCCTCTAAGCATCACTTTCAACTTCAGTTGTGCAACCTGGACAGACAGGTTTATTGTAAACACATTAAACAACTTTGACAAATCAGCAGTGCCCATCCAACAGCTTTTTTTTTAGTCCTTATTATTGTCACATGAAATATTATTTCACAATTTTGACATGACAGCAGGGAAAGAAAGAAAAAGACGCCTTTTCTCTTTTCTGCTATTACCCCTTCACGCAATGTGAGTTACTGGAGGTAAAATCAGTTAATATCTAAACTGCAAAAATTATATAGCAAGCACCAAAGGTACAGTGGAGAAACAAGAAACATTCCAAGATAAAGCCTGCCTTTAAGCTGTAAGCATAATTAATTTAATGTCTATTTCTGGTAAAGTATGGAAAAAAGAAGTAGATCAATGTCTTAATTAAGTCTCAAGAAAACGTCTTGAAGTAAGCTCTATGAACACTTATTCCATCCATCAGGTCTGGCAATAGAGAGGCTCAGTGAAGTTAATCAATTTACATCATTTTACTCTGCAGTTAGGACCACGAAAAGAAGCCAGGAGCCTTGGTGCCTTGTACTGTCTTCGGTGTGTTAGGCATCTCTTCCTTCCACTGCGTCAAGGTAAACAGAAGTCTTGTATTTGCCTTAAGTACTCACGGCTAATTCAAATGGGTATGTTATCCAGGTCAGTCAGACAAGCACAGAAGCTCCATTTCACTTGCCTTCAACTTCCCCCAGATTAAACGATCAGACCTACATCAATCATTGGGTGTAAAAGACATGGAATAATTGGACTAGAAGGTTGTCAACAGACTGAGGGCTTCTGTTCAGAAAGCAGATGTCCTGGCTCTTTCTTGGTCTTGTTTATTCTTCATAAATACCAGAGCAAGACAGCAGAGTCACTATTATCTCATAACAACGTTCTGTTAATCAGGCATGTCATTTGCTTGTATGACCCAACCTTCTGCAGATCCCAGACATTCCCCTTCCACAAGAATTAACCACAAAAATACTGCAGTGTAGCTGCTTTATGACCATGGCTAGGATCAATTTGTTTTGTGCTTTCAAACGCTGATCTTGAGACAGTGAACATGCAGGCGCTACAGCTTTTTTTTTTTTTACATAAATAAGGGGTTTTGACCACCATCTTTCCTTTTTCAATGGCAGTTTGTCAAGATCTTTTGCCTAACTCCTGGCTCAGAAAAAAGACAGCATTCAACTAAGGAACAGCACATCCTTCCCAAATTGCTCTGAAAAGCAATCAACAGGGTGAAAACCAGGTCAATATAATAATTACACTAGAAATGTAGTATTGGTGGGCTAAATTAAGGAAAGAAAAGAAAGAAAAAAAAAAAGAAAGCAAAACAAACCACAAAAATTAGAAGCAGTAACCAAAGAATTTAAGAAATAAATATGAAGTTACACATTCCAGCCTGAGCTCACGGCATGTCTTGCACACAGCAAAAGTTGGTGAACCTGCCGCATCCCTGCCACCACTGCTGGCCCTGCAGTCCTTCCCTCTCCACTGCATGGGCTTTAGTCCTCACACGGCACCCTGCACTCGGCTACAGCTTGCTACACAAGCTGAAAACTACTCATTTTTGTTTCCTCAGGTTAGTTTTCTGCCGGGACACTGAGACAGGTTGGCACAGGATCTGTTAAGCACCAGAGCTGACACAGAGGACCACGGGCTTACGCAGCCAAGAAAAGAAGGGGATGAGGCAGAAGGAACCAGACCTCCTCCCTCCAGCAACAGCCAGCTGCCAAAACGGCTGCAGAGCCCTGATGGGAAACGTCCCTGTAAGTCAGTACGATACCACTGGCGTCAAGGAAGCCTCAGCACAAGATCTGGTCTGAATTGTGCGTGCCCGAGACATCCACAAATACTAAAGTCCAGGTGCAGCTGGCAACAATCCCACAAAACCCCATTTCTCATGTGTGGACATACTTATAGACAATCTACAAATTACGATATTCCTGCCTAAGACATGAACAATTTTTAGAGTGTCATTTGCTTTAGCGTAACTACAATCTGCAACATCAGTTCGATTCTTCCCAAGTATCTGGATTCAAAGGATTCAGTGGGAATTGCCATTGCGAGCTTTCTCAGCCCTTAGCTGAAAAGGGTAGGTGGGACATCTCCTATCCCCACTGTCTGTGTTTGAAGTCATTGGGTATTAGTAGAAGCAACCGAACTCAGAGTGAAAACTTTTGTAGTCTGCAAAAGTCAGACTACAAAACCCTGACATCTTTAATCTTAGTGGATACTGTAAAACTCAAGTGAGTCCAAGTAACAGCCCAACTTTTCTGCGAGTACTCAACTAACTCTAGAGAATACGGACCTGGAGGTTCCCAGTACACATATGCACGCCGATCCGCTATAACTGCATCCTAACATCCTTGCTGGAAGGTTTACATTTTGCTTAATTAGAGCATGTTTTTTTCTCACTGGCAAAATGGCTACAGACTTCAACGCGAGCAGGATTTGGATATTTTTTTTTAAACTGCTTGCTGCTGTGTTTTGTGAATTTTACAGAATTCTGTCCACTCAATGGACCCAAACGTGATTCACAAAACAGTCTCAGTATCTGTGTGCAAACATAAAATACTTTGCCAAACAGTCAAACGCTACAGTCATGTGGATAGTGAGGAAAAACAAAACAAAAAAAACCCCTACATAACATTTTATACAGGCAATAGAGATGCACAGTATTTCACCTGAAAGTTAGGCAAAAGTGGGATGTGACAGAGTAACATGTTTGTGTGACTGTGCATGCGTGTGGGTGCACACACACCCGTATATTGTCCTCTATAAGGGTGTGCTTCAGGTGTCATCTCCAAAAGTGAAATGCTGGAGAGACTTTTTTGGGGGGGTGGGAAAAGCCCTTTTTCTCTTCAAGCCTCTGCTCGGTGACAGCACCGAGACCCACTTGTTCTCCTTCCCTCGCCGCGCTGTTAAGATGCGTGTGGCCAGCAGAATCATGATCTTTCATTCCCCTATAGCAAATTATAAACAGGCTTACATAAAAATAGCATTGACATTTCAAGTGAATTTGGTTCTCCTAGCTCTTTATCTCCCCACATAGCTTTGCTGCGGTTCAACATTTACTCCACATACAGAGTATGCCTTTTTTATTTGGGCTTCATTTTTATTAAATATCAAAAATTATAAAGGATGCCATTGTTCAAACTACTGAGAGCAACACTATTTACATCAAATGCAAAAATGTAAGTGTAACTAGACGTCAGAACACAATTTTCTTTCAGGAGGGTGTCAGACTTCCGTGTGAACAAGTTTAGCCTTCAGTTTTGCACATCAGGGTCGGGGGAAAAAGAAATGGCTTCAGGAGCCCTATAGAGGTGCTTTTGCTTCCCTGACTTCTCACACACTATTCTTTCAAATGAATTTAAAGCTTTTCTTGTCCAAATCCCCGCAAAAGTAACCACACTGCAGTTTTTCTACTATTATGCAAATAGATTAATCAGCCAACGCTCCAGTGAGAATTAATTTATATTTGAATCAAATGAGGCCTTAGATTCTTTATAACCCAACCCCCAGGCCAAGGCCTGGGCTAGGTAGCAACCTCATATTATTCATTTGACGAAATGTGAACTGACATAAATACCATGGCTAACTTTCAATCCGATTACCCCGTTACCTCACATCAATGCTCTCCCAGCCATCAGACTCTAGCGTCCCTCCTTTCACCAGCACAGCCAACAACTGACAACTCCTCCCTAATAAACAAGCACCCACGCCGCCACCTCGGACCCCCGCTCTTAACCCATCATCCCTGCTCAATGGCCCTTATTCGACAAGGTACTTTATTTTGTTTGTAGGAATCGGGGGACTAAACAGCACGAAAATACTGTTTTGCTGGGGCTGCAATTCAAAGCTGCCCTTTCAGAGCTACGGAGCACTTGAGGCACTAACAATAAATATCCAAAAATATAGGAGCATCGTGTCTGTCCGTACATAGATATAGACACGCATGCACACATTTCATTTAATACAGTCACCGACATCTGTTATCTTTCATACTCTCCTTAACCCTTAAAAAAAAAGTAAAACAATGTTTTGGGCTACTATGTCCAAAGGTCAATGTAAAGTGAACCCCCATTTTACAGAGCACCCTTATACTAAACTCGTGTTGACAACCACTAAATTCTTTCTATTGCCCTGCACAGGAACTTGTTTTTTAAAAAGTTTTTTTTTTTTCTTTAAAACTGTAAGCATTTAAAAGGCTCGGCTAAACAATCCACCAGGTGTGAGAAAAGCCTTTTCTATGCAAGCAGCTCTGTGTCAGGAAACCTACACTTTGTAATTAGATTAGCAAGCAAGGACTGAATAGCTCTGATCAAAACATCTCCCTCCCCGCATATTGTTTATAGTGCATAACTGATAACTAAGCTTCTCTAGTCATGGTTAAAATCTACTTAAAAATGGGAGTCCTGTGTACTCTGGAATTTAAATGAAGAGGAAAAGAAAACAAAGTGCACATTCTTAAAAAGCTATAAGTAATTACTTGGCTGTCTTCCTTAAACAAGGCTTTATTTGAAAATATAAGTCATAAAACAAACCATATGATTTAATGGCAGCTCTTCAGGAGAGCACGACTTAAAACACATCCAAGCTAGAGAGTTAAAGATGTAATTTTTGCCTTAAGGACATTCCTTGCAGTGAACAGGCTGGGGGAGAAGGAGGACAGTCCTCTTGGCCACCTTTCCCCAGCTCCAGGGGACATCCCGGATCCCTGGCATGAGAGCTGAAAAGTCCCCAGCCCAGGAGGATGACTTCAGTTGTCTTTCTTCCATGTGGCCAGATAGTCTAGTTGTGTACTGGAGTCAGCTTCCCAACATAAAGAGCAAGTTTGAAATGTACTGGCTTCGTGGAGACACTAAAAGCGGGGTGAAAAGAAGCTGCAGCATGTTAGAGCACATCATCTCTACCCGCCCCTTCAAAGGAAATGCTTACACTCACATAGATACGGTGGTAAATGGAAAATAAGCCAAGACAAGGTTCTTCCTAAAGCTTTCATACAAAGCCTATGTATTTTTCTTGGAAATAGTGAGTCTGTTTCACAGTCTGGCTCCATCTGCCCAGAGTGCAAATACCCCAGTTTTGAATTTTGACCTCAGCCCAGTCCAGACCAGAGTCAGTCCCATTTTTTTACTGTGGGGCCTGAAACCAGATGCAACCCCTGGTATGAATCAATTTTTCCAAAGAAAGATACCCAATTACTGGATCCTTCTGCTCAGATCAGTACATCTCATAAATCCCATGGTTATCCCATCCTTCTTGAAACAGTCTTTTAAATATTAGGGCTGGTGCATCAGAACTGAGATCAAAAAGCCTTCTCTTTGGCTAAAGAACGGCATAGAAATAGCAGAAGATAACAAGAGGATATCCTCCGTTCTTCCTTTCACAAATCAGGAGACGCCGTACACCCAGCTGTCACAGACAGCAGTGAATGAAAACTTTTCCATGCTTCAGTAACCGTCCTACCCCCTCCTGCTTCTGCTATAAGCTCAGCAGCAGGGAAAGGGCCTAGACCCTAACTGCTCCAGCGCAGAAGTCCAGCCTCTTTGCTTAAACTTCTGTAGGAGCAGTAAACTTTCAGCAAAAGGGGAAGATAAACAATTTTTTGGAGTGATACCATTAGGGAAAGCTTGATAAAGGTTGATAGGTGAGAGAACAGACTTCCATTTAAGACCTAAGCCAGATCTATTTAAAAGACACTAGAGAACTACCCCTTATCCCAGGACATCCACGAATCTGGAGGATGCAAATGTGGCTTAAAGCTACATTAACTTCCTCTCTCCTGACCTTTCTGGGTCTGATGAGTAGCAGCCAGAGCATGGCTCCTCAAAAAGAGCATATTTCGTCTCTTGTTCGTAGCCAAATTGATGCTAAACCGCTGAGTTTGACTAGCCAAGATGCACTACGTTTGAGTAACATTACCACTTGAAAAATGAACTAGTACAGTCTATTTTCAAAGGCATTTGCTGATGAGTAAATGGGATGGTGCCAGTGCTCCTCCATCCTCACGAGGGGGACAACCCTTCTGCCAGCATCGTGACTAAATGCCTGCAGTTCAAGACCTGCGCAGTTCATAGCCCTGACCCCCCCTTGCACCCTGCCACGAGAGCAATGCTTATCAGTGCCAGCACAACCTGACCTTACCAGATTTCCTCAAGTCAAATTTTAAATCTGCTAAATCCCATCCAACACCCCTACAGACCTTTCTAGAGACACAAGACTTTATGTTCTCCACCCTCTTACATTTTTAATGAAAAGGAAAAAGAGAGAAAGGAAAAAAAGACAAAATTCATGTCTCGATGAGAGCCAAAAATGTGAATGCAACCACTGAAACACGATTTTCGTTAAGTAGTTCTCATTTGTACAGGCATGACGGGAGACCTGAGAAAACCTGTTTCAGACTATGAAGATCCTATTCAAACATCCTGGCTGTCTAATTCTAAACTTCAGTCGTCTTTGGTATTTACCCTGCAGTATCAAAACACTCCTGACAAAGTCCTGAAAAGAGACAAGTACATTCAAATTCTTCTAGGGCTTGACCCCACCCCATTGAAATTAGTGTGAGTTTTGCCCCTGACTTCAGCCCTGAAAGAACAAGCAACATTCTCGGGCCAAATTGGGGAAAAGCTTTTCTACAACTTTCTTTACATGCTTGTACTCTCCTTAGTCCTAGAGATTTCCGTTTGCTTTCAGAAAGCTGAAGGCATAAATGGGCAACGCATTCCACCATTTACCTATCCAATCTCATCCTGGCAGAAAACAAGGAAGGTATTTTTTACTGTTTTCCAGAAAGAAACACGGTTCTCTGAGAAGGGACGTACTTTCTACAGGTTGGGTAAGCTCCCATCAGAAAGGTTCTGGTCTTTGCTATTTCAAGAAAGTTTTACAAGTGCAAGTGAAATTGGAACCTCATCAGCTTTTCCCGGTGATAAAATGGAAGAGCCCTTCATCTCTGAACACCATGAAGCTGTGCTGCTTGCAAAGGAAAGCCCAGAAGAAGGGCATCCCTGTTCTAGTCTCCACAATGAGTCAAATGTTATCTAAAGAGACCAACTCTTTCTCACGAGTGGAGATCCAGTGCAAAATCTATTGGCTCTACAGGGAGCCAGTCATCCTGAATTCAGAGGCCTACACTTGAGAAACCTGAAGAGATGTCCATGATGCATAAGACCATGGAGCTATTCATTCCTCAGTCATTATTGCTCCATTCTCCTTCGTTTTCTCTACCTGAAGCACCTCACTTGATAAAAAGCATCCCCAAAGGACAACAGAAATTCAGGTATCTTCTTTCATCTGACTTTCCAATTTACACAAAGTAGCTGGGAACAGAGCACATGGACCACGTGGACCAGTGCTTGCTAGCTCATTGCTCACTGGCTCTATGAAGGTAAACCCTGAGCGACAAAGTTTGTCAGCTCTCTTCTTCTCTCAGAGCTCCAGAAATCAAACATACTCTGTATCAACATCCACAAGAATAGCTTTGTATTTCTGGAAACACCAAGCATCGCATCTTCTCCAAAGGGGCCTGCACACGTAGTCTCTTCCTCTATGCATGCAGTACAGTTTGCCAGCAACCTATAGACATGACTATAGCTATGGTTAGGGCATGGTCTGGAATGGAACCATTTAACTGCAAATCCATTGCCTCAATGGACAAGTTCACCAGTGTAATGCTTCCAGGATGAAATCACTACATGCCCAGGGAATTCAATGATCAAAAAAACCCCAGAACTCACAAATGACTTTATTCTATTGTTTTTTTAAAGATTCCCCCGTTTCAATTGTAAGAGCATTGCGGTATCCCAGCAAGGAACTTTTGCACTTTTTTTGTTACTAAGTAACTGTTACAGAGTATTTGAGTTTCTCTTCTTTCCTTATTGCAGGGCTTTTGGTGCCGCCAAAAGATGTATCGGTTAATCCCTGTCAACAGAACTTTCAGCACCTTCACATAGGACTCAAAGAGAGAAAAACACTGAGATTTGAAGATACCTCCGCACCTTCAAATCAGGAATATTCTTGCAACAATGAGTTTGTGCCAAGAAGTTGATACCTGCGTGGCCAAAGCATTTGCACGAGGAGGGAAAGTATGACTTTCCAGACAGGGTGATACACTGCAGTGCAGGTGACTGATTCATTAGAACCTCTCTACCGCCTACCTGGAAACCTCCACGACAGCTGTTTCCCCCACCGGATCACAGTATCTGAAGGTCTTTTCAGCCAGAAGGAGCGTAAGTGAGCCTCCCAGCCCATCACCATCTTTCTGGCTACTCGCTACCAGCACATACATCAGGGAAGACTTTCCACTGGGGACAGTGTTTGCAAGTACCCGGGCTCTCATCAGCATCCTATGGGTTCCTCTGAGCCTCTCTCTTAAACCTTTCCAGAGAGGCTTAAGCCCCAAGGAAGTGCAGTATCAGTTAGTTGGCATGATAAAAGTTGAGGGATTGAGGGCTAATTGTCTGGTCCTTTTAAGAAAAGGTGTAGAAATAACAGAAGATTCTGGCTTAAACCTACAGGGTAGCTAAATACTAATTCTGTTCTTCTTTCTCTGAGAGACAGATGTCCCTACGCACTGCTCCAGCAGGCAGAGGGATGGAAAGCAGCCTCTAAAAGACTGCATCCGCCCTTGCGAAATGCATCAAGGGAGTGCGTGGGCTCAGGGACCCTCAGTTTAAGGTGACAGCAAACTGTCAGGTTTGCTGAAGTCCACCCCAGGACACGTTCATTCTCCTGTTGCATTGCCCTGACAGACTCTTCCTCCAAGGAAGGCTGTCCTTCCTGTCGTAGCCTGGAGAACGGAGAACAGAACTGGGGCTTTATGAATGGAAAAAGTAATGGGATCCTCAACTCCTAGCACTTAAAACCGCCCACTGCCTAGAGATTTCAGTGAATCAGTGAGCAGAGAAATTTGCCACCATCATAAGCAGAGGATCACCACTTTGCTTTGCGGTGAGGTGGTAGGAGTAGATTTAAGACCTGATTTGAAAGGCAAAAGGGTTTTTAATTCTTCTTACCTACTTGAGTAAGATGAGAGAAAGACGTATTGGAGAAAACAAAGGGGAAAGCGTCACGTTCTCTCATCCTCCACGCTTCATCTGCGCAGTCTAACTTGGAAACTCTTGGGGCAGAGACCACAACTGAAACAAGCAGGACCTTGGCCTCCAGCATCTAAGAATCCGAACAGTCCCTGCCCAATTCCCAGCTAGTTTCCACCGTGCTAAATAATCATGAAATTAAGGGAACGAATAAAGCACCATATTGCATTTTGCAAATTCTAGCTCCCCAAAATGAGCAAATCTTAGCTCATGAAAGGAGTTGTTTTTAGGGAGGTTGTGTGGTTGTTTGTTTATTAGACAGATCAGTGGAAAAGAAAGAAGAGGGATTGTTCGACCCCAGGTTATTTTTTTTTTTTTTTTTTAAACAAAGATGGAGGTTGGGGAAAGGATAAAAGGACAAAGTAGACAAAAATAACCAAATTTGAAAGAAAGAATGCAAATTAAACAGGCTCGGAAGGAGTTAGTAAAGCACAAGCAAAACACAGAGACTAAACTAAAGTTAATTACTTTTGACATGATCAGATCATCTGGTTGCATTTCAGGCTGCATGCACTCTAGGCTGGCCAGCATGAATGGCGAGGGAAAAGAAAGTAACTCTCCCCTCTAGGTCCCTTTGCCAAGTCTGGGCTGCGCGCTCTGTCCGAGATCCCTCTTTCTTTGCGCAGAGAGAGAGAGGGGGAGAGGAGAGAGAAACACAGTTAACCACCTGTCAGGGCTGAGGACACAATAAGGCAGCCCCCAAAAGAGCTTTTCATGCATGCGTAATATATTTGTTCAGCTATTCACTTAATGAAGCTGATAAATGTGATGCGAAACAATAGTCAAGTTAATCTATTTAGTAAAATGTTTTGAGACTCTCAGGCGATGTTAAGGAGGGTAGTGTGTTCGGGGACATTTTCATTTCAATACGCTCATCTCTCCCCTCTTAGGGGGGTTTCAAGCAACCTATGTGAATATAATTTCTTATAAATGTGTCTTTAATGGGTTTAATTCACCCTTGCCAGCTGTTTTTTTAGCTATTTTGTAAGAGCAAAACAAACGTGCCAGGCTTGGAAAGCTAGTTAAAATTAGTTTCGGTCACCGGGGCCAAGCTATATTTCCTGCAAACCATCTGCTTGATTGGCACAATAGAAGGATTTTCAAGAAAAGGGGGGATCTAGAAGAGCTTTGAACGAACCAACAGTTACTGTTCCTTGTGCTTGAATTCTAAAGGTGAAGCCTTAGGTGTCTTAATATAGCTTCGCCCCCGCAGCCTCCATTCAAGCTCCCGACGAGGTCGATAAGCATCGTTAGGGAGCTTGGACGCGCCGGGGACGGAGCATCCCTCCCGCCGCCGCCCCCTCCCCGGGAGAAAAGAAAGAAGGGGGGAAAAAAAAAAAGAAAAAAACCAACAAACCACAAACCGAAACGCGTACACACACACACACACACACACACACACACGGGCGCGCTTCCTCCGTAGCTTTGGAGAGCGAGAAGCCGCGGGGCTGCGGCGGGCCGGGCAGCCGCCACCCGCGCGGGGGAGCGGGGGCGGCGGAGCGGGGCTCGCCCGGCCCCTTGCGGAGCGGTTCCCGGCTCGGGAAGAAGGGGCGAAGTTTGGCTTTCGTCCGGCCGCGGGAAGCACCGGGGACCGGCCCGGCTTCCCCCCCCGCCGGGAAAGGCGCGGGGGGAGCGTCCGGCGTGGGGCCGGTCCCTCGCGGGGCGGCGGGCAGAGCCGCGGCGGTGATTGAGACGTCCGTCTCCCGGGGCCGGCGGGGACGCGGGGAGAGGGATGGCGCTCCCCAGCGCGACTCCGCGCCCCCGGGGAGGCGCCGGCCCAGCCCAGGCGAGCTCTTTGGTCTCCGGATTTGAAGCGCCGGCTCTCCCAATTTCATGCGGATTACCGGCCTCGGAGCGGGACACACGCAGGCTCCGAGCCCTACCCCCCGCCCCGCTGCCGGCGGTTTTGGGGTTTGGTTTTTTTTTTGTTTTTAGGGGTTTTTTTTTAGCGACAAAGAAAGTGAGTGACTTTTAAGAAATAAATTTGAAGATAACGACATTAAAATGAATGGCAGGAAGCACAAAACGGCATGAGCATAGGTCAAACGGCATTAGTCACAGGTTTTATCCTGAGACATTAGAATTCCCTTCTCTTAAATGATCACTGCCTTTGAAAAGAAACTTCCAAAGGAGATCACTTAAAATAAGATCCTTTCGTCTGATTTCTTGGTTTCTTATGGTCTATCTTCCCTTTCAATAGATGTCTAGTCTCTTTTGCCTTGGTGCTTAAGGAATTCTTTACGAGTGTGCTCAGACGCATCACAAGGAACTGGGTCCACGTGTGCCCCAGCATGCGTTTGACCCAACCTTCCAGAAAATGTCAAACCCTCTTTTTTAAACCAGAGAAATTAGCAGCAGTTGGTCTATAGTGAGGCAAAATGGCCCCAATGTAGATGTAAAGAAAGGAGTAAATCATCTCAAAGGAAACCTATAATGACTGCAGAAAACTAAGTGTTCTCGGACCCGCCCGGGCTGCTCCGAGACGCCGGCGCTGTGTTGGGAAATGCCGGGGGGGGGGAGGAGCGCAGGAGGGCGGCTGCGAGAGGGGCAGGGAGCAGGGGAGAGAGACGGGACGGAACAGGACGGGGGGGGGGGGGGGGGGGGTAGGGGCGTAGAGGGGACGCCAATCAATTATTTTATTGGGAAAGCCCCGTTTGCTTTTTCTATTCGCTACCGTCCCACTCGCTTGGTAAATAACACCTTGAGAGCAGCCATGTGTATAAACGGGCTTGAGGCAACTTCGGAGCGCTCCGGGTGAGGGCGAGAGGAAAGCTAAACCCGGAGCAGGAGGGGGCAGCCCCCCGCTTCTCCCCCCACCCCACCCCCGACACCCGCCGCGGTGCCCGCCAGCACCCCCCGAGCCGTTTGGGCTCTGCCCGCGCCTTCCTTCCCTTTTTTCTTTACCTGCTAAGCATCAAGATTAACAAAACTTGGGGGGGGGGGGGGGGACACGACTCCAGCGAGGTTTTATTTCAAAGCGATGCTTTCAGACAGCGGATCTTCCAAGTCAGCCTTCTGCAGATGCTCATCTGCTGGAGGCCGGCGTACAGCACCGGGAAAACTTGTCAGGATCATACAATTTCGAGGGCTGATTCCGTCCTCTCTAATAAATAACTTTTTGATTTGAATCAGGGGAGAGGTTTAACAGACTTTCTTTCTTCCCTAATGTGATATAAATCGCAGATGCACTTTTATTGAATGGTTAAAGCATCGACATGGAGATAATCAACACAAAACGTCCGGACAAAAACCATCGAGAGAAATAAAGCTGGTTAATAAGATTTTTGAGAAAGCTTTGTGTTAAAAAGTAAAAAGGGAAAACAGCTGAAGGTGACAGTTAGTTCATGGTTAATAGGATAAAGGCTGCATGGTTGAGCTGCACACTTCTGCTTGCAAAGGTTCAGCCACACCAAAGGGCTGAATAGGGTGCTTTTAAAACATAGAACATTTAACACATCTGTTATAGTCTTTAACAGAGAAATCAGGTAAACCCACTCTCAATAGCTGCTTTCATCACCCAGCTCCAAAGGAAATTAACTACGCTTGCGCCTATTTCCATATTTGCCACCACAAACAAAACCTCTCTGCCAGAAAAATCCCTGTTTTCTACTTCTCCGTTAGACGATGTCATTTGTCCCTCACACCAAAGTTAAGGGACTTTCGGCTCTGCGGCACCGAGCTGAATACACCTCCAGAAATTCTGCGCACGCACGCAGATAAAAACCGAGTTCAGGTGAATTCGGCGGCGTCGAGAAGGCTTCGAGCCACCGATACCGATAAAACCGAGGCTAGCTCAGACTACTTGAGCCAAAAGGATCAAAATGCTACAGCGTTGCCTTCATTTTCACGGTCGGAGGGTAGCTATTTCCACTATTTTTAATGTAGATGAGCTTAAGAGGACCAACAGATTGAGAACCTGAGGGGGCTGCTCTGGCCCCGCAAAGCCGTTCAGATCTTTCCTGTGCTCAGTGTTCGGATTTTCTCGGCGCGGAGTTCTTATCGGCTACAAACGAGGCTTACGTCTCGGTCCGATGCGGGCAAGCCTCTTGCCTGAGCACACGTAGGCAAGGCTCTTGCGAAGCTCGGATCCCGAGGGTGGAGGTTAACGCCGCAAATTCGCTTTATACCGGACCTTTGACGTGCAGATAGAAAAATAACCCCAACGTCAGGCACAAATTTGGCCGCATGCTAATAGCAGGGGGCAGAACGCGCTCAAACCACGGTGGGATCCGCTCTCCGAATATTTTTTTCCCCCTCAACAGAGCTTAGTTCCACGTTTTCGAATTCGTATTTTCCATTCCACAAAACCCCTGCTTTTCTGAGAGCCCGCAGATAGGTTTATATGAATATTTATTGATTTATTTCCTAAACTCAGCAGGGGAGCGGCAAATAAATTTAGTGCTTTCTTTAAATAATTCCCTTTCTACGAGGCAAGATGTCATTCGAAACTTTTAAATAGGCATTTAATTAGCCTGTGTGTGTTGCCTCTGAACAAAACCCTGCTGGGAGCCTTTGGAGCGCTGTATTCCAAAGAGGCGGTCAATATGCAAAATTGATGACTACACTTTCTTTGTGGCGGGGCCATTGTGCCCCGGTTGCTTATGAAGTCTAATCCAATCATAAATTGCAGCCCCGGACCAATGGAGAAGCCCGGAGCTCGCCCTGAATGAAGCTCAAGTGGAGAACTTTGTTGAACCCCATTGTTGGGGCTGTCACTTTTGAAAGAGCCTCAGCGGGGCTGACCACTATAAAACCCATCGTCCAGGAGGAAGGGGCAGAGAGAACCCCGCCAGGCTTGCTAGCTGGATCTTTACTAAACGAGGTTTGCAAAGCAGAAAACAAAAGCAAACAAACAAACAAACAAACGAGCGGCCCCAGCCCTGCTCCGCGGACGGCCCCTGCGATGATGTTCCCCAGCCTCATCGCTCCGCCGGCCGTCTACCCCAGCCTCCTGCGGCCGACTCCCACCCTCACCTTGCCTCAGTCGCTGCAGTCAGCTTTTTCCAGCCATTCCAGCTTCCTGGTGGAAGATTTGATCCGGATCAGCAGGCCTACCAGTTACCTGCCCAGGACCGCCCCCCCGCCCAGCATGTCCCCCCCAACCTCAGCGGCCGGGACGGACTCGGGGACGCCGGAGCTCCCCAGCTCCACCGCCGGCTCCAGGAGGATCTGTTCGCCACAGACTTCCAGCAGCGACTCCACTTTCCTGAAGTTTGGGGTCAACGCCATCCTCTCCTCCTCCGCCCCCCGCGCCGGTAAGCGGCCCGCTCCCGGACCCCCCCCCCCCCCCCCCGCGCCCGCCGCTCCGGGGCTCCGCGGAACCCACCGCCTGCCAGGAGGGGGGCGGCGGGGCTGGGGGGAGAGGAGGGAGACGGTTTAGGAAAGGGAGGGAGGTCCTAGTACCGAGCTGCAGAGCCCTCCGGCAGCGCTCGTACTTAAGGGCGAGGAGGAGCGCTCGGCAGGCTGCTGGTCCCGCTCCGCCGCCCCCGGAGCGGCCGCAGGGCGGACGAGAGGAGCAGGCAGGGGGTCCCACAGACGGGTCTCCTGCCCGACTCTGCCACCCCGGGTGCCGCTTTGCCGGCAAAACCATAGCAGCAAAAGTGCCGCCTTTCCTAGGCGATTCCGAGCTCAGCCTGCCCCCCCCCCTTTTTTATTTGGGGGGGGGGGAGAAGGGGGGGAGTACCACCGCCTTGGTCCCTAGACCAAGCGACAGACCCAGCCGCGCCGTCGGTCGAGTCCAACCGGTGGTAATAACCCTTTGCTTAATTTAATTTTATTTATTTACTAGAAACTTCCCCTGCGTTGCTCCAGAACGTCCCTCCAAAGACTTTCTCCTTCCCGTACTTTGAAGGATCCTTCCAGCCCTTTATCAGATCTTCCTATTTCCCAGGTAGGTCTTTAAAAGTCCCTCTCCCTCCGGGCGGACCCCTCTCCTCCCGCCCCGCTCCAGGCACTGCCCGGTAATATTTCTCCGTGTCCGTCCCCCGTTCCCCCCCCCCCACACACACCCCGGGGGTTATGCTCCAGTTCAGAGGTTGGCGGGAGTACAACATTCAAGCATCAGTCGCGCCAATTTGATGCCCGATTTAGCACAGGCAGTGACTGCTTGACATTCCCTGCCCGCTCCCCCCGCTGATCGGCAAATTAGCCGGGATTGTCACGGTCCCAAGGCGAGGCGGGTCCCCCCCTCCTCCCGGGCAGCCCCTCCCGCCCGGCGCCCCCTCACCCCCCCCGGGGCCGCGCCGCCGCTTTCAGCACCACGAAGGGAGCGGTCAGCTCCCGCCGCCGCCCGCGCTCCGCGCCCGCGGAGCCCGCCCGGGACACGCTCCGCGCAGGCGGAGGGAGGCAGCCCGCTCCCTTGCAAAGCCGCTCTCCGCCCTGTCGTCCCTGTGCGCCCCCAGCCCCAAACCTTTCCGGCCCCGCCGGGTTGCTGGCGTTTACAGGCGGATCGAGCGTACCGCGGGCACGGCCGGGACTTCCCTCCTCCACCTCCTCCGCGTACTAACCCTCCCCTCCTTCACCTTGGGTCTCCCACTTCATCGCTTCTCGTTTAGACCGTCAGTGGTATTCAAACGACACGGCCTCGGCGAGAAAGCAGGCTACGGGGGTATGATTCTTACAGCGCTGAAGTGTTATGATGCGGAGAGAACAATTAAAAAAAAAGCTCTAATTACACAAACAAGCTATTAATTTAAAAAGAAAACAGGGAAAGGGAGAGAGGAAAAAAAATAACCCAAGCTCTTCCATTCATCCTCCGGATAATGGAATTTGCTTCCTTTCTCCAGCATGTGAATAGCCTAACAAAAACAACTTGAGCTTTATAAATAGCTTTTCATGTCCATTTAATGAAAATGATTTGGGGAAAGAGACGATTGTGCCATCAGTATTCTCCCGAGGAGCCTGGCATGCCGTTGTGTTTAGTTTGAAAGTGTAAATCTCTTTTGTTCCAATAATATATGGCGTTAGCTGCTTGTCCTCAGTCTTTTTCTGTTAGTTCATTACTACACAATTACCATTCACGCTTCATTAGCATCTCTGTCTCTCTTGGGGAGGTTCCCCCCCCCTTTTTTTTTTTTAAGGCGAAACTCTGCCCTTTTTATCATACCAATGCCATTGGGAACCAGGCAATGTGCTAATTAGCTGTTACTTTTCATGTCTTCGGACTGAATTCTCCAACTTTGGGGGGGGGAGGAGATTAATATAAAAAGATGAATACTGATTGATCAAAACTGCATCTGAAGAGGAGCGGTTTTGTTCGGAATCAGAAAAGTCCTCATTTTCATCTCGAGCATAATAAAGCTCCTGAAATGATAAAAGCGTCTGAAAAAAATCAAATGCTTCTGAGCGGGAGGGAGAGCTTTTTTATTATACCTCTATCTTAGCCGGTACGCCTCGCTTTGCCTTTTCAGGCCAGAGACCTTTGAATCTCCCAACAAAACCGGCCACTATTGATCCATTTTTACACGTTTGAGTTGATAGATCTAATCCCAGTGATCGCTGGCTGAAAGGGGAGCGCGTAGTTAAGCCTTAGTTGAAGGGGCTCCTTTTCACGGCCCCAGGTTGAGATGGGTGCCCACCCGAAGGGCAGGGAGGGGGCAGCAGGGGCCCGTCCTGCTCCTCTCAGCTCTGTGTGTCCCCGTCCCCCCCCGCAGCCGCCTCCGCCGTGGTCCCCATCCCCGGCACCTTCTCCTGGCCACTGGCCGCCCGCGGCAAGCCCCGCCGGGGCATGCTGCGCCGCGCCGTCTTCTCCGACGTGCAGCGCAAGGCGCTGGAGAAGATGTTCCAGAAGCAGAAGTACATCAGCAAACCCGATAGGAAGAAGTTGGCGGCCAAGCTGGGCCTCAAGGACTCGCAGGTGAGAAGGGGCACAGAGCAGGGAGGGCAGAGGGGTGCGGGCAACCGGGCCCCCCACCCCCGGGGGGCAGCTAGAGGGTAGGGGAGGAAAAGGGGACGGGAGCAGGCAGAACTGCCCACGACCTGGAGAAGCCCGAAGCAAGCTACAGGGCTGTGAGCCTCAACGGAGCCAAGAGAGCAGCGCGATTCCCAGCTGGGTGAGTAGGACTGGAGAGACCAGGGCCTTACTGCCCGCCAACCCCTCTCCTAGAGTCCCCCAAAGGTCAGGTTCTGTGGTCCCTGTTAGCTTCAGTATGGGCACGAGCAGGGTTTTGACGGCGCAACCAAAAGGCTTCTCCTGGCCCCTGTTTTACTGAACCTTTTCATTTCTGTGTTGCTTCCCCCCATCTCAGGTGAAGATCTGGTTCCAGAACAGGAGGATGAAGTGGAGGAACTCCAAAGAAAGAGAGCTCCTCTCCTCTGGGGGCTGCAGAGAACAGACCCTACCCACCAAGTTCAACCCTCACCCAGACCTCAGTGACGTAGGCAAGAAATGTTCAGGAGAGGAGGAAGAGGAGGAAGTTCCCCCCGTGTGCCCACCCAGCCCCCGGCATCCCTTAACCTACCACCAGTCCCCAGAACATCTACACTTGAGGGACAGACTGGACTCCCAGATGTCTCCTTCGCCATCCCATTCTAGCAGCCCCAGCAAACCTTCAGACTTCTCAGACTCAGAGGAGGAGGAGGATGAAGGAGAAGAGGAAGAGGAGGAGATAACAGTCTCTTAGATCACCTGCCTGCCCCTACCATCACATGGGGACATTGCAAGGATGTAAATAAAACAGAGTGCTATAAATTGAAGAGGTGATGTCCCACCCAAACGTCCACATGCTTCTCCAGTGCAGGTTCTTTATCACACAGCTGCAAGACTTTCTGCTTATAGGTATCCCTTATTCTTTGCCCCATGTGGAGGTTTTCACATTCATAGCATCTGCTAACCTTTTCATAACTCGCTCTGCAACATTTCCATTGAGAAAAATCAACATTTTTCTCAATGAGCGACCTTCTCCTGAAAGCAAGCAACAGGCAGCTCCTTGCTTTATAGCTGGGAGGAAAGTACAGCCTGTTGGAAGGAAACTTCTCTCCCCAGGTAAGAAACAACAAAAAAATACAATATAGATGCTGTGGCCATTTTTACTACCTTTCAAGTGAATTTCCAGCTACTATTAAGATTTCAAACCCCTGAAGACTGGTCTGATCTAGCAACCCTTTCTTCCAAAAGTAAATAGCATTAAGGGACACAGACCAAACGCTGCCTGCCTCCTCACCCCGAATAGCACAATACTTGCGCAACAGACCCACTGAAATCCCTGGAATGACTTCTAAGGTATAATGTCAGTGTGCCTTGTGTAATGGAGACCTTATATATTTATATGTTTTTCATTTTAATTTATGCATCGACATTATATTGGAAGCACTGTCTAACCCACCTTTTTGCCCACAGGCCTGCATTTATTTTCCACTTTGCTTCTGCTATCCATGATGTGGACAGAGGAAAGTGGATATGCCTCTTTGATTTTTGACTGAACTTTGCTGTCTTTGCACAGCTTATATAAACTGTACACTATTTTGTACACTTACTCTGTATGGATGTTTTATACCAAGGTTATTGTGAATGAATATAACGACGGCTCAGCAAGATTTCTCTCCTTTTTTAATTAAATGATGGCTAAACTACAGACAAATGTAGCTGTTTAATTGTGTAACTTATAAAGAAACACCTTTATTTTGTATTTTACTATGTACAGACTTTAAATATGTATATATAATAAAGTGAATGATTGCCAAATAAAAAAAGTAGATTTCCAAGTTTGATCATTCAGTAATACTTGGTTCTGGTTTACAGGTTGTTGTAGGTTGTGTCTGGGGCCAAACAGGGAAAGAAAAGAAAACTACCTTTTATCAACAGTATAGTGATTCAGTAAGAATTTATCAGCTTCAAATTAAATAACCTTACAAGGTCATTACCTGCCTTTTAACTAGGGAGCAACTCAACCAAAGGGTTAAAGCTTCTCCGCAGTTAAAATGAATACAGGTTCTCCCTCCTTGCGTTTAAATGCAACTTCATTTCTGCTGCTGTTACCCCGTGCTCCCCTCTAAAGCCCTTCTGACTCTCCTCCTTCCTTCCAGTTGCTGCCCAGGTGGGTCAGGGGGTGGACACTTGCCCTGCATCACCCTGCTAAAATACTACAGTTTGTGGACTGGGGGCATGCAATTAGAATATTCTTACGGGGTAGAGAAACAGAATGGAAGAGAGAGACTTAACTCTTCAGCCTTAAGTCCGGTCAAGGATCACTTCTACAATGCAAGGCAAATCCACAACTACCTGCATGTTTTTTTTAGATACAAGTACACGCTACAGAAATGTCAATGTTTGCCTCCTTGCATACAGGTAGCAGAGTTCTACTTGAAACAGAGATTTCATTACAGAATTAGCTTGTTTTCTGCTCCGCTGACTCTGACTAATGCCCACCACTCACGACATGCCAAAACAAAAGAAATAAACGCAGCAGACATCGCCTGAAGACAGCTATCCCTCTACGCTCCACTTCCCCACGCTGCCACAGCCACGAGGAAAGGCATGAAAGGGAGAAGAGTGCGATTCCAGCTGGAAGGGACCTATAACCATCACCTAGTCCAGCTGCCTGACCACTTCAGGGCTGACCAAAAATTAAGGCATGTTATTAAAGGGCACTGTCCAAAAGCCTCCTAAACACTGCCAGGCACGGGGCATCGACCACCCCTCTAGGAAGCCTGTTCCACATCTTTAGCTGCTTTCCCATTAGGTAACTGGACCCACCTGAGCCAGGACACATTGTCACTTTAATCACCTTCTATCCCTCTAACACCTTACAGCCATTGGCAAGTGATCACATGCACCTGAGATAGGGCAGAGAAAGGATAAGGCCCACACAGCATTTATCCGGCAAAACACAACAGAAAGTGAAACAGCATGAGGGTTCATTGGTTTTATGTTTTCTTGGTTTGTTTTTTTTTTTTAAAAGCTTTTCCAAAAAAGCAGCACATCTCCCAAGCATACCTAAAAGGTCACACAAACATGCATTAAACAGCAACTGGCACAATCTACCCGAGTGCTCATCCAGGCTCAAATACAAGAGCTGTTACGTGCATTATCAACAGGGTATATACTGGCGAACGTATTGTTATCCATCTATTTACATCGTCTTTAAGCGATAGAGCACCCCATGACAATTATCTATAACTCAAATTTTACTAGTCCAGTAAGCATAAGACCACAGTTAAGTAAGCTATAAAGACAGATCTACTGCAAAACACATATTTTGTCTTAAAATTTATAGGCTACTCCAGAGACCACAAGTACCATCATACACATGCTACAATACTCAGGAAAGGAGCACGTTCAAAACAGAACAGGTATCATTGATACATAATCCCTCCCGATTTAGTGTTCAACAGAAGCTACTAGTCAGCTTACACCCTCTGCTCTTTACAGCTTGTCTGCACTTGGAATGTTACCAAAAATAATTATTTCAGACTACTTCTTTCAGCATGAGTGCTATTACATCTTATTCTGCTAAGCAAATATCCTCACTAAAGGAAAAATAACCTGGAATTGCCATTTAACAGGGGAAAACCCTTACTTGAAATGTGACATTCATCAATCTTACTTTTTTTTTTTTTTTTTTTGCCTTTCAAGGGTCTTTTCTTATGGCAAAGAGAACACTGTATGACCAAGCACAACCATTTGAGATTCAGGGATACCTTAATGTGAAATTAAAGAGGGGGTTTTTGTTTTGTTTTGGGGGGTTTTTTTTACTTACCAACAGCTCTCAGACCACACCTGTAGCTTGCAGGAAAAGAGTCTCCCTCTCAAAGGCTTCCATTTTATACTCTGGATGGTGAAGCCAGAGTTCGCAGCTACCATGTGATGGCTCATGTGGGACAGCTGTGCCAAGGGAAGTCCTGCAGGAGCGGCTACCCTTTCTGAGGTCTTATGTCAGAGGCATAAACTTATTTGCTTACCTCAAATGTGGAGAGATTCCAGTGCCTGAATGACAACTGGGCTTGTTCCTGGTGTGCAGGGCGCTGCGAGTTCAGCTTGGGTGTATTTCTAAGAGCAAAATGTTTCATAATTTGCTGTTACCATAAAGAGTGTCAGAGGCCACCTCTCCCTGTTCCCTGAAGCTAGCTAAGCTTGGCGAGGCTAATACAAAACTGCTGGGCCTGGATCTTCATTTATTTGTTGATTTATTTATTTATTTATGAACGCAGCTCTCTGTATGCTTTGGGAAAGGAGGAAAGGTGATAAGAAGCCTTTCCTGCCTCCATGGAGGTGGAAAGATTTCCGTATTGACTAGTAGCATCCACAGTTTCTGAAACTCTGGAACAAAGTAATCCTGTATGTAATGCACTCCCATAACAACTGCTGCTTTATGATATTAAAGTGCTCTTTTTAAAGACCCAGTGGCCCGGAGTGGTCTTGTATGTCTAGTCTTCCTTCTTACAGCCAGGATGGAAATATCTGACACCGGGGAACGGGAAAGGCAGAGAGGGGGATTTATCTTTGGTGACCATGAGCTCAGGGCAGCAAATTCTCAATTATTTTATCCCTTAAGAAACCAGCTGGTTCAACATCTGTGCCTGCTGTAACTCTGATCTCCCCCAGCGTGGGAGAGTGTCTTTTGGACAGGGGAAGAAAAGAAAATATATCGCTTTCTCAGCGAGTCTGTGCCGTTATTACCTGCAGAGCTGTATGGCAGCATCCTCCGCCGGCAGTCCCACAGTGTGCCCAGGATGCGTGGGGCCTCGTGGGGGCACCCCTCTGGTCCCCCTCCCCAGCTCAATCAGCACCCCGCACAAGCTGGGGGGGCTGGAAGTGTTTTCACCTGTGCCACAGCCGGGGCAGACAAGGAAGGCAGCCTCCTGCACAGCCCCGTACCGGGAGCGCTGCGCCAACGCTGCTGTATGCCCATTGGAAAAACATTTATCCATATGTGTAGAAATCCATCTAATAAGCCACAGATGATAACACTATATGCAGGAAAGCATGTTTATCCCATCTGTATGAAACACTGTCTGTCCTAACAACAGTAAGCAAAAAATCCTCGCCAGCCACCCCACATTTCGGTACCGCAGAGCTTGAGAATGTCACAGTTGAGCCAAAAAAAAAAAAAAAAAATTTAAACAAATGCCTCTTTTGAAGAACACCTGTCCTCCAGGAAAGTTTGAACATTACAATCACCTTAAAGAAGTAGAGCCCAAGATGCAAGGCCGTGGTTTCCAGAAGCAACCAGTGCAGGCTGAGGCTCATGAAAGGCAGGCAACCGCCAGTGCTAAACCCCCATCCTAAGGAAAACCAGACTTCTTTGAAGAGACCCAAGTTCAGTCCTCAGAAACACTAATGGCGTTTAAAAACCTTTGCCTGGGAAGTTTAAGGTGGAGTTTGACACAACAGCTACAAGCTCTACTATTGTCAAGAGGAACAAGGCAGCGTCTCACTCCTGGTTGTGTTTCCTTTTCTCCCGCCCCCCCCAACCCATGCACGTGCATTGGCACATAGCTGGGCCCAAAGTGATCAGTTTGAAGAGCAGAAAAGTGGTCAGTTTTCTTGCTTTGCTTTGGTTTCAGTTGGTCTAGCAGCTGCTTACCAGTGCTTACCAGTGTGTCAGAAGTGCATGTGGCAGAAATGCTCAACAAGGATGGGAAAGAGGTGCAGAAGGTCATCCCTCCTGCCAGTCCTTGTATTAAATGATCCTATACGTACATCTTTAGGGCTGTTGTATTTTTCAACCAGGATTGAACCTGATCTAAATAAATAAAATCCTTCAAACTCCAAAAAACCATATCAGCATCACTTTCCCAGCTGACATGACAGGGATATAACACCAGGGAAAGCCCAGCAGAGTAGCCAGGACCTCACAGGAGTGCCTTTACTGAACATGCACAAATGCTAGGTGTGTTGCTTTTACCTAGTTTTTACCTCCCTTGTCATCAGCAAAGGGTTAAAATACTCCATAGAATCGTAGAACAGCCCAGGTTGGAAGGGATCTGGAAAGATCCTCTGGTCCAACCTTTCATGGGAAAGGGAGCCTAGATGAGAACTATTAACCTGTTCAATCACATCTTGAAAAACCTCCAGCGATGGGGACACTACCATGTCCCTGGGGAGGTTGTTCCAGTGAATGATTGTTCTCACTGTAAAAAAAAAAAAGTCTTTCTTATACCGAGATAAAACCTCTCCCAGTGCAACTTGTACCTGTTGCCCCTTGTCTTCTCTGTGTGGCTCCTTGTGAAAAGAGAGCCTCCATCCTCTTTGTAGCTGCCCTTTAAATACTGGAATACTGTGATGAGGTCCCCCCCGAGCCTTCTCTTCTCCATGAGAAGAGACCTAACTGCTTCAGTCTTTCCTCACAGAGCTGGTTCTCTAGCCCTTTGATCATCTTCGTGGCCCTCTGTCCTGGTTTCGGCAGGGATAGAGTTAATTTCCTTTCTAGTAGCTGGTACAGTGTTTTGGATTTAGGATGAGAACAAAGTTGATAACACACCGGTGTTTTAGTTGTTGCTAGGTAATGCTTACACTAGCCAAGGACTTTTCAGCTTCCCATGCTCTACTGACTGAGGAGGCTGGAGGTGCACAAGAAGCTGGGAGGGGGCACAGCCAAACTGGCCAAAGGGACATTCCATACCATGGGACGTCATGCTCAGTACATAAACTGGGAAAAGCTGGCCGGGGGGGCCGCTGCTCGGGGACTGGCTGGGCATCGGTCAGCGGGTGGTGAGCAATTGTGCTGTGCATCACTTGTTTTGTGTATTATTATTATTATTATCATATTATTATTATCATTTTATTTCAATTATTAAACTGTTTTTATCTCAACCCACGAGTCTTTCTAACTTGTGCTCTTCCAATTCTCTCCCCCATCCCACCGGGTGGGGGGGAGTGAGCGAGCGGCTGTGTGGTGCTTAATTGCTGACTGAGATTAAACCACGACACCCTCCTTTGGACCCTTTCCAGTCTGTCCATGTTAATTTTTAATTGTGGGGACCAGAACTGGACACAGTACTCCAGGTGTGGCCTAACAAGTGCTGAGTAGAGTGGGATGATCACATCTCTTACCTCTGTCAGTAATGCCCCTGTGGTTGCAGCCCAGGGTCCGATTTGTCTTCATTGCGCTGCTGACTCATGTTCAGCTTGTTGTCCAGGACCTCCAGGTCCCTTTCAGCAAGGCTGCTTCCCAGCCACACAGCTCCTAGCCTGCCCGGGGCTCTTTGGTTATGTCGTCCCAGGTGCAGGACCTTGCACTTGTCTTTGTTAAACTTCACACCGCTCTTGCTAGCCCACTCTTCCAGCCTGTCCAGGTCTCTCTGTAAGATGGCTCTTTTCTGATGTGTCCACCTCACCACCCAGTTTAGTATCATCACCCGGTGAGGGTGCTTTCAATCCCATCATCCAGAAGACGTTGAACACGGGGCCCAGTATTGATCCCTGGAGGACCCCACTTGCGACAGGCTGCCAGCCTGAGTAAAACCTATTGACTGCCACTCTCTGAGTGCTGCCTGTTAGCCAATTTCCTAATTGATCACCCAACCAATCTGTATTTTGCCAGTTTGTCCAGGAGAGGGCTGTGTGAAACAGTGTCAAATGCTTTGCTGAAGTGCAGGTAAACAACATCTGCTGTGCTCCCCGTGTAGACAGCAAATGTTATTTTGTTGTAGGAGGTGATCATGCAAGTCTGGCATGATTTGCCTTTGGTAAATCCACGCTGGCTTTTCCCAATCACCTGCTTAATATTTGGTTTGTAATGGTTTCTAGGAGGACTCATGCCATTACTTTCCCAGGGACTGAAGACTAATGGGCCTGCAGTTCCCTGGGTCCTCTCTTGGGGCCTTCCTGTAGATGAGTTTGACATTTACACTCTTCCAGTCATCAGGGATATCCCCTGATCTCCACAACTTTTCAAAGATTATAGACAGTGATCTTGCAACAGTCAGCCACTCCTCTTAACACCCTGTGGTGGATTCTGCCCAGGCGCATAGGTTTACGCTGCTTGAGCCCTTGAAAGAAGATGCAGACCAGCTCTCCCTCCACTAATGGTGGGTCGACACATAATGTTGTTGTAGCTACTTGAGGCTGTGATCCGGGGTCCAGCTATGTGGGTAAAGACAGAGGCAAAGACAGTCTTGAGAACCTCTGCCTTGTCAGCATTATTTGTAACTAGTTTCCCTGCCCTGTTTAGCAATGGACCTACGCCTTCCCTGTGCTTCTGCTTACTGCCTATGTAGCTGAAAAACCTGTTCTTGTTGTTCTTGACATCTTTGGCCGATTTCAGCTCTAGCTGAGCCCTAGCCTTCCTGACTGCAGCGCTGCATGTCCCAGCAAGGTTCTTGTAGTCCTCGATGGGTATTTGGCCACCTTCCCATAGCCAGTATGTGTCTTTTTTTTGCTTTTAAGCACACCCAAAAGCTCATTGCTAAGCCAAGGTGGTCTCTTGTTCTGCCTTCTTCCTTTCCCTTTGTAGTGGATGGGCGGTTCTTGTGCTTCCAGGAGGCTGTTCTTGAGTAAATCCCAGCACTCACAAGCTCCTTTGCCCTCCATGGATGCTTCCCACGGACTCTCTCACAGCTGGTCTCTGAGCATACTGAAGTTGGTCCTTCTGAAATCCAGGGTCTTTGTCCTACTACTGGTCTTCAGTGTGCTTAGCAGGATCTTCGGCTCCACAATGTTATGATCGCTGTACCCAAGGCTACCACTGCTAGCTACGTTGTAAATTAAGTCTTTTGGTCTGTGAGCAGCAATCTAGCAATGAGCCGTTCCTAGTCTGCATGTCCAGCATCTACAGCAGGAGGCAGTCCTCAATGCCTTCCAGGATCCTGATGGATGACTTGTGCACTGCTGTGCAGAAATAGATTGATTTAACAGTCAAGACTGATGGGTGGGGGTGTGTGCAGAGAGCGGGAAGCTGAAAACGGTGGAATAACATGGCCAGAAATACTGTTGTGGATGAGATTTAGTGGCTCACGCAGACCTGAGCTTACAAGGTTGTTCCTCCCTCACTGGGCTTGGGTTTTGTGTCCTAACATCTGCTTTACGCTGGGTGGTGCTGGTTCATTATGATCGCCGTAAGAAAGGCACTCGGATTCAGTGAGGTATCGAAGTGCTATTTATTAGAGCTAACACTGAAAGATGAGAATAGCATAGGTAATCTTATGTCCCTTTAGCTGGTGGGTACCCCGAGTGGTGTAGCATCGAAGGGGCCTCCAATCCACACACAGCATGCTGGTCATACCCCATCCATAGGTGTGCTCATTTGACCTAGTATAGGATTTTTTTCTTACAAGAAAACAACTCTATTCATAATTTCTGCTGTCAAACAGAAAGGATATACTCATGAAAACTTCTTGCTGCATGGTTAAAGGCAAGGACACACAGGTGGCTTATTCCCCGGTACCCAGCAGGAGCTGCCTGCAGGCTCCTCTGTTAGAATGAGCTGGCTGACTTTATTCTGTGGACAAGGGGTTTGTGCAGCACAAGACGGGCCTGAAGACCGTGCTAGTCTCGCAGTGTAGGGCAGCAGAGCACAGCACAGGCCTGGGCGTACTCAGGTCAACTGCTATGTGGATCACCAACTCCTTGATGTACAACGGTCTTTCAGTCAGGATTACTACAAGATCTCACTGGAAGCACAACCTCCTCCCATCTGCCTGTGGATCCCATCTTATGTCAAGGTCCTTCAGACCTCCTAATTGCCCAACCCCACATGGGTGAACTTCTTACAGGAGCAGGGGGAGGAATTACCCATGCTTAGGCAGAGTATGGTCTCCATCCCCTGCAACTGGCTCAGTCTCCTTGAGTCTCCAGCAAAGGAGCAAATGAAAAGTATCTGTATCTGAGCAACCTAATCTAGTTGAAGATGTCCCTGCTCATTACGGGGGGCCATTGGACTGGATGACCTTTAAAGGTCCCTTCTAACCCAAACCATTCTATGATTCTGTGATCAAGGAAGGAGAGACGAACATGGATTTCTTTGTGTGGCTAAGCAAATGGAGATGTTGATGGGGAAGTATTTGCTTACAGTCAGTCCCATTGCCACTGGCAGCGATAGTCCTCAGCTGCTGTGCTCTGCTTTAACCCCCAAAAGTCTTCTCCCGATAAACAAGGATGGGGTGGGAATGACTGTGGGCTTCTAGGGTCCGTGGACAGCTGCTCCTCTCCTGCCGACACACACCGCAAATGTGTGCTATGAAAAGCAACCTCACATGGGTCCTGCCTGTGCCAAGTGGGGGCTTATAAACTGTGGAGCAAAGAGAACCAGACCGATTGTCCACATTAAAAGCTAGAATCCAATGAAGAATAGACGTCTCCACACCATGAGTGACTACTTCAAGATACCAGTGGAAAAGGTCAGTGGAAAGTGAAGGGTTTAAGTGCATGTCACAGACTGCGGGCTGAGTTCATAAAATGAGTCCAGGGAATTTCCCTTTACGTTGCAGAAGGGAAGTCAGCACTGATCCTACGGCACTGAGAAATGATGAGGTGGATCCAGGAAGGATATAAAATAAGAATGAAATAGGATGTTGGAAACAGAAAAGCAGGGCAACAAAGGTTAAAGAAAAGATGAGGTAAAGGAAAAAAAAAGTGAAGATGAGTGTACGAGACAGAGTGCACGGAGCAGAGAAGAACAAGAACATGGGGAAGGGACAGGGCAGCCAAAAAAGAAAGGGAAGAAGAGTACCTGAGAGATACTAAGCATTTTAGTGCCAGTCCAGTATTGATTCAAACATTGTCCAAGATCAGGGCTGGAGCGTTTTCCAGGGCCAATTCTAAAACATGCAATTCTGTGAATCAAAGGAAGGTTACAGAACACAGAAAAATCTGCTCGAGCACGTCCAAAACTATTCTGCCTCTGGAAAATTGCTGTGGAGGGACAGATGAAGACCACATTCCGGAAGCTCAGCTCTGAGTTACAGTTTGCACTGCTGCATTATTAAAAGAAAAGCTGTTTTTAGATTAAACTAACTCGAACACAGATCATCAATTTTCAGCAGAATTTCTTCTCATTCAAAACTTTTTCTTTGATATAGGTGAATCTGTCCTACCAACGTTAATAGTTCAAATGAGGACAAGATAACTACAAGGAACTGTCAAAAAGCAGAAATATGAATAGAAAATAGTTTCCAGGAAAAGAATTACTACTGTTGAGAATTATTCCTTACACTTTTAAGTGCAGAGGTTTTTGGATTTATCCTTTCTGAAAAGAGAGTACTTTTTTTCTTGAGCTAGAGCATTTATTTGAAAGGAGAATAGATCCCTACATGTTCTTACTGACCAACATACATTTATTACTGTATAATCACAGTGTCTCTATCAAGTGGGTGAAGAGGAAATTGTAATAATGTGTGGAACTGAATTGCTTTATGCTCTGAGGTTTCCTTCCTTTAAATCAATTCCCCAGAGATGAGAATGAAAATAGTTTGAAAGACCTACCAGAGCAAGTGAAGACCTGTAGATGGCCTCATACTCACACTGGGGCACACATGCAGTCTAGAGCCTGCCTTGGAGATCAAAGTGGTGCCAACAATACTTAGCCTTTGCAAAGTTACCAGAAAAATTGTCGTGTTTTTTCTGCAAATGAGAAAAATGTCATGATTTTTATTACAAGTGAGCAGTCTGGTCTGCCCAGGGTCACCAAGTTAAGCACTCCTAGAAGTTACCCATCCCTGGAAACATTCAAGGTCAGGTTGGACAGGGCTCTGAGCAACCTGATCTAGTTGAAGATGCTCACTGCAGGGGGGGGTTGGACTAGATGACCTTTAAAGTGGATGTGGTCTACCTGGACTTCAGGAAGGCCTTTGACACCGTCTCCCACAGCATTCTCCTAGAGAAGCTGGCGGCTCACAGCTTAGACAGGTGTACTCTGCGCTGGGTCAAAAACTGGCTGGACGGCCGGGCCCAGAGAGTTGTGGTGAATGGAGTTACATCCAGTTGGTGGCCGGTCACGAGCGGTGTTCCCCAGGGCTCAGTACTGGGGCCGGTCTTATTCAATATCTTTATCGATGATCTGGATGAGGGGATTGAGTGCACCCTCAGTAAGTTTGCAGACGACACCGAGTTGGGCGGGAGCGTTGATCTGCTCGAGGGTAGGAAGGCTCTGCAGAGGGACCTGGACAGGCTGGATGGATGGGCCCAGGCCAACTGGGTGAGGTTCAACAAGGGCAAGTGCTGGGTCCTGCGCTTCGGCCACAACAACCCCATGCAGCGCTACAGGCTTGGGGAAGAGTGGCTGGAAAGCTGCCTGTCAGAAAAGGACCTGGGGGTGTTGGTCAACAGCCGGCTGAACATGAGCCGGCAGTGTGCCCAGGCGGCCAAGAAGGCCAATGGCATCCTGGCCTGTATCAGAAATAGTGTGGCCAGCAGGAGCAGGGAAGTGATTGTGCCCCTGTACTCGGCACTGGTGAGGCCGCACCTCCAATACTGTGTTCAGTTTTGGGCCCCTCACTACAAGGACACTGAGGAGCTGGAGCGTGTCCAGAGAAGGGCAACGAAGGTGGTGAAGGGTCTGGAGAACAAGTCTGATGAGGAGCGGCTGAGGGAACTGGGGTTGTTTAGCCTGGAGAAAAGGAGGCTGAGGGGAGACCTCATCGCTCTCTACAACTACCTGACAGGAGGTTGTAGCGAGGTGGGGGTCGGTCTCTTCTCCCAAGTAACAAGCGATAGGACGAGAGGAAATGGCCTCAAGTTGCGCCAGGGGAGGTTTAGATTGGATGTGAGGAAAAATGTCTTTACTGAAAGAGTGGTTAAACATTGGAACAGGCTGCCCAGGGAAGTGGTTGAGTGACCATCCCTGGAGGTATTTAAAAGACGAGTAGATGAGGCACTTAGGGACATGGTTTAGTGGGCATGGTGGTGTTGGGTTGACGGTTGGACTTGATGATCTTAGAGGTCTTTTCCAACCTCAATGATTCTATGATTCTATGATTCTATGATTCTAAAGGTCCCTTTCAACCCAAACCACTCTATGATTCTATGAAGTTCATTCTGCAAAGCACGTTCAGAATAAGCCTAACATACATTGCCACGTGCAGCCCTTGTGACCAACAGGGGTTATTTCTCTTGAAAAAGAAGCTGGCACCAGCTGGTATCAGGGTACATCCAGCCTGCTGGCCACGTATGACTGTCAGCTTTATGCAGAGACACCCTAAACGGATAGGCCAGTCTTGTCTTGAGCAGATCTTGATGGATACTGTGTGCAAACATTAGCTACGGGAGAGAACCGTATCGGTGTAGTCCCTCTGCTAAATTGCCTCCTGGATGTGGGTAAGGGCTGTTGGCATCTTTTCACAAGTACTTATAAGAAGCCAATAAAAACAAGAACTGAACCCCACAACCTTCAAAGAAAAAAACAGAAACTGTTGATTAAGAAGGGACAAAAAGTTCTGGGAAGCCACAGATCTGAATAAATAAGCATCAATTTTATTGAATCATGAATAATTTAAGACTGGTACAATCATCAGCTTTATTCTCCATGACACAGGGGGTGGGGAAGGGGGAGAAACGGGGAGGGTGAGAAAGGGGAGGCATGATCTCAAACAGACCATTCACAAATTCCAATCCTAAATGAGAACTGAAAATTAAATAGGGAGAGGAGCAAATGGAAAACATCATAAACGTACACAAAATACTCAATTCCTAGTTTTTCTCTTTAAAAATGGCTAGAAAAAATTCATCAAAATGCAGCACTTTTAATCAAATATTTACATTTCTATGTTACAATGAAAAAATGTACATCTTATAGAACATATTTCATAAACTGTTCCACTGGAAACGACTAGATCAAAACAGCAACCTTCCATTTAATATCGACAAAGAAAGATTTTTTTGCTTTGTTTTTGTATTTTTTTCTTGAAAGAAAATTGCCACATTTAGACAAAGATTTCATACACATAATATCGAAGTTAAGCATCAACAATGAAATATCAGTTTGCTTCTTCCAAAATGTACAAAAAGGCTAACCAACCCCCTCCCTCCCCTTCCCCAAATAAACCACATCTCATTTATGGCCTGTATCATTCTTGGCAGTTCTGAAGGAAAGAAAATGGTTTATACTTTCAATTTATAACTCAACATGAATGTTGCATAGAATCTTGCATTTCTTTCTTCTTGATTTTTTTTTTAAACAAGCCAACTTTGTAAGGAAAAAAAGGCAAAAAAAAAAAAAGGAAGCATTTTGAAAAAGCCTTAAATGAGAACAAAGTCACTTAAAGAAAGACTTAATCTATGAAAAGTCTTGATAAAAACTAAGACGTGTGCGCAACAGGTCACCCTGCTTCCCGAAGTTTCAGAAAAGACACTGAATATTGTGATGCTTGAATGCCTAGCCTACTCAAAATTGCCTCTCTCACTGTAATCCAAGGTAGTGTCAATAAAAAATAAGAGATAACAGAAATTTCTTCCTGAGCTTAAGCACAGGATTAAACATGAGGGAAAAAAAATACCCCGTTCCCCACAAATAAAACACCATTTTAATCATGTCTTATAGCAGTCAGTTAAAGGTTAACTGAGAAATTTTCTAGGATATTAAGTCCGTTTAAAGCCCTAGCCCTGCAACTGGGTTTTTTTACAGGCACATGCTCTATCTGCATGGATTCAGTTGGGGGATTAGGTACCAAAATTCACAGTAGTAGCAGGTGAAGTCAGTGCTGGGAAGCATAATTGTCAAGACTACTGGAAAAATTAACCTCTCTCAAACTCATCATCAGCATGCTATGTATTTGATTCCATACAGATTTATCCCATTTTTACAGTACCAAGAACTGGATTAGGAACATGGCTGAGTAACCCCTGGTATTCCATTCAGTGAAATAATGAAATAGAGTTCATACGGTTTAAACAGTAACACCACCAAGCTCTTCCCCCCCCATCATTAAAATATTTAAATTTTTCTTTTACAATATTTTTCTTTAAAAAAAAAAAAAGTCATCAGCACTTAAAAGTTGTAACAGGAGCAGATTCAAGACCAGCTCAGTAAGACAAAGTACAGTTATGTTACAGAAAGTCATGAGGTATAATAAAACGATCCTCTTAGAGCTGAGTCACAGAAGCATGAACTTGTCTGTTATATTACTTTAAACCCACAAGCTCTTAAAAAAGTGTTTGTAGTAAGTTTTTTTCTGTACATTGAAAAACCAGCATATTCCTGTAATTTATTAATGACAGCATTTATTATAGTTGAAAAGCTTTTTCTTTTTCCTCCTGCATGGATAAAACAGCTCTTCAGTGATTTATTAGCTGCGGATTGATATGAACCTGAAAAGTTATCTCATTTCCCTCCTTTTTTTGTCACATTTAAACAAATTCTAGTATCTCATACAAACAATATTCACAGCAACTTATGATATTCCGAGAGATGACTTTAGCCCTGTTTCTTTAAATAAAATCCCATAATATACAGCACTAATTTAATCAAACACAATTAGTACAAAATAAGGCATCGCTTTAAAAGTCAGCACCAAAAGATAGCTGGAAAGGCTAGTACGAATCAATATTGAGGAGTGACGCTTTTGCTGAGGTACAGCTGACGTTGTGGAGATGGTGGTGTAAGCATTTGCTTCCGTAAAAAGGAAAGTGCAATTCTCTGGGAGGTGTTCTTGTTCCCCAACAGAAGTACAAGCCTTAACACTGGTAGCGTAGGTGTGTGCGTTCAGAGAGGAGGAGAAATAAAACCAGGTTCACAGCTCTGCCAAGACTCAAAAGCATGGCCCAGCTAAACTTAAAAGACGCAGTACCTTCCCTCCTTTTTTTCCAGACCTGAATACTGCTAAAATACTTCCCCCCCCCCCAATTAAAAAGAAAAATCATGGAAGTAAATGTTGTCACCAGAGTAGCGCTGGAACTGTCACAGAGCTGAGTTTTAATTAACCCATTTATGGTTGTGCTGATTGGAACAAAAACTCTGAACAAAACACAAAGTTTTTAGAAAACAGCTGTAACATTTCATGGCAAGAATTCAAAACGGAAAGTCTGATTAACCCCTTTGTCAGGGGTGTAGCTCACCTCCGTGTACAGGGCTCACAACACCTGTGCACTGCCGAAGGTCCTTTGGAGCTGTAGGACTTCACGGGGCATGGCCCTTTTGCTGACTTCTGCGGAGGAGGGAAACTCACTCTCATCGGTGTAAATAAATCGGGTGTAATGCCACCGAAGTCAACCGAGTTGCTTACGTGGATGTAAGTGGGAAGAGAATCAGGCCCTGACTAGCAAAGGGCTACCTGATCTTTCACTTGTAGTAGGATTGATTGTTACACAGTGTTTGAAAAAACCTGATTTGTTCAGACTGTATATATATATTTATATATTCCTATTTATATATATATCTTTATAAACACACAATGAAAGAAAGCCAAGGTCTCAGACTGGCAAGGGGAGCAGCGCTTTTTCTTTTTTTTTTTTTTTTCTTTTCCTCTTTTTTAATATTTATTCAAACTTCCCTGTTTTGCAGCTTTGCCTTTATTGAGTATTATTACCAAGGCAAGCGATATTGTTATAGCACCAGAACTATATGAAGCTGAGTTTAATCCGCAAAGCTGATTGGTAAAAGTCCAGCCCTCACCTAAATGCGTTTGGTCAGAAGCAGCATAGGCAAAAATTTCCTCTCCCCTCTCCTTCTGGACAGTACATGGCACAAAGCTGTTTGCTTCATAGCTGTGAAGTTCCCCCCCCCGCCCCTTCAACTTTTAGTAATGATGATTATTTTTAACATCTTCAGTATCTTAGGCATGAGAGCTTACAGCAACTAAACAAAAGAAAACAAAGGAATAGTGCAGTTCTCATCATCGTCAAAAGAAAAACAATACAAAGGTTGCTTGGGTTGCCTGCACCCAGGTTCAAGACTGACTCCAAGTGTCCTGTTGTTCATGCAGCTCTAATACTGAGATCCCAGCCCAGCCCAGGAACGTGTTCTTTTCATGAGTCTGTGATCAGGGTTCTTGCCAAGTGGGAGAGCAATAATGGAAACCACCTATTTCTGTCTGAGGAGGATCACAATGTCGACTCCAGAGACGAATCGAGGATGTCATCATGATGGCTGTTGCTGTTAGAGTCACTGTCGTAACTCTGGGGACTTGAGTAGTTGGCTGCTTCTTGCAGTCTCATTAGCATGTTCATCTGCAAAGGCACAGAAGTTCACGATTATTTGTATTCTGAGGTAGAAAGAATATCAACTCCATACGAAAGCTACGGTGGCATTCACTTTGCCAGTGGGTAACAAAGGAAAGGAAGAAACAAGCAGGGTAATTAATACTGAGTCTCTGAAAAGAGAAATTAACTGTAAATCATATTATGGCAGCATGCAAGTTAGTCGTAAAAAGTATGCTTTTCCAGTAAAGGTGAAAATGAGAAGATTGAAGGGATTAGTCCACAGCCGTACTCGACAGGATTCTGCAAGCATCCTACCCCTCTCTTCCTCTGACCCATGGAAATACGGACAGGTCAGTCAGAAGAGGCAAATCCGAATGTCCTAGTATCTAGCTTGATATTCGTGTATTTGTGTATGAGCTAGTAAAAACTGTAATACACATTCTATACTCCCAACTGTCCACAAAAATGTAGACCTCAACAGAACAGCTTCAGGGCATTCAGTTTGCACAGCAGCTTCAGCAACTGTTTCCCATTGGAAGAAAATGGGTATCTAGTGTTACCTTCAAGCTCAATTTATACATTCTATACAAATACATGTTAACATTTCCCTATATGCTTGTGTGGTATTTCTGGTTCATAAATTAGACACCAGTCAGAGACTATTAGTTCATATATTCTTTGAAAATCTCAGTTTTCACTTGGTGTCAAGAATACAGCTCTAAAAGCCACGTGAAGTAAAGCAACAAGCCTGTGATTCTGTGATTGTGGCAAAACAGGCTAAATGAAATGGTTCCACTGTGTTATTTGAGTGTGTGTAACAAGATCACATATTTAATTCCACAGTGTAGAAATTAAGTTTATTGTACTTAGCCTCAAAACATCCTCAACAAATGAATCTGAAAAACTTCTGCTGCTGTTTCTTGCAAAACTGTACGGGCTTTCTGTGCAAATGCATTCCCCGAGCTGACTTGATGACTTCTCCAGAAACATTGCCTTCTCATTCTAAAACTTTTCATCACTCCTCAGCTGTCCTTTACTTTTTTTACTCCTGCTTCTAATCCCTAGAAACAAGGGAAACGAAGCAGTTCTGCCGTTTCAAAACTGAGAGCTTACCAAAGGATCTCCTTCAGCATCGCTCACTGGAACTTGTTTGCTGGTCGAGCCTTCCCGTGACATCGAGTAGCCGTCAAAGCCCACGTCTTCAGGCCGCAGCTGTAGCAGAGGAGGCCACTCATGGTGCTGTGGGGTGGCCGCCCAGGGGTAGGTGTCCATTACCCATTTGGCAGGATCCTCCCAGGGCGCTCTCCTCCCATACAACTGGAAAAGCATAAAAACGTGTAAAACATTCTTACTAGTCTGCCGTTTCATTCAGTGCCTACCTAACCAAAATGAATGTGCCATGAGTCTTGGATTGCAGAAAACACTTGCAAGCAGGGCTGAGAAAAAACCTAATGAGATTTCCCTTACGCTAATGACATACAAAGTTTTAGCTACTTTTAATGGCAACTGATGTGGAAGAGGCTGACCACCTCTTTTGAGACCGAAGTGCCCTTCTGTTGGCACCAGCTGAAGAAAGGGAGACCTGAAAATAACCTCACTCAATAAAGTTAACTTAAATATTAAAGCCGATGCACAAAAGAAGCCGTCAATGTTGACACCTGGATCGCACCAGCAGCTGCCTTATCTGCCTTTGCTGTCATCGTGAAACCGCCGTCAGTGGAATGCATAGGAGGAAACGTGAGACCTGTCATCAGGCAATAATGATGGATGTCATAGCAAAAGGTTTTCAAGTCAGGGGAATTTCTTTGTACTCAACCAAGAAGAAGCGCCAGCAGGATTTGGCTATGTTCATGTTCCTATTTCAAGTAAGCAAGCTCTATTTCAAAAACTTTTTCTGTTTTGAACAGACTGTGTTACTGAATCCCAACGTATTCTTCTTGTTAAGTTTGCCTTAATTAGATAATAAATTCATTTTAATGCCATATGACTTTCAAAAGCATAAATACAACTTCAAGTGACTTTAAGATGTTTACTTCTGCTTAACAAATTTCAGCCTAAACATCCTTCAGCAACTGGAGTTCGTCACTGGCATTTTGTCACTTGAATTCAGAGAACTCTCCCTTTGCTGCACAACGCACAGGGGGAAAAGCAGTGGTCTAACAAAGAAATTCATCAGCTTTCTAACGGATCTAAGACTATCTCACTTTCCTCATAGCTATTTATTCCTGGGTTTTTTGTGATTTTTTTGCACACACCCGTTTTGTTATACTCCCCACTGCCAAACAGTTAGAGCAAACCTTTGAGCTTTTAAGTGCTGTTCTTCACTTTACCAGAAGTCCCTGGAACATTCTTGCACTACAGAAGCAAACAACTGCTTCCAGTGCAACCAGGTCCCCAAAATGCTGCATCCAAACAGACCGCAAAAGAGTGACTTCATCTAGATACATGGTTAATGAACCCAAATCTGATCTTCCTGCATGGCAGCAGAGTGTTTCTGCAGGTACCCGTCAGGCAAGTGCTGTCAGAATGGCACTGTGACAGACATTCCTCGGCAATATTACGAAATAACAACGGCTTCCATTCTAAATGATGTCAGGTAGTTCACAGCCTATCCCTTTCTTTGAAAATTTGGCTGTGTTAATTTACACACACCGAATGAAGTCCTTGATTCTACTAGAGCCTCCCTGTAGCGGTTACAAGAAACTTAAATTTAAGTGAAACATAGATGTGAATGCAAGCTTTGTCCTAGATGACAGCCAAATGCCATGCACAAATCACAAAGTATTAAATGGCTCTAAATACCAACATCTGCTTTATTCTGAAGCAGAACTGAGCGAGTCCCAGCCCAGAGCAGAGGTGCCCAGCAGATGGTGCTAGGCAATCTTAAACACAGCCTCTTCCACAACCCAAATACTATACTATATTATTTTCCCAGCATAATGTCTTCAAGCTGTGGTAACCCAGATCTCTGATTTTAATCTTGTTCTTGAATTTACAGCAATACATGCCAGTTGCTAAGTGGAGAGGATTTTATATTTTTCACATGTCCTTGCCACCTAGAAAGTCCATGTGGATTCTAGCTCATTTCTGAAAATTAGCTAATAAGTAAAATTCCCATTTTGAGATATGAAATCATCACATATCTTCAGCAGATGAGAGACCGAAAGACTAACTCACTGTTCCCTTCCACAGCAACCAGTTCTGTCCATCCCTTTCACGTGTACCTTTTCTAGAGAGCAATTACGGGGGCAAGAATCTAACAGGTTGCTTCACAAAGCACCACAGGGAAATGACTGGCGTACGAGTGACGGTGGCAGGAAGCCGCAGGGATTTTGGGTCCTCTTTTTGCTGGTGCTGCATTCTGTATCGATACACCAAGCAGGAAGGACTGGGGTTTTATATAACCCCCTAATTTTCACATCCCTGTTTTGAAGAACAAAAAAACTCAGCTCCAATGGGAGCAATTATTGTAAGGATCCATTTGGCTCACTTGTCTTTGACCCAAAATAGTTCTCCAAATGAGAAACAGATATATAAAAATAGCTCAGTTTAGATCCACAGAGATCAGAGTGAAATCAGCAGTCCACCCTTCCTTTCTGGCAGGCAATTTCGTGACAGAAGATGTGTTCTCGGAGGAGCCTTTGTGGATGTGGGGGACAGAACATATCCCCAAAATGAAACAGACATTTCTAGCATTAGCATGTTAATTAGCACAACTCCGGCTACTCTTCAAGTACTGAGGTCTTATACTTATCCACAGACTCAACAAAAGAGAAATTCTAGCGTAAATTGAGAAATTATTTAAATGGAAATGAATTAGCGGAATTTGGGGCAATGGGACTGAAGCGGATACAGAATCTACAGCACAAAGTGAGAAACTGGAATCCTTATATTTGGGATGCAAGCCATTCGAATAACCTAAGCAAAGATGCAGATATCAGGCAAGCAAACAAAACAAGCAAGGAAAAAGATGGTTTTACTAAGTGTTGTTCTTTCTCTTCATTTCTATTACTATTTTTTCAATGCTTTCCACACCTACTGATCAGCCGATAGGAGAGCTTCAAAACACAGTACAAGGAGCCCAAGCATCACTGTGAGGATCAGCTTTCTCCTTTCCAGGAGGAAACAAAGTCACACGCTCTCTTGTCGCTTGTTTTAGGTCACAAAGATTACTGGCTCCCATTACCTTCCTTTATAGGAAGTTTTATGTAAAATGGTTCTCCTGTTCTATTTCTAGCAAGGTTCCTCTCTGTGTGTTGTACTTTAGGACCTATCATGTTCCTCACTAAGAGCTTAACACAATCGTCTCAAAGAAAATGAGGTCTCCAGGCACTGACAAATTTCAAAAGGCAAACACAGTTTGCACAAATACATGAATTCTTCATGTATTTCATAGAATTGTAAGGAGCCATTAGTAAAAGCTGTTTTCTATGACAGGGTTGTCTTCTCTCGCTCTCGGTTAATACCTACAAATCTCTGCTGTATAGACAGCAAATGAAACCCAAGGTGGTTGTTAACTGGACAATGTAAAATCCCTTTTTTTTTTTTTTTTTTTAGTACTTCTTCAAGTACTCAGACTGGTGCATCTTCATGATTTCTCCATTCTCTGCAGAGTACTCCCATGCAGACGAGAGCTGAACCTCTACTACAGAAAGGGTACTGCACAGAAAAGAAACGTAACAAACAAGCAAATCAAACCAAAACCCCAGTATCTTCCCAAAGAAATCTTTCACACTTTTTTAACATATCTTAATGGCAAGGCATCCTGACAAACACTGCAATGGTGAGCCCTAAGCAGCAGCAGAATGGAGAGAACTTTTTCACAAACGTGAAGGAACCATTCTGCAACACAACTGGTTCTCCATGAGCTCGTACTTGGAGTTATTTCATGTTTCAGAAAGACTTCAGACCCAGAGACATATGTGATGGAGAACCTATTACTTCTGTAAGTAAAATTTCATAACTGTGAATTATTCTTACTAACAACAAGCCATGTCTTGCTTATAGTTTGAATTCTTCTAGCCCAGACTTGTCAAACATCCACTAGACTTTTTTCCCTGCAAGACTAAAACAGAAGACTCCCACAGACCAAGTAATATTTTAGCTTCCTTTTGAATAAACTGAATAGTTTGAGCTTCTCATCTCTCATTGAATAATGCTTCCCGTATCTTAATGATACCCACTGCTTTTTTCTGAACCCTTTCCACTTTATCTTTCTAGTAAGTCTTTTTACATACAGAAGTACTATTCTCTTCCTGTCTCTATCAGATGTAATTATAGCTTATGCCCTCAAAGTGGCATTTGTCCTTTTACCAAAACACAAGCTCCCAATGCACTGCCATAATTTCTTATTATTCCATCTACCTTTAGCCCTTTTTCAGTCTTCTAGACTCTCACTGTGATCCACCTTTTTATTTCTGTATGTGTGATCTCATGTTTAGCTTTCATGCATGCAATGCCCAGAATTTACTGATATTCTATTATACTACCTCCAAAAATGTCTTTTTAAATCTTGTGCTGCCATGCTTATTCTGTGAACAGAGGACTGAAGAATAAAAAAAGGTCATTTTTTCCATAGTTGCATGGCAAGTCAACAGCAATCCTCTGTTGAACCCTCCTCCTGATTCCAACGTGCTTTATTGTCGTGGAGACGCTAAGAATTCTGTGGTAACGCTTAAAACTATCCAAATTGCTAGAGTATGAATCAGTTGCTAACTACAGGCAATCAATGATTATTTCACTATGGCCTCTGAAAGAATTATGAAGGAATCTACTAAAAATTTCATCCTGTAGACTGAGAAGTAATCAAAATGTCACTGATACTGATCCTGTCACTCATTAGTATGTTCCTCTCGCATACTCAGCTTTGTTCCTCCTCTGTTGAAAGATTTGATTTACAAAGGAAAATCCTGCATAACAAAGTTAATGACCACAAACACGTTTTTCAGAGGCACGGTACAGTTTTAAGGTGTGCTTCTGGAACAGATTATTGAAAGATACTTGGGTGCCTAACTCCCCCCACTGAAAACATCAGTAGTTTGGCATCTAAACACCTTTAAAAAAAAAAATCTCATCTGGACTTCTAGTGCTTCCACTCTGTATTTCAAAATCGTTTGATGAGAATAATTCTGCCTGAAATTAATGACAATTTAGGCTACATTTTCACAGACATGCAGGTATTCAGTGTGCAAAGGTGTATCTAGAGAAAATGTTGCCATTATTCAGTTTTGTCCGATGCTGTGTTGCCTTTTGAATAGATACCATTCAAGACCTATGATTTTTCACTTTTGCCTGCTCACCTGTAGCCCTTCTCTAACTGCCTCCAGAAGATAGGGGATGATGGAGTAGTTCCACAGGTCAGTAAACCAAACTCTAGAACCATCTACATCTATCGGACAGGAGAGGAAGAGCCGTGGACCTGGAAAGGGAAATTCAGGTATTACACTCAAATCATGATCATGATACGCCTCAAAACAGGATCAAACAACTTCCAGTTCTCTGGAGAAAGCAGCCAAGGATGAGAGAACGTAAGTAGCTACCTGGTGAATTGCTCTTCCCGAGAGCTCAAAAATCCTCTGAATTGACTTGAAAAACTATAGCCTTCAAGGTGAGAGCAATTAACCAAATTTCATAACACAGTTTGTATCCAGGACTTAGAAAGAAGTCCTTTTTTCTTAGAAAAAGTAAAAAAAAAAAAGTTTAGAAACTTCTCGTACAGTTTGCCTCAGAGTACGCTGCCACCTAAAAGTAGGGTTTTAAAGAAACCTTTTTTACCTGATATAGCACAAGGAAACGTACAAGGATGCACCCGATACACAAGGGAATAAAATACATACATTTATACATGCCTGGGCATATGGGCAGAGCACTTACCAATAGTAACATCAGAGGAGCTGTGAGCCTCCAAGAATTTGTTCAGATGTTGCCAGACCTTGGGAATCCAATCAATAATTTTAACCAGCTCTGCATTTCTCATCCTGCCACTGATCTCTGTTTCAATTAGTTTTCTTCTCAAGAAACGGCCAAGAAAGCCTTTGACCGGCTCAGTGTGGTTAGCACATAGCACCCATCTAAGGCAGAACGGCAGAAATGTCCATTATTTCTCTTTCATGCTACTGAACATACCTATTCTGGGCTAAATTTCTTTTATTATTTCTAGATGATTATCATGGTCAAAATGGGTTACCCCAGTCACATAGTTTCTTAGCAAAAATTATTTTGGAACGATGCATTCACTAGATGAAACAATTTGTATTGTGCATTGTTTCAGCTTATTTCTCATTCAGTATCTGCTTTGCCTATTATCTTATATAAAATTTGTTAGAGGATCAAATATCTTAACAATCCTCTGAAAAGGAAAGGTTTTATGAACCACAGTTCATAACACTTTAGTAACAGCATCATAACAAAGCTGGACATGTTAGGGCAGCAACTAGTAGGGAATGGTATTTCTCCCTCAGTTTGCTATTTCAGCTGATAAGAACAATTTCAGATGACTCAGTAGCCATTACTCCTTTGCCAGCCCACAAACATAAATAAAAAACATGAATAAACAGTACCTGAAATTATGGTGAAGCTGAAGATTAGGTGTTGAGGAGGTGGCTTGGTTCATTGTGCCAATAATATATGGACTATTAAAAAAATAAAAAATAAAAATCAAGCAAATCATACTTGTAAATTTTGAAAAACAACTTTTTAGTAAGATCTCAACATTAAACAAGGTTATTCAAACCTCTCTTGTCAAAGAAGGGTTTTGTAGTTACTTATAACCAAATTCTCTACTGAGAATCTGACTTCTGGGAACATCAAATTCTGAAAACAAAACAGAAATCTCAAAGCAGGAACTTTCACTAAAACTGGGGGTTTAGTATTGAAGATCTACTGCATGAAGTGAATGCAAATTACCCGAAGCCTCTACTACTTTTTGATTACTGATTTCAGAGGAATTGATCATTTTATGAAGTAAAAAACCTCTGAAGTGCTGTCCATAATATGGACGGCCTGGCCATCTCAGTCCACTTTACCAAATTAATCTAGAGTTTGGTTTTGTGATCACATTTTGCAACGGCAGTGGTCTGACGGCAGTATTGAAATTTGGAATGTGTTCCGATATTATTTCTTTACCATTTGTGGTACTTGCAGTTTAGAAGTCCATTAAAGATCTCTCCTAGGGAGCTAACATGATGCAGATTATCCAAAATGATTACAAGAGGCATATCCACAGCGTTATTTTCACTGTTACACTGGTCTGCTAGGTTGGACAGGTATTGGCGGAGTTCCTGCAAAGCATATATAAAGAAAAGAAAAAGGACAAAAAAAAAAAAAAAGTTTTCATCATATTCCTTGAAAATCCAGTTAAGATAAATAAGCTACTAGCGTTGTCATGAAATCTAAAGCAAAAGAGCCTGCCATCTTACAAATGCACATATTTTCCATGAGAAAACGGAAGAATATGGGTTTCTTTCTCTTTTGTAGGTTATGCTGAAGATTCAAAGACTGTATCAGAAATCCTGTGTGAGGTAAGGGCCTAAAGCGGGGTAAGATGTTCTTGTTTGGTTTGTGTTTTTTCATTCATGCTGTCCTAATCTGACACTCAGAGGTCTGAAATGTATTCTTCTCTCTTTTCAGGAACTTGTTCAACTCTCCATACACCAAACCAAACTTTGCATCCCAGCTAGGTTTGTTGTATCTGCTTGCAACTGTGTGTCTATCAAAATACAGCCAATAAAACTAATCTGGAATAAAGCACCCCTCGGCAGAGGCCAAATTCGGATGCCTTCAGTAACGCCGTGAAAGAAGAATGAGCTTGCGGGGCTGCTGCCAGGTGACTGGGTGTGGTTGAAACACTCTCAGCAGCTTTAAAGCATTTATTCCACAGCATGTCTCAAATTATACCAGTGGCCTACAACCACAATTTCAACCATCCCTTTCCTCCAGAGGAAAATGTGCCTAAGGCCATCAAATATACAGCTTTTTTTTTTTCCTTTCCCCTTCTTTAATCTAGACGTTCACTGGAGGTATATTCAGCAAAACCAGCAGCACATAAAAAAGCAGAGACATGCCTTACCGGCGCAGGAATGTGTCTGGACAACAGTCACTCCAAACCCAGTATATGCAGATTAGAACTGCTGATATTTGCAGCTGCAGAAACTCTTGACAGCCTAGAGATGCATTTGAGGGTTTTTGGGAAAATGCCCACATGCAATAGGGACTGCTTAAGTCGCTGGGAATTTTATGCAGGTGTTTCACTTTCTCAGCAATTCTCAGGCTCCTAACCACTTGAAAATCATGACACCTTTAAGGGTTTAAATATACACCTGGAAGCCTGCTATTTCAGGCCCATAATCAGGTGAATCTGCAGCTCTGAAAATATTAAATATTACTCCCTTCAGGATTAACGTAACGCTTTAAAAAGAAACATAAGTTTAAAATCAGCTTTTGATGGGTTAATAAAGGAGGAGTCTCTCATTTTTCATATATGGTAGCATTCATTGTGCAAGGATGATTTCTGTTTCCTCACCTTACTGGATTTATGGTCCACATTGAAGGTTGCAATAATGCCATCGGCCAACTCCCTGCCCTCTCTAAGGACCATATACTCAGACAGACGGTTTGCTAGGTATGTTTTACCAGTGCCACTGGGGCCAGATAAGATAATCCGTCTATGTTCCATCAGGAGAGAGACATAACGCTGCAGTATAGGCTTTGGGATCAACGATTCAAACACCAGACCGTCCAAACTGTTCTCACAGATACCTGCAACAGGAAAAGATACCTCATTTGAGGGATTCCCAATTTTTATCCAAACGACCTGCATTTTTAGGTAATTACAACTTAGTTGTATGTAGTTGTAGTATTGTAGTTGTAGTGCTGCAAAGCAATCCCGTTAGTGGAGTTTGAACAAATCAAGATTATTTGAAATGACTAGATAGTCAAACCGTACAACTGAAAAATGTGATTTTGTGAGTGTACCTGGGCCCAGTGATAGTAGAAGAAAACCCCAAAATAACAGAAACAACAGATTTAGATCTGACCTGACCAAGCTGTTTCTCAATTCAGATATAAATCCCTTCCCCACTCTGGTATCCCCCATGGTCGAGAGGAGCACATATAAAGCTGGTAAAACAAGTGCAGAAGTGACCTATGGGCTTAGCCTGGATCCTCCTTCAGCTCTCCCAGTGTTCAGAGTACTCAGCTGCATCCTACAGTGTCCAAGGCCCTACGAAAGGTGCCGTACAAATAATTCCAGGCCACATTTTTCACACACAAACCATCCATTTTGCAGTATTTTGCCATGTACCGTACGCATTCATCCAGAATTTACCGGTTTACTTTTGAATCACTAGACACAAAAACCCCAGCTATCATCAACTCCCCCTACTTTCCCAAATGCTTGTAATTAAACTCCTTCTCTGTATGCTGATAGTTATCTCTTCTAACATAAAACTCCTACTGATAAGCATTTACGCAATGTCAGCAGTCACTTTAGGCAGAACTGGCTCGGGGAAAATACACAGTGCTTCAAAATAAACAGCAGAAAGGGAAGTTGGCAGATCACACACAGAAATGTTTGCACCTCAACGGTTATTTGGAATATTAAATATTTATATAGGCAGCTTTATATCTCAAAGGTATATGTAAGTGATTTTCCATAAATTGATTAAATACATTTCTATGTTATTGAAAACTGTTATCACATATGAACCTTCAAAGTACAAGTCAAGCCAATGCAAGTTAAATATAAAATCAGATTGCAGCTTTACAGGTACGGCTAGACCTTAAGCAACATTTCCGTCGGGATTTACTATCGGCAATGTATTCTAAGTAAGTAGAATACCCTGGGTTCACATCAAGCCTCAGTAAATTGAGATCTTTCATGGCTTATTTTATCCTCCTGCCCACTGATTTGCTATCCAAGGCAATTGATTTTTTACAGCAATATTCAAAAATCAAACTACTTTCAGTCAAATGCCACAGTCAAATTTCAAAGTTGAGCTGCAGAGTGCTTGGCAATGCTCTCAAATACTCTACCGCCTGTATGCAGATCTATGCTCGAGATTTCACCGGTCTAGCTTTGAGCAAACTGAGGTACATTCAAAATGCAGCGGTTGAGGATTTTTTCCCTCCAATCTAGTTTCATAGTATAGTTTTCATATAAAAATGGTTCCCTGAGAAACCAAATGAGAAACCATATGAGAAATATAAGCACTAAATTCTTATCAGTATGATACAATGAAATCGATGAGAATTCTGAAAACCATACGTTTTGAAAAAATCCAGATTTTAAGGTGTCCCATGAATTCTGGGATCCCTCCTTACTGGTGTCTAAGGAGGGACTCTTCAGTGAGACCAATCAAGCAAGTTAAATCAAGAATTTTTTTACTCTGCATGAAGGAAATAACAACTATAGCTGTTATAAAGAGGTAATGAAATTCTGAGGCTTTATTCATTTGGAAGGTACTCTGCTGCTCAAACAACTCCACTACGTCCCTTGTGTTGCGATGTCTTCTACAGGACAACTCCAGGCATCAGTTCAAGGTACGTGGAGAAAACTGCTGTGTGTGTAATTATTCCTACTGTTACAGGGTGAAAATTTGCTGAATTTATAGACTTAGCATACTCTAAGTGCTGTCTTTATCAAATGAAAATAGAAGGACCAGTAAATAAAAGTCAGAGACGGGGAAAAAGAAACAATAAAAAGTTTCTACTCCTCTGAGTTTCTTGACACAGCAAGCTTTGATAAAACTGTAATTACTGAGAAATACAACAGACAGGTCAAGCGTAACTACCTTTGACGGTAACCGAAATAGTGTTGTTTTCTCCAACGAGATAGCCACAGGGCAACAGCTCAGGTGTCTCTGCACTGTTAGTGCGTTTGATTTCTCCAATGCTATAGCCCAGAACACTGTCTGAATTCAGTCCCAGCTGGCTCACGGGATCCACGTGAATGATATACTCCTAGGGTGAAAAAGGGACACGAAACGTTAGGCAGCACTGAAATCCCTGTGACTCTGTTCTATGCTATAACAGTAATAATCACAGCAAGTTAAATATTGCTTGGTACCATCAAAATCGAACAGGAGAATTCAAGCACACAGCAAACTGTACTCACTAACCTTAAACAATCGTCTTACAACCCCATCCAGAACGTCCCATTTGGTCTTGCCACTGACTCCGATGCAGCCTATGAGGAAGGTGCGAGGCCTCGAATCCTAAAGGCATAGAAATGTGAATTTAAGTTAATAAATAAATCCTAACTGTATCAGACAAGTCTGTTTAATGTAATTAAAATGCTGGCTTCCCCCCCCCCCCCTTTTTTTTAATTATAGTGCATCTTTACCACTCTATATGGTGAATTCTGAATGCTATATGAAATCTTTCTTTTCTACTGAGCATTTTCTACAGTATTGGAATCACAAAACTAAAGGATACTTAAGTGGTACTGATGTTAAGTAAATGGTATTTATTAATCAATCCATGAACAATTGAAAAACCTCTGAGAGGATTATAGCTTAGCAAAAAGACAGAAAGACTCTTAGGAAAATTCTAGGCAGAAAAGTTCACAGCATGTTCATTTTTCCGTGACTTCACAATCAAATATGTTGCATTTGCAAGGTTTAACCTATTTACTTCTAGAAATGCTGCCATGGATATAGAAATCTAAATATATATATATATAGAAATTATACATTGTTATATGTATATATAGTTATATTGGTGTATATATAACAACTTGTGTGTTATATTTGGTATATCCCAGCACTTCAGTTGATAATTTTGTTTCTGATTTCTAAGGCGGATTAAAAAAACCATAACGCACCTCATTTTTCTACTCTTCTATAGCTGCACTCACTGCGAAACATTAATCGAAGAAAAACTAATTTCTATCATAAGACTTCAAGTTCAACTAAAACGTAAGGAATCATTTCCACGTGGTAACTTTACTGACTGTGAGCACAGTGGAGTCCAACAGAATTAGTGATATAGCTTTACTGTTAATTTGCTTATCCAGGGCTATAATTTATTAATGCAAAATTGGTATTTAATGGAAAGATCTGCTGAGTCAACTTTATTTCTGATTACTCACATTTTTGTCCCCCCCCTTACAAAAGACGTCAAGCTATTTCTTAAATACACTTTTACAGGTACTCATAACGTGAGATAGCAAGGTCAGTGCTTGGTAAAGATTGTGTAGTACATTCATGCATGCATTCCACATGAGGTGCGTTGCAATTTTACAACATCTGAAATTTATTCCGGTATTTAGGATTATTTCAATCAAGAATAGAGAACATCTGAAAGATGTCATTCAAAATGGGAAACTTGTACCAGAGAGGACAACTTGAACTAGAACGGTAAGATCTCCCAGTTTGGATCCATTAAGTTCTTGCGGAATATCGGTGCTTATAGCATTTCGGTGCACCTTCTATCTACACACTGGATCGTTTCCATTGTTAGTTAAATTTTTATTGCAGTTTAACAGAAAGGCCCAAGAGCTTTGTGCAGCTTTTAACATATCAGTCTTAAACAGATGCTATGCCAAGGTGCAGACTAGTCTGCTAACCTCCTTGACGCCGAAAGAGTGGCCTGGTTTTCAGAGATACTACTGAAAGGGTTAAATTGTAACGTTATCACCTATTCCGCTGACACACGGGTCTAGTCTAGCAATCCTGTGTTACCGACATGCTTCATGGCCAGTGCTGATGGCACCAACAAGAAACTGTAAAATAAAAAGCTATTGCAGGTGAGTCCATGAGACAACCTGAACTGGCGGCGTTGGCTCTCAGCAGTTCCAAGGAAGTGGGGGCTTAGTGCCTTGGCTATCACTAGTGATACACCAATGAACTATTCTGCAGAGAAAATTCTAAAAAATCTTCTGCAAATAAAAGCCTCCAAACCAAACTGGATTTGAATTCTCTGCCCCATTCCAAAGTCACATATATTTCAAAGCTGGGGATGAAACATAACTCACCTCCTTCCATTTCATCTCATCCTGAAAGTTGACAACTATTTTGACGTGCCTGCCTCCTTCTTTCCGGGCAGAGCCATCTCCAGTGTCATCTAACAGCATGTCTGTGAACAGAAAACATCAACAGCTTCACAGCTGTATCTTAATAACACTGAAGACTATTCTGGTTTACGCCAACACGTCTATTGTAGTCAAACACAACACATCTGGGCTTCACATGCCCAGAGGTAAAATGTAAGAACCAGGTTTACTGACTTCTCTACCAAATATCAGTATCACTCTTAAAAAGTGAAGGCAATTGAAAATTACTAGTCAGTTACTCTGTATTTTCCTTCCTATGATATATCCCCTGGCAAACGTGCATCATTAAATGGCTTTAAACATGACTCTTCACAGCTGAGGTCATAATTGGACAACTCTGATCTAGGGCGTAGCAGACCTATGACGACATTTTAAAAGAAGGCTTTATGCCAGCTCCTGACATATTTCCACACCTCAACTGTTAATAATTTTCATGCTTTCATTTTTCCATGGCTAACCAAACCAAATCTTCCAAGTGCAGGATAAAACCTGCCCACCGCCTTTCTCATTAAACTCACCGAGACTGGTTGACTCCGTGAGGTTCAAACTGTGTTGAGAGAGACCCACTGAATGTCTTGGAGAGGATGAAATGGAAACCTGAGACTGAGCCCTGCTACAGCTGCCGTGGTTTTCAGATTTCAGCCGATCATTTTCTGCTTTTAATTTTTCAATCTCACTCTTGAAAAGACAAGTCAGGAGTTAGAAGGCACAGTCAAGACGTACACTTAAAAGAGAGCAACATAAGTAACTGAATAATAAATGCTACTTTAGCAGAAATGCCATTTTCATAATATTTTAATTTTAATAAATTAATGATTTTAATTATTACAACATCCCCTCCATGAAACTTTTCAAAGTATCCTAGAAAACATAAATATGTGGGAACTCACTAAACACTGAAATGCAGCTACTTTAAGGCAGAGCGCATGGGAACATTTTACGAGGTTGCTGACGGTCAACAAAATGATCTCCCCATTGGTTTCTAGGGTTGAACCAGTTACAGCTGCAGCGTTGAGGGCAGCAGAATTCATGTGTTCAAGTTGACTTTTAATGAAGGTACAAGGTTTAACGCTGGCACAAAGCTAGACATAACTTTTAGTAAGCATTCAAAACCTTCAAATTTACCTTCTTTCAGATCTTTCCTGTGTGGCAGGTTGGCCAATCTTTAACACATCAACATAGACTGCAGTATTTGGGGTGGTTATTTCTTACCTGCATTCTGTTCATCGCCTCCCGAAGCTGGTCAAGCTGATGAGCGGAGCTAAGGGCTTCTAGACGAATATCAGTCAACTTCATCTCCTTGTCTCTTAGCTCATTTCGTAACTGCATGACCGTTTCAGCTTCACTGTCAGTGCATTCAGAAATACTGGAGAAGATTGAAAAATAGACATTGAACGAGACCATTTGTTACTCTTCAGATAGTGCTACTCCATCGTTTATTAGTAAAGGAGGAAAAAACCCTTTTGTTCTGCAGGAAGCAGGCAACAGTTTTGGCTTACTGGATTAGTGATACCACAAATCAGGTAATAAATAGGTCATGGAAACATTAAAGACCAGTGAAATAAATATGTCTGAGGGTTACTTTTCTTTAATCAGCATCTGAAACAGAATTCTGGAAGTCACCTACTATTGGATAGTCTTCATTTTTTTCATGGCAGTTGCCATAAAGGAAAACTTCTAAAGCCAAAATCTAAATAAATTAAGGGGGTGCAGGCAGTAACAGCAGTTGGTTGGAGATTGATGAGTTTACAGACAGATTTAAAGCTCACCAGGTGTGCACAGCTGGGTTCCCCTGAACTGTTCTGGAGGGCTTTAGAACTCTACACCTATTGAAGCGTGATAAATTCCTGCTCGCTTTAAAGCACTCATGCTTAAAAAGTTTTTGGTGGCGTTTTTCTTCCCTCCTCCCACAAAAAAAGATTCTGGGCGAGTAACATTTCAACACATTCATAAGTGTATCTATATAAAGATCAACTACGCAGCTGCATGCTTTGAGGGAGATTTCATTTAAAATGTTTCTCCCTAAATCAGGTTAATGAGAGATGTTTTCCCCACGAAAAAGCCAATAAGCCAAAATACACAAGTTTTACCTGTGCTCTAGCCTTCCCTCAGTTTGCATATTTACTCTTTTCTCCTGTTTAGCCTTTTGGCTTTCACGTCAAGATGAGACGCATGCACATAGCATTTTGACTGACGATAGACGGGATCATCATTTGACAATTTTCTAAATTAGATTTCTAAAGCACAATTTGCTGTAGTCACCAGAAACCCACCAAGTTAGGCTCAAGAGACTGGAGAAGCTCTAAAAAAAATTCACGGGGGATTATCTTGTGCTACTAACAGTTCGTCATTATTACACAGCTGGAAACTATTGCTATTGTTTTCACCTCTTCATGTGAAAGCAAGTGATGGGCAAAACTTTGAGTTTGGGTACTCACTCAAATGCATTTGACCTGAAATCAGGCTGGAAGCTTTGCATGACATCTACAACGTCGTAAGGCCGTCTGGTAATCAAGTTTCACAATACTGCCTCTTACAACTTTCTGTATTTATTTATCCTACTCAAGTGACGAAGCTACTGATAGAATTAACAGAAAATCTGTTTTACAAAGTTTTCCAAGCACATTCTAAAATGTGAGTTTAGGCTCAAAACAGTGTGGTAACGCAATGACTTAACTTTATTTCACAGGTGGCCAAAATGAAGCATCAAGATTGCCTGTGACCTTCCCACGAGCATAAAATGAGTTAAGCAGCAGAGCAGAAGTCCTGACTTTAAAGTCTACATCTCATTCTCATACACACCCAAGCAGAAGGGTATGGTTTGGTCCTATAGATGAGCCTATACAATAGCTTGCTACTACCCAAAGGACACATTTGTTTCTCACTCCTCTTCCCCAGCTTGCTCCCGGCTGTGCTGCTGTCACGCCCCCGTGCTTATGCCAGCTCTAGCACTCATCAGTCTGATCAGACCTCTGAGCTGAGCCAAGCCAGCAACCTGGGGAAAACACTGTTCACGTTTCTGTCAAATTACTTTTCACATAATTTAGCAAGTGCATTGGCTCAGTGGAGTTGTCCAAGAAGTAGCAGAGCCAGCGCAAGGGAAGGACCAGGCACTGGTGGCTGGGGAGGTGCAGAAGAAACGAGGAGCGGATCATCTCCATTCATCAGGCACAAGCCGTTAGATGAGTTCAGCTGTATCGCTAAACCATGCTGTGTGATTTCCAGTAAATCCTTACCTTTATCTGAATTTGTCAACTTAATTGGGAACTCATCATTGCGGATTAGTACAATATGGGCTGTCTTTAGCCAACAGAGAAAACAAAATCCCAGACTTGGCCTGGCCTGTTTCATTAACAGCAAGAGATCCAATTAATTCTGCACTCCAAGGTCACCCTGGTTATAAATACTCTTCATACTCAGTATGTTTTGCTGAGAGAGCACCCCAATGAAATATTAAATTATACTCCAGTAATGATGCAATGATTTTGGCTTCCTGGACACTAATGCAAAGGTACCGGCTTGGGAGTCAGCTTATATATCTTTAATTCCCTGAAGATATAAATTCAACTTTTCTGTCCTCTGCCTGTAACCTCCTTCGACTTCAGAACATTCAAAATAGGCAGTAGTTGAAGGTGTGATCTTTGCCCATTCTTTTGCCAGTATGACAGGGTTAAGGATTTTACCCAAAACGCTTAGCAAAACACAGCCCCCCTCTGGGAGATAATGTAAGCGATGCTTGGGAGTAGGACTGATCAGTGGCAACAGACCAGCCCTGGTCTACCAAGACAATCCTGTCTGGCCCACTGTCTTCTGCTGTGGCCTCATGGTGAAGAGCTGGTTTTAGCATGTAACTGAACAGCTGTCAGACTCTTGCAGTGCTTACACAGATGTGCAGATTCTTAGACAGAGGAACCAAAGGGGACAGGATGGTGTAGGGTACGTTTTGCCTCTGCTTGCTTCTGTAAAGTGGCCTAGAGATGTCCTGTAAAGCTAGCATGGAAAACATTGGATCTCTCCAAAGCTTGCTATTTCTCCTTTCCTCTACCAGTGCAGCAAGGTGCCTGCCACTCCATTTTCTATTATTTTCTACTTAAAAATTAAAAAATCACTTACAGAGAATTGGAATGGGAAGCTCTCAGCAATGGTGTTGAAACGGTGGAGTTATGGTGTGGTAGCTTTGGTGAAGAAGGCAACGAAGAATCAGTCATCTCCTCAATATCTGAATGAGAAGATGCTGACTTGGGAGATTTCTTTTTACCGAAAGCTTGCTTAAAGGAGCTGCGTAACTGCAAAAACAAGACCACAACAGTAGGCACATCATTAAGAACGAAACCAGGCAAAAAAAGCCACAGAGTAAAAACTCTAACATGCAAATACTCCAAATGATACAGCCATACTCACATATACTTTAATACGGGTAAAAAAGAATAAAAAAAGCTTCTTTCCTGTAACTATTTTATGAGATTAATAAGGTCAATAGGACTGGATATCAATGCTTCCTATTTTTAAGGTAACTGTTTTATAGCAAATTCTGTTCAGTGCAACAAGCTTTACAGCGATGTTGTAACAACTTGCAGCTATAACGTAACGTGGCTCAGACAAGGTTAATGATGCTGAAATGGTTAGTGATGTAAATGGATGGTTAGCTTTGTATCTCATAGTGTAAAGTAGGTCTTCCTTACCTCATTGACCTGCCGGAAGAAGCGCAAGCAAAAGGAAGTGGGGGAAGGAAAAAAGACATGTTTTAACAGATAAAGCCAGTGATAAGGGAAGCTTTGGATTTCTAAGACAAACATGACCAATAATCAACAAAGACCAACTGTTACTTTAAAACTGGAACCCTCTATTTTCCAAAACCAGGTGTTTCAAACAACATACGGTCATTTTTTGCATTACTTGAGGGAGACACCAGACCCAAATCTCTTAACTATTTGAATTCTATTTTCTCCTTAGCTCAGACAGAATGCTTTGGCTAACAGCCAAGTTAATATTGTGTTTTTCCTTGCAGGAACAGGCATTTCACGAGATGAAAAGACTGGATCTTTTCTACCTACCTGCAGCTAAAATGACCTTTTTTAATGTGACTGTCAATTTCCAAACAACAGAAAGAATGAATGTACATGTGATTAAACGGATGTTATCCCCAAGTTACAGTTCAACAGTGTTCAAGAAGCATTTGGACAACGCTTTTGGATAGATGGTTTAACTTTCAGGTTGCCCTTTGCGGAGTCAGGGTTTGCACTTGATCCTCATGGGTCCCCTTCCAACTCAGGATACTCTATGAATACCGTTGAACGCTATCGCAAATTACATGTTGTAAACAGGCTGGCTTAATATGAGCTGAAAGTTATTTTTAAACTAGGCAAAGACTCCTACAAGTGAGAAATGTTGAAAATCTGGTGTTTCAGCTCTGAATGGACAGCTGCGTTGTTTCTACATATAACAAAAAGGTCTCGGCTGAGAACTTCCTCAGTATTTGTGGAATAAACAATGTGTGAATCAGACTCAACTTATATATTTTTCTCAGTAACTTAGTGATTTAATTTCCAATCTTTATTTTACAGCAATGATGTACTCATTTTTAATAACAACATAAAAACACTGTCCTGTTTCTTCTACTTCATGAAAACTTTATTTATTTCTCTTTATAATAAGGAGATGTTTCCTTAACCTTCTTTAAAAATAGTCATCAGATGAATGAGAAGTGTAGGCTGATGTAGGATAATATCTACTAGGTTACAATAACAAAGAATAGAGGCTAAAGCAAAAATTTAAAAAGTGTTTATCTTAACTAAGGCTTAATGATTACAAAAGGTTTGTGTCACAAATTAAGAATCGCTAGCTATTTAGAAGTTACAGCAATTTACTTTGTCTATAACTAAGGTATAACCCAGCACAAGAAGGATTTGGAGATGACGTTGTTTCCATTCAACCAATTCTTTAAGGGGCAGAGTGGAAATGCTGCTGTAATGAAGGAGCTGGCAAGATATAAAAATGAAACCACTGAGATAAGAGAGAAATAAAACAAGGACCTGCTCAGGAAGTTTTTTTCTTACAGTTCAGGAGTTTCATAAACATTTCTGAGAGGCTATTGTGCAAATACAAATCAAGCTTTTACCAGCTCAAACCACATTTTGTATCTATACAGATTTGTCTGTACACTCAAAAGATCCAGGGAGATTTAAATTCAGCGGGAAGGAAAGGGTGGATTGCTTTACTGGCTACAATAAAGGATCTAGGGTCTTTAGTCCAAACTACAATCAGACTAGGTCACTAAGGCAGTTATGGTCTAATTGAAAATGGAGTTTAATATAATGTACCTTTCCTCCAGTACAGGGTACCTTGTACACAGTACATGATGAGCAAAGAAGGAAAAATGGGAAATGACAGGTAAGTATTGCAAAATCCTGCAAAATAAATGTCCATCATAATAAATTTTTAAAAATTGGTATTTTTTTTGTTGTAGAACTCCAAGGTAATGTTCAAAACAGAGTTCTTAAAGCATTTAACATGTTCAATTAAAAAAAAGCCCTACGAGCCAAAAAGAAAAAAAAAAGTAAGAATGATCTCTCATTGTAGGTTTGTTTTACTTTAATGACAGACGTCGAGTTTTCCCTAAGGGGTTGGACATCATATTAATTTTAGCCAGAATTGATCTTTGACAGCTATTTCTAATTTAAGACCGGCTTTTTGGCTGTTAAGCTAGAATTCAATCCTAGGCAGAGTCAACACAAGCATATACATCACTTACGACTCAATTAAGCCTTCAAAAGAGAGTTTACACAGGATTTAAACAGTGCATAGTCCTTGTGCTGACCTGCTGCATGAGGGGAGGAAGGAGGAGCTGAGTGGCTAGATTTCACCGTGCGTGTTCTGACAATTTTATATAAACCTCACGCAACCTGTTAAAATACACTTACCCAGTTCTTCCTCTTCTTTTTCTTTGAATCACTCTCTATGTTGCTTCCCACACTGGAGTGACTGGTAGCACTGTTAATACTGGAGACGCTATCCGAAGAGTGCTGCCTTCGGATCCGCAGGTCTGTGGGTTGAGCAGCTCCGGGTCCTGAACGTGAATGGAGGCAGCGTCAAAATTATGTAAGAAGTTTGATATAAGTGTCAATTACTGGGATAAGTAAGAGAAGTGAGGTAAGACAGGACTGCATTCAGACTTTATATTGGAAATTACTGAAAACACCGAAGAAAATAAAGCCAAGTGCCTGACAGCTCTGAAATGGGGATCTCTGCTCTCTGCTGCTTCACATCAGTGTCTAGGTGGGTGAATTACTAAATGCTTGTAGTAAATTCAGTGAACTCACACTGAAGGTGGAAAAGCTTTGTTAAAATGCCTTCTCGTGTCTAACAGGTCCATTTACTTCTGCAGAACTGATGGCACTATTTACACAGGTACTCATTTCAAATCCCCATGATACCAAAACAAGTAACTAGAGCACAGTCATGAAACAAAACTAATCTCTGATGGTTACATCAGATATTACCAAGAGGTCTAAAGTCCCATGAGCACCGCACAGTTGCTAGATGTAGTGCTTGCTTCTCACCTTTGCAGTTGAGCTCAGGTGTGTTTATGACTCCATTGATGGCAGCCTGGGCAGCAGCATTTTGCTTCTTCAGTAGTTCAATAGTCTTCCTTAACTCGTTCAGTTCCGAGTCCTTGAATAAGAAAAAAAAAAAAGGTGATACGTTGGAAAACGCAGATGGTATCTACCTGCTCCGAAGAAGCCACACTTCAATCTGAGCACTGGTAGTTGATAGAGAATTTATGGAATGTATATGTACAAGGAGATGAAAATGAGGTTTGGTATACCTGGGGAAGCACACCCTCAATAGGCTGCAAAATAGCTTGGTTATTAAGATACAAAAAAAGGTACATGCTCTGTAATACAGAAATAATGCATATTCAAGTATACTGTCCAAAAACCCAATGTTGCCTGTCTTGCAAGGATTTTTCTTGGTGTTTCTCTTGAACGTGCGCATGTGTGGATGCATTGGGAAGAAATGTATTACAAAAACATGCAATACTGAAGACTTGTGTCCAAAGCAACAATTTATACCTGATCAGTTGTCACAACATCCCAGTAAGGAAAGGGAGTATTGTAGACAATTTTTATTACATTTTACTCCATCACCACAATTGAGGAAACTAAGGAAACGCTGCATGTGATTTTTTTCTTCCCCACAACTACAGGAGCATGAGCGGCAATGCTGGAAACAGAAGTTAAGACTTCCCCAAATACTTTTCAAGCTTGCCTTTTGTTCTGCTGTCATTGTCAGGCTCTGCAGTCTGATCGTCATGTTCCCCAGGCTCTGCTCAAATGCTGCCACCAGGTGAGCCTGAAAGTTAAACCATATAGAAGTAGTTTGTTCTCTCCCCCCAAAACAAGAATATTTCTGCAGGTATTTAAATGGACCACCTCCTGCGTTGCATTGTTTGTTGCGTAAATGATACGGAGAAAATAACACTGATTAGAAAAGGTCAAATGAGCAGAGCATACATTGTGAAAACGTCTGCTAACAAATCACCAGGAACAATTTAATCGTGGAAAATTAGAAATGCCGAAGGTAACAGCCCAGTTTCAGAATTTTAGAAAATGGCAACCCTTTCACGTACAACTACTACCAGCAGCGCACTGTGAAATGATGCGGGTTTAGGCTATAAACCATGCCCTGCTCGGCAGCAGCTGCTACCGAACGCTTCAGAAAACACAGACGTAGGAGCAATGCTGTGACCTGGCACAGCAGTAGGAGATTTCCTGAAGGCGGCTCCTCAGTCAGCTGCTACATCCACTTCTTTGATACCTTGATTTCGATAGCCAGGACAGTTACCTCAGACATACTCTAACACAACAGCAAAGCTGGGGTTTTTTCCAGTTTGGAATTCTCATTTATTCTGTAAAATGTGCGATCCTACATCCAGAATACATCTGAGAACAAAACCACCTTCTGGGTCCCTAGGAGTTAAGGTCCTTTGAAGAGCCACATCTCAAACTAATCTAGTTCATATACTTTTCTCAGTTGTTTAAAGCTGCTTAGCTTTTGTGATAAATGGAAAACACCGTTTGCCACTTTGTTGAAACAAAAAGACACATTAGATTAAATTTTTTTTTTTAAACATCTCACAAATTAAGTTAACTGAGGCTTTTAAGGGACGCTTTAGGGAATACACCTTGTCACCTGAAAGTATTCCTGATACCGAAAAGGCACGGAAGGATGTCCTTGGTTATCTAGCCACGTCCCCAAGCTATTGGAAGCAATGACACGTAAAGACCTCCCATCACAAAATGTAGAGAGATTCTAAACATCTGCTGTTCATTTTTGAAATCAGACTTGATCTTTGACTTTTTATGTGGGCCATTATTAACACGTAAAAGGTTACTTAGTGATAGTTTTCGGGTACCCTCAAGTAGTTAAGTAGTTAATTCTTGCCATAGAGCTTTTCACAAAAAGTTTAAATCTTCTTCCAGAGAGTACCAACAAACCCAAAATGTCCCTTCTAAGTTTTAGGAGGATACCCTAAAAAGTAAAATAAAATAGAAAACAGTAAATAAAATATAAAGCAAGTTTTTAGGTAGAGGAAGGCCAGGCAGAAACTTCCCTCCAACTAGATCACTATTTTCCTTGTGGATATTTAAGGCAAAAAGACACTGGAAGTCACAGAGGTGGAGATTCTCACTGTGCTACCCGACGGGAGAACTCTGAAAGCCAAGTCAGTCAGCTCAGTCCAGAGATGCCTTCTCCGCAGAGAGGGGTAAGGATGGAGGCAGGACTACTGCAGCATTGTAGCCAGTCTGCCAGATGCTTTATCAGCTGATATACCTGCATCTAACTCAAAGACTTCTCCAACATTTGAGTGCACCTGGCTTGCAGCTAAGGTCCACGTGCTAAATATCATCCAAAACTCCCCGGTGCTTGGCCAATTACCCTTTGTTCTTTTCCCATGAAGCACTGAGAACCCAATGTCAATTATATTAAGGACATCAGCTAAGAACTGAAAATGACTGAGAAGTAAAAGGAAGGAAAAGTAGACTGAGAAGATGGAAAGAAGCTCGGTAAAAGGGTACTAAGTTTCTAGTGCCATGATACGGCATTGTTTTATAGATATGCAGGTATATCTATCTGTCTATTTATAGATATACATGTATATCTATATATATCCATATGCAGTTGCATATGCAATTGAACACAGGCATAGTTCAATATGTATTTGTCTCATTAGCCATAATCATCTACGCTAACCATAGCAAATAGTATTTCTCTATGAAAAATAATTCTATACACACAACGACAAGTAAAATTGTGCAAAATCTTTCCAAGCGGAAAAGGACATTCTCTTACCTAAATATATACAGAATAGCAAAACCTTTCACAGAGCTATTCCAGACTTACTCGTCATCAGCACACGGCTGACTTATCCTAAATAACTGTTCTCACACTCGCAATGAAAACAAACATGAGCAGTACATTAACACGGGGATGAGCATCTCTCATTCCCATCCGCCCCGGTGAAAATAAGCAGAGCCGAGACTGTGAGAAAATAGCAAAAAGTAATTTAAACCCTCACACTACACGTTTGAAAATCTAAATATTTATTTTAAAAACACAGACTGCAAAGTTTCTGTTGGGGAGGATGAACAGGGAAAACCAAAACTGATATTCAGGAATCCTCAGCAATACTTTGCAAAAGCAAAAAATAAATGGGCAAGCGGGACCGCATGGATTAACAATGGGATACAAACCCTTAATTCTTTGACCTGAACCTTAAGAAAAAATTGATCTTTCAAAACCAGATCAGGCACCTTTAAATTATTCCTCCCTGCAAACTGTTCAGTGAGCTATGGAAAATTGTTGTCTTCACTTCCCAGTTGGAGCAAAACCTTTTCAAAATTCTTGCCCCTGATGGCCTGAGAAGCATCAAAAGCTGCAGTGTGTATACAGGAAAATTCAGGAAAAAATTAATAAATTAAACAAACAGATTAATTCAAATTGCCTAAGTTAGAAGCATTTTTTTAAAAAAAATCTTGTGTAAAGGACATGTCCATAAAGCAGTGTCTTTAACAAAGAGCATTTATTAGTCTTAACTTTTTTGGGAACAGACCTGGCCTTTTACATGGAAAAAGAGTATGTTCTCTGAAAAGAGGTGGCTAGAGAGTGAAATATATTACTAAGACAGTTATAGCAACATATTCTGCAGCAGACTGTAGCTCATTTACGGACAAGTAAGGGGCAGGTCAAAGTCTAAAAAGTTTAAATAGCATGAATAAAAACCCCCCAAATTTTAGCAAAGTGAATGAAGCAAAAATGGTGTATTATCAAAATAACTGATGCTAGCTTTTTTTGGGGAAAAAACTCCCCAAAACAACGACGACAAAAAACCGAATGACCCCCAAACAAACGAAAATGCACGGCAGCAGCGTATGTTAAAAACTGTTCTCCGCAAAGATAGTGGTAGTAACCGCACACAAATTCTTGGGCAAATTAACGGCAGCAGGGGCAGGCACACGGTAGCCTGTGCTACTCACTCCTCTTGGAGACAGGCTACTAACTCCCGTGTTGAGTAACAGCCTGCTGAATCCGAACACCGTATGAAGAAGAATGCAACAAAACTAAGGCAGAGCTAGATGAGTTGCATAGCTGACAAATTCTTCGTTTGAAGGACACGAGCTGGGTTATTTAACAACATGATAAAAAAAAAATGTACACAAGAGAATCTGGTTCTTGCTTTCTCACATGTAAAAGAAGCTTCTGGATGAAAACCAACTCATGTATCCAGTCCTCTCTGTATTTGGAAGGCAAACGTAAGACTTAATTTTTGGAAGATTTTTTAAATTTTTTCTTTTCCTCTTGGGAAAGTGACTGAGTGGTTACAGGCAGTCAAAGCCCTTTTATTTGACTTCTCTATTAACTGTGTTCTTGGTTTTCCTTTTCCATTTTGCAAGCTGGACAAAGTGCCTGCAGTGAACACTGCAGTAGATTTCCCCTTGAATCCTTCTTGTGATAGGCATTACTGCTCAGATGAAAGCTGTCCTTTACTGTGTCAAGTTTTGTATTCCACCTATTCAGAGAGCTGATGGACAGGAATGTCCTCTTCAGTAGCATGTGTTCCGATGTTTATTCATTCCCACAAACCAGGATGTCAGTATGATCCCATCTGATGACTATTCATCTGGAGCTTATTTACTCTAGAATTGCTTATTTTTCTAGCAAGCTTCTGTTTTGCAGATTTCTGCTATCTGTGACTACAGCACAGAACACACAAATAAACTTGCTCAGGGTCATACATAGTGTTGCCTCAACACCTCCTGGCTTCCGAATCTTTTTTTTCCAAGTGTTTTGTATTACTTACTCACCAAATTCCTCAGCGGAAACAAGCAGAAGTATTGCCCACACTGGTAAAAATCAGGTATGTCCACTCTGTAACTGTAAATTAGTTCTCAGAGCCCCTTATGCCACTGTTACATATCATGCCATTAGCCCACATCTTTATGCAACAGCAAAGTATAATGCATTTCAATCCACGTTTCCACCAATTTTTATTCCTACCGATTATAACCTTCATCTGTATCTCATCCCACCCAAATGACAAAACACGACACTACTTATAAAAAAAGACACCGTCCTCAATGATTTTCTCAAGATCTGAAGATGGTTTACATACCTATAAAGCCAAATGAACATTGTAATTCAGTATTTAAAGAAAGGCATAAGACAATTCAATAGGACAGAGGATGTTATTTTTGTAAAGGTCCCACAAGCATGTAGTTATTTTTTTAAACACAGAGGTAATGTGAACCGAGTGTTAGACACATGAAATCTTTTGGTCACTTAGAAAAACCGGGGTGGTAGTTGGTGCGCTAATTGCATTCCCTGTTAGTGTTTGTTCTCCGAGTTGTACTCACATTGGCAGTCAACTGAGTTGTCAGAGCTGACACTTTTTCTTGGGATGCATCCAACTCTCTTCGTAGCTTGCGAATCTGTATATTTTAAGAGAGCACTTTACTGCACCATAATACGGAGAAATAAAATAGCAAGACACAAAATGCGAAGTGTCTTGACAGAACATTTATGCCTGTCAAACACGATGTGCTCTTACCTCTGACTGGCACTTCTCTTCAGGCTATAAAATAAAAACAGAGGAAAACACGTGAGGATATTACAACATAACCAGCCTGACAAATTTATCAAATTTTTCACTTTTTTTTTGCGCTTCAAAAACTCTAATGTGAATTCCTTATTTTGGATTCCCACATCCATATTCAACCTAAGACAATCTCCTAATTTATTTACTCTTCAGGAAAAAGAAAACAGGCTGCTCATACAGTACTTCTTCCTGCAGGAAGGAATTTGGGCTCCACTTCCCAGCCTGCCGACCCGCGCACCTCTGAGTCTGAACCGTGGAAGGGTGAAGTCCTGGCTCTGTGCATAAGGGACTGCGTGAGGCTCTGAGGAGCCAGGACTGTCACAGGACATGGCTGATCCTAGGCAATTCTCTTCCTCCCATGCTCAGCTCTCCTTGGGATGGAGATCACGTTTTTGCATTCCAAAGTGATGTGGGGGAAAAAAAAAAATAAATTACTCCCACTTGGGTGCTGCCTAGGCACTGTGGTGATGAAAAACTGAGGACACACAACTAGTTTTCTGAGGATGCAAAGTGGATGTACTGACCACCCGTTGTGGTCTGCATGACAAAATCGTGGCTACTACGGCTTGTTTCTAACCAAAGTTATCAGCTAAAGAGAAGTATATGGTAGGAGGTTACAGGCTCCACTGTCCTTATGTAAACACGTCCACTACCAGCCACCGTGAAAATTATACCCATCAAACCACACTATTAAGAGCCACTCGTGCCTGGGCAGCAAGCACAGAAACCAGAAGCTTAGACAGCAGCTGCTGGGTACTCTCCTTGTGGCTCTCATGGTTATAAACAACAGTCCAGAGGAAAAGGTCTGTTTTCCATCCTACCAAGACATTATCTGTTTTGGCTTCATATGGACCTTGCTCGAGGCAAGGTCAATAATGAAAGGCGGTATTTTCAACTTATTATCAAGTCTTAAGGCCATGTTACACATGTAACTTCCTAACAGTGAAACATGTATGTGAAATAACGCTAAATAAGACTATGCTGGCTTGACAGACTTCACAGACAGTTATACATGATCTTCTAAGAGCAAGTTCTTCCACGTACTCTTGTATCACATAGGCTTGTTTCAGCTGTGCATGTGTGGTAAGTGTGCAGATGCATCACACTTGCGTAAGAATTTGAAATTGAAGATCCTGTTCAATTAACACGTATTTCAGAAGTAACTGTTATCCACTGTTTTTTTAAAAGGGTTGTGCTTTAAGAAACCCCCAAAACCGTGATCATAGCGAGCCAGGAATACATGAGCCACCTTTAATCTGGCTAGCTTGGATATTAACAGCAGTGAAGCCACTGGGAATTAACCATCAGGGCCAAATACTTCTGTACGGTCTTGTGAGGGCTGGAACCTGCTGTGCCCCTGGGTCGCTGCAGTTAACACTCCAACTAGCTAGAGAAAAGCTAGGTAAGACAGGGTCTGTGTGTTGCAGCCTCACCTCCCCGTTACAGCACAGGTATAGTCTTAACTGACAAAGTCTTCCATAGTATATGTTTAAATGGAAAATCCTTCGTGAGACTATTAGAAGAAAATAAGCAAATGTAACACGCATTTGAAAAAAACCCTGTATTTTCAAACTCCAGTAAGCCTTATTTTAGGATCAGATAACCTAAATGAGTAGATACTTTTGGAGAAAATATTACTGGCATAGTGAACAAATGGCTTCTTTAGAATTATTAAAATCTGTGCATTAAAAAACTTACTCAAACATCTTTAGTAACAAATCATTAATACAAGGCTGGAATGACTTTATTCAGCAAATTTTGGGGTGCTTTAGGCAATGAAGTTAAAATCTCCCCAGAGCTACTGAGGTCCTTTGTAGCAAAACTTATTTAGCATAGTTGTAAAATACTGACTCAAAAAATAAATTGCTGCTTTTAGGCCATTAACGTCTGTGTTTAATGAGGATACTGCTAAATACCCACAGACATCCTTATGAACGTAAACATTTCTTTCATAGCTAGCATCCAGAACACAATCAAATGAAAAGTGCTTTTTTTGGGCAAAAATAATTAGCACAATAAGACCAGTCAATTCAATAATTTTGATTAGTAAACCCAAATTGTTCATGTCGTTATACTCACCGTCGAATAAATAGATGACGTACTGGACACCAAAGACAGAGAAGAACCATGCACTAAAGGAAAGAAAATAAACACAATGAATATAAACACAGTAACCACACAGTGGAATCATCATAGACCATCCACTGCCAACAACCAGCCTACTGAAGAAATACTTTCACAAATTTCATCATCCATCATAAACTTAATTATATTATTGCACCAACCATGTACAGTTTGAAGAATGCGTGGCCAGGTAATAACAATCCGTAAACTTTGATTTGGTAAAGCTGTTTTAACAATTTAATAATACTTGTTTTTTGGGAAAATGAGGTGTGGTCAAGAAGATTAAAAATAAAAGTTTCGATGAAGATTTATTCAGAAATAAGTATTTCTCTGGACAGCTTATCTTAAGACTCTTGCAAAAGGGCTTACTTGAGATAAAAAAACCAACAAACTAACTGAAATGCAGAAGAGATTACAAAAGTAAATCTAAGCACTTCCTTTTCAGTTTTAGATGAGATTGAGGGGGCGGGTTGTTTTCTTTAGGCAGCAGACCAAGATGGAGATGTCCTGAGAAGACCACGATACCCAGCGAGCGCCAGTGTGTAACCAGATGTGCCAGGAGAAGATGTGGAGCACCCAGGGCAGACACCGTTGTCTAATTCTGGGGCTCAGAACTGCCCTCTGAATGCAGCTGTATCCTCCTTCTGCTGCGTACAAGGGAGCTGTATCACGGGCAGCGATGAGCTGAACGTTCCCTAACCCTGCAGGGTTTTTTGGTCTTTCTTTAAAGCAATGCCATTTCTTTAACAAGGCAAAGTTCGTTCTCTCATAGAAAAATTACCAGAGTGAAAACATGGCCACAAAACCTTTTCTGGAAAAGAATCCGTTTCAAGCAGTTTTTGCATTTAAATAATACATTCAGTAAAAGATATACATTGATTCTCAAGGTTGTTACCGTCACCCCGGTGTTAGGATTTACATATAACATCATTTTATTTTTGATTATACTATTAAAAAAACCTACCTGAAGCTATTCTTTCTGCTACTGAAACACGCAAAATTACCTTTCCTTTATTTTTATTTTTAGAAACAAAATACATTTAATTGAAACTTTCATTCAAACTTCAGGTAACTTCATACAAATCATATGAAGTCGTGTTGAATCACTTTTTCTTTCATCTAAATCCTCCAGCCAAAAAAACAGTTTAGAAAAGCTGCCACTTTGCTCTAATTACCTACTGCAGTTCTCCTACATTCATAATAAATGGGCTCTGCTTTCCCACTGACATTATATCCTAAGGCAAGGCTGGAAAGAGAAGTAAACAAAGTCTAAGTCAGCTTCTGGAGGAATTTAAGACAATTTAAAAAACCCACAAGAAAGTAAAAAAACCTCACACCCATTTGCTTTTTCTGGTTAATCATATTTTCAATTAAAATGATCTTTATAGTTAGATGTTAAGGACTGTACTGCATTAAGAACATAAAAATAACTAGTGTGAATCAGACCCAGGGTCTGTCTAATCGTATGCTCCATCTCTGGCTGCAACCGCAGTGCATGTTTAGGGAAAAGAATGCAAGGAGGCGGCAGATACCCGGTGATTTTTCCCCAGGTACACCTTTGCATCTTCTGGGAATCAGCAGAGATAGAAACTCCTGAGATGGAAACTGCAGTCAGACCATTATTTTTCATAGTTGCTGTGACCTACCTACCATCAACTCGCTTAACGACTTCTGAATCCACTGACACATTTTGTCTGTAACAAAAAAATCTTCTTGTGTTTAGAAATATAACTCTCTGCAGTTGTTTTAGACTCGCTGCTGAATCAGTCAATAAGTTCCTTGAGTGTCTCCACACCCCTGTGATATGAGAAGTAATGGATAACCACCTTCTTTATAAGGCACTAAATTATATATTATCATTTTTCCAAGCTGAAGATTCCTAATCTGTTTTAACTCTCTTCATACCATGGATGTTACGCACTTAAGATCTCCACGTCACTTTTCTTTTTACCTGCATTTTACCCTTAGGATCATCTTTTTTAAGATGGGAAGCCCAAAGCGCAGGCAATATTGCACAACACCACCAAAGGACTCACACAGAGAATATAATATTATTTTCTGGTTTGCCTCTCTATATTCTTCCTTTGTGCAGTTTTTACTAATAGAGATATATTCAAGAAAGCAACCATACCAACTGGCCAGAGAAGAAACAGATCTCCTTGCAATGGATTGGGACACAGGCATTTTTGAGTTAGCATCAACTGGGATTTTTAAGATCACATCGGGACTTTAGAGGAAAGGAGACTCAAAATGAAAAAAGGGAAGGAACACATAACTCTGGGAATCATACTCCTGCCTTGTAAAACATCACTACTGCGTCATGTGAATGTGTGTTTAATTTGAGATTTCTAGTTTTAAGGACAACTAAGGAGTTAATGTTTTTGTGCCATTTCTTTTTAAAGTATCTGCAGATGGCTACTTTAAGGCTATTTCATTAGGAGCCTGAAGGCAGTTATGCTCTTGATGTGATTCCTGGTTTTTGCAGTTAACATGCATCTGCATGCAGGCTACAAACCCAAATTGTTTTGGAGCTATTATTTTAAAGCACTATAAATGCATACGCAAGCATGTATCATTTTTAGTGTTAGAAAAGATCAACTGTCCAAAGAATAGAAAGAACAAGAGGTATTGCAGTCAGTAGCACAAAAAGGAATAAAAATTTGTACCCCAACGACAATGAATTGAATTCCCTTCTCTCTAGGAGGCTGAAGTATCAGGGTGGAGCCAGCGGCAGCACAGCTCCTGGGGAAGACTGATGGCCAGGGAAGCGGGGAAACTGGATAGCCAAGAGACCACTTAAGTTTTAGGCTGTCTTTTTCCCCCTGAAGTTCTGGGTAGTTTGGAGGCTGCTCCTGCTGGCATCTCTCCAGTCCTGAAACCCTTCCTATCAAAAGAGTCATGTACTGCAAGGCTGACTACCATTTCGACCTACACGCTGTGCTGTGAGAGAACATGACTGTACTTCACACTACGGAGACAAAAGAGAAAAGGCTTTTAAGAATTAATCCTGGCCCTGCTGAAGTTAATAAGAATAAAATGTCTTGTAATCTTATGTGCTAATAAATAATTAAGGAGTGGTAAGTTTTACTTAAGACCTGGATTTATGCTTCATTGACACTGACTGATTGTATAAAATCAATTTGTTCATTAACCACAAATTTAATTTCTATAATACTTTTTGATCTATTTTCTCAAGGTGAAGGCGAATGATGTATTCATACTTTTCGATCTATTCTCTCATTCTGTGAAGGTGAATTAGATCCGCAGGTTTGAAAGCACAGGACAACATATATGCCATATTCAGAACCACTTGCTCACTTATAACTTGTGATTCCCTGAGAAATAAGCAGGAGCTAATAAGCAGGCTATCCCTGCCTTCCGTATGGCCAGAGAAGTGACAGAAGACCTTTAACCTGAAGACAAAAATACAGAGTCTCCACCTAAACATTCATCCCATCTGGTAGAATGTTATTATCCTTTTAGGTGCCAAAAATTTAGGAAAATCGGAAAGGGACTTCTTCAGCATGTCCACTGGAGGGTCAAATTTCCTCCTCGTATACAAAAGTGATCTTTTTCCACTGCTTTCAAGTCCATAACCTGGTAGAGTTTTCTTGGACATAATTTTTATTACTTTTTTAAAATGAATGAAAAGCACTTTGTAGAACACTTCACCTAACTCTTCCCTTTTCCTTTTTTTTAAATGGTTTGTCCTCAAACATGTAATACTTATTAAACGTTCTTCCAAACTCTCTCCTGGACAAGAATTTCTGAATTATAAGAGATAGTTCAACCTCAAACATGCCAAAATGGATTCGCTGCAATCTTAAGCACACTTAAAAGGTTACAATTTTTTTGAGGATGTCTTCAATAAAACCTGATTAAGTTTTACTGTAGTAGCTCTTTCAGTAAATCTAAGTATAACACAGATGCTGTGATTTAAATTCCTTCACAGATTATATTAAGGAACTCTTTAGTAAGAGCAGGACTGTTCATCTCAGAATGGAATTCAACTGACTAAGTATCAGGCAGTCTTTGACTGTTCATGATCATCTAGCTTTCTGAGAGCATGGCACAAACCAAGGTTAATTCCTGCAATGACACAGTTTTCAGCCCTACAGCATTATTCTAATAATTTTCAACCCCTAATGAAGATCCTCAGCCGTGGGCCTCTAAAATACAATTAAATGTAATGGAGTTAGATTGGCTAAATTCAGTAACGAATTAGCCCTGAATCTGTCTGGAGCCATACCCAATGCGCATTTTCCACCCCTTCCAATGGCAGAAAACAGATGGGATAACCAGTATCTCCAGGAAGGCACCCTGTGGCTCCTAAAGGCGCCTACAAGCACTTAAGCGTGGCTCCCATGTGGCTGTAGGGGAACAGCAACAACGGGGCACTGGTATTAACACTGCTGAGTAAGTGCAGGTCTTCAGCAGTGGAGGAACTAAGTCAGCAAAGGCTCGTGTGACCTGTAGTGATAAAGTACTTCATAGCCAACCAAGCTCCCAATCCTTGCCAGAAAGGAGATTTAAGACTCAAAGAGCTAATGTTGAAAGAGCTTCCTATGACCTTCCTATGAACCACTCCCAGAGCTCACCCCATGCTTGACTTCTCAAAGTGCAACACGTGAGGGTTTTAACGTCAGCTCATAGCTACTCCTGCTACAGCTGTAAGGTTGCTTGATCAGTAGCAATCAAACTAAATATTTATTTATAGGTAAATGACTTTTTCTTCTTATATTTACATGGGCTTCTTTTATGAGGTATGATTACGTATTTGAAAAAACAATGAGAAATTAAAAAGAAGAGCCTAGATGTTTTGAAGAACTACTCAGATCCCTTCTGTGGAAGCTGTGTGACAGCAACCCAGGACATTGAGCAGAAATAAAAAGGAAAGATAATTTGAATACAGATTAAATACTGGAAAAATTAACTGGGATAGAAACAACAGTCTGGCTGATATCAATTATTTATACTACAAACAGAAGTGCGGAGGCCCAGGTTCAGGAGAAGAGTCCTATTCAAGGAAACACTTTAATATGCTAACTCTAAGTATGAACTATAATTTTGAGATCGCTAAAAATGAAGCACAGGATGTATTTAAATCATTTCTTGAACAGTGATGCTCTAGGTACAACACTTACATGCTTTCCTATGTCTGGCCAGAAGGACCACTGGATGAATATCATCAGAACAAGAATGACCAGGACTAAAGTTTTATCTAACGCTGAGAGCTCCACACAGAGAGAACTGTGCTCTGAAATGACCCCTGTGCTGAACTGAAAAGCAGAAAATTTATACTTGGTTTATGTGAGAACGTCATCTTCTGATCATTTCCAGCACCATCACATACTTTACTGACCTTCTTCAAAGCCATCGCGGAAAGAGCCGGACCGGCTCATTGTTCTGCTCTTCTCATCCAGGGACATCGAGCTGTTCCTGAAGCGCGTATCACTGTAGGGGTCGTAAGGACCGTCTGCATTGGAAAGGCTGTGGGTCCGTAGCATGGTTGGATTTGACAGGCTCATCTGGGCTGCGGTGGTTGGGCTTGCTATAAAGTGAAGAATAAACACCAATTTATTTGCGCGACCACAAATTTTCATACCTAATTTTTGTGCAACTACCAAAAAAATTTTTTTTTTTTCCCAAGACACAAATTTTCAATGTCATCCTCTCCAGGCTTCATTATTTTTCTAAATTCAATGAATTCAAGTAAGAGGTATGCAAATCAAGCTAGTGAGTAAGAAAACTCAAGTAAATAAGGTCGTTTTAAACACTGGGTGATTTGTCTATGCTTCTACAGACAAGCTCAGTCAACTCACTAACACCTTGCAGGCATGAACTAATTAACCCTTGTTTAATTTGGAACAGTCCTTGCTCAAAAAGGACTAAAATGCCCGAAGTAATTTAAAGTAGTACTTCGCCTATACAGAACAGGCCTTATGAATGATCTCCTTCAAAGCCTTCAGGTTCTTAGAAAATGACATTTTTCTACGTATTTAAGTCACAAATTTTAAGAGCTTTAGTTTCCTAATAGTTGTATATTTCAGAATTGTTTCTTTCCACTATGAGGTCCTAAGAATTATAAAATATCAATTCTGCCTCAAAAGCCAATGCTTTCCCAGCCAGTGTTTAGAGCACAAAACATCTACTCCAGTTTCACATTTTTTTAAAGAACTTTTGTGCTAAAATTATACCTGCTATTTACTAAGAACTAGTTGATTTGTGGGAAAAAAGAGAACAACAGAATTGCTGTTCAACTGGCAGGTTCCTCTTGGTGTTATGTCATTGCCTGTTTCTATATTTCTATATACACCATCAACTGATACAGACTATTGTAGAAGATACAATAATTCAGTTTAAAGGTGCTCAACTTTCATATCAACATTTGCTACTAAACGCAGTGACCTCTCTTGACTCCAATATCTCCAAGCTCTTTTCTTAAGAACACAGAAAAAGATAATCTTTTTTTTGTTAATTGCTTGTGGCCAAATAGCTTTTGAAGCTTATTAATGTAAAAAATCTTCAATATTTGCCATAAAGAGTTAACTTTCTGGGCCTAAGACTACACTTTTTTTTTTTTTTTGGACCATTAAGGTACTTTCATGAACTTTCATGACAGTTTGTTAGCTGTTGGCAATGTAATTACACTGTCTGTATATTCAGAGGAAATTTTGTTAAGTGTCGGTTTACTTAAAGCTGTTTATTTAATCTGTTTCTTTTCAGCGCGCTCAGAGAAAGGCTCTAAAACATCACTGCCGCAGTTCAAAACTGCACTAGAAATAAGTGACCGCGTAAGCTGCTGCAAATTCACACAACATAAGAAGTTCACAAGTATAGGCTTAACTATTTTGGGTATTATTTCTTTATCGTTCTAGAAAAGATGGAAGGGCTTCTGAAAGTCAAAAAGAAACAGAAAACGTCTGTTCGACATAGTACTTTCCAAATGTCACTTAACTTAAAGACAATATATATACTGTTAGGACTGATTTACATACCTAAACAAATTGCAAAGGCGACTAAGTAATATTTACTCAGCACACCAGAGACGAGCACTACTAGCACTTTAAATTAGGTTATTTCAACTGCTGATATGGTCAACTAAAATCTGCAATGCTTTTTGGATCCTGTGAATCAACTTTTATCGTTTCCTTCATTTAAAAAGTGTTTACTTTTATCAGTGTGATTAAGTGAAGGAATGGCATTTTTCCTGACTTGAAATTTCTGACTTTTATATATTATTTCGGACTGAGTTTTATGCAATTTTCCAACAAGCCACCTGAAAAATACATACAAAGATAAAATATAAAATATCTAAAAACTGATGGGACTGGCACATATAGTAATATGCTTGGATTTTAAAGCAATATTACTAAACAGGTAGGCAACAAGAAGTATTTTCAGAGTTACTGCAAGTATGCCACCTTCGGGCATACGAGATAATAATGCTAATTAGTCACACTCATTTCAATGAAAGTGCTTCCTGAGGTTGAATGTGGAACTCAGAGCTGCTGAAAGAAAATTATGTTGTGTAATATGCTATTTTCAAGACCTACAATGTATTGCTATGATTATCCAAACAGATAATTATTCACCAAGCTGCGAGAAGTTAAATCTAGTTCCAGAGGGTGATGTTATGCTGGATCCAGATGAAAATGGAGAATTGCCAGCAGTATCCTGAAGTCCTCCTGCTGAATGGGACCGTAGCCATTCTTTTGCATCTTCTTGATTACGGAGTTGGGAGGATGGAGTATACCTGCAAAAACAAACAGTTTTTCCAAAATGAACTTTGACATTTATTTAAAATTAAAAAAAAACAATCACGAAATGTCACAAGACTTGGGGAGGAAGAGAGAGAAAGATAGATGGAAGAACTCTTATATGAAATTTAAGGATAAAAATTATATAAACCCAATACAATTCTGAATTAAGGAGCTGTTCCAAGCTGTTCTAAGCTGTTCCTAATTCATTCCACTTCTGTTTGGGAAAAAAAACCCCAAACCTCCTTTCCTATGGCTTCAGTAGTAACCAAACTAGTGGTAAACAAAAAGCTGCAGATAGAAGTTGTGTACTGTAGAATAAAATATGGTGTGCGTTACATATGTATGATTGCAAAATAAAGCCATAATTTGGAAATTCTTTCCTTTCCTTAGGTTATTCTATCACTATTTTCATATTTTCGTGCATCGCTAAGCTTAGCTGGCTTTTTGTCATATTACAACCAAATTCAAGTCAACAAAGCCATTATCAGATTTTTAAACAAGTGACCCAATAATTCATATTCCAGAGGTATTAATATAAAGGTTTGTGGAGGTTGCATCCCATTTAGTTCAAAACTAATAGCATTAAATCATCACGAAGGAGACTATGTTTAGCCTTTTCTGAAGGCAAAGAAAACAGCAGAAACATTGTCTATGCCAACATCAACGGCAAAATACCTGCTGGCTTCAGCTTAAGCAGAGTTTTAAAGCTGCTTCTGTATATGCCTGAAAAATAGGTGTGTTACCACAGGTGTTATGTGAAATACGTGATAGGGTACAGGTATCAACAGAAAGAGCATCATGGAAACACTTGTCTGCTGATGGATTTCAGTGTCTGTCTTAGGCTATGCCATCTGCTTTTGAGAAATATTTATGAGTTACTAGCTCTCCTTCCAAAAACTAAACACTTGGAGCCTATTATTAGTCGATATTATCTATTTAATTAATTAGATTCCCTCCAACTAAATACTCTACTAAGATATCGCTTATTAAGACTATTTTAAATCAATGTGAACACTACAATAATTAACATTGCAAAAACTCAAACTCCTTTCAAAAAATACATTCATTCTTCTGCTTATGCCTCAACACTTAAGCAACAGTCCCTGACTATCTGCATCTCTTAAACTTTGCACATGTATCAGTTTAGTAAGGGGCTTCAAACAGTCATTTTACTTTAACACACTAAGGATTATTTTTTGCAGCATTAATACCTACCTCTTCAGCACTCAAATGTTTCGGTCTTAAAAGAGTCTTTATTTATTAGAGACATACTTGAGAACCACAGAAACATTTTAAACAGAATGCCATTTTAAGAAAGGCTTTTAGCACTCGGCTTCATGGGACAAAGCTGCTGTGAAGAACAATGTGTACAGCGCAGAATAAATTGAAGCTGCAATTTCAAGGCATCAACTCGGTGATCCTAGAAGCTGCACTGAGCAATTCTGAAACTGCAATTTTCTAAATTGTCTAAGGTATCTTCTGTAACACTTAAAGCATTTAATTAATACACGTAATGCTGATTATCTCGCTAGAATTGCTTCTATCAATGGAAAACCTTTTTCAGTGCAGTTTTTTTATGTTATAAAAATCACGACCTTACAGATACACAAAACGTATGAGAAGACAATTCCCAAAAGTTTGTTTGGGGTTTTTTTTGTTCTTTTCTAGAAGAGTAGAGGTTATCTCTAAGTGCCCTATATATTTAGGTATTCTGAAGCAGATTTTTTAAATTAGTATGTCCAATCTCATCCTAAAAGGTTTGGCATGATATTGAAAACCTTTTCTATTTGTATATCAACACCAAGGTTCCCGGGTGAAAATGATCTCAAGTCATTCCATGTAATGGCCATAGAAGCTGCAAAATTATTGTTTTCAAGTCAAGCCCAGTGATGGTTTATGAGATGCTTTTCAGCAATTCAGCCAGCAAAAGCCACAGTTCTTGCTCAAGCGGAGAAGCCACTGGATGAAAAAAAGCACAGTGGTCAATGGCCTTCTTTGAGGATTAAAGAAAGAAAGAAAGAAAGAAAGAAAGAAAGAAAGAAAGAAAGAAAGAATATCGTTGCCACCTCTTGCAAACTGCGACCATCACCACCAGCCACGACAGAAACACAAAGCAAACTCCAAAGCCACAACAAAAGCTGTTAAACCATGTGGAAACACCAATACCTGAGTCCCTTCTTAGGCAAAGTGTTCCTATCAAGATGTGGGTCGCTGCAGAAAAGTTAAAAGAAAAGAACTTCAGAGAAGAACAAAAGGGAAGGAATAAGATCAGGACGAAGGACGTACAAACATCTGCATCACCTTTTCAGAGGAAAAGGTGCTGGGGCCTTCCTACAGAAACATGCAAAAACCTCCTTACCCAGGTGTGGATTTGCACAAACATGCATCTGGTACCATGCCAATGAATCTCATCTGTTCACAAGGTGATTTTGCTATTTCTCCTACCCACAATGAACAAAAATGGCTCTTTAAACGTCAAATGGATGCTTAAAAATATGCTTTTCAGCAGGCATGAGGCAGACTATTTGTGAGAACCGATGAGAATCTTCAAGTCCAAACCACCTTCCCGTCATTTCTTTCAGCAGACACCATTTAGGGAATGCAGCTAATTACTGTTACGCAGCTGCAATGTATAGCAGTAAAAGTATTGAGCCCAGACTGTTTAATTTTCAAATCTTAGCTTAAATTCCATTAGCCAAGTAAAATTAATCTATTAGTTGTCCAAACCCCAAACATTTAAGGTTATGTTTTTACAACTGATGAACTTGTAGCTGAGCAGAGTCTGTTAATTTGTTTTTAAAGGAAATATCCACGTGCTTAAATGGATTAATTACAGCGTGGGAGTGATCAAAATTACAGCAGTGAGCAAAAGCGAGCTAGAATGTTTAGATTCGGGTCATCTTTTCCTAACTTTAGCATTCGTCTTTACAAGGATGGATGTACCCAAGTCCCTGCAAAACACTCATGAGCCAAACTGCAGCAAAAGACTGACGACACTGAATGACACGGGGACTTCACGACAAAAAGGACAGGCCTGAAAGGCAGTGGGAAAAGCAGCATGCCAGAGGAATGCTGAAATGCTAGTGAGAGTTTAGATTGGTAGAAAAAAAATGGCAAGATTTTCAAATTGCCTGTGGCAAAGAAATGAGGAAAAAAAAAATACACCCACAAACCAAAGGATGTTCCCAGTAACAACAGCAACACCAAAAACACGCCAACTGTGCCGTATGCCATTCTCCAGATTGATTTAGGTAGACAGATGGGGTGTTTGAGGGGACTCTCACTGGCATGTCTTTGTGTCAGTTCACACCTGAACGATGAACACAGCAGAGGACTCAACTGAGCACAGTCTGTCACAAAACAATTTGCTTCACCGAGATGGGCAACAAAACCTACAGCCTTGTGCGTACTCCTGTCCTGAGACAGCATTACCTGTCCTGTCTCCTGGGCAAAGTATTTCGGCAGAATTTGGGGCTAGCAGCAGGGGAAGAAAGAGGGCTAGAAGAATCAGTCCAACAAGACAGAAAACAAGAGAAGGAATATTAGAATGAAAAGAGGAGAGAACAGAAAGGAGTTATAATAAAACACAAACAGAAACCCAAACTGTCAGAACATGATATTCAGCGGTGATCTTCTCCATTGAGATACAACTACAAAAATTTTGCTACCTGACTACACAACCACACGTCAGGATACAGCTGATTTCCAATGCTTGCAGGGGTACTACTGCCTTCTACAAAAGGTCACTCAGAGAGTGTGCGCTGCAAGTCATTGTCTGGTTTATCCCGATGTTAGCTCAATGTGCCGTTAATACAGCTCTGATGCTGAAAAAGCAGTCCCGTTCCCTCCTCCCTGGCCAGTCTGTTCCCAGCTCCTACTCTGTGTCCGCACAGATACCGATGAACCTCATCGTGTAAGGAGCTGGGGAACTGATCAGTCTGAAATACAATTCAGGTGATCATTTTTCAGTTGGATCCATCTCCCGGTCGGGTTCACTAAGCATTCACACGAATGCCTGTACCGAAACACTGTAGAGAGCAGCTGGAGATGGGACAGGGCAGCAGGGAGAGGCTGAGGAGGGATCAAGTGACTAGGGAGACAGGGACTTTTCTTTTCAGCATGACCTCCAGTTTAAAAGCTTGTAAAATGTTGTAAACAAGAAGTTTAACAAGAAACAGTTGGCTTCTCAAATCAAAATGATAACAATGATGGAGGTTTTTTTGAATATCACTACCAGAACAACTAACAGGAGATCTTTGCACGGATAATACGTGATGCTAAATTCAAATAGTAGGTATAATACGGCAGCAAGAAAAGTTGTCACATTGGCTACCACAGCAAATTAAAAACCTCACCTGAACCCATTCCTCCTGCTCTGAACCGGGCTCCTTGCCTGGAATGGTTTCTTTGTATGTCCTAGTAATACCATTCAGCATTATCTTGTAAGAAGCACAACTTGAATTGCATCTGCAGTGTTGGCTACTGCTGCCAGGACTTCATTCACATTTGAGATACATACAAACGTATGGAAACGAGAGAAAAACCTACTAACCTTTCAGACAACGTAGTCTTAACACTGTTGGTTCGGACAAAGGGAGTCAGAGAATCATCTTTAGAGGCTGGAATCAAGCCACTGGAGGAGTTATGGCTCAGCCCACCTCCACTGCTCAGAGAGATATCAATGGATTCACAGCTGGTATGAAGACTGCTGACAGACTGATATCCAATGCCATCCTTGCTAACAGCAGAAGAGCTACTTGCGTTGGTACCCCATGTTAAACTGTTGGAAGGAGCTGAATGTGCTGAACTGGGACTAGAAGCTAGTGGAGATTGGTTCATATCTGTGTTTTTACTATACAGAGGACTGCTGCCCCCACTGCTCAGCATACCACTGCCAGATGGTGAATCAAGATTACCCTGCTGGTTCATAGTAGCGTGAGGATTGGAGATGACTACCGAATTTTTCATATTTTCAGCTGTTGTGATGGGAACTTGTTTACTAGGCTTGCCACCGAAAAGTCTGTAAAAAAAGACAACATGAAAAATACATAAAGTGGAATATTAAATGCAAGGATATTTTATACCTAGACCACATACCATCTTAGCTTCAGAAAACCAACACTAAGTAAATGATCCTAGACTGGACATACACAACTATAAACTTATGAATCTCCCTGTGTTCACACCGCCTTCAATAAAGTCCAGAGACAATTACGATAGCTTCAAATCTATCTTAGGTCTTTCTTCTCTGAATCATCAAGCAATACTTGCACAAAGCTAAAATACAGCCATATTGTCTTCTGCTCCTTAAGGAAAAAGGATACCAGAGAAACACTGCATTGATTAATCCGAAGCATGGAATATTAGAGGTTGAAAGCTTGCCGTCCAGGTAAATTCTGTGCAAATCACCGAATGCTCTGCACAGAGGCAGCATTTGCTGGGATGTAACAGGAAAAAATATTTACTGGTATCAAATGTAGGTTTGTCGCATTTCAACTCCTTTCCAGGAGCCAAGCTAGCTGGAAACTATTTTTTTTTGAGTGGAGAATGAGATTTTACCTGGTTTGGCACCTGGCACTGGCTCAGTAAAAGACTAGCTGAGTGCCAGAACTAGTGCAAGGGAGGGGATCTAAAAGCACAGTTGGAGGAGGATGACTGCAGCTTCTCCAGTTTGCATCACTTTTGCCAAAAGTGCAAAAGTGCCTTAGAAGTAAACGTACTTAAGACCAGATTATCAATCGTTCTAAAACTGATCCTCAAAATGATGAAGGAAGCGTAGCTTTTGACTCTAGCTTCAAACATCCACCCCAAGATGTTGCTTCTGTTTCTGCCACTTAGCTCCTGTAACTGCCTTTGGAACCTTAGTTTTCCTCACAGATATCTATACAGATTTGCTTTTTTCTTATCAACAGTGTGGAGTATTGGGGATGAAATCTTTCAAAGCGGGTATCTATCAGACTGTGGTCCTCGGAATAGAGGACTACCGCACTTCTATGCAAGAGCTCCTGAAGACTTACGGGTGGGTATGCACCCAGCAGAACTTTCTCTGCTTTTGAGTATGCCCAGGTTGTCTGTACAACAGATGCACACTAAGTCACTTTGTCCAACACTTCCCAGAAACACAGGCTGTGTAATATAGCTGGGCACCCTACAGCACACGTGCAGTAAGTGCAGCGATGCCCAGAAGCACTGTACTTACTGCACGGGTGCTACCTGCAGCTCCAGTGCGCCTGTGCAAGATGCCTGGAACACATCTCAACTGGATGGCTGGTGTTGCATACTTGCCACAAAGCACCTGGGCAACACTGCTGGATCAGGCTAAGATGCCCATCTACATCTATCTCAGAATCCAGCATTGCTTTAATAGCTCTGCCATGATCCCCTCAGCACGTGATGTAGAGAGAGCAATGCAGACATCCACAAACCAGCACAGACCAGGCAAACTTGGTTCACCTGGACTCCACATCACACCTCACTGATTAGGAGACACTGACTTAGACAAGCAAAAGGCTTCAAATGATAAAACCCATTCCTATGGGAATTCAGAGACATTTTCAGTTTTATTTAGTTAATGTTACTAGAGCAAGTATGAAGAAAAATGTCAAACCATACCGCAATGATACATGGCCTTCAGCAGCAATACCAGCCTAAGGTATTCCTGCTCCTATGCCATTGCATACCACCTCTTCGGTTGTACTGGGGGAACTGTACTCTTAGAGATAGGATCCTACAGCTTAAAAAAAACCCCAACACCCACAAAACAGTTTTACAAGCTGTTTTTAAGCTACGCAGTCTTCCCGAAACTGTTTCACAGCACCTCTAATACAACTGAAAGGATGCTGCACCGTGGCCGGCACAAACAGAAACATGTTGCTGCCAAAGGCAGTATCTGGTCAAACCACAACCTCGTAACAAACGCCTTCAGAAGAGGACGCGGTCTGGAGAGCATTCCTTTCAGTCCAGAGAAAGTCCAACCCAGCAAGACAGTCACATCAATACAGAGATTACCTCTGGAAGGACATACCCTACAAGGAAGGACATCTGTTTACTCCTATCCACTATTATTGACAAGAGACTGACATCTCTGAGCTGGCTCTTGGGTCATGCATGTCTCCCGTTAACAGAAAAGCAGTGTATTATATACTGCAAAGCATGAAGGCCCAATTTAATAATAAAATGTATCAAGATAAACGATGGTTTAACTTAAGGGACATGCCGGGTATATAATACCGGAGCTAAAGGGAATACTGAGAGAACAGAGGCAGGGATGGCCCTCATCGCAGAATTATAGAATTTCACTGTTTATGACAGCATAGAAGTTACGTATGTTCGCGGGCTTGCAGGTAAATCTATATCATTACAAAGGTATGGATTCTAATTTATTGTATATTATTAAAAAACTACAGGGCCGAGGGGAAATAAGAAAAAAACAACGTGTGCAACTCATCTCAACTGACTATGAAAATTAAGCTAAAAAACTTCTTGTCATTCTAGAAATCAGTAATAAGCAGACGAGGCCAAATTCAACTCTGACGCATTTCAATACATGACTATTTAGACAGTCTTGTGAAAATTCAAGAGTGAAATTGTAAATCAAATGAGGGAATAGTTAAACTGAGCCTCGGTGTCTTCTCTTTGAAGTTTCACGTATTTCTAATGTAGTACTTCAATTACATGGCTAACAAGGTGGCTTTCTAGTAATAAAAAAAAATTTCCAATCAAATTTCAAGATTAATGTGCCTGAGGCTTGCAACACTGAAAATCTGCATTTCTCATGGGGTATACTATAGAAATGAAAGGTCTATTGGAGTTTTTCCTTTTCAGTAGCCATTGATGAAAACCAAATGTTTTAAAGGACATGGCTTATCTAATGATAACCAGGAATAAAATAAACGAAGTGTCTTGAATTATCCTCACATAGGTTCTTCAAATAAAACCACCCATCTAAAAAAAAAAACAACAGTTTACAACTCTTTACAGCATTAGCCTAAGCTGCCATCACAGCCATTATGTTTGCACTGGTGCTTCAGATGGAATGTGGCTTTCTCACATCACTGGAAGCAGGATGATGTAGCGGAACTGTATGGGTATTATGGGCGTCAAGACAAAATGAAATGTAAAACACCGCAACTTGAAACAGACAAGCTACTCAATGTCAAATTAAATTGAAAAATAATATTGACGGAACCTTCAGCAGTATCAAGGCTTTGATGCACGCTGCATCAACAAATTAATTCCTGACCAACTCAATACTAATGTTAAAAGCATGTGTGGGGCAGTGGTGGAGAAATAGAAGACAAATAAGATTTTTGTTTAAAAAAATATTGTTAAAATAAGAAAATTCAACCCAGCTTAGACAGCAGCTTTACTTAGGGTTCTTCTACACAGTCGAATAACCTGATGTTGAGTCTTACAACACACTGGCCTAATCCACACAACTGAAAGATCGGTTTGGGTTAGGCATGTGAATCTACGTATGGCAGGTCAAATTATGCATCTGTCATAATGAAAATCTGAAATAACTCTCCTGTTGTCAATTTGATCCACCATTGGAGCATTTCCAGGGTTGTTACATACACATTGGTGCAAGAACTCGTCAGTAACCTTCAGGTAAGAAAACTCTTATTCCTGCGATATTCTGCATGGATAAAGCCTTTAGGTATGATTTTTGTAACAAAGAGACTCGTATCAAAATTGCCAAACTTTCTGCCAGACAGGTTTTTTTTTCCCCAAATGTTAAATTTTTTGCTGCTGTCGCGTGACGTGCTGAGTATTTACAACACTGGCCAACCTGTTTATGTGAAATTAAATGTAAATACAAAGACCTTGATGTAGGACGCTAAATAGTAAGTGCTCCACAAAACACAGCCAGGCCTGGCTGGAAGAGTCCTGATCATTCAGCTCCGACTAACATCATTGCACAATCAACGAACTTATTGCCTACCTGCGCAAAGTGGGAGAGGCCACATCGGGGTACTTGGCTCCTTGCTGGTGAGTACTTTGAGCTCCGCTAGAAGCAGTCTGTGATGCAGGGTTCACTTTAACAGAATTACATGAGGCCACGCTTTCGTTGTCAGACGAAATCCCTTTCTCTTTATCAGTCTGATTGACTAATCCTGGCAGAGAGTTTCCAAGGATTACCTTGGCAGGCTCTCTCATTTTAGGGACAGGCAAACCGGCTGACTTGCTGCTTATGTTGGAGTCTATGCTACTTGTGCTAGACCTATTCCCAGCTCCACTTCTGCTACTGGATTTACTGGGCCGGGGTAAACTACGATACTGAAGATTAGTTCGGGCGCTAAGTGCTAAGTAGCCATCATCCTGGTTCTGTGAGCCATCAACACTAGTCTTCCGACCAGTGGTCCTACCCATGAGTCCAGATGACTTTGGGATTTTTCCCAGGGTAGCCGATCTACTGGTGATAGTTGCCCCACTGGCAGTGATTATAGTCATGCCTACGGCTGACCCGCTCTGTTTCTTAAATCCAAATGTATTAGCATTAGCAGCAGTTGTTCTAGAGTTACTTGTGGGAAGCTTTTTGGATTCATCACCACTGCTGCGTCCTGCATCTGATGGGGAACGTTTAACATGTCCAGCTTTAGGAGATAGTCTACCCTTTTCTGATACCTTGGCGTCATCAGTTTTCCCTACAAAAATAGAAAAAGAATTCTAATATTTAATGACTTGAAAACATCAAGCAAATGATGAAACTCAAAGCAGCATGAAAAGCAAAAGCGTGCTAGCCACCAGAGTGTGGTTAAAAATTATGATCTAGTCTGCACTGAACTTACATGCCACTCTAGTGAGTTATACATGCAGACTTGCCAGAGAAAGTATGTAGTGTGTTTGCCCTTGAGAATATGAAAAGCAGAACAGTCTTATGTAATAGTGACAGATAAGAAAAAAACGTTTCCCTCTGTAGCTGCCACAGATCGATCCTTTTTTATCATTAGACAGAAGCAGTGTTAGGCCATTAGTATAATTTTCCTAAAAGGCAGTGTTCAAAAAAGTGTCCAACTTCAACTTTTTCATGTCCAATTGCATACACGATCAAATAAGAGGAGAGGTATTAACTTATATTATTTGATTATGCAAATTCAATCAATTTTCATTCACACATCTGCGAGTGTTAAAATCACTAATACATTTATAAGAAAATACAGAACTAAATAGTGTTTAGTATAAATTAACATGCTGGTTTAGTATGGGGAAAAAAAAATAAATCTCCTCAACCACACATACTGTATGTTCTTAAAGTTAACCGTGACTTCAAAAGCTGAAATTATATTATTTATTCTTCATATGGCAATACTGTGCCCAATAAATAGCTTGGCTTAAGACCAGAGTTGTCATGAAAACAACTTTCACAGTGTACTAATCCAAAATATGCATTTTCAAATGAACAGAAATAGAAATGTGGACATACGAGATGCTGCACAGGTTAAAACAATACCTAAAAATAAAGACAGGATTACCTGAAGTTCAGGTTCTGCCTCTGGAAAGTATTTAAACTGTTTTCATACTGAACACACTTTTTGGCTTGTTTATATCTTACACCTTTTCTCACCTGTTCCAGGTGTCTTTAATGTGCCTGAGGTGGTTGAAGGTTTAGTCCTTGGTGTGGTAATGCCAACCTGAGCTGACATGCCCCGTCGCCAGGAGCCCGTCTGCGAAATAACAGTGTTCTTCCTACCAGAAGTGCTTTTATCAGATTCATCTGACACATCAGAGGGATTCCGCCTCCATTTAGATCCTGGCTCCATTTTTATGCCGCTATCGGATCCTCCGTCTGATTTCTTGACTTCATCACCGGACCACAAGGAATTCCGCTCAACCTGGGAATGCTTTTCTGCATCAGTCTAGGGCAGATAAGGAATTGTAATACAACCTTCAGAGCAAGCTTTTCTTTTAAGAAGCTTCATAAATGAGAACCATCAAACTGATTAATAAACTCAGCAGTCATCTCTAAGTACCAACAAACATAACATGCCTTTGATAAAGAAATGTCACAGCAAGAAATGAACCCCAGCAATGACAGCTTTTTTTTAATACGCTAGGGAAAAAAAATACAAAACCCGTAACAGTCATGCCCCTTAGAATGAAGAAAGAAAAAAAAAACAAAAAAACAAAAAATGGGAAAAAAAAGCACCTGATTTATAAAGGACATATTCAGCTCCATGACATTTATAATCCTCCATCTCGAATTTCTGATGAACCCTTTTACTGCAATGCCAAAAAAACGTTTCAAACCTGTGCAGCCAGCTTTCCTTTGTTCTTGCTGCTTTCCTTATCTCTTGTCTGGCAATCTGATCTCCAGAGCATGAGGAGGCAGCTTTTTGAACAGATTTGAAGATGTGGAATGCTGTTCATTCTAATCTAACATATTAGAAGGACACCCAAGAACTGAAGAAAAATGAACCCCCAACAACTTTCTAACAATACTCAAGTCTGACTTAAATATACGAATTGCAGCAGTTTTTAATTTATATTCAACTTACAAACTGTTTTTCCTTATTCTCTGCACAGACTGATCGTGCTGCCAGTCATTTATGGAGACTTTTGCAAAGATCAATGTCAAATACAGAATTTTCTTATTAGCAAGCCTTTGCCAAATTCTCAGAAACACTTGAATTAAATCTATTACCCTACATATATAAAATATTCCCCGTACATTAGCATTTTCTATTGCTAATGATTACTCTTGCAGAATTCTGCTTCTCCTGTTAAATGCTGCTGATTAATTTGGGCAAATTTTGTAACACCACAACCAACTATTTTGTGATCAGGCACAAATGACGAACGTCCACATTTGACCCTGATCCGGATAAAAAATTCATAGTTGAAGTGTTCTCCAACCACCACAGTACCATGAAAGATTCTGCCAATTCAACACTTGATCATGAAGCTCCCAGGTAAGAGTTGGCGAATTTTGGTAAGATGTTGGGTGCCACCTCTCCCCTGCAGCCTCAGCAGAAGATGAATGTGCTCAGTACTGTGCAGCAGTCGAATGGTAATATCACTTAAAAGGAAATGATTTTCAATACCCCAAAGCATTATAAAGCCCACAACCTTTTACTCCCTTTGGCTAATCAGAAAAGCACAGCACAGAAAAGGAAAGGACGCGTGATCATTTACCATGTTTTCAGCAAAATGCTGTATTTTATTTTTAAGTTCCTAAAGTACGTTTCAAGTTTATGACTTTTCTTTTCTTACCAGATCACACCATTAATATTAAAGAATCTAGGGGGGCTGCGGTTTAATTTCCTCTGCTTTTTACTGTAATTACTTTTTTCTTAAAAGCCTGAAAAACTAGTCTAAGCGATCAGTATGTGAAAGCTGACACCACACATCATAATGGTCTTTCTTCAGTCACACGAAATAGTTAGGACCTGGGTTATTCGTCTGTGTATCGAGCCATTAGACTAACAAGCATTTGCTGAATTACGGATTTAGACGTTATTTTCTTGTTGTATCTTCCTCGTGCTATGCAAATGTCATATCCCGGCCTCTCCATTCAAAGAGAGCAACTCAGCGTAGGCTTGAATGAAACGCTGCTTTCTAACTTCCTCCTTTTGTATGGCTGCAAGGTTTGGGGGATGGTTACCTTTCTATTTATGACCATTGGTAGGTGTGCAATAAATGCAGAGCGTGACTGTTTCTATGTCCTGTGTTTCTCTAAAATCATCACTTCATGCAAACGTCTCCTAAGTTTACGGATCTTGGAAGAGAGCACAGGCAAGAAGTAACAAAAAATCGACCAACAAAACCACCTCAACATCATCCCTCACATGTTCTCATTAGTACCTTGCTTCAAGTACCTTGTCTGGAATTGCTTATTTACACCGTCAGCGTTCGAGAGCAAGAAATATACCTACTTGCTGGTAAAGGGCTTATTCTAGTTTTGGTTGACTATGAAATGTTCCTGTACCTTCTGTTTCCCTCCTTTACATCTGCAAGAACAGTACAGTCTCAACACAGAGAACAGCATTACAAGAAGTCCTCTATCTTTGCTCTCTTCCATTTCATTCCACTACTACACCCACGGCCCAACTTTTTCCGTTGCCTCTGAAATGCTGCACATCTACCCGTGAAGCCCTCCGACCAGAGGTGTTTCTCTTTAATGATAAACACGGAGAACAGCACAGAAACATGACTAAGGAATCAAACCCAAAGCACGGTGAAACCTGGCTTTAGGATTGCAGCTGCAACTCCACCCACCTGAAAGGCCTGGAGTGGGTGAAAGTGGAAATATTGTTTGCTGGAGGTCATGGCAAGAGACAGCGAGCATGAGCTGGGAGCAAAGCCCGCCACCCCATTGAGCTGGGAGTAGAGGTAACCACCAGGATTTCTCAACTTATTCCTACAGTTTTGTCAATCTATTCATGAAGCTGTGAACAGACCAAACCCATCTTTGCTCCAACGAAACTGAGAAGTTGTCTTGATCCAACAGCTTAAAGATGCTGCTCTTTTCTATGTAAAGGAATTGTTTCCTTTCTATCTTCTGATCTTTTCAGCATTACATGAACAAGTTTATCACTTGATCGCTTCCTCTCCTCCATCTTATTTCAGTGAAATAAGTTATTTTCAAATGCCCACCAGGTCTTAATTTCTCCTTCAAATATGTGCATGACATGACTTTAAAGGCATACTATATGCAGTGCTATGTTAAAAGGTAACTTATCTAAGTCTGTGCAATATAGGGGAAAAATATTAGGATGTCAAAAGTGGTACAGCTACATTAGGTGGTTTGGTGCTTGGCATGATCAGAGCAAGATAGGGGAACGTGGTAAGGCAAATTCTGGTTCCGATCACTGACTTGTTCAGAACCAACTTGCGAACATCTTCATAGCATTGTTACAAAAAGGGACTACAACCGTGAATGTCTATGAAGATGGAGTTAATATCATATTTAAGTCCTGCTTCTCAAAGATGGAGAAATTACAGCTTCTGGAGTATGGGGTACTCAGCAGCTCTGAAAACCAATTTCTTAGCAGAGGCTTTTTTTTCTACTGCAACCACATCTTCTTCCTTTGCAGAGATGATTCTGAATAAGTTACTGATTTTTATCAGCGGACACTGACATGTTAGGGCTCTCTCCCTTTGATGTTGCTGTATTATTTGTCTGGACTCCCAGTCACACATGTATTAGCTTCAAGCTCTGTCTTTAATGATCTGAAATCCAAGTTCTGTACCACCTCAAAAAAATGTGGCAGAAGCACAGCAGCTTAAAAGATAAGTGCCTACTATTTTGGAGAACCAAAGCAGTGGACACCCTGAGAAGAGAAGCCTACATCCCTGTGCAGATGTCTGCCAGTCCTTTGTGGCTCACCACAAAGGGGAACGCAAACCTGGGCACAGGCCATCGTACAGTACTCCAGGTAAGACATAAAAGGCATGTATGTAGCATTCACTGTTTCATGAGCTGTGGGGACTACTTTGGGCAGCAAAAAATCAACCCTGCGAGCTACTCATGGTTCCATCACTCCAAGCTATTTTCATTCCCTTGGTTGACAAGATTAGGATATTCTGTTCAAGTGAAAACAAAGTATTTTATGGATAATAATTTGCAGATAACAGTAATACCTAGAATAAATATTGTCAGCCAGGAAAACTGAGAAGCAGGTCACAAGCACAAATCAAAAAAATGCAAACACAAATTGTACGTCTTAGCTCCCAGCTTTCACTTCTAATGACTATGCTTCACTGTCTGTACAAGCTTCAGCTGCTTTTCTTCGGGTGTATGTCTGCACTCTCTTGGATGCTGTAAGAGTTGTGGAGGAGGAAGAGGAGTTCGTCAACACAGATTTTGATCTCTCAGAGGTGTTTCCAAGAATCTGATCCATCAGAAGATAGAAGTCAAATGAGTTTCTATTTTTTTTTCCTTAGGTTAATGTTTAGTCATGTCTCCCTTTTTCTTCCTTTTTTTCCAACAGTATTACAACGTTGAGACGGTAACAATTGTCGGAAAAGTACTTCTAGTTGCCTATGTTACTCTCTCTGTTACGTACTGAAAAACACAGTTCATAGATCTTAACTCCTCTCGACTTGTACGGGACTTGTATTAGCAGTTTCGAGCACACATGCAATCGCTGATACACAACCAGAGGCTAACTGGAAATCTTTAATGTAGGCTCAAATATGCACTTCGTGGCAAGGGAACAAAGAGTAATATATGCTTGCACCACAGTCCTGTAGGCAGAGTAACACTTCACAGCAACCACACGTCTACATTAAAACTGATATTAAAACCAGATTTAGAGTCCAGTCGTGAAAAGGACTGGAGAAGAATAAAAGAGGAAAGTAACAGAGGAGAAGGCCATACCTACATCCCTCTCCTCTACCTGCTGCAATGCCAAGTCACTGCATCCCGGTTGCTTTGACACACAACACCTGAGTCCCTCGAGCAGGTGGGTGTACAAAGAACAAAGCTGGACTTCCTAGTCCCATGCTTTTCCAAAAAAAAAATCTATATAATTGGGGAAAAAAGCAGTGTATATTACCGCAAATCTCTGTACTATGCAGTCTAATTGATGAATGAAAAACTGTTGGATACCTTCACTTGTTTTACCCTCTTTGGATGTGTGGTGTCTGAGCACAAAACGTACACGTAGGCTGCTGATGGATGTAAAATTTATCCTCCTACGAAATGCTGCCAAAAATAGAAAGCCTGCAGTAACACGCAGCTCTGGAAGTTTAAAATAATCTATTTCATGTGCATAGCACGCTTACATTTCTGATGGAAGTGTAAATAATCTTTAAACCTTCATGTTGACTTAATTAAATTCTATTCATTAAGAAAAAACATAATACCTTTTCTAGAGCTTAAAAAAAAAAAAATAAATCCCATCTGTTGATGCATGTTTTCTGGACAGCAGTGCCGCTAGGAAGGCAGAGCCCGTTTGTTGCCACACCACCGCAGCAGAGATGCCACGGATTCCATGCACAGAGGAAATATTCACAAATGCCAGGTATGATATGGTAGTCACTATTGCTTGACATTGCCTTTTCAGTGATACTGTCCGTACTGAAGGCTGTCTGTGTGTTCAAGCTCATGCAACTTAAACCAATTATACCTACTGCACAGAGAAAATAATAAATATCAGTGTTGCTTGTCTAAACCAGAAATCTTACCTGTGCATCTAAGTTTTTGCGGGAGGAGGCAGGTGTGTTGGCATAGGAGCTGATAGAGGAGCTAGTGTTAATGTCATCAGTACTGAGATTATCTATGGTGTCACTGATCCCACTGCTGACAGAGCTGCTGTCATCCCAGCTGGAGAAAAAGCACAACAAAGGTAGAAAACAAGGGTCAAAAGACGAAACATCATTCAAAAGGAAAAGTATTATTTCTACAAGCCTTATCCTACTTGCGGTTGCCAAATGAAAACGGTACACTCGTTTTCCTAACTTATCTTCATTGTACCTCAAGTCTAAATTCATACAGCTCATTGACTATATGGTTGCCACAAAGCCTAACGTATACCATCGGTAAGCCGATAGCACCGATGACGTAATTCTTCCTGACTCAATTGAAAGATTGTATGAGTAAATAAACTCTCAAGTGACTCCTGAAATTTATGCCTGCGGTCCCAGAGCAGGGGAAGGTGGTGGTAAGAAGGCATCTCCAGGTAGGCGTAGCATTGACTTGCTAAGCCGTAATGCACAGATGGAACTTAAATGCAAGGAAGAAAAATCATCCTGAAGCAACCTTTTGTACCTGGTTGTTACATAGACCTGGGAAACAACCTGCATCTACCATCGACAGCATCACTGGTCTCAGAAATTTTCAGTAATTTAAAGTCTAGTTGTTCAGATGGCACATACCCCTCCCGAGCCGTACAACACATCCTTGTCAAGGAGTCATATTAACAGCTTACTATTCGGGACTACCTTCTTCCATCGTATGATAGCTTCAACATTTTCTAGTAAATGAGAAACGCATAACTGGAAGCTTAGGACACAGAAAGCACCAACGAGAAATGTCCATGCCTGAAGCGATTTGAGTGTTAGAACAGACAGAATCCAAATGATCTACAAGTCAAGCCGGACGCTCCACTCCTAAAATGCCCTTAAAAATAAGCTGCTTAAGGAAGAGATTTATAAACCGGCTTACAAGTGCTCCACCTCCAAGAACAATGAAGCTGGGATTGAAACAGTGTCCTGTAAGTAAGAAGACATTTCAGTCCACTGATGCGTAACTACTGCTGGAAATGCATAAATACATATTTCATAGATCACTTGCGAAATCTAGTGGTAAGAGCTCACCTCCTGGCAGTTCTCCAGCTATTCATCACCACAGCCTTGGATTTTGGGAGCTCCAGACTCTCTTCCCTATTGCGTTTCTGTTTGCTTTACATTGATAGTGTAAAGTTACACAATAGTGTAACGAAGAGATTGCAGTGAGTTTTTTTAACCGTAGAGTGGAAGCCATTCACAAATTGATATACTGGATATTTAATGTATGCATTTAAAATTGAATTGCGTGTTATGTAATTGAACTATGTAAACTAAGGCAGTCTGTGTCTGCTTTCTTGACTTTTATTCATAGCTTCACCACCGACTTACTATATAGCCACTAGATAACCTTTAGCAACTTTGAAATGAAAAGCATTTCATTTTTCTCACTCAGTGTTACCAAACAGCTACCCGTATGGGTTTTAACGATGCTTTAATAATTTTGAATTGCTTTTTGCTTACTTGGGAATATTGTGTTCACCCATATCTACGTAAGGCCTTTCAGGGAATTGAGGACAGCTTAACCAGCAGCACAGTTTGCTGAACCACGTGAACAGCAGTGCCCACGGGGACGCGCTCCTCTGCGTGCCTGCAGAAAGGGTTATTGCTCGCAGCTGCTCTTTGCTACTGCTTTGTTCCCAGTTACAGTCCTCATCAATCTGCCAGCACAGTCATTTGTGCCAGTTCTCCCCATATCACTGCAGACAAGGCCAGCTGGGAAGCTCAGATCAACAGTTTCAGCAAGCCGGATTGATTTTGCTGTCAGGAAATTTGGGAGTGCTCAGCCACGCTGCTCTGCTGGCAGAGGACAGGATGGGGAGAGACAGGGATGAGCAGGGACAGACACCGGGACCAACCGCTGACCCCTGCTGCAGGCTCCGTTTCATGGAGCCTTGAGGTGGCCCTTCATTTGGTGTCCTCCAACTTACAAAAACACACTCCTGCCAGTTCTGATTGACTTCCAGGAGTGCCCCAGTTACAGGCAAGGCCCTGGCTTTGCAGAAAAATTTTCCAAACACTATTTGATAAATTCTCGAACACTCCAGCTCTCCTGATCGGAAAGAAACGCTGTAGTCTACAGTGTTGGTGATGCTACAATTTAAAGGAAAGATATCTTTTTTTTCCCCTAGATTTGCCTTCACCTGGATATTTTTAAAGAGGAATCCGCTGTAATAGAAAATAGAAGCACATGTTAAAATAAAACTCCATACACAATGTGAAACCCGTTGAATCTGAGAAAGCCAGCCAGCCAGATTCGACACAACAGTTTTATTTGCTATTTTCCAAAATCTTCCTCAGCATAACTGAATGAAAGATGTGCTGACCATACAAAGAAATCCATAGAATGTAAAGGGGGAAAAAAAAAAATTCATATTTTTCCCCCCAGTGCCTAGTATGGAAAAACTGAAAACTTGGAAAAGAATCGAAAGACTTCTTTGAAGCACCTTTTTTTCGGAGTAGGCAATCAAATATTATAATGCAGAATATTGAAAGTTATATTACTTCTAAATTTCAGTTTTTAAAAACAGGCCCTATAACTGATATTTACTTCTATTTCAAAACCTGTACCATAAAGCAATTACAATTCCTAGATTTTATAAGTGTATAAATAAGGTTACCAAAGAGTTATTAATATAACTGCATAAAAGAATATGCTCCTCGTTTTCCAAAGTTGTGTGTAGCAACTATCGTCTTCTTTTTTATTTCTGAACCTATAATAAAATCCTAATAAGATCAGAAGTGCCAGTGTTTTCCATGTTTAACAGTTTAACTTCCTTCTTGCGGAGACATGACAATGCCCCCCCCCAAATACAACAACGTTGTTCTGTGGGACTCATGGTTCCACCTTGAATGTACAGAAACATTACCCTTCCAACCATTCGCCATTCCTAAAACTATCACAGGCGCCAGTTCATCAGCATCTAAAGAATGCGTCTAATGTTAATCATAAGTAGTTTTACTGGCATCAACCAGTCCTGTTGACTTCAGCTGGGCAATCTAAGGCATTATGGAAATATTTGAGTGCCCTTCCGAACAGGGACATGTGCCTGAGGACAAAGGTAGAAACATGCACCTGAATACATTGATGGCTGTGGCTTCCCCTTAAGTAAATCCTGGGCTTTAAGTCTTTCATGTTCTGACAGAAACTATGAACAACTCAGACTCTATATTTTCAAGTTTACTAATCTGTTACTAAATTAAAACAGATTAGCTATTCTGAGGTCCAAAGATAGATGTCTAGCATTTTGGCTGCCAGAAGCTAAGCAACACAGCTCTTGTAGGCATGCTGATGACACCAAGCGATGATACTGATGCACACAGCTGTTCTGACAAGGTAAGATGCAGCTAAAACCAGACATCTCAGGTTTAGCTTTATTTAAAAAAATCACTTAAGTACGGGGGTGGGAGGGGTCAGTCTCTAGCTAGAAGAACAACAGGATGTAACAGAACAAGACACAACATCTTAAGAAATTTAAAGTAATTTTTAAAATCTACATAAACAATTATTGATGCTGTCCTTTGGAGTAACACTAGAGCTGGTTTTAATGCAAGCGAGATGCATGTAGAATCCACTGAACTCTGTAAATTAGATGTCAACACAAGCAACTTTGTGAGCATACAACATATACTGCTAAAAAGTAATGCAATTAAAGCACATATACTGTTTAACCTGCTGTCAATGATCCATTACACTAAAAGCGCTTCCCTCCGAGAAGCCCATCACACCCTATTTGGTGTAATATACAACAGCATAGGACACGCCGCTCCATGTCTGTATCTGCAGGTGAAGACTGCAGCCTCTTGAGAGGACAGCATCTGCTAACAAATTGAGGTATCTCTATTTCACACTGTGCTTGAAACAACCCCAAGCCCTCCACGTAAATTAGTTCACTTTTACCTTGATCCAGTGCCTTGATGGTTAAAGTCAAAAGCAAGGAAGCAGCATGGGGAATCTAACAGCCCTAATTACAGTGTTCTTGGCTCCCAGAGCCAAGATAACATCTTTGTAATTTAGCTGGTGCAATTAATAATTTCTGATGTCAGCGAAAGTCTACTCAACCATAACCTGAAGCTGAAATGTTTGGGCTTTCCTTTCTCTATTTGATCAATCACCTGAAACTTTACTTTGATTACTGAAAATCACAAAAAAGTCTTAAAAGTGTATTATATATGAAAATGGTACAACCACCCTGTTAAGAACCATCACCACCATCACTTAAAAACTCCCACAAAGCTGCCTCCGGCTCTCTATGAAACCAAGCGCCCTAAGCACCGTCTTCTCTGTCCCCACCTCAGCCTGCTCGCCCTAATGCGACTAACAACGTTGCTACTATAGATCGCCCACATGCAGCACCAGGTCAACTACTCAAAGCTGCTTTTCGAAACAGGTTTGCAAAGCGGTTAGGCTCAGACTTGTATTTTTCCAGTCTATCAGCACTTTTCCATCTTGCACAATCATCATCCACGGAACTGGCTCTTCTTTGTCAACTTGGACTGCATGGCACACGAAACCATCCTGCAACCCTCAGGACAGCCCCCCTCACTGCAGAAATCTTCCCCCTTTGCAAGTCCAAAGCAAAGGAGCCATTAAAATCCTACTAAATAAAGCTATTGTTAAAGGCTGAAAACGCACCCTTCTCTACAGATGGGTGTGGATTTTAACTTTGCTGGATCTTCAGTCAAAACCAAAATTACAATGAGCTACTGAAAAATACATTTGTCCAAGACAGGGCCTTGGGGCTTTACAATATTTCAAGTGGAAACATGGTAATTATCCTCTTCTACCTAAAAATTTAACTATTTATGAGTTGATAGGAGAACAAAAAAAAAAAAAGGTCAAGGTGCAAAATGACTGAAACTTCGCAGCATCTTCAAAGAATTAAAAGGAAAGATAAAAAAGCCAGATAAATGTAAATGTGCAATGACACGAGATACTAAATACTGCAGTTTCCACTGTTTTCTTCTGGGATTTCCTACAATACTGCCATCACTGTGTCAGAAATCCAAAAACCATATACAGACCCTTGCAAGGTTTTCCTTTCAAATTGTTATGAAAGGTGACAAACAACTGTTTGCAAAAGAATGGGTGGAAATCTACTTGATGAGAAGTGAACTTAATTAACATATTTTACATGGTTATTAATCACCCACCTTCTCCATGTCTTCAGTTACTCTCCTCTTATTACATCTCATTATAGGTATTTTAAAATAAACCACTTTGTTTCTAACTGAAGGTGAAGCCCAGGGACAGCACTGTTACCTTGAAACACTGTAAGGCCAGACCATGAAAAGTGAAAAGCAAACCAGACAAAATGAATAGAGACCATTTCCAGCTGTTCTTTCTGGAGCAGAATCTAATCCTTTTAATGACATTTTTTGGTGCAGAGTTAAACTGCTCTAAGTGTGCTGCGAGCTATTCAGGCCGTTTTCATGTTTAGTGACTACTCCGTTTACGGCCAACAAGCTGAAACGCAGCTCTCTGTCAAGCTCTGTTTAGAATTCATCCAAGATAACGTTTCAGGATTTACATTTAAAATACCTATTTGTAAAAGAGAACAACTCACAGAAGAAAAGTATCAATTAGTGTCGAAAAAGGTTGGGTAAGAAAAGATTTGTAGAAGCTACAAAACTGCACATGCTCTTTTCATTTAATCTTTTTATATCAGTGCTAATAACCTTATAAAAATAACACTGGGTTTTATTTTGTCCCTTAAAATCTGACCAGGAATTTGACCAAGCTTCAAGTGAAACACAGCTGGGCGTACACACATAGGAGCTGCTAAGCCCAGCTAATCTCAGGGAGGTTCTCATTTGAAACACCCTGAAGCTTCATGAAAGCAATCTGACTTTCTCCTGAAACTCATCATCTCCTGCTATAAGCAGACATTCCAATGGCAACTTCTCCATCTGCACACGTTTTGCTCAGAGACCCTTCAGTCATTCACTGTCTAGAGTCACTAAACGCAGCAGCCAGCTCAACTGTATTGTCGTAAAATACTTGACTGGTGGAACTTGTTTTTTTGGCCATTGTTCACAACAATGGTTCCTCTGGCATTGCACAGCCTCGGGGGAAGGTGAGAAACCAGAGCAAGGCACTGCCTTTGACCCAAGTGCTGGAGGAACACAAACTCCCAGCTAGATCTGAACAATTTACTGTAAAAAGCTCCAACCAGCTACCAACCCTTTTTTCCTGGACTCACAACCTATAAACCATAGTTTTGGTGTGTCCCCCATTTACTGTTCTGTCTGAGGACTTACTAGGTTTATAAAGCAGTTTATATAGACCAGCCCTACACCGGGTGTACAGAGCACCCCTGCGGCCAGTGGCACCCTCACCTCCCTGCTTTGAAGGCCATGGCATCGATACTCATCCCTGATCGTTTCTGTGCGATTCCAGTGACTGATTTGCACCAGTGAAAGCTGGAAAGAAAAATCACATGTCTTCATATCACACTAAGATCAGTGCTAAATTTTAGTTGTTATTACGTAAAAAAATATGCTTTGTTTGTTATGCCTTTGTTTCCAAGACAGTAAGAAGCGCTGAGAAAAGTTTTCTAATGAAAGTCAGAAATCCTTGTTTATGTACAAAGCCTCTGTTGCTGTCCAGAAGATAAATCCCTGTGAAGCGTACAGCCTGCGTGCGACAGCGATGGACTGAACGAAACCACAGAGGTCAAGCCAAAGCCTCTGGGGATGCTGCGACGGACGGCCCCAGCTCCCTGCACTCCCCCTGGAGTGAGGGTGCGGGGAGGAGTTCCCTGGCAAAGATCCAGGTGTGGATCACCACTGCACTATGCCTCCTCCTCCCTCTCGGCCAGGCCCCAGCCCAAACACCTCCCTCCTCCAGGCAGGCGGAGAAGGTGCCCTGCCCAGGGGCTGGAGAGTTACGATAACCAAACCCCAGATTGTGCCCGTTTCTTTCCCCTGCCTTACTTAACAGTTTATACTTTCTTCTCCCCCAAAAGCAGATACCTTCGGGATCACATCACCTCCTCGTACAAAGGCACTATTTAAGTTACGACTTAAGGAAGGGGCAGCACTTACTGAAAACACTGACGTGGTTTCTGACACCCATCTCCCACCTGCATGCTCCCCCAGCACTGGACTGAGCTGGTGAGAGCTCAGCAGCTCACCAGCAGTTACTGGTACCTGGCAGCCTGCTTTGCCAAAGGCTCCAAAACACTATAAAAATGGGCTTAAACACCAAGAATAAAAAGAATTCGCTAAATTCTTACAGGACTGATGTAACTAAAACGTAGAAGGAAAGGCAACAGAAAAACCAAGGTAGTATGGAAACAAAACTATGCAAGAAGCATTTAAATTCCCTGCTGCTGAGTGGGCTTTCAAAAGGGGCTGGACCCACCTGCCCCTGTGGCCACTTGCCCCCCCACCCGGCCAGGGTCACTTGCCAGCCGGCCAGGGCCACTCGCCCACCCGCTCCTCCAGCACAAATGGCCAACTGGGACCACTGGGCAGCCTCGCCCAGGGAAAGGTGCCTACTAAACACACCCACAGAGCCAAAACCTCCAGCAGCTGGCAGGTAGAATACGGCTCCCTCGCTCCCCCAGCCTTGTTTTAATCCCTCCTGATGCTCTAACTCCACTAATGCAAACCTTGTAAGGTCTGCAGGCTGTAATCCCGAGCAAGAAACGTGCAGACATAAAATGAATACGTGACAGGCATGAAGACTTGAAGCAGTTCACAGTCACTGCTGAAGTTCTTCATTATTCAGGATACACAGTAAAGCTTCTACATAAATTGATCAAGGCAAAAACCCGTGCACAGCAAAACACAGATTTCACAACCCAGAAGCGCTCCTCTCCCACAGCAGTACCAGCTGCAGCAAAGCACATGGAGACAAAGGTAACGCATACGCTTGCACGCTCTTCTCCCGTCAGAAAAAAGGAGAAAAGACACAAAATTTCTCTTTCTGACGCATTACAGCCTGCTGACGTATGTCTTAAAATAAAGCTGAACTTGGCAATAAAAGGTGTTAATTTGATCACAGGGCACAGCACTGTCCCTCAGGAAGCTAAACCACTGAAAAACAACCGTCATTATCACACCAGTGATTTATAGGACAGACACATAATCAAGTGAAATACTTTATTCATTGTAATATGGAGGTGTGTGGAAGATGCCAGCTGCTACCAATTCTGAAAGCAGGTTTTCTCCTAGCAGAACTGCAACATCCTAAGTAGTACCAATAAACGCTGGCTTATGCCAGCCTTTAAAATTAGGTTTATTTGAAAGAAACTGTAGAAAGGAAAAAGATCTTCTAACCTTACTCAGACAAATCAGGAAGACGACAGAAATTTGCACCGGAGTGAGAATAAGAACTGCATATTATGTGCTAAAAAGCAAGTGCACTCGGGGCTGTGATCTGGCCTGAAAGAGCCTCACACACGCCTTTGTTTCCCTGTCGAGTGAGCTCATTCCCATAGAGGTTCCTCCTTCGCACCGACAGCAAACTTACAGGGCTAAAATATAACAAAGCCCCATAGTTTTCTGAGGCTAAAAGCCTGTAACACCAGTGGAAAGATAGCCGGTTAGATTGCAACCTATGAGACGCTAATAATTATCGCTAAACCTCAGAGAATCCTGAAGTAAAGCCAGAAAAAAAAAAACCCCAAACGAAATACAGTAATAGCTGTCAGTTCTCACACGGGGAATTTCCTATTAGGATACTCAAGTATTTGTAATCTACTAAAAATATACTGATTTCATGTAGCATACAGCGATTCAAATGAAACAGATAGGGCAGGGAGAAAACTTCGCAGATTTACCCCATCATCTAATGTGTTTCCATTGCTGCCAGCAGTTACAAAGCTAAACCTGCTTACACGGAGGTGTAACACAACAGACCTCCATGCTTTCAAAAGTGCAGAAAATCTCTTACCTTGCAATATTCCCAGGCCAATGCACTTCTCCACCTTGTTGCCCATGAAGAATTCCAGAAAAGGGGCTTAGATTTATTTTGCAGGTTGATACCTTCATTAGGCTACCATCCAACACCCCCCCTAAATAAAAGAGCTCGTAACTTGATTATCTAGGAAGAGACTTGGAAAAAAGTTGGAGCAAGGTTGTTTTCCAACAGAGCCCTCACCATTCAGCAGCTCTGAAAGACACCGGAAAGTAAAGCCTAGCTAGAAGGTGATCATCAGAAACTTCCCCTAGAAAGAAATCTGATCCCTCAACAAAATTAACCTCTGAAGTGCTGAAAAAGTGAGAGGTCAAGACTTTCTGCTGGGACTAGGTCATCTGTGAAAAGCTGTAACCTGATGGCAGTAAAGCAGGCGGAGCGGGGTGCCTCCAGATCGCATACCGTGTCGTATGAGGTAAGAGCTCATGTCAGCAACCCCGTATTTGAAGGTACTAAATGACAGTATTTGATCTCAGCTAAGACTACAATCTCTAAAAGCATAGTTCCTACTCTGCTTTTATAGAGGGATACAACAACGTGACTGCTGAAACAACTATAGTTTTACGAGAATGTGGCAGGAGACATACCCCAAATGTTTTAACATAGAGTATTTGGAATACTGATAAAATATAATTTTCTTTTTTTTTCGGGGGGGGGTGGGGGGTAGAAAAACATTTTCAATACAAATGGTACTGAAAATACCAATTTATCCACCGGTATCCCCAATAAAGACCTTATGAAACTGGGACAAGATATGTAAGATCTATCCGAGTAGGGATTAAACACACTAATCCTTATTTACAGTTGTAAAGTAAGGGGCTTATTACTTCCCCTCATTTCAAGTAGAATAGAGATGGGTATTTATACATATTTGGTTGATAAAGTTTATGGTGGTTAGCATTCAAAATTCTTATTTTAGCCTAATATAAATACTTTCTGACAGGATTCTTCCCAGATCTCTGCATTCTGTCGTACATGTGGGATTTTTTTATTCTAATATGGGAAATTACACCAGCTCTATTTACTGTGGGTAGTAGTGCTCAGAGGCACTAATTACCCTTATGCTAGATGCTGCACGAACATAATCTGTAAACATTAGGAAACCTGTAAGACAGTGAGAACCGAAAAGCTGGTCACTTATAACCCCTGTAGACTCATCACTCATGGAGTCTCCCGTGTGCTAACGGGCACAGAGCAGGAAATGACAGACGTACCCCAAAAAAGAGAAATACAAGGGGAATCGTAAGAATAACGCAGATGATGAAAAACACAGTGGTGTTGGATAGCCATGGCCAGTTGGGCATGGAAGGCAGCGCTGGAGTTTGGAGTAGAAGACTATAGTGAGAGGTCAGGGAGCCCACGGGTAGATGAAGAACCAAGGGACCGGTTCAAGGTCACTGTGAGCAGAACGGAGTCGGTGGGAGAAACGCTACAAGTAGATGTGAGAAGAGTCTGGAGACAAGGAGTTGGAATAGGGAAACTGAGGTTAGGGGTGAGGTCTGAGAAGGTGGTCTGAGGCTGAAAAGAGACTTCTATCAGATGTAAAGCCACGGAGAGGAGATAAGATGAACTCAACAAACAGTTGAAAGTCAGGGAATTAGACTGCAAAATGGAGAGAACACATTAGGAAAAAAAGGTCTGAGCTCATGAAATTAAGAGTGTATTACAGTAATATGCACAAGGAGAAGGGACTAAATTCAAGATAGAGCATATAGCTTTTATCATATTTTGTTATTTAAATGGGGACACACACAAAACACTGACTCTTACGGTTACTAGCATTGACCAACACACTGACTTCCAGCCAAATGGGAATACACAAGTCCATTCCCTTTATTACAGAAAGACTTGTTCACTAAACAAGAAACTCCATTTCTAGTCCAACCAGGATAGATTTCCGTTGTCCAGGTTACTGATGAGGGATTGCGTCATGAAAAGGAGGTGGGCAGCCTTTCAGATGGAGGAAGGGGAGAAGACAATACCACGCTGTCCTCTTAGCCTCACCTCAAGAAAACCATCAATCATTTGGCCCGAAATCAAAAAGAAGAGAGGGAAAGAGTAGTCAGAAGTCAACTATAGCCATGTATTTATTAACTCTGTTCAGCTTGGGTACCTTATCTTAAATAAAACGCATCTCTTAGCACAATGCTGTATTTTTGGTTGAAAGAGTTAAAATGCAAGTATTCAAAGGTTATAAAATAAAGACTTTGTGGAGATACTCTGCTGCCAAAACCTTCAAATAAATGAGTCGCAGTCTGAGCTTGCCTTTCTACGCTGGAGTCTGTATTTTAGTGGCCACGGTGTTACTATAGCAACACAGAGGACTGGTAATTTAGAGGCTAGTGGATGTGACAACTTGCAATTTAGAACAATACTAATAATAAAAGCGGCTTGGGAAAAGCATCATTTAACACAAATGTTTGTGTTTTAAAATTAAAAAAGACTGTTCATTTAACTCTTTGTTTTTTTGCAGCTGGACGATTATCTATATTAAGTTAGTCTGGTGGTGAATAAAAGATAGAAACATGACTCTTCTGCTTTTTGGTATGTCTGCACCCTAGAGTGCACTCAATGCACCCCCTTAGCGATGTGTATGTGTATAAATGCAAAGCTGCAGATGTCATTATCTCTGTTGAAGATTAGACAAGAATCACATAGCTTTTTTTTAAAAAAGTATGTATTATCCATAATGAAAGCGAGGGTAAAAATACTCATGGACTATTATTAATCCTTTCTTGCCTCTGCTGAGTTTAACTGGTAGCCTTTATTGCTCCTCATTCATTACTTCAATCACAGAATAGTTACTAGAGATAACTCTCAGATATTACAGATACTTAAAAGCATCACAACTGGAATAGCAAAGCTTCTTCTAATCTCTAACATCCTTCCTGTCTTCATCAAAATAGTTCCCACAAACATGATGTTTCTTAATTATCTGCTCAGAGTTGTATAGGAAATTAGCGACTGACCTGTAGCTAATGGTAAATAATGGTAAATATTCTAATTCCAAAAATAATCAAGTCTGAAATTGTAACCTAGAGGAAAAAAAAAGAATCTGAACATCCCATCTGTTGAATCACCAGCTCCAAATAAAACCAAAATCACAAGATTAAGGTACAGCGTTACTCTCTATACACCAATCTACAGCCCCATTGTCCTTCGCTTTCCTGGCAGCCCTTACACTGCAAAGGATTTTGCAACATAATACCCGTAGCACTAAATACAGAGGGATATTTCCAGATGAATTTTACATGTAGTAATAATCATAGTTTTATGGGTCAGGAAGTTCAGAAGATTAGTGTGTTATGGCTGCAGTTTATAAAAGCGTTTGTGTTAGAAGTTTCGCATAGCAATCGGGTGAGATAAGCTGCGAACAGCTTTACGTTAAGTTCTTTTATGGTAGTTAAAGTTGGGGAGAAGTAAAGAGACCCCAGGTATTAATTTACCTAAAGAACAGCTGCTCAGAAAAGGCTGCAAAGTGTCCTAATACTCAGTGTAATAAAAGCATTGCACCTCCAATTGCTTGTTCTTTCTCCCCACACTCGTGTGCTATTCCCATTAACCTTAGTAAGAACTGTGTCCATGGTCTGAACTGAGCTAAAACTGTAGGCAACAAGAAAAGACTTATCAAAGAAATGTGTGGTTTGATTCTTATTTGAAAAGGCCCAAAACCATAATTACAAGTTTGCATTCTAGGTTAAAGCAGCACAAATCTTGCTGCATTTCAAACTTTCCCTTAGAGAACACCGTAACGCCTGAAATTTGGGGTTTTACTGCAATATGTTAATTTCCTTTATATTTTTTTCTCATTAGCTGAGATGCATCAGTTAGGAGCTTATAAAATGTCTGCATTTGATGACTGCAATGATTATAAAAGTAATGCAAGCAGCATAGGCTGTAAAGACACTGCGCTTCACAGTCTTTGTAAGCTGTTTTACAGTGTGTGGTATGAAGTGTCTGCCACATTTCAGCCTGGAAGAGACTCCATTACAACTGGGTAAACTGATATCATAAAATAATCTCAACAGTTATTTTTTAAGCCTTCTTTTTCTTTCTTTCCTCCTGAAGAACACTAAGATTATTTAAATGAGGGAAAAATATATTTGTAAAGACAAAACATTCTGAACAGACTCAAACACACTTTTGAAAACACTTCCATCCTTTTAACTTGAGCACATTAAACAAAAATATACCTTTTTTAAAGTACTTTCATTGATTAAATATATGCACGAGAAAATAAAAGCAGCAACACAGCAACACTGCTGCACCATTACAACGATTATGCATCACACTATAGGGCTAAAATTCTATGTATCAACCTAAACAAACTATGTTTTGTGTTAAAGTAAATTTAAAAAAAACCCCAACTTGTTGTGCTCATGTTATTGTCAATCCTGAGAAGGTATTTCTCGTTAAAACCAGAGGAACACTGGAAGTAACATAAACCCACAATAAGAGATATGGTAGAAAATAGACCCTAACTGCTACAACCCTGTGAAGTTGTGGTTTTTCAGTGTGGTTCCAAAGGGAGCTTGGGAGCCAGGAGAAGCGGGTCTGGAAAAATGAAGACCCACAGCATTCATCCAATGCCCACAGCATTCTCCTGGAGAAACTGGCTGCTCATGGCTTGGACGGGCGTACTCTTCGCTGGGTAAAAAACTGGCTGGACGGCCGGGCCCAGAGAGTTGTGGTGAATGGAGTTACATCCAGTTGGAGGCCAGTCACAAGTGGTGTTCCCCAGGGCTCAGTTCTGGGGCCAGTTCTGTTTAATATCTTTATCAATGATCTGGACGAGGGGATCGAGTGCACCCTGATCAGTAAGTTTGCAGACGACACCAAGGTGGGCGGGAGCGTTGATCTGCTCGAGGGTAGGAAGGCTCTGCAGAGGGACCTGGACAGGCTGGATCGATGGGCCCAGACCAATTGTATGAGGTTCAACAAGGCCAAGTGCCGGGTCCTGCACTTCGGCCACAACAACCCCATGCAGCGCTACAGGCTTGGGGAAGAGTGGCTGGAAAGCTGCCTGTCGGAAAAGGACCTGGGGGTGTTGGTCGACAGCCGGCTGAACATGAGCCGGCAGCGTGCCCAGGTGGCCAAGAAGGCCAATGGCATCCTGGCCTGTATCAGAAATAGTGTGGCCAGCAGGAGGAGGGAAGTGATCGTGCCCCTGTACTCGGCACTGGTGAGGCCGCACCTCCAATACTGTGGTCAGTTTTGGGCCCCTCACTACAAGAAGGACGTTGAGGTGCTGGAGCGTGTCCAGAGAAGGGCAACGAACCTGGTGAAGGGTCTAGAGCACAGGTCTTACGAGGAGCGGCTGAGGGAACTGGGGTTGTTTAGCCTGGAGAAAAGGAGGCTCAGGGGAGACCTCATCGCTCTCTACAACCACCTGAAAGGAGGTTGTAGCGAGGTGGGGGTCGGTCTCTTCTCCCAAGTAACTAGCAATAGGACGAGAGGAAACGGCCTCAAGTTGCGCCAGGGGAGGTTTAGATTGGATATCAGGAAAAATTTCTTCACCGAAAGGGTTGTCAGGCATTGGAACAGGCTGCCCAGGGAAGGGGTTGAGTCGCCATCCCTGGAGGTATTTAAAAGACGTGTAAACGTGGTGCTTAGGGACATGGTTTAGTGGTGGACTTGGCAGTGCTGGGTTAACGGTTGGACTTGATGATCTTAAAGGTCTTTTCCAGCCTAAACGATTTTATGATTCTATGATTTTTTAATTCCCCTCATTCTGATGAATGAAAGAGGCGCTAAGTTTGCAGAATGATGAGGGTTATACGCTATGAAATACTCTTCTTCACATCCTTAAACCTCAAGGGTATGAGGTCTTTGAGTAAGAACCTCTCTTGCCTTAGAGAGTTCCTTGAGAGCAAACAATTATATTATGGTGGTGCTGTCTGGATTTAGTTATTTATTTATATAAGCAAAAACATGAAGCGTAGAATACTTCAGGATTTTGTTAAAATTACTCATATAGGTAGTATTGTACAGAAGAAAGTAAAAAGGAATCATCAGTGTCCGCTATTGCATGGGTACCTATGCAACGCATAGGAACTGAGCAGTCATACATTTAGGGAAAGACGGTGAGATTTTTCTAGTCCCAAGGCAAATCCCTTGCCACTTAAGTCAACCCCAAAATTTCACTTGACTTGAAGAGTAGGGATTTCGGCCCTGAAAAGAAGGGAGCTACCTGGCGCACTTGTGTTGACACAAGTGTGAGGCACACTTTTCACTATACCCACCTCAAATGAATAAGCACATCAGAGTGAATAAACACAACTGGCTACTTTCTAGCAGCAGCGGAGAAAGAAAAAGACAGGCAACTGGAGATAAACCAATAAAAACGGAGGATGCTGAGCAGTGATGCAGCTTGCATGCTATTATCCGAGAGGAATTCACATGAACACTGAATCCGGGACTTATACTCGGATGATCCAAACATTTGTTCTAAATTTAAACACATTACCAAGTCTCAAACTCTTTGAGTAAGAAATGTTATCAACATATTTACTACATACACATGTATATGCTTTTTATGTTTTCTATGCTATCTAATTTTTTTCAGATATAGCAAATGATCAAAGCAAACAAAAATATATATAACAGGGCAAATAGCTCGTTAGCAAGAACAGTCTATATAAAATGGAAAAAAAAATCTGATCTTAAAATGCAAACAGCTAATGTAGTGAAACACAAGAATGAAATATCATTCCCACTGTTTTAAATGCCGTTTTCTTTGCGTCCTTCTCCAAACCATAAAAATCAGTCCTCTTTCCAAAGAACATAACACTGCCAATCACAGGTTTTAACACACATGCCGCTAACCAAGGAGAAAAATTTAATTCTTCCAATTTAAACTGCTGAATAGAATAACAGTTTACTTCTATATTGTTCTAAGACTTTCTTGTCTTCTGCAACCATTAAGGTTTTCAGCTTGATCCCTAACATATAAAGTTATAAAAATAGTGCAGCTGGCATGACTGCTTTCTTCTCAGGACTCTGAAAAAATGCTTTGGGATGAATATATGACAGACGTCCATGTATGTTTCTGAGCTTTCTGACACAGTATCTTTGTCAACAAGCAATATAGTAGAGAATAGAAACATCAGATATGAAAGAAGCTATAAAAATCTATGGTCTAGGAGCAAAGTTCTTTATGGCCAATGAGGTAGAAAACAGCTCAGGAAGAGAGAAAATTTGAATTACAGGTTCTGTTTCAGCCAGCAGGACCAGGGGACTACGTCAGAGGATGCATTCAGGCCCAAGAAGGATACGCCAAGCGTAATATCTACAGAACTACACTTGGATACTTCTACTTGAATAAGCACCTCTCAAAGCAGTTGTAGTATGGTTTTGAAAAGCCCTGTAAAACTTGATTTACTCTCCCTCCCCCACACCCCTGACAAAATACTAAAATCATTACTGCTTAATCAACAGCAGTCATTAACCACCTCATTGCATCCATTGTAAAAGCACTGCTGTCAACTATACGTATCTTAGTCAAATCCAGTTCAGTTATGACCAATAGAGTTTGCCCATCTTAATTGCTTCGGCCTCCCCCTAATTAGATGTATCTCTGCATTTACAGTTGTTTACTGTTGCTGTGGCTGTTAAAAAGCTAATACATCCCACTAGAAAAGTAAACTCATTTATCCTAATTAAAGTAGAATATTAAATCAAGCTAGCATCATTATAGCTGGATCTTTAGTGTTTGCAAATCCTCTGTATTACTGAGTCTATAAACATTCAAACCACATAAACACTTTAACTGAGTAATGAGCAACGAACAAAGATGCAAACTCTCAACTTCAACAAAAATTGATTTTCCTTTGAGAGTCCCTCTGCATTTTTCTCATAAAACAAAGGCATCTACTTCACCCGTACAACACAAGGATGTTCCCAAGATTGTACCCGAGCCAAAAAGACATGCCTCTTTCTCAGACTACCTTGCAAAATCTTTCCACCCTTTTGAACATGCTTTCCCACGTGAATTGCTTTTTTCTTATTCTTACTGATACTGTCTGTCAAATAGACTAGCTTGCCATTTCTAAATTCACAGCAGACTCCTAATGCAATATAGAATTTCAGACATTTCTCCTCCCTGCCACTGTTATCTACGCCTGGTTAAGAAAACCACTAAGTTGTCTTTAAATTTATCATCTTCCTAACACAGAAGGTAACGGTATTAAACCACTTACCCACAAGACAGCAGCTCTAACTAGCGCATACTTTTAAACAAAAGCCTTTTCTAGCTCTGTATTTTATGGTTTTGTGAATAATGCCGGCAACTCTTACGACTCTATTTTTTGCTCATTCCAAGGTAGAAATTCTTAATTAAGCAGTAAGAAAACCCCAAGCTTGTCAGATAAAACACTGAATTTAAACGAATTAGCAGCTGATGAGAAGTATGCCCTCCATGAAGGGCCTTAATTATCTCATAAACACCTGTGGCAATCACAACTTGCCCACGTGAACTTCTGACCTTCATTAAGCCCTAACAAAATCCGAGCTGTAGATCACCTGAGAAGACTAATGGTCCTCCAGATTAGAGTATTGCAGCATGCATTTCAGGTAGCTAACATAGCAGCTTTATGGAAGTTGGCTGGAGGAAATTTCAGCTGGTAGACTTGCTCTTATCAAAAGGTCAATGTTTTAGCTGCAACATCAGTAAACCAAAAACTTATTTTCCATTGCTCAAAGATTATTCACTTAGAGAGAAAACACTCTTCTCCTTGCAAACACAGAAAGTCTCTAGGGGCAAAATGTTCTGCTTTTATTCCACCAGAAGGACAAGATGACGGTCGACACATTGACTCTGCAGTGTACCAGTTGGCTTTGCCGTGGTTGCCTGTGCTCCTGAACAATGACGACTCTGCTAGCTCAATGCTACCTGAATCTCTGTCCTTTCCCAGATGCTCAGCAGAAGCTACCTCAGAATAATGGTAGTGACCAGGAACCTACTGGTGAGGGACATAAGGCTTCCTCCCCATGGCAAGCTACTTGGAGCAGAGATTGCAGCTAATACACTGGACAAATTCAATTCACGGTTTCCATACCAGGGATGAAGGTCAATGTAGACACAGTGGACTACTGCAATTGCAGTGCAGAAGAGTGTGGGGCTTGGAAAGCAGAGGGTCTGCAGAAGGACCAGCAAAGTTTAATGGGTGCATAACCGGGCCGGTGTAACAACACTTCCTTCAGATCCTACCTGAGTGCTCAGCTGCGGCGGTGACAGCACGGCGTGAGGACTGCACACAACGGCGCGAGTGTGCAACCATCCACAGGCTGCCTGCACGCAACTCCACCCAAGCTTCTGCAGGTGGGTGCATCACCCCCTGGCTGCTCCCTGCAGGCAGCAGGCTGGTGAGGGAACCAGAAGCTGCAGAACAGTTCCGCCTATGCTGAGTGAACTTGAGGGAGCCGCACCTCTTCAAAATTATTAAACCCATTAATTTTTCTCTGGAAGAGCAAATCCTTTTAACTGCTATAGATACTATGATAACTATAAAACACGCAGAGTGAGCTGCAATGGGACGTGGGAACACTAATGGCAATAACAACTGGATATTCCTGTGGCGAGCTATTGCATTTAAGTTTTTTTTCTTTTGAAACTGAACTACTAATTCCAAACATCTGTGCCTTATAGGGCCCAGATTATCTGATACCCGATATCGTTATCTGATAGCTGAAAAATTAATCTGGTAATAACTTGTAAATTATATTCTTACAGTTTCCTAACAGGTAAATATTTCTATTATATATCTTATGAACTATGTTAAATGTTTAGTCTGGAATGCCAGATAACAACTCTTAGATCTTTTCCCAAGATACTATGGGTTTGTTGGGGTTTTTTTAAATTTCATTATAAGTAATAAGCTGAAAGCAGAGCTCAGTGGTGTCAAAATACTATCAGAAAAAAATCAGTACATCTGTAAATACAGAAGGCATAGCTACACGGTGTTATGAAACATGGTTCAGAGATTCCTGAACTGGTGCCGCATTATGCTTTACAGATGCACATCTGAAGATACTGAAGTGGGTCTGGATGCAATGCAGATTCAGCACGAGACAACCTCAGCTGTCACATCATTACATTTTATAGGGCGTCATTAATTTCTACCACTAGGCACTCTCATCCTATGGGCCAACTTCTACTTGTCTTATTCATTTAAGTTAGTAGGTCAGGAGGACAAGTGGGAACTTTCAATTGGACATAATGAAATGAGAAACGCTAGGCATCCAGAAGATGCGTGGGAAAGGAGGGAAGAGAAGAAAGAATACGTGGAGCTGCCCTTCAGACCCAGCTCACCAAAAGCCCACTCTTCCTAACGGTCAGAAATACTATGGTCACAAGATGCAAAGCACTGATCTAATATAAACATGGCTCTGATTCACGCGTTCCAAAATTTTTCAAGGAGTAACTCTGCCCACGCTATTCTACCTCTCCACAGAGCCAGATCTCACCTGTCCTCCCCCCAGTGGCATAAAGTCAGTATAAAACTACTAAACTTTGTGCTCTGGTATAAAGGCACAGCAATATACACAAGCATGCACCCTTTAATTAGCCAACACGGGGTTAATTATTATCATGCATCATTGCATTATCATGCATTCATGCACCCTTTTGTTTCATTTCATTTTCATTATAATCAGGTGCAACGACAGATGTTGTCAGTGCCAGAAGTGACACTAATCCTGGGCTTCTTCCCTAAACGTCTCTGGAATGCGAGGCTGCGGTTATCTTCAGGGCGTATCTAGCTCGGTATGCTGCTGTTCATTGTATGAGCTATTTATTTGCACTCGAAAGCTTTGCAATATTCATTAACGTGATGCATCATTTTACAACTGAAAATGCTAAGGACAAAACCTAAGCTGTGCATTATTGGCTATGTGCACAGTGTAATTAACATGCATATGATCTGTATGCAAATCATGTTATCGAAAATAGTGACTATTAGCATAACAAGTGCGTATTAGTTATTGAGATGCAACTCAAGCGGGCATCCTGCTGGGGTCTAACATCCTTCCTTTAAACAGCACCATCTTTTCTTTCTTCGTTTACACATTCTTCTCTCCTCTCGATGATTAACAGCACAGAAAACAGGGAGACTCCCTTCTGTGCCTTTGTTTAAAGGGGGAAATCTTGTGTGTTTAATTGTCCTCAAGCATCTGATCCAGTTCAAAGCTCAGCGGAGCCTCTCCTATGGTGCTACATTCCCCTCCCACCCCCATCATCAGGGAACTGCAGGCTGTTTAAATGATCCGTTAATATATGCAACTTCACCTACATTCTCTCTCTCTAATTCTTAGCTGATAACAAGTTGAAAGCAGTCAGGCTTCTTTTTCTGTCCTTTTTTTTTTTTTTTTAAAGAATAAAATGGGAATAAAGCGAGAGAAAACAAAAGCTCAGCTGCGCAAAGTCATAAACCTTTTTAGTGTCATGCCACCCTTCTCCTATCGTACTTCAGAGGAATTTAACCTTTTAATCATTCCAGTCATGAAATGTAAGAGAAAAAGCACAATTTTACTTGTTTTCGGTAGGTCTGAGCAAAGCTTTCTTGCTGGATCAGTTCTGTTAGTCCTGTCTGCTGAGAGGTCTGTATCACTGATGCTGGCACCGTTTCCTCCCTCCACTCCCAACCCTGCAGAAGTCCTGAGGTCCCAGGGTCTCTGCAGGACTCTTTAACCTTTCCTAGCATTTCTCCAAGAGCAAAAACTTGCAAAACTGTTCCTTGCCCAGTAATTCCTTCCCCAGCCCCAGCCCTGCTGGGTTTTATGCCGCATGTTTGTTCTCTCTGAGGCTACACCCTCTGCTTCAGAGATGGCTGTGTTACAGTAATGAAATAATTAGCAGGGGGAATGATTTCAATTATTTATCATTTTGCCAAAATTGAGCTGTTTGGCCTGAAGTTTTCCAAGCTGCATGCCAACCTAAGGATGGACTTTGGTCTCGGTTAAAAACAGCACAATTCCTGAGTATCGCTAGAAAATATACATGATTTTACTATTAAGTTACATTGTTCTTCCCTGAGAAACGTTGTCTTGCAAGATAAATTTTTTATTCGGTTCTGGACGGCCCTGGAGAACAGGGACAATAAGTCAAGACGGGAAGCTGAAACTGTATGCGGAGAATAAGTGGAAAAAAGAAAAGGAAAGGGAAAACAAATTTAGATGGAAACTCTGAAGTCGAAGGCTGGGACCTGCTGCAAAAAAGCAACAGAACTGGAACAAGAAGCCTCAAGTGGGCCTGGAGAAGGAAAAAATAGGTGTGGGACAAACTGGAAGGGAAATATCAGAACTGAAATTGTCTGTAAATACACATTTTGAGATATCCTTTCATGATGGGATTTTTTTTTTTCTTTTTTTCTTTTTATGACTCCTATTTGACGGCAGGAGACAGATCTGCTGCAGAGGTGGATCACTGCTCTACCATGATGACCGCTGTTACTTGGGGAATCCCTGCCTGCTTGTCGCAGCAGATGGACCATGCACAGCCTCAATTTTCTGTTAATGCCATTTTTCATGTGCAATACATATATAGGCCCAAATTGTTCCCCACCACTCACTCTTTCTTCGCGATCCTGAGAACTTTGTAGGCCTACCTTCTAACCAAACACAACACCTTTACACCACAGTGACGACACAAAAGGAGCTTAGAAGCAGTAACTGGAATCCAGTCAGAAATTTATTTTGTTAAAAAGAGGTTTTAAGGCACCCTCTCCCCCCCTCTACTTTGGCAAGCTTTAGATAAAACTCTCAAACTGCCAGTTCTGCTACTGCTACAGCAATGTTTTAGAGATGGTTTAGAATTTTTTTATTAAATATCATTAAATATCCTGTTGGTTTATAAAAAGAATGTAACTCTTCATAACACTAAGAAGACTCCCTTGGACCCTTTGTTGATTTTCATAGTTAAATCATCCAGGGGGGATGTGGGAGTTCAAGGACTTCCAACCTTAATTCTTTCCATCCCACTTCCGTGACCTGATAGCTCCACAATAGCCAAGAGTCCAATTATCACCTTTCAGTACCTTGTGTTGATATTATTTCCAGCAAATAATTTGGCAGGAGAGACAGAGAGAAATATTCTTAAAGAAACAACCCAAGCAGAGGGGGCCAAAACTGAGAGCCCTGCTCCAGTCAGGCACAGCAGAGACCTCAACTTGACTTTTTACATTAGAACCTTAATCACTGCATCACTACTCTGTAAGGGAAAAACGAGAAGAAACCCAAACCCTTATTTTTTGTTCTATCCCAGTGCAATAATGAAATGAAAATAATTTTAAACCAGCCTCTCATCTCTCTGTCCTATTTCAACATTGGCAGAATGTGGCCACCTTGTTAAGGCTGAGCTGTGAAATGGTGTCTCACTTAGCTATCAGAGACTTAACATAAACCAGTACCGATAAAGACAGCTCTACTTCAGTGAATTCCTCTAGCATTAAGGAGTGGTCACTGGATATCTTTGTTTAGAGACTTTAATGACGTGAACTGCACAAGGGATAATAAGATGAAAGGACAAAAATCACTAGATGTACCCCCCCAAAAAAGAACAAAACTCACCCCAGATTACTAGTTGGATTAATGCAAGCATTCATATTTTGCATCGTAACAGGCACACCTAACAAACTACGAGGGAAGTCCTTGCCTTCAGTATTAATAATGAAATAAACAAAGATTCATTTGGATAACCCCTCTTTGGTTATTCACACCACCTTCCCTCTATTGTGTGATTGTGCTTTGGTTCGTACAGACCCAAAGGACAGACTTCCCAGAGACTAGTTTACAAGTCAGTAAGTGCCAGAGAGGTTTTCCTTATAATTACTCTTTGTTTTCCTCATCTCCCTTGAATCCATTCTACTTCAGTTATAGCTACAATTCACTACTATTCCTGAAAATGTCCAAAGAAAGTTTTGTTCTCCTCCCGTGATCCCACCCAGCCTTGCTTAGCCAAGTTGTAAGTTACCTTTGGCTCTCATTTTTTTCTTTCTAAAATAATCCCTTGTTCCTAAATGATTCGATAACATATACATTGCCATAATAAACTTAACCGCATCACCATGTATTGCAAGCTCCCTCATTCCAACGGTGTTAAAATCTAAAAGTGAAATCCGAGACTGATGTCATTAAATAAGAGGAGAATGTATCCAAAGCGGGGAGCGACTTTAAGATTCAAACATGTTTCATGGATGAAATTGGGTTTCCGTAATTTGTTGAGGACAAAGGTAGACACGATGAAAGCCCATCAATGAAAGCACAACGCATTGCTTGGAAAGAGATAAATGGATGCAAGAGAAAACAGTTTGGTAGCATAGAGGCGATGATGTAGGAAAGGTAAAATAATTGGGTCAAGTATGACTGGAATTGTGGTGGTGGAGAGAGGGGAAAACATATGGTATGACTCACAGGAAGGAATGATTATTTTATCAGTCACATGTTTAGCTCATTACAGCTAACGTAAGGTCAGCCCATAAAAACATGGTGAAAGAGAGAAGCAGAATGTTCCTAAAATTGAGAATCAGTCAGAAGCTACTGCAGAAAGGGCCCCAATCTCTAAGCCACAGCATGGAAGACACCTCTGATTCTACCCTCTGGATATTGGTGTTGGAGGCCAAGCCACCAGCATGCTTTGACCAAAAGCAATGACAAGCAACTTCATGTTGCCATATGGCATATTTGCTTTTAATCTATATTAACAAAAAAAAGGCTTAGTGGTTATCTTTAGAAGCCAACAAAGAATTTCAACAGAAATTAGAGCACAGAACTCCTATCCTGACTTCAGTTCGAAATCACAATCTTCTGATTTCAGAAAATTTGTGTCTTTCTTTTGCATGCACATTTAGGACATTAGATATGTATAAATGCAGATTTCTTGCCACCACCTGATCCATCTCATGAGTCCTTTGGTTCAGAAATGCTCTCAAAGCACAGATGGATAAATTCTCTACCTAGGAGTAAACAGAGAATACCACATAGTCCCAAAATACGGATTAAGTGGAGTATAAGGCTTTCCTGGATGAACATAACCTCTATGAACTTCAGTTGGCACAGAATACACATATCTCTTTCCCAGAGGCTCATGTTGCTGATTCTTCCGTCTCCTTTTCCCTTTCCTCTCTTTCCACAGAGACATACAGTTGCCTACGAATACATTCTAGCTATTTCCTGATAATATTCCATTCTTCCCTTCTGCATTCAAAACAGTTCTAGTTTTGCAAATTCTACATTATGTTTCAGTCATCTCTGAAAATAAAAATGAAATCTTTGCATAAAAATGCAAATGAAACATAAAACTATGCATGCGCATATCAGATAGTATCAAATAACATCAATAGTTTCAAAGAGATGTTTAAGGCATTAAGTCATGTTACGAAGAGTATTTCTAGCTGCAAGTTTCATAACAAGAATAAATCAATCTTGACTATGAACATGAAAGAAGGAATAAAACCTTTTTGAACACTCAAGGTGGTTTGCTCATTTCCCCCAAACCAAAACGAATGAATTAGTTGATATATATGAAAATTAACTTAAACTAACAACATAATCAGAGAAGATAAACTTTAAAGTTAAAATTAGATTAAAAAGATAAAAATATTACTTGGGGCTGATGAGAGCACATGCTAACTCCACAGTAGCTGCTGAGCTGAGCCTTTGTCAGTTAAGAAACAACAAAAAAAAAAATCATATAGTTAAAAAGAGCTGACCTCAGCCCCTGGACTTTGCTCAGGCACTAATCAGACTTCCAATGTTTAGTGCTGATCCTCTGGCTACTTATTGACCATATATACCTGGACACACATAAACATAGCCTCAAGCAATGTGGTAGTTACTCAGGGTCCCTGTGCTAACTCTGCACGCAGGTTTCGCACTGTTCCAATGCCACTTAACGTCAAATTAATTAGTCTTAAATTGCAGCAATCAGTGTTAATAAAAGTAGATGTTTTATTTTTAAAGAGAATATAAAAAACTTTTACTAATAAAAACAAATTACACACATTCTCATAATACTGCTGTAACAGCACAGTGTAGCTCCAAGTGTTTCCACTGTAGAGTATGCAATTATTTATCCTGGCCAAATGTGTATTTAACTGTATATACTTAAGCAACATAAGACTATCACGTGAAAGCCTTAATGCCTGTTTGTATAATAGCAGAGCATTTTTAAGCCCCACGCAGCTGCGTTAACACCGGGCTGTTTAAGCCTCAGGATGTTGGGGCTCATCTCAGAAAGATCAGGAGCAAAGTGACTACTTGTTCTGTGGAGTCTCAACTTCACTGTGAATCCTATTAGCTGTCATAAAAAGGTCACAAAGTCACCTTATCGTACTGCTGGAAAATCCCTATACCACGAGGAAGCTGAGGAATGGAGAAGAGCAGAACAGGACTTACAGATAAGAAGGGTATTGACCCCCAATATGGAATATCTTGTTGGCCACCGAGGAAGTTATCATGACACCAAGGAACGGCCTGATATAAATGCAGTGGCTCCAAGAACCCCGGGGCAGCAAAAATATAATTACACACTTTTGTCCCTGCACTCCTACTGCAAAATGCAGCACAGCTGCTCTCCAGAGCTGGAAAGTCCTACCAGTGGGGACAGATGTTCATTCTGCACGGTCCATATGCCCCAATTTCTGCACTTCTGTCTGCCCTCTGGCTTTCAGGAGTCACTCTGTACCCGTGGAACAGCAAACGCTGTGTAGACATACATGGGAAATGAGACGTTCCCTTCTTTATGAAAACCCAGGTGTAGCTGGTAGATCAGGTCTGTGAGAGGAGGGAAGAGAGTGCACCTCTTTCTGAAGTGCGATGGAAATAGGGAGTGAACCTCCGTTTTACCTGAACGTATCTTCTGCCTCGGTGAGTACTAGGTCAAGGACACTTTTGTTTCTTTTGACATCAGTCAGCCCAAAAGTATCCCCCTTACTTCATGACCTTCTTAGCACAGGAGTTGCCATTCAGGACAGCTGAAGGAGATGACTGCTTATGAAACATGTAGCATTTTAAATATGAGCTCAAAGTTGTGGATACCTTACAGCTTCTCCTGCTACGTTGCAGCGGTGGATGTGTATTGGATATACAGGGCTACGAGTACCATCCAACTTTAAACGTATTAGTTAGCTGTCCAAGTTAGGAGTCTCATTTCCCTGCATAGGCAACGGATCCTTCAAAGCATCTGGATATCCTGAATTCCCTGGAGGCTTCTCACTGATGATGTAGAGGGTGTCCCCTCACCCCCTCTGCAGTACCATGTTTGAAAGCTCTTCACTGGAGGCGACAAGATGGGAAATAAATGACTGAATATTCAATAAACATAATCAACAGAGTAAAGAAAAAGAAACAAAAAACCCCAGCAAAGTTCAGAAGAGCATGCAGGAAGACACATGCATCTCACATTTGGACTCAGAATTTTGATATCATTTTCCAAACAATACAATTACAGGAGACATTCAGCCATGAAACAGAAGGCCTAGATCCTGGTTATTAACATTTATATTTCTATTAACAAGTAAGCTAATACTAATAGAATGTTATTATAATCACAAGAGAATACATAGCTGTAGAACAGAAGCAAAGAAAACTAATGAAAAATTCCAGTGAAATGTACAATTATGGACAACTCCAAAGCTCCAATAAACTATCTAAGAAGGGCAAACAAAGACCAAAGGGAGAATCTTTAGGTTTTCGGGTAATGAGACATTTAGAAAAGCACACAATAGTTGAAAAAAACATCTGTCTTGAGATTTGCTTTACAGCCACAATGAGCTTCCACGCTCGTCAAACAGCCCAAAACTAGGATTCTTATTTAGGAGTCTGACAGCTGTCTGCTATTAGTTTTATCTATTCAATCTCCAAATCCCAAACTCCGAGGTTACTGGTGTAGGTCAGTCGTGAGACTATGTTGACTCTCTTGCCATTCGACATGGAGAACCAAGTAACAAAGTCTGCACTATGTCAGCAAGCATTTCACATTCTTCGGTTTGTCATGCAAAGTACAAAGACCCTGATACAGTTCAAAATGGCCTTTGTATCTACAATCTTGTTTACCCTTGGAATACAAGCTTAATTTCCCACATGCCTAAAGTGTTTTAAAAGCCACTTCATACAACAGAAAAGACAGTGCTAATCTCTGGCAATGGAACCAGGAATATTGAGGGTTTCAGAAGAGCCTCCAAATCAGCAGTTAGATCAACTTTATACTTGGACACATAAAGTGGGTGTGTATGAAAGGAAATGTCACTTCAGGAAAATCTAGTTCTGGTGGCGTAGGATCACGATTTTGCCATCCCTAGATGCAAATGATTCAGCTGCTTAAATTAGGCCGTTTTTCCTATTTCTACAGAATCAGTATCCACAATTCTGAAAAAGGTAAGGTCCCTTCACCCGTACACGTGCAGCAGTGCAACCTTGAAGGGAAAGCAACAAACTGTCCACAGTGGAATACATGGGCAAAAAGAAAGTCCTAACTTAGCCACGATGAGTTGCTCCCTTGAGGGCACCTGCCACCTTCCATTAGCTTTGTAGTGAACTTCAGCTCCTGGCTTGAGCATTTTAATTAGATGCTAGAGCAGAGGTGGAAATACCCCTTAAAATATAAAGGAATGCAGAATCAGAATCACAGCAACGAAAGCAAGGGGCATGACGCAAGGAAAAAAGTTTCAACAAGAAATGCAATTCCTAAAGCCTAGATCCAGCCTCTCTCTTCAGTGTTTACATCTAAGCAAAAAAGCAACTCCGAAGAAGGGGCTTAAAAGCTGTAGTGACAGTCAAGCACGCACAGACTGCCTAATCTACTAATTCTGGAGGGAACAGCTTGCAATTGCAGGGTGTTTTGTTTGGTTGGTTTGGTTTTAGTGTAGAGTGGTAGAAATGTACATCCTCATTGGAAGAAAGTTCTTGAAAAAGGCGAAGAACTGCTCTCAACTGCCTTGTCAGCCTGTGGAGCTACTAAAACAGGTATTAGCTGGAAGAGAAGAATAAGGTAATTCTTGGCTTCTTGGACGCACATAGGTCCTAACTGCAGTAAAATCTGCTTTTTTTGGTGGCCAGGGATACATGGAAAAGGGACTCTCCCATAGGAAAACAAATTGCGTTTTTACAAAAAGTCAGTTAACTAATAGGCACAAAACTGCTTCAAGTACCAAACCCCCCCAACGTCAATCATGCACCCGCTATTGCTACATGACGTGACAATCTAGAGCCTGGATAGAAATTTTTAATCAAATACAACCCCTGCTGAAAAATTATCGACTTCCTTAAGTCACACCCTCCTCAAAACTCTTTCTAGCCTTCAGACAGCTCCCAACCTCGCTAAGTTGATTGTTGGAAGCAAACTATTTGCTGACCATCATGCAATGAGTAAAATTAGACCAAGCCTGAGAAACAAACAATACTTTCCAACATATCTCCATTCCATCATGCCTCTCTAAACAGAATTGACACTATCACCAAATCCTACATAAGTGCTTCCCAGAACGTAGTATACCATATGTATCCCCAAAAGTATGTGTCTGGAAAAAAGTGGGGGGGGGGGGGGGGGGAAGTATTGCTGTGCCCACTGAACGAATTCACATGCAAGCCACAAAGCTGAGAAGAACCTGGTTACCCAAGGGGGCAATTCTCACACAGCCACTTCATCTCTGACCTCTTCCTTCTCATCTTCAAGAGTTCTATAAAGCATCTTCAAAGAATAAACCAGAGTATTAAAATAATAACTCTAGTGGATATTAAAAACCATAGATTCAATAAAGAGACAGCCTTTACAGCCTGTAATAATTTGCTCCCTCTCCCCAGTTAACCCCTCCATGTTACACAGGTGATAAATCATCCATCTCTCTCTTTTCTACAGCACGCAAACATCATATCGTGCCTTTCCTTGCTAGATCTTCCTCTGCTTCTTAGGTATTGTCTGTCTTTAAGGGTCAGTCTAAACTACTAATACATCCAGGCAATTTTAGAGCAACTGTTCTTCAACTTGTATTTAGTAATGGAAATTCTTGCTTCTGTTTTAGATCTGAAGAAAAGCTTACCTGCCCAGAAGTTTGTCATCTTTAGCCCACTGAAACGGATCTGCCAAAAGACATTGCTTCCCTTGACTAACCCTGCCTTGTTTGAAAGTAGAATGTTTTTTTTTTCCTTTTGGTACTGCTAATTTCAGCCCTCGGGTATAGCTACTATACCTTTGCTTTCAAGTACTATTTGTTGCTTAACTTTGCAATTACTTTATGTAACCTAAAACCACTTTGGATTACAGCTTGTAAAAAGATACCTTGGAAAATAAAAGTATATGGTATTGTGATTCTAATCAGCAGATCCCAAGGCCATAAACTTCAAAGAATCTTTGCAATGTGAATTTCCCTGTTTCTGCGAGTCAGTTTTCAAGATAAATGTGGGATCTTTCAAAGACAGAGAGATAGGTATCTATAGGTACCAAGGTACAACTCACATATTTAGAAGCAGTAGTATTTTTTCTTACTTAGTGATAAAATCCAAACTGATGGTCAAGCAGAGCAGAAGATGTTAGGCATGAATAATTTCACCAGTCCTGTGACTTTGCTGTTAAGTAACTATATACGGGCATATATTTACAAATCGCAGTGACTCACAGCACGGATACAGTGAGCAATGAATGCTCGGGTGTTGGCACTTACTTTTTGTTCTATATTATCTTAAAACAATTTAGAGACTTTTAAATTATTTGCTTGAAAACTATGCTTACTTAGTATATAGGATGCTTATATAGGGGTGTTTCACTGTCCTAGCAAAGGCAAAAATGGGAAAAGTAGAATTCATAAATTATTTTAATCGTAACGACTGAGTGCAAGTACAACTGCCAGGGCTTTCTGGAAGTGCAGGAACTGTGAACTGATGGCATGAAATCTTCCTGGTAGAGTGGTAACAGCTTGGCAGCAACTTTCTTAGCTGATGTCTCCCTAGGTCTGTAGATGACTTCAATGGATATAGTTACTCCTCCTGACAGAAAGGACATCCTCCCTCCACAAACCCATTCACATAAAATACCAGATGAATCTCCCTGCAAGTTCATTTACCGTGAACCTCCACAAACACTTATGTCAACGCTCCTGAGGGAGCATCGCAGGAGCAGGAGATGCTGTGGGGGAAGGAGATGATGGGAATTCCACTGCCATTACAATGCAGGAATAACTATTTCTATGTATTTTTACAACAGTTGGGTCCATCTGAAGTTTAAGATATAACCCAGTCATGTTTTAACATTTTAAGACAAAGACTATCCAGTCTATGTGTTTATATGTGTCTATTCCAGACACATTTTCTCTGTTTTTCCCCTTTTCTTATGCATCATGCTACCACTGCTAGAGTAGCAAAACGACAGTACGGATGAGATGGGTAGCAATGGGGTAGCATTGCTAATGGATATTCTCTGTGAATGGAGGACTTACCTCCTCATCTGCCAAGCCAGGAATTGCAGACACCATCATTTAATTTTAGCTGCATTGTCTCAGTTAAGAAGAAAAACTGAAAATACACGCTTAGGACTTAAAGCTGTCTTATCCTAATATAAAACTACATAAAGAATATCTTAACAAAAATTTCCTTTTTCTTTTTCTTATACTGTAACATTTTACCATTGTCTACAATAAAGTAGCACCTAAAAAGAAGAAAATTTGATGCAGCTTCTTGTGTGATACCCATCAGCACCGTGTCTGTAATTCTGCTTTCAGTGGAATTTGCCTCTTTCCAAAAGCAGTGACATCTCCTTCTCTCCCCATTTTTCAGAACAGGCCAGTATTGCCCCCAACTTGATGACTTGCTGCAACTTGCTTTTCAGCTCTTCTGAAGTGTGATCCACGTTCCCATGGTTATGAAGGCAGTCCAACAATCTCCCTCCAGCACTGAACGCTAACCTATCTTTTTAGTAATCTCATCACTGTAACAGGATTAAAGAAATTAAATTGCAGTTAGTGAATTTAAACATACTCCAGTCAAAGGGTTTTACTCCACGAATGAATGTGAAGCGTTGTCTACCACCTGAGCCAAGAGACATATAAATAACCTTAATCTGTTTTTATAAAATGCAAAATAACAGCAGAATACTACTCTTCAGCTATTTTTGAAAGCCGTAATTTTTACCATTTGTAGAAATTATTATAAATCATAGCATCTGAAAAAAGCTGCACTCAATGACATTCTTATTAATAGTGACATATCCGTGCTCCTCATGGAATGTCCTCTGGCTTTCTGCTCGGTTTCTGCTTCACTTCCAATTCTTCTTTTCTGTCCGTCTCCTCTCCTGGTTCCACAGCCTCCTCTGGGATTATCCAAAAATCTTGCCAAAAGCAGGAAATGCTACCAAAATGCTACCAACCGCCAGGAGCCAGCTTCAGTCACAAGCCCTTCTGAGAGTTAAACTGAATATGGTCTTGTTTTTAACTAGGAGCGTGACAAGACTGTCACTGTAGTCATCATAGATCCGAGCTATGATACAGAAACACTCTTGAAGTGCATGCTCAAGACCTGAGCTGTGTTTTACCTACAGTCCACCAATGCCGTAGCTGTTGGAAGTACCCAGACAACGTAATCTGCTATCTGATGAGACAGGTCCTTACAGTCAGAAGCTGGGAAGACCTTTTTATGCCCTACACTCTTATGCAAAGACATGTAATTCACGCAATCTCAAATTAAATTGTAAAAGTGAAACAACGCAGGTTAATCATGCTTGGAAGCAGTTATTTAAGCATTTCATCACTGAGGATTTTTGAAAAAGTCATATAGACATTTCCCTAATAACAGCATTAAAATTACTCTTGACAAGCTCACATTCATTAATATAGTCTCCTGTCCTGTTCACAAGGATATGTTAAATCAGCACAGGTCTGAATTATCTTCTCTAAATAATAGGTTATACAAGTAAGCAATTACAGAAGGATTTACTCAAATCTAAGTTTTGAATTTCTTCCCTCTTATCTGTATGTATTCATAAGTGCAAGTTACATATATGAAAGGGCAGAATTCAGTCTCAGATCAAGCAGCTGCACCTGACAATGTGAAATCAACTTAAATAACCAGATAGCACATACCAAGTCCATATACATAGAAGAGACAAAACCATAGGTGGCTAATTTGCAACCTTTAAAAAAAAAATAATCACCAACTAAATAAAAATAAATGCCTTTTTTCATTAAAAATGCCTTTGTTCTATACAAACACAAATTGTCTTGAAGTGAATAAATAAGCTCAGCTGTGTTGTGCAATGATTACATTAACCTTGCAATCAAGCATTAAATTAAATTGCCTTGTTTGGATTTCCCTGCTGCAGGGGAAAATGTACCTTCTAAGGTCTGTGCTTTATGTTACCAGAGCCAACGAGTAAAAGCTTCACAACTAAACTTCTACAATTAATAACACAAGAAACCAAACAAGTAAGCATATTGCAAAAATTCCTCTGACAACTTTTTAATGATTAACTTTATACTCAAAGGTTTGTAGCCTTTCACACTTGTTCTCCCACGCATTCAATTAACATCTGCTTTGAACAAGTTAAATGTAATCTTCATACGTTTTCTAGGTGTACCAATAAAGCAGCTCAGCACTCCTGCTTGCTGCCTCCATTCACAGAACGAAGAAAGCGATTCATTACTGCACCGTTTTATTCAACTCCTTTCCCTTATGCCAGTTTTCACCCTGGAAAACTGCTGCTCAAACCAAGATTAATTTTTTGTTTAAACTGCACATCGTGATCACCCAGCAACCAAAGAGGAGCTATTTTTAAATCACTGCCCTATTGTCAGAAAACTCTGATTTCCTGCATAAGGTGAGTAGGCTTACATTCTAAATAGAAAAGACTAAATCAAAACAACACATAATAATGTCACCAACTCTGGGACCAAGGGTAATTTTTCTGTGATCCTGTGTTGCAGCTAAATTGCCAGCCGTACAGAGCCTTTACTGTGTGTAAAGTCCGTCCCCTCCATGTGAACTGAAAAAATGATTTTCCAAGCTGAAACAATTGACATAAACTAGGGATTGCACTTCAGTGTGTCACAATCCCATTCTCAGTGGAATATATTTAAACACACAAATAATCTCTCTTGTCGAACGTACGTAATTGGTCCTGATGTGTGGTGTCTTCAGGTAAGGAGCTTAGCAAATAAAATGTGAGAATAATTTACATGCCAAGAAAAAATGTTGCAAGCGCAGAAAATATTGAACAGGGGAAGGAATCAGCGACGAGGAATGTATCACTAGCTCTCCAGAAGGCTGACTGTTACTTAAACAATAATATAATTTATATCAGACCAACTCTGTATTGTAAACAGATAGCTTCTGTTAATGTGGCAATGTTCAGAAGCCACAGCAACAGACGAGGATGACACTTGATTAGTCTCCAGTTGCATCACCAGGTGGCAATGCCTTCACCCGCAGGGGCCAGTGCTGTTGGCCGAGTACGGGTTTCAAGTTGCAAATTTCAGAGAGAGATATGAGCTCCTGAAAAATCCAGGCGTATTTTACAACTGGCAAGCATATGCTGACTTAGTGATTGAAATTGAGCTGAGATTCTCTGAGAGGTTTTAGTTCTTTTGTTTAGATTTACCATCCTGCTTTTTACTAGTATCAAGAGAACACCAAAGCAAATTTAGTGTGGCTTTCTTTGAAAACAAGGCTAGATTCTCCATCACTTCTATTTCCTTAGTAATCCATGCATGACTATCAAGAAAGTATCAGTCATATCAAACTCAGTCAACTGCATTATGTCCCAGGAAAGACTTATCAATAACAAAACAAAAAGAGAAAATACTTTTAGTTCAGAAATTGGTTCAAACCTGTAACTCAAAATCCATGTTTTATACTTAGGGGCCCCTCATGGAAGAAAAAGGATACGGTTCACTTACTGTATCAACAGTAACACTCATCAGGCTTCGGGTTTGGAAGGGAAAGAAGCAGCTATAGGCTGACGCCATTAAAAGCAAAAGAATTTAACCCATTTATCTCAACTCTAACAGAATATAGGTCTCATTACTGTCCATCTCCCCGGCTTCCTTTATGATCGCACTCCTGTAAGTTACGGATTTTTAGTCCCCTAAGTCTTGGTCTTTGGCCTTGACCATTCACACTGAATCACTGGACTTGGAAGAATCAGTGGAAATGAGAGGAGAATTAGGGTTTTTTTATTTCAAACACTATTAAAATAGAAGTTTTACAGTTTCTTGTGTTGCGTCCTGCCCACAAAAACCCAAATGAGATTTCAGAAGAGAAAGTCAGCATTTATCCTGACACCTCTGTGAACACATAACCTAAAATACTCTGGAGAAGCTTATATCCATGTATTCAGTGTCTGAATTCCCAAAGCTATTTAATCTTAGAGATCCAATATGCATTAGATACAGCGTGAATCAAATGCGCCATTATATGCGAGCATTTGCTGGATGAGACCTTACCTGTCAGCATCTCCGAGTCCCAGTGAAGTATTACGCTGCATCGTCTCCCGCACTGCAGCCATGCCATCAGGCAGCCGGTTTAGCCTTCGAGTATAGAGGCCCAGACCACCATCCGTCATATACCTTTAAAGCAGCAAAACAAAATGTCATGTTTACTAAAACAATAAAACTTCCAGATATTACTGTAGCTCATATCTTCTGCATGTTTTTAACTGTATATTGCAATTTCCCCACTTTTGAGTTAAGGATATTACTCGGAATATGTATGAAGCAATGAAAACTTTATTTTTTGCCTCTCATTGTTCTCCATTACATCTTGCACTCTCTCTCATCAATGAGAATTGAATTTCAACATAACTGTGACAAAGGAAGAATACTTAACTTTCATTAAGGATGCCTAGATGGAAGTCATTTAATATTTCTGAATGCTATCATTAATTATCCCTTCCTGTCCAAAAAATGCATGGTTTATACCATCCTGAACTCTTCTGTGTGAGCTAAAACAGCACGATAGAAATATCAACGCTTTTACAAGTTAACTGCAAAAATCACACATTGAATTCACATTGAATTCATACAAAAATCACATTGAATTCATCCTAGATTTTGTCAATGGTCCATGAACAATGAGTAGCCCAAGGTTTATTGTGAGAAATCAAAGTTGCAGCATGAATGAAAAGTTTTTTTCAACCTTGTTTTGGCTCCTACATTGTACTCTGTCTGCAACTGTGACCTAGAGACATCTGCATCTAAAAAGTGTTACTATTCTTACATATTAAGAAGTGTCAGGTGTATATGAGATACTTCACAAATTGCTAAGATAGCACATTTCTTACTTTCTAGTTTAGCAACTGAAAAATTAATCTTAACGTGAACAGAGATGACACTTGGCAGACAAGGATGGAGAGATGTTGTGGATCCCCAGGAGCAATTCCTCACAATAACGCAGGCTACGTCATCCAGCATTTTTGCTGAAGTCTGTACCGATGCAGACAGCAACAACCATCGTGTAATGTAACTTCAGGATGTGGCGGTAACCAAGAAAAGAAAGTTTTAAAAACTGTACAACCACCTACCACTTTGGTTCAGTTTATGAGTAAAATATTTTAATATATTAATACTGAAACTAAGAAGTTACTCCAGTCTTCTCTTTAGTAGCTTCTCAATGAGCTGCCCTACATCAATATCTCAATAATGTTTTAAAATATTTTGTGGCCTTTCACAACTGTAGTAGGTAAACAAGTTCAAAGTGTCAAAATGAAACAGGAGGATTTTTCTCTTGGTTTAGCTTCATTTCTAAAAGTATTCCTGACTACAGATATATGCGAGCTAGCTTTAAAGTGGAAAGGCAAGTCCCATTCGCCCCTCAAGACATTGGCACGGAGCGAGCTCTGTGCTACCGCAATCAGTTCATCAGCCCAAGTACATCTACAGGAGCAGCACTGACAGTTGTGTAAACACACCGTAAGGATTTTCACACACCTGAGACTGAAGTAACTCTAACAACTCTAGCAATACGGCCACTGTCTCCGGCATACCGTTGGACACATAACATACCTCACCAAGTTAGGAGTTCATGGGATTGTATCCTCTTAATCCTTTAGCCACTCTTAGCGAAATGACAGCAGCCCACAGAATAATATCCAGATACACAGGACACCTTCCCTCTTGCTTAACGAGGCACGGAGCTTTTTCCCTAACAGCGAGACACCCTCATCCGCAGCAAGAACGGACAGATGCTCCTGGCTGCAGCCAGCAATGCCTCTGCTGGCGAGACGTTACTGCCACAGATGTACTTTACCCAAGCCAAATTCGATCACTACATTTATAAAAATGGGATGGTAAAGAGTCAAGAAGCGTTGGACAATCTGCTGCTCTGCATTTCAGTTAGATGTATAAATCTGTACGGGGCCTTCCCAGGAACCACCAAGGAGTCTCTCGGGGGAGTCTAACAAGGAGGTTGCTAAGCTCATCAAGTCAGACACAAGAGTATTCTCCGTTCAGCAAATCTGTGGGGACACGATTCTCCAAACTCATAAACAAAGACTGTAAAAAGCATGAGGAGCAGTTGCACTGTTAACTCGTGTGGAATTCGCCTTAGGTCTAGCATTCTAACTTTTGTATGACATAGTTATACATATTTTATCGTGGAAGAGTATTTTTTTCCTTAAGCTACTAAAATAAAAGAAAGGGAAAGAAAAGTGGAGCTTAAGACCATATTGTTATACAAACACGCAAACAGCATTTTGCAAAAACATCTAATGTACATACGCTAATTGGTTTATTGCAGATACTTGTCTGCACATGAAATATGTTTCTGTATGAATACCCATTGTACACATACTGGAAAACGCAGCTTTTGGCTTTGCTGTCAGATTTCTGGTGTATGACTAGTCCTTCGAGAAAAAAGATCAACTACAGCTGAAATAGGTTGTTCTCCATACTTATTACTCAGAATATGTGAAATTAAATGTATTACGCTTAAGAGTTAGCCATGCTGAAATCAACGGAAAGCCTTTTCACTAGCATCAACAGGTTTCATCCTCTACGCAGCAGCTCAGCAAGCTGATAGAGTAGAATAGTTCTGCAGCTGCATCAAACTGAAAACCAACAGTCAGATCTTCACTGGTTTTAAGCACCCATAAATCTTAAATAAGTCAATATAAGCTGGATGCCTTTGGCATCTTTGACAACTAGATCGTGAGTTTTTCTAACCAATACCCTGTAAAAAAGCAGAGACATAGACGATGACTTTTACCCACTTTATCAACAGGACAAGTTTCTTACATGCCAGAACAACACAAGATAGATTTTTGCGTTTTGAAACAGGTTTGTGTAATCACAGATTGAAAGCTTTATATCTTATTTTTATTACACGCACTGTCTTCTACCCAGGAATGTTTAATTCCAAAAAGATGCCAAAACCAACGATGCCTGAAGTCCTGCATGCAACAGTGAGGTGGGAGAAGAAGGAAAAGTACTAGCTTCTCAATTCTGTGGAGAATAATGCATTTACAACAAATACACTTTAAAATAAATGAAAAAAATAAATTCTCTACTATCCATTGGTTCGTAGGGAGGAGATTAAAAGTTACTGGTGCCACAAACCTCCAGCCGTTGCTTTCATTTCCTTCCTCTCTATCCCTTCAAACTTAAAATTGTCTTGGCTCTCAGAAACCGTCTTGCCTTTATGAATACAACATTATTATTGCTGCAGATTTTTGCTTTATGAGAAAGGAGGATATAATGAAGGTACATTTTTCTAAAGACAATCTTATAAGGTTTTACTCAGGGAGGAATAAAACCAGGAAATGTTTTTTATGCGTATTCTAACAGTACTCAACGCTATCTGAATTTATTGCCCTATCATACATCTACCCAATACGGAATGCCAGTATACTAGCCGCTCCTCTACAACGACCCATTGCAGTCCAAACAATTGTATTAGGCCAGTTATCAATTAGGTGTAATTTCTTTTACTTTTCTTATTAAAAAACATGACAAATTTGTACTAGATGCCTTGCTAGATTCATGAATCGTAAGAACACTGCAAGCACATTCAGTGCAAAAACAAGCGCTTCGAAGTATTTTTCTACCTGCCCCAAAATACGAAAAAGTTTAAATACATGATCTGGGAAAAAGCGTACTATCCAGACTCTGTGACTTTTATACAGATGGGTAAATTCTACATGTTCAAAAAATACAATAGCTCAATACAATAGGGATGGTACCAACAGCCAATGGGGAATGACTGCCTTTAATGAAGCCGAATATAATACTACTTAATGTATGGACAGCAAGACGGTGATGACGTTGGTTAAAAGAAGTTTCTAATCTTTTCAGGAATTAATGCTTAATACACATCTCCATAGTTTCACTCTTCATCAGCAAGCAAACAAAATTAACCAAACTTCTTTGAATATGAAAAGACTCAGGTTAAACAAAAGCAGTATTATGCACTTCTAACGTGCAACTGGAACTTACAGCCCACTTTCCAGGTGACGCTTTTTTCCTGTAAGAAAGTGGCTCCCTGCCCTGTATTACAGGCATAACGTAATTTGCTTTGGAGTTCCCTGGACAACGTGGACCTTTAAACTTCTCTTTTCTTTAGCCAAATACACCCTTTCTGTGCCTTTGAAATGTTGAACGCCGTAAGAAGTCCTTCCAAGTGCAATATTTTTAGGGTATTTCTGATGCTGAAGTGATTTATTTCCCTGTCCTGAAAAGCACGCAGAGGAAACAGGAACGGGTTATGCCAGGGATCAGTAAAATCCAGCGGTCTGAGTCACTTGACTTCTGTCTGCACTCCCTACTTACCCATGTATACAGCCAACAGCACGCCTACTTTTATGGTCTGACAACTCTACCACTTCATATATATATATTCATTTCACTCCTTAATGTATTAATATGGATTTTCCAATTTTGAAAATAGATAGCCAAGGGACAGGCATTCTTTACTTAAGTATTAGGAAGAGAAGGAGCAGCAAGTAAGTCAGCAGCGCACAATAGGCCGGGCAAGCCTACCCTGATCTGCTCAGCATCGCACGGCTCCGTAATCCCAAACCCACAAGCAGGAGAGCAGCAAGGTGCCCCAAAACTGGAGCTGACTCTGGCAGCCCAGGTGCTCCTGCCTTCCTCTTGGTGCTTTTGATTCAAGGTTAGTTTGGAAATAGCTGCCCAGGTGCCTCCTGGCAGAAGACCTGCCCAGCAACCCAAGTGCTTGAAACTTGAAGAAACAAAAAGCTTGTAGGAATTACAGCTTTTGGATTATTCCATGTGTCAACATCCGCTTTGACACTCAGAAGTGTTCTCTTTAGCTGCAGCAATAACACTGTTATCCTTAATGTTTTCCTTTAAATGTTTATTTTCATGAGGCTTCGTCTGCCTCGTCATTATAGTCAGTTAAACGAGATCAAGAGACTTAACAAGCTTTGAGTATCAAAGAAGGAGTCTCACTTTGCCAGTCGCTAAAAACCACCAAGAGCAGAAAATTCTCCATTGCTGTTTCTGAAATATGATAAACGTGATCAAAACAACCCTGTTATTGCAACCAAGAATTTGTTCTATATCTGACTTAAAAGAAATGTTAGCCTAACAGCAGGATGGCGACAACCCCAAAGTTCTCAGGTTAGTATGAATTTGGTCTGCATTTTCCGTCATGACATTGGAATTAGACCATATGATCTTTCCCCACGTTTCCCCCCCAAGTCCTTCCATCCATTATTCTTGTCTGATCACTCTCCGTTACAATGCCCACCACATCGGCACACTACTTGATCTCTCTAACCAAAGGGTTGAACATATACCCTGTCGACAAGCCTGTGGCTGGTTTAAATTCCATTCTTTGATCCATGTGAATTTCAACAAAGGCATTCAGGAACAGGATTAGGCCCTGAGCTTTCAGGTTGGGACTGCTAATACAATGCCCAAATCCCTAACATCAGACCAAATATTACCTTTCAGGTTCATAGAAGCACAAACCTATTGCTCATTTCATTTAAAATTTAATTTTATATTTAAGGCAGTCTGTAATTTATAAATTAATAGACTTACTAATAATCAGTAAGTATTTGCAATTAACAAACTCACGAATGAACTATGCATTGTTTTGAAGATGCTCAAACATGGAGCATCATGGAGTAAACCCAGAAAAAACAACAAATGACTTGCAGTCTCAAAAATCCTAATCACTGCTGGGAAGAAGGAGATACCTGTTCCACTAATGGGTAAGATAGGAAAAATGAGATTATGCAAAACTTAATAAGCATATTTTAGTTGCATAGTTTACTTGGATAAACCTCTCACCTGTAAATCACTAATAACATGAACGGTAGCTGCTTATTCACACTGTCCAAACCAGTCTAGAAGCAAACCAACTTCACCCCCGTTAACTACTTAATCCTCAGACCTTTTTCTGGGAAAAAAAGAAGAAATCTACAGAAAGAAGTGGCTTCTGTGAAATCAGTACTTTTCTATTTGGAGATGTATTAAGACTGCCTGGCACATAAGTCCTTCAGCAGCCATCAGATAACAATTTTTGGGCACTGCTGCCCAGGGCTAAATTTATTTCTACATGTCTTCTCAGCTGGGTCACCCTTTCAAGAAGTCTGCAGGCTTGTTACTGTAAAACTTGCATTTGCTAAGGGAAGGAATTCCAAGGACAGTATAGCCTGTAAGGGAGGCTGCTTGCCTCCTTGGGTGGCTACTGCCACTATGGGTCAAATCTCATACATGCCCCCACATCCTTTCCCTCCAGGACAACGGCGTCTTATCGAGCTTCTGAAGAAACCGGTTTCCTGTGGAATTAGCAGTCTTACATAGATGTAGTTTAAGAGAAACTGTCAGTATGTAAGAGAAGAATATTAGACTGAAAGAAAGCATCTCTCACATCACCGCATCCATTCCTGTTTCAAAGGAGACTCTTCTAGTACACGATCCTCTTTCCAACACTCAATCAACCTGTCTGCCAAATGCACCTTAAGCCTAAATTCACCTTCCTCTCAAGGAAGAGGCTTGCTCCACCGTCATTTTTAAAACTCTTTTACAAATCTAGTCAGCCCATCCAAGATGATGACATGGATTAGGCACTGAAAAGCGTCCATTTAAGGTAACTGGACTTTCAAAAGCTAGAGTTAGTAGAATAAGATTATATTGATATTTTTGTATTACCTTTCTTTAGGCTGTTTCTGAGAAGAAAGGACAGTTTAAAGCTTTACTTATTCCTCTTCATCTATGTTGGAGTTGAATGGTCCTTCAGAAATGAATGGAGCACTGTATCTTGAAGGAGAACTCTGGCTATGGCAATGAGACTTCAAATGCCAATATTAACTATTAACAGCCCCAAAAGCAGGCGTCAAAGGAGCCAGGTGATTAACGTATGTACAAGAAGATAGCAAGACCCGAGAAAACTCATGGGAAGAGACTAGGACAGATCCTCCCCAGACTCCACAGAGGAATTTGGGCAGTGACTCTTCAATGACTTTGCTAGGAGACGCGAGGGCTTCATTAAAGCATTAGGACTTCATTAGGATTAGAAGAATTTTTCCCCTTGTAACCAAATGACCAGTAAAAGCTTAATTATTTTTAAGATGCAATCTTACTTAACTATATTTATTGCCATTTCCCAAATTTTTCCCAAACTGTATCTTTAATTCTGAGTAGGTTTAGTTCAATCCAGTGAGACCAAGTTTATCCCAAATTGTGTGACTTAGAGGCCTTGGCTCAGAGCTGCGAGCGTTGCCTGTACGCAGGAGTCAGGCCATAGCAGATGTTAAGTCTGGGGTCTACGGCAAAGCCTCTTTAGCCCAAATCTATGTCCAGCATACCCAGATTAAAGGTGAGCAGCACAAAAGGGTAACTAAAAAAAAATTGCTCCCTTCTCTGTCTGAGGGGATTAAAATCCACATACTCATCTCACAGAAGAATTCATCTGACAACCGGACTAACCTAACACTAATGCCAGACGAAATGCTCTCCAGAGGATGGAAAAAGGCATCAGCCATCCACCTTACTGGAGCTGGGCCAGCGGGCAGTGAGACCCAAATGGGTCACTATGCTGGAAGGTCCACCCATACGAAGGAGAGTAAATCACAGCACAGCCATTACGGCATTTGGAAGGAGGAAGGACTAAGCCCTGGGGTTCCAATTCCCAGATGGTTTCTGAAATTTACCCAGTCATTCGCTAACATAAAATGAACGACCCATCCTGGGAGAGGTGACCAGAGACGGTAACCTGACAAAATGAGGTAGACAAGACTGGAAAACACCCAAGAGGTCAATCCTTTCAGGTGTGCCAAATGCCACTCTGGACCCCAGTGAAACATGGGTGGAAACTCATTACTTAAGAGAGGACAACGATCACACCTACCAAGCACAGGCTGTCAGCCTGGAGCAAGCTGAAGACCCACCAGAATCAGGCAGCTGTTCAACAGGGTTTTGCATATGCCAATTTTGATTTAAACACCTAAATCCTTTCTCAGAATCTATTTCAATGAATATCATAGAAATAAGCTATAGAATAAGCGATCCATTTTGCGTTGTCCTCCTTAATTTTGTTAGGGAGAGGGACGACGTGTGACCAAAGAGAAGTAACGAGGGAGTGCTGCTTCTCCACACGTTCTCAGCAGGGTCAGCAGCGGAGGAAGAGTTACTCCACAGCGACTTTCAACTCCCTCATGCCCACTCCTTTCCTGCAGATGATCCACATCGACAAAGTGTGTATGACTGCATCTCCCTCTACTGGCTAGCCCCAGAGTGGGACTGTATTTTGTCCTCTAGAAGCTGTTCTTTTGCTCAAATTAAAAAACCTGTTGGCACTGAAGCAGCAGTTCAAACACGGCTGAGGTGTTTATCACAGAAACAAGCCCAGAGTGGGATAATGGCTATTAAACGGTATTTTGGTAGTCACTGACAATAGGACAGTATGTACAAGTAAGCAAAAAACACAACACACCACAACTTGTGAGTTCGTTTTACTGACAAACACTGCATGTGACCTAACGTGGCCCTTTTTAGCAGTATACTGAATAAGAAGCTTGATTCCAGCTGATCTCTAAGGTTATGACTCACAGGCCTACGATGTCTTCCTATGCTGAATCCTACACTGCAAGAAAAGTTCTATGAGGGCACGTGATCCGAGATATCATTTGTGATAAACAATCAAGCACTGTTTTATTGATGAAGCTGACACCAGAACTATTCGTGAACTGAGCGCAATATTTAAGAACATTTAAAATAATATACAACATTAGTAATATTGAAAATGCTTATGTAATATTCTAGTCATGTCTCCTGTAAAGATCTTTAAGTACAGTTCTTGGAATAAGAATATTATTGTGATTTAAACACTGCCATAATTTTTTCTTTTCATTCCCACAGCACCAGGACATCTATGACTTCAAATCCAAAAGCTAGTTCTGAACCAGTTTGAACACAGTTTACTAAGAAGTCAGAAGTCAAGGTTTCCTAATACCTTTTCATAAAAGTCAAAATTTTGAGTTTGCTTGCCTGACCCCTTCATTATTTGTGTTAATTATCTATTTACCATATATAGCTACTATTCTGCAATGTTGAAAAGATCAAAATGTAAGAAGCCAGTCCTAGCAAGACAGAAGGCAGTTCAAATAAACACTCTGCTCAAACAGAGAAGAAAAATAAAATAAACCTCCTAGCGATTCTCAGTCATGTTGAAGTGTTACAGCCATATAAGGAATGCAGTTTTACCCATCCACTGTATTTAGATGAAATCTTATCACTAAAATCATACCATTTAAAGACTAATGTCCAGTAAAATGACTAACCCACTGTAACTCCAAGTGTACAGAAAAAAAACAGTGGTAATCACCATGGCAAAAAATAGGTCAGAAAAGACTATAGCTAGCACTGGGTGAACAGGTTCTCATTCAGACCATGATTAGCTCAGCCACTCTTGATTTCTAGCTAGCCACGCGTTACCTGGAGCAGCAACCATTCCTGTTACAGACAGCTTAGAAGGAAATGGTTTCTCTTAACTGCTGTTACCAAGAACAAGTTCTCATTAGCAGCAAACTGCAGAGTCCTCCTTTTCTTTCTCTAAAACCTTAGCCCAAGTGAAGGTCTGTTACGCCCTGATCACATCTGAAAAAGATGTGTCACTGTCTGCCTGATAAATAGAACAAAATCAAGCAACCGAGCCGCAAGAATCCTACAAATACCAATTACGCTTCAACGTTCAATGAAATCAGTCCCTAATTTCAGCTCTTCATATCAAAGTCTTCTTTGCCTCCTAATAGATGTAACTCCTAAATTTCAGCCTACAACAGGACTCTTTCAATGATGGCTTTGGTCCATGTTACTCAAGGGTAGACAGGACTCTGCACCACAAAGATGATTTCTACCTAGGGCACAATGCTTTTGTGTGGGTTTGATTGACCTGAGCAGAAGCAGGGATTAAAGCCTGATTCCCCAGCCCAGAGTGGCCTGCTCTCCCTTTTAGCATCCTTTCATCCATGTTCCCAATTCACCTGCTCGTAGTGCTTGTACAAAGATCCCCGGGGGGCATAAAGGCTTGAATAAACAAGAAGGAATCGTAATCCCATGAGCATCGCGCACACAAACACATTAAGAGGTTGTGGAAATAGAGATCTGGAATGGGAAGGTATTGGTCCCAACGCATCAAATAAATGGGGAGTTTAATAAAACGATAAAAAGTCTTACCTCCCTACACAATCACCCCCAACAGCCGCTGCACACACGGGAGGTTGCTGCAAGGAGAATTTTAGCATAGGGCCTCTGAGCATCGTAGGCAGGCTGAGCCCTTCTGTCCTCACCTAATAGCTGAGGGAGCAGTTCAGTGCTAGGCTGGCTAAGTGAGGTATGACAGAGTCACTAGGTAACGTTTCGTAACGACATGCACTCAAAAGAGTGAGCTGGGCATGCCCCAAAGCCCAGCCTGGCATGCAGCAGACCCATGGTCCATGCACGGGGCCGCTCACATCTGCCCTGCCTTGAAGTACAGGCTCTAGGGCAGCTGAGCTGTCAAATCATCACATCTACATTTTGTTGGAACATAGCTGGAACAGCCATGCTTCTGCAAAAAAATTGTTTTGACAAGCTGCATTTGCAACTTCCTGAGAAAATTTGTGACCAGCACTGATCAGTATGTCCACGCTGTTAATTCTGCATAGAAAGCTGCACACTAGGATAATGAAAACAGGGGCAGAGGATTAATTAAATTAAAAGAAAAGACTTTTAAAAGGCCTTTCTGACCAACAGCTCTGGTGCTCCATTCCAAGGACAGATAAAAAGGAAATTAACTCTACATCTCATTAGAGAGAACTGGGGGCAGGAGGGGAAGGACAAAAAGAGGTAGGAATGTGTATGTCAGTAGCTAGAGGGAGACTGAAGCGGACAAAACCTTCTGAACAAACCCAAAAAAGCCATAAGAGTTAACGTCCCCACCTGGGACAACCTTTGGGGTGGACAGGTGAGACAATTCTGGGCTTTGAGGTGCCACTTTCTGACGAGGCTCTGAAGCCTCGAGCTCAGCCAGCCGCCGAAGGAGGTGGGTTGGGTGCTTACTCCCCACCTCACACAAATCCTAGTCCTGCTGCCTTGTCGTTCAGTCGATGTTTTAGCTCCCAGAATAAGTCAACTTCTTACCTTTGATCCATCCCCTGGAGACTTTCCTAGTTTAAGACATATTTTCTGCCCGTTTGGAAAAGATACTCTTTCTAACCCTATGAAAGCAATCCTGGTGTCTGCCAGAGCTCTGCTTGAGCAGACTTATTAAAGGAGGCCAAACGAAACTTCCCATGACCCAGTACATTTCAGAGAAAGCATCAGGATCACAGGGCTAAAATAGTTTATCTTGGCTATTGGATTTATTTTGGCTGTAACAAATATTTTGGCTTCCTTCCCTATCAGTTTGCCAATGAAAACACAGATCCAAGGTTTTCAGTCTGCAGGATTGTAGCAATTCTGAAAAATGACGAAGTGAAACACATACCAGCTAATAAAGAGCTATTCATGCTATAAATGCCCTCTTGTGCTGCTTTCCACATACTGTAACTCAGCTTCTGGAAATATTGGGCCTGTTCGCCCTAACATTGATCTCGGAGATTTGTTCTGCAGCAAGTCACACGGATGCTTTCTTTACAAGCAACCTCTCCGATTTCTAAGTGGTGTATTATTCCTCTCCCACAAAGGCACAAAGCTATCCTATTTTTTTATTATTGGGAATAAACCGACGTTGGGGAAGATAACTTAAGGAACAGGCTACCGAAACATCTGTCCATACCGGAGATAGTAATCCGACATTATTAGGTATCAGCGAGATTCACCAAAGGTAAGAAAGACCCTCATTTTTTTACCTCTCTCCATTTATTTTGGCATTATATCCAATGCTGTTATTGCAATTCAATATTGCAGTACTCCCTTCTCGGGGAATCCGCACACACAATTACTCTCCACAGGCTATGTAACCCCAACATGGTGGGGCTGCTTCCAGGAACGCTCCCTCCGAATGCCTACCGGTGCAGCAACGAGAGGACCTCCAAACCGCCCAACCTCCAAATCCTGCCCACAAGCTGGAAATGATGCTGGATCTCTCTGACGACGGATTGACGTAAAATACAGATTCTGCCCTTGGAACTTAGTCAATGACTACAACAGTGCTATATAAGTCGATAAACCAACTCACATTATTTAGCCAAATAGGCTTCTGTAGCTAAAGGCAAAAGATGTGGAAAAGAAAAAGACACTTGTACATATAACTTTTCCTGTCCCAAGAACTTTAAATTAAGATCTCATTTATCAATCTGTGGCTGGTTATATGAGTAAAAACTGAAGGTTATCGCCATCCTTTTAAAACTAGTGGGAAGTAAGAGTCAGGTACTCAGTTAAAGATGTTCTAACACTCAAGGCTAGGAGTGAGTTGTGGAATATACGACTCTTCTGCTAAATGTTATATTCACCATTCTTGGTATTATTCTTGGTATATAACTCACTGCTTTGGTGACAGAGGCACCAACTGGCAAAAACATTTTATTACATGATTAGTCCCTTAGACCCAGAATCTAAAGACCACTCTTGTATTTTCAGACTATGGAGGCTTCCATTTTTTACCCTACAGGATGACCAGATAGACACAGAAAAGGAAATGATACGCAGAGATGAGTGAAGGCACAGATTTCTCTGAAAATATCATTCATAAACTCAACAGCTTGCTTATTCTTTCCTTCCCTGAACCTGGAATCTGAACTTTATACACTAAGTAAAGATCTGCAAAGACTGGGGCTCCTCTAGGATATGAGCAGCAGAAGCCTGAACTGACACAATTCTGCCAGGGACACTTCTCAGCTCATACTCTAGGTGTTTTATAGAAACCATGGCGCTACTCAGAATTTATTTTCCTCCCTTCTAGACCAAAATTACAGCCGTGAGTTTGAATAAAAGTCGTAGTCCAGAGGAAAAGCAATAACTGTTACCACAATAAACACTGCAAAACTCAGGTACAAGCTGATTTATTTGAGGAAAACGCAAGGTGCTTAGTGATACGATGCATTATTAATGCAGCAACAGCTACTGGTGCTTTATCTGAAAAAGAATTTTATACTGTTTTTTGCATCAGCTTCTTTACTATATACTTCCCTAACAAAGAATTAAAAATAAAGTGTCTGACTTTTCAAGAAGGACAGTGTGAAAACATCTAAATATTCAAAATGGACAGAACTAATGGAGGTTTCCAGATTGTGTAAATTAACTGGTTAAGTTAGTGACAAAGCAGCAGCTGGATTCCAGCTTTCTATTTCAGTAAGAGACATTAAATCTTCCAAGTAAGCCAATGCTACAAGAAATGTCACTCACTTACAAAAAATTTACAGAAAAGCAAAGGATGTAAGATGGCCAGACAGGGAAAAGGCTGCCCCAAAAATAAATACGCCATTTACATCTCAAAGATCAGTTTTAACATCAATCTAATGCTGATGTACTTGAGCTAAGAAAAAATGACTGTACTTTCTAGAAGGAACTGAAAACGGACATATTGAATGGAATACTGACTTTGGAGCAAAGAACAAATGCCTTTTCCAGTCAAGGCAGAGGTAAAATGTTGATGTAAAACCTTGTTAATAATTGTCTATCAGTTTATATTTCTGCATACTAACTTGTTCTTCAGACTTCATTTTGTGTGTACAACTATTTTACCCTACACAGAGATGTAAACTCATTTCCTTCCAGTGAACTGTCCCCTAAAAGTTCAGACAGCAAAAAGGTTCAGTAGAAGTACAGAAAATGCCTCACTCTCTCCATCTTGTGGGAATAAATGAATGTTGCAGCATGTGTTTGACCACAATGAACCCTGACTCAGGAAAACATTTAATCATGTACAAGAGTATGTTCATATATGGGAGTATTTTCTTAACACGCACTTAAAACTTCAGTGCTTAAATCCCACTGATTAAATTAACTGTGATAATGAGCTGTCCCTCCAAATGCTTACTGAAACTAGTAGAATATCTTCGGTTGGGTTTTTTTTTCTTTCCCCAAATAATCATGGGAATACAGCATCATTAAACACAACGCAAGAATCACATAAAGCACAGTATTTAAGAAGAGAAGTGAAGGCACTTACCCACTCGTGATGTCATCAGCTCTGATATTCTTGCCCAGCACATCCCCATCGCTCATATAGCCGGTGGCATCCATGGTGATACCTTCCAGATCGATTTCATCACTTCCCTTGTCCGAGATGTCGACGTGGCAAACACTGCTACCGCGAGACGCTAGCTGCCTCCGCAAAGGTGCCGAATACATGTAACGACCCGACTCCGTGTTGATGAAGCGGCTGGCGTTCCCTCGCGGAGGATACCCATTCCCCATCGACGGAGCGTCGCCTGCCTGCAGGCGGGGGCTGGACTGCCCCAGTCTCCACGATAAGGGGGTCGGTCGTCCCGTCAAGCTGAGGATGCTGCGGCCACTTATCTCGGTAGTGACGTTGGTGTCAAACGTAGTTTCCAATGTGCTTAAAAAAAATAAAAGCATTCGATTAAACGCGGCCTGCTGTACAGAGCACCGTGAGATTTCAGGTGATTGCAAGACCCTACACCCTGAACACTCACCAAGTTACAGATTGTAAGTAACAGCATTAACAGAATTTACCTGCTGCAACACCTTGAAAGAGTTAGACCCATTCCTCCAACAGTGTTCTTTAATAACGATACTCTTGCACCCAGGCCACCAAGTGTTCAACATGTATGTGAGAAGACTTAAGCAGGAACTTTTTAAGGGATTATCCACTGTATCAAAGCACAACTTTTTCATCTTCAACCATATATAACTCTATTATACCATAGTTTTGCCACTCGAGGCAAGGAAGTAGGATATTAAGCTGACTAAAGGAAAACCAACTGAAGTACTATTTTTCTGATACATTTTCTTTTTTTGGCTGCATTTATGAAAGTCCTAATACTCTGGAGACATGTCCAGCACCAAGATGGTAGCTATTTCTACATTGAGGAAAAGATTAAATGAAAAAATAAGAAGAAAGGCAAAACAAACTTATTTTTCAAAATCTATTTTATATATTCATGAATTGAATATATTTTTCAAAATATTGATAGTATTTATACAGAGCTCTGGTTACAAAAGCATTTTAGGTCACAGCCTGTAAATACAGCTTTTGACAAGCATCAGCTATAATAAATCTTCCATTCTCCGTGTCTGAGCGTGCGAATACGTTGCATCCCTTCCGACAGTAATGCTAGTATGGTCTGAGAATGCTGCGACCACTTATCTCGGTAGTGACATTGGTGTCAAACGTAGTTTCCAATGTGCTTAAAAAAAATCAATGCGTTTGATTAAATGTAGACTGCTATATGGAACCTTAAAAATGGGACTGCTGTACCATGAGATTTCAGGTGATGTATATAGATTGCAAGACTACACTCTGAACACTTGCAGCTTCATTGCAGCTAATCCATAGCTGCAACTTCTTTTACCCACATGAACTCCCATTTTCCTTTCCTGCTCAACTAACATAGTCTTATTTCTTTTTTTATTGTGGATATTTGTTAAAATAAGCAGCATTGTACTATTCGCAATACGATGTTACGTACATGCTGCAAAAACCCATGTATCCTGCGGTTATAGTAATTACATTAATTGAAATTTGAAAAGAAAAATAGCATTGGGAGTTCATCTTTGCAAGCTCTGCCTCAGTTTTAGTTACAAATCCAAAACACGAAGTGTTCCCCCAATGAACTCGTTCAGGGCTGCAGTCCATAAGGCACTGAGCACTAAGTAGGACCCTGACCTCATTAGGGGCCAAACAGCTTATTCTCCCAAGCCTCCCATTCAATACTGAAAAGATCTGAGTCACAGAATGTTTAAATGTAGTAACAGTCTTTGTTTATTTAGAGCATATTTTAAATATTGCTGAAGATTTATAAACGTTGCTTTACAAAGAAAAAGCAGTCATACACATGGATGACTAATAATATTAGAAAAATTTGTTTGTCCAAAGATTGGTCAGGAATTCAAGTTATGCACTTTATCGAGTGGGTCAAGCACAGTTCACCTGCTTATTTAAACAAAATATTACACATACGGGGAGAGGGGTGTAATGCACTGAAGTTGTTCAAGAGTAAGATGAAGAAACCTTTTAAACTGTAACCTATATTCAAACATCACCTAACACATTTAACAAGCACTAATTATTCTCCACCTTTGATTCTATATACAACCCGCCACCACCAATTACTCATCGTACATCTCAATAAACACTGAACATAGTTCAGAATCTGTGCTTTAGAGACAGAAAGTACAAGATCAGGATCTTCAACTGTCAGCGTTAATCATTTTTCAAGGATGCAACCCAGCCAGATCTAAGAGGTGTAAAGTAAGAGCACAATGATTTCCATTTTCTTATAAACAAAGTCATGCCATTACCTGTGAGTGACCTGGGTTCCCCGTAAACTGGACATCGTTTCCTCTAAGTTCTGTCGAAGATCGGCAATGTTTTTCACAGTTCGCAGTCGCCGAGTTTCTGGATCCTCTCCTACAGGGAAAATAAACCCTTAGAAAGGATAAGGCAGGAAACAGCACAGAACTGAGCCGTTACCTCTGCCTGAATCTGTCTCAAACGCATTTTTTCTGACTTTCTGTTATTTAACACTCTAAACTGATTACGATGCACATACCATTCCCCTACGGCAGGCACCTGCCGCAGCCGGACTGAGAATAAGCTCTGTGCTGTTAACTTTATTTCACAGGCTGCCTTTGCACCACATGTTTCTGTATTGTCGTTTCCCCGTATGACCCAATTTAAATTCTGGTTAACCTTCAACCTCATTAGAAGATATACCCCATCAATACGACCCTTTCCATCTCATACAATGACACAATTAACATCAATCCGATACAGCCAATTTCTCCAGCGCTGTATTTTCACTAGACCTTCTTTTTCCCGTTTTAAATAGATCTCATTCTACAACAGCAGCTTTCCAATAAAGTAAATCGTGTTGACTGGGTGCTCCATGCTGAGTGATGTTTTAGGTAATACAGCAAAAGTTTTTGCTTGTCCACAGCACAACACGGTTATCATTACTTAAATGTGCTACATGACACGAAGTTGGGGGGTGACTTTTACTTTCCCTGGCATTTAGAAATCCTGTTCTTTCAATACTCTGTTCTAAAACATGTTTATGTCCTGTTCTTTAACTCTCAAAGCAGAGTTTATATACATTAAAAAAGTCCTCCTAGTGCCTCAGCATAATTTATTTTTATAAAATTAATAATTTAATTAGTGCCTCAGCATAATTTATTTACTTGCTCTCGGCTGTCAATTAAGAAATGCTTTCGTTGCTAACTCAGATGAGCTTTATATAGTTAAACCTTCTAAGAGGTTGAAGAGAAGTGAATTTCTAGTAGTGCCAACATATTCTTTGTAAGCTGAATGCTGAAACAGAAAACATCCAAAAAGACGTCACAAAACTTCTGTTGGGCACCGAAGGAAATTATTTCATTCTAGTGGGTTTACAACTCACGACTAAAGAAAATACTACAGCATATTTAAAACCTTCCAAATTTTGTATCCGCCTTCTCTACACAAGTGATGCATTCTTAAGCTGCCAGGATACTGGTCGTCCATGCGATTGCTAGTTTAGATGGTTATCTATATATTACATAAATCAGAAGCGTTAAGGAACAGATAAATGAGCCATAAATTTTCTGTTGTTGGAACTTTCCACATTCTTTGCTTTAAACTTCATGTTTCTGAGAGATGCCAGACTGGTGGCACAAAAAAACCAAGTCACATACTCTTGCCTGCAAAGCAGCAGTTAGCGCAAACTACTCACCAAAGTGCTGGAGCCCCGACTACGGGGACCTATCTAGGGAGGGAAAGATAGATTTTAAAATTTAAACAATCATTAGCCTTTCTGAGACAAACAACGATGGCTCAGGTAGCGTCCACGTTAGCAATTTTTTATTAATGGGTCTCTACTCCCTGGGAAATAATCTCCCTGAGACACTTAGGCCTAATTCACCTAATTCTCCCTAATTCACTTAGGCCAAATGGTCAAACAATTCTGATCTGGCTGGACTGGAAAGAGCCGCCTAACAAGACCGATTCCTTGAGCCAATGGGTCTCTGGGACAGAAAACATTTTCTACGCTCGTGGATCTACGAATTTTTGCAGTAAAGAACATAAAATATTTATAGGCCTTTAGCCTAACAAAGGTCACAGTGCTCTTTCACAGGTCATTTCTCTCATAGATACGAAGGCAAACGTTAGGTAACTTCTTAAGAGAAGATACATGAGACAAATTAAACCAATTTCCATTGAGATCACTCTTACACCTAAATTGATACCAATTTTTTACTCAAATGACATTCAATTCCTTAAATTGTAAGTATACTTAAAAGACAGACATTGGCTAGTGCCACTAGGACATAATTATTAAATCACTTAGCTCTTAATGAACAGGCAGTACCATTAAACTATTCAGCTTCCAGTTTTCCCTACCTATGCTCTCTTTTGTTTTATATGTGCTTTTAAATTAAAAGCATCAATAGCTGCTACGTAGGGAGAGAAGAAATCTGTCCCTTATTTCTTCTAATTTATTTGGGTTGAGGGACCGTTCTGTTTTGTTTGCTCCTTCTCCCCTAAGATCCCTTTATGGACTGCTGCCGTCTGCGGGGTTTGGCTGCACACAGCTGGGTTTTGCATCTCCGTTGTTGGAGGCTGTCAGCTCTCTGCCATTTCTGGATCCCAAAACTTACATATTCTACTTGAATAATAGTTTGTATTTACGTAACACCTGTCATTAAAGACTAAAGACCTTTTGTGATCTATAAGTACTTCTCAGTTTAGAGGCTGAAATACATCTAGGCTAGGCAGTATGATGAGTAAGAGGGAATACTGAAAAAGTTTAAGCAGCTGGACATTCTGCGTTTCTTACTTTGAACTAGCTCTCATATTCAAGTAAGAACCCAAAAACGTTCTCAAGGACTTTATCCTTTGTGCCATTTATGTGCCTTTTAAATATTCAATCCACCTATATATAAATCACACACAAAGATATGCTCATTTATGCATTCCTGCAGCCCTTTTCCTCGCCAATGACTCTGCCTCTTGGCTTTGCCATCAGCATACGTGCACACAGGTACAAACACAGCATTGACAGAATATGTAATGCCGTATGAAATTAATCCAATTGTGAAACTTTTAGCCACATGTTTTTTTCAAGCAGGACAATCAGTTTCAAAATTCACATTAAACTGGAGGACACCAAGACTATGTAGATGAAAAAACCTGAGATATTCTACTGATGAGATATACTGCAATAGTATGCAATAAGCAAAGTCACAGACACTGCTGAAATTGGAATAGGAGGAGACTTGGCTGTGACTTTAAAAGCACATTTTAGATCTGTAGTAGAATATGGTTGCTAAAAATTGCTTTGTTGTATTGATAAGCTTAAAAATTATTGCTAATTATCATATACTTCTTACAGTAGCAGGAATTCTAGATAAACATATGAAGTACTTTCGAATTTAGACTGCTAGTATTCTAATTACAATCACTTTCAGCTTCTGTATGCTGGACACAGTAAACTGAAGTCGGATTTTGGTCTTATTGCTGCAAAGACCACTTCTCAAATTGATCATATTCATGTGAGTGAATACTGAGATTCCTCAAAACCTTTAAACGAACTAAAAAAAATCAAGGAAATTAACTTAATCTCTTCTGTAAGCTCTGAAGCAAAGTTTTAAAAGTAAAAACTTTAAGTATCAAGTGTTTGGGAATACTTAGGATCCTCATAATAGCTTAATCCTAAAAGGTGCTGCACATCTAGAAAAACATTAAATACTCAAAATTCCTAATGATTTCAAGAAATTTGGGGGGCCCACGATTGTGTAGAACTTGAGCATCTAGTATTTGGGTTATTGTCACCCGGTTTCCATTGCTGAAGAGCCGAAAGAAATATCGTAACTTATAAGAAGTAAATCATTAGGAATAAAACAAATTAAATCCCCCCTAAAGAGGGAGGTCCTGACTTCAAACTTGCTTTAGCCCATTCTTATTTAACCAGACCACAGTCAGTAAGTCGTATTGCAAGACGTACCTGAGAGGTCTTCGAGAGCAGGCTGTCCAGTTTTGACGTAAAGAGCAGAATCCATGCTGACCCCTCCTGTGCTGGCCTCGGCTGTTACGTTCCCTTCATTGTCTGTCTGCGATCTGAAAGGCAAAACAAAATAGAGACGTGCAGTCACCCTCCATCAAAAGTATCTCAAGTATAACAACTAGACAACTGCACCCGCCATCAGCCGCTCTGTCCCTCTCTCCAGAATAGACCAGCAGACTGATTTTACATAATTCATTAGTCCCATGTTGAACTGTCCTAGAAATGGAAACAAGCACTCAGCTGCAAAAAATAAAAAATTCATAGTCAAAGATAGGCTTCACAGCTCTTCAGTCAGGGCCTTAAGACACTTGGATTTCCAGCTAAATTTTAATTATCAATAACATCAGTTGTCGTGGCTAATCTGATCCTCTCTACTAAAGTCTGTATTGCATAAATATAAAGCAGGTAGGGTGAGATGGCATGTTACACTCCTGCTAATTTCCCTTCAATAACTACCAATGTCACTCATCTAAAATAAATGACTGGGTAAAAGCAACTTCAGACTCCAATTCATTGTCTGACATTGTGGCTGTCAGGTAATGAAAGGTGATGTCGTAAGAATCTATTGTCAGATTTGAGTAATATATCTTGACTCATTTCATTTTACTAGTTGCACTGTGTTTTGCTTGTAGAGCCACATCAACAAGCGGCTGGCAGTTCTCCTGTCCGAAGGGTAAGTGCTGTACAAAAGTGAAAGCACAGCAGGGAATTTCTATTGCAATATTCTTAATTTCAGTTGACCCTATATGAAATGTAGAACAATTTCTCATGTCTTTAACTTAAAAAAAAAAAACCCCAAACAAAAAGTAAGTCTATAGGCAGCTGAAAAGTGTAGATTAAAGTAACCTTAACTGATAGCAGAAAAAGCTTGAGACTACTACTGCAATGCATTAGCAAGTGCATTTTGCAGATTCGAAAAAGGGTCTGGATAGTAAATTTATAATAGTGCTATATGTTTGCCTTGAAAATCAATACAATTTGACTCTTCTCTTTCCTTTTAAAGCCAGCAAGATCATACGGTTCGGCCTTTTTTCCTCCAATGCTGAAAAGACCAGACTGGTTTTTCAATTTCTCAGCATTTTCTCCAGCTGCCAATATGTAGTTTCATTACTGTGTTTTATAAAAAGTGAAATAAATACTGTCTAGAGTTTATCAGTATGTTTGGATTATAGAAAACGTATGGATTACATCTGCTTTTGCATTTTAGATGATGACATCTATGTTCAAACTGAGATGAACACCAAGTAGGGTGCTTTTTACTTTATCTTTTGATAGGATATTGTAGTGATAATCTTAACAACCCAAAGCATCATGAACACGTTTTTGCAGGTTATGAGGGATAAACAATAAAGCAATCAGTTTGCAATCACAATTTTCTACTAAATTATGGATTAAAATAGTACAAACTGCACTGGGAATTTTTAACTCAAAACAAATCTCCAGAAATTACTAGTAGTAGATCCCACCTTCAGCCAAAGAGGCAACAGTAATGCTGATGTACATAGATGAATGCAAGAGCTAGGGAAATCCAGAACACATACTATTAATACAAGTTTTAGTCAGATTAATTTTTCCCAACTGGTTCATTTTCATGTGACCGCATCTTAGAAGGACACCTGGCATTTTATTCCATACACACAGGGAGAACACTCAAGGGGTGAGAAGACTCAAGGGTCGCTCTTCCCATTTTGCATTCCTATGTAGGGCTTTGGCATCCCTCTCCTTCAGGTTAATCCCATTTACATTCACTTCTGTTTAAAAAATGTGGCCAACCATTCCTTACGCTACATCTGCCAAGAGATCAAAGGCAAAAATGGTGCCTTTGATGGTACTATACCAAAAAAATGATGGGAAAAGGCGACAAAAATGACCAAAGGTGATGAACAGCATCTCTACAAGTAAAAACTAAACAGGCTAGGACACCTTAGCCTAGAAAAGACACATCTTAAGGGAGGGAAGGATATGACAGAGGTCTCTCAAATCATGAACAGCAAGAAGATGATGAAGACAGAACAACCGCTTGCATTCTCTTCCTATGAAAGAATTAAGTGGTGTCAAAGAAAACTAGGAGATGGCTGTCAAAACCAAAAATCCCACCATCTGACTGAGGAATTTCTTGCACCGTGGTCAGGCTGGGGGAGCACGTCCTTAGGAAACTTTGTTATTGATTTCCCTCTTGTTACTTTTCCCTACGTATCCTCTACTGCCATTGTCAAACAGAAGATGCTGGACTAGATGGAGGTTAGTTGTGACCCCATATGGCTGCTCTTTTGCTTATCTCATTCAGGGTTAATGCACAGAACAGCAGACTTTATGCCTGGCCTTACCTATACTACGGGATTTTTATTTTTATTTTATTTTTTTAAGATTTCCCATTACTGCTTATAGTGAGGCAGCTCCACCACTGTTAGCCACACTGAAGAGAATGAGTGTATCTATGTCGTAAATTGACGTTGCTACAGCTTTTAAAAGCTATGATGCATAAAACAAACCTAATCCACACGGTAGAAAAACATGTAAGAGCAGTACCTGGTCAAGAAGGTGTTAGCATTCTCATCTTAACTATTAGTAGGGTCAGATACAACAATTATTCATCCTCCTATCTATCACAACTTCTTATACATCTTAGTCTGATGGCCTTCACCAACAGTTTTTGGGTAAATGTATGAATTGCCTACTCTCCTGAAGCAAGAAACTTTTATATGACGTGGCATTCATCTTGCTGCCTCACCCCCCTGAAAGAGTGTCCAAAATGAATCTTCCTATCTAAGCGTCACGTTCAAAACAGTCCACTGGAGAAGTTCACCATACCTGTACATGAAGGGAGCTACCGTGGCAGTGTTCGGGTGGCTGTATTGCTGTTGGGGATGAGGTAGCTGAACACTCACAGTATTGCTCCCTGTGGTGTGTGTCGTCGCGGCGGGTCCGTTGACAGCTTGGCTGCTGCTGCTGCTGTTGAGGCCTCCTACGCCTTTTCCTTCTGAAGAGGCTAGGCTGGACGAGGAGCTGGAATGCCTGCTGTCCAGCTGAGACTTCTGATGAGAGAGCCCCGAGCCGGCTTTCCCGCTGCGGCTTCTCTCACCTTCCTTTGCAGGAACGGGGGCACTTGAGGATTTCCCTGTGGTGGTTTTCATTCCTGGTTTTGGTATTCCACTGTGCGAAGGGGCAGAGGCTTCCTTCTTGGCACTATTCAGCTTTCCTCCTTTAGGGATAAAGCTTGCGATCTTGGAGGACTTTTTTGGCATCTCTGTTGTTGCTAGTGCTGTCTGTTCTTCTTTTGGTTCCTCTTTCACGTCCAGCTTTTCAGTGACAGATGTTCTCTTTGCAATGTCTTTACTTTTATCCTTTTCCTTCTCTTTCTGTTTCTCTTTATCCTTCTCATTGCCCTTTGGAGAACTTTTCTTATTAGTTAGTGCCCTGCTAAAAGTCCTTTGTGCAATTCCCTTGAGTGCAATTTTGGGACTACTGGACATCGATCCGGGATTGTTCACATTCTGATTCGCGGCATCAATTTCTTCGCTTTCCTCAAAGCTGAGAAGTGTCTCTAGCTTTTCACAACTGTTGTCCCGAGACCCCGGACACTCGAGTGTTGTCCCTCCTGCTTTGGAGCCCCCTTTGCTATTGAAGAGTTTTAATTTTTCAAGCATGGATTTTTGACCGTTGGGAGTTGTTTTGGCGATTTCCGACGGTGGCTTTGGAGGCTCCGATACGGGCTGCTTTACGGATAACATGGAAGACGTAGCTGTGTGCTTAGCACTAAGGGACTTGCTGCGCCAAGGCTTAATAGCAGAGCTGGGCTGAGGGATGGCTGATGAGTTATTGCAACTAACAGTACCGCTGCAGCTTTGAACTGAGGATGAGACATTTTCATTCATTCCTGTGGGCTGGGAGGCTGTACTGTCTGCAGGATCTGGAAAAAAACCAAAAAACAACCCAAAAAACCAACACAGTAGTACCTGATATTATAGCTAGCCTGAGATTCTTTCTGTAATGAAACATTAGGAACTTTACACTAAAAACATGAATAAGATAGACACATAGCACTATTTTCAACATCAGTATCACTTAAAGAAAATAAAAGCCAGTTTTCTTTTCCTACCCAGCAGAACAGCAATGAGCTCCTACTATGTAATTTACATTTACTTGCTGTTTCAAGGAAAAAAAAAAAAAAGAGCCTCCTCCAATTCAAACCAAAATGAGTTTTGCAATGTGTTCTCCCTTATTAAGTTCATAATACTTTTTCATTAGCAAAAACACAGCACTGTTTTCTAACTAAGGGTTCCCTCTGCTTTTGGCAAAATACTTGCTGTCCAAGTTTGATTCTTAGAAAAACCTCAAACATATTAAAAAAATGCAAGAGTAAGGAAAAAATTAAAACTGAAGTCCTTTCAGTTATTGGGGGGGCACGGGGGGATGAGATCTTCATATGCAAAAGGTAGAAGAAAACTCCATGTACAAAAATAAAACCAATTGTGTCCTTATGCGATGAACCTAAATGAAGTATTACCACATATCTTAATGCAGCTGTAAGAGAAACCAGTGCAGTAACTGTACAGCCCTCCTCCCTCAGAGAAAGCAAATCTTTTATTTATTTAGTTCCTTTTCATGTTACTTGTTCTTGTTAAGAAATTAGTTGAGAGCTTAAAGAGAGCTTGAAAAATCACACTCACCTACCAGTGGCCACTTCTCCTCTGAAGTTTCTCTTTGCAGAGTTTCCTTTCTGGAGACGTTACTCTCTCAATTATCACAAATATGTTTTCTGTTAAACTGCTCATGTTTCCAATTAACTTTTGTCATCTATGTCTGTTCGCCTGCCCAGCAGCCTGCTGGGGATTAACGGCTCTTACCTATATTTCCCTGCCCACTAGCAATAAAGTAAACTGTGTATAGAGCTGCATTTTTTTAATTCAAAAATCAACAGCGGTTGAGAGCGTGCGTTTTCGGCAGCAGGAGCAGCCCTGTGAATTCAGCCCTGTAAATCATGAGCCGCTGCAACCACACAGGGACTGTTTTACTTCACTTTCAGCTGCTCAGTGAAGATACGGCTCTGTTAACCTCCCTCCTCTGATCCAAACCAGATCTACTCAAGATTTGAAGCACATACATCTTCCTGACTTAGCACAGAATCGGGTTTCTATGAGTATTAGAGACTCCTTAATAATAAACTCAGTCATTTCACGTGGTTATGGACAAAGTGGGGTAGCAGGAATTAATGATACTTTAAAAAATATTACTGAAGTCAGAAGATTTCCAGGACTCTGTTATTAACCAGTAACTATTATATTGGCCGGTTTTGCTAGTCCTTTTCCTATGGCAAACTACCCACAAGGAGATGGAAGGAAGCAAGAGCCGGATTACAGACACAGAAAGGAATCGTACTTCTTTTAAGCTAGTGCCAGCCTGCTGACTTCCAGGGCATTACTCCTGGTTTACTCTAGTACAGAAGGGAAATAAAGCCACCAAATGTCCCAAACAGCAATGCCACCTGGTCCTCTAGTTGCTCTGCTCAAGCCTGCTAAATTCAATCCGACGGGTTAAGGAGAACTAAGAAGTGATAGCGTAGGAGTCGCAGTGACTCCCAGTGCAAGGGAGAGCAGTGACCCACCATCACAGCGCTCTGCCTGCAGACAGGAGAGAGGAAGGAAGGTCACAACCACTTCAGAAGCTGTTGGAAATGTTACTCCCTCTGCTTTCAAAAGCTGTGCACCATTGCTTTTGTCTTCATGCCTCTTACCATACACCGCTGCTTTGTTATTATTTTTATTTCCTGAAGTCCTCCTACCCATTAAAGTCTACTTCCCATCGCAACACTACACCATGCTCCTTTTGTAAACCCAGAACAAGCAAGCCGTTGTCTCAGCCTGGCTTCCACAGAAGATGCCCAAGCAATGTAATGAAAGCTTCATGAAACTCCCAGTTGTGCATCATTTACAATTAATTTGTTTAGCTTCTTCTAAAAAAATAATAATTACCCATCTCAGTATTGGCATACTTCTACAGAAACTGGAGATTCACAGTACTTCCAACACTAAGTTCCTACGCCAAATGCTTTCTGGCCTAATCACGCTAAAAAAAAAATCTCAGCACAAAGCATACCCATGCCCATAAATCATCAGAGCCATCTGTGATTCATGAATATGCCTAGGACGAATTTACAACTGGATCCAGGGATGATCCTAACGTACTAATCAATATGGGCAGGGAACGTTTTACTTTCCGAGAAAAACTGAGTTGCAGGGAGTAACGGGACTGGGACAATGTAAGGGTGACAAACTGAAAATTACTGGTAAGGGATCCATCTACAAAGTAGTGCTTATTGCTTCACATACATATAGGGAAGGCAGCATGAAGTGGGCAAAGAGCTAGTTGCACACTCAGGTAGTGCAGTATATGTGGCAACACAAACCCAGCTCGGGGTGAAACGGCGTTCAGTCGGAGCACGCAGCCAACTGAACAGACTTGGAAAAGAAATCTGTGTTCTTCTCCTAAAGGCTCTTAACAACAGTTTGAAAAAATACAGGCAACGTGTATCGGTATGAACAATGCCATCCCACATTCACCAGAACTCAGAGCCTACGCAGAGTCCTCGCGTGAGCTGCGACCCGCAGGCTGAGGCACACGCCTGAGATAAGAGTTACCCGAGTACCAGGCTGCGGTCCATAACCTAGCTGCAAAGTCTGACTCCATCTCAAACACTGAGCTAGCTGTTAACACACTGCAGATCAGCCGCGGGAGCAGAAACCGGAGGCAACCCACGTCAAAACAGGCTTCCTATGAGCTCTACAATGTTTTCCTGGAAGTGAATGGAAGGTGTCGGTTCATTTGGGACGTCAACTTCATCCTAACAGCCCAGGTGAGTGCTCCAGTCCACGGACTTTTGAGGAAAAGGCTTTGCTTGCATCAAGTGAAATAGCTTTTTTATTATCAAGCATTTCTCAAAATTTATTTCCCAACAAAATCCAGAACTTTTTCATTTCTCCTGTCTCTGAATGTTTTCAGGATTTTTTTTTTTTTTAAATTCTGTTTGGTCACTGACCAAAATACACTTTTTTTGTTTGCTTGCTTTTAAACACAGCATTTGCTTTGTCCCCAAATCTCCCACATACACCCTCCTATTTGGAGCTTAACTGTGCTTCCGTTGCCAGTGGCGTAGGATGAGTACAATGTAACTCCATTTGCAGAGTTGCTCCTCATTTACAGACATGTCAGAGAAATCAGAGTTAGGACAACAATACTACAACTGTAACATTTAAAAAAATGAATATATGGGGACGTTTGCGTAATTTTCAGAGTCTCTACTTAACATTTTCCAGGAAGTAAATTCTACGAATGTCAGATGCTACACATCCAATATCAATGAAAAATATTTAGAAACTCTTAAATATACATGTTAAGCTTTGGGAAAGGAAAGAAGATACTTTCTTATACAAGTACAGTGGATTTTGATTCATACTCAGGTCAAATACAGTGAAACTGGAAATTCAAAGTCCTCAAGTTTTTGTTACATTGCACCATGCAAAGTTGATGCAAGAAATAAAAAGCTCACCATAAAACACACTCATGAAAAATGGCCCCAGCTTAAGAAAACTTCTGTCTTTTTAAGATTCTCTGTTTCTTTCTTACAAACAAGTCTGCTGGCTCTTACTCCTCAGACCAGTCTTGGTAAACGAAAAGGGTTCTGCTGCCAGAATGGAGATTCAAATACTAGGTTTCCTAATGAAGCAGTAACATCAATACATGGATAACGCATCAGCATGCAAAGGGGAAAGTTTTATTCAGCATAGCATAGGCCCTTCTTTCATGAAAAGGAGAGCAGGTTTCATGCATTCAATTAATAAGCTTATTATTGCCCATGTGTTCCTTTGTGAGGGAGATATTTTCTTTCTTCAGCAACCTGCATTAACTAAAACTGATGATAAAAGAAATGTTTTCAAACCCAAGCTACAGTCTACAATAAATAATGATCGCTTTCCTCTTTTCAAAGTCAAATCTTGGCCCGAAATCTATTTTGTTCCTAGCGTTCCTGTTAAAAAAAGATGTTGGTGGTCTAGTTCCAATGCCAATACGCACTGTAGCATGGGTAAATCTGATTTCAACTGCTCCTGCGAAGTCTTAACTGCATCGGCAAACCTACCCATTTGTGATGGAAAAGAAAAAAAAAAAAAGAGTCTGAAGGCTTATGATTTAATTCTTCCACTGAAGTCTTTGAGAGCTTACGTTATAATAAGGTCAGGAGAAAATATATGCAATTTCCCATCATTTGTCATGTTAACTCTAAGCAAGTGGACTTTGATTTGCTATAACTGGAAACTTTCAAAAACAATCATTATAAGCATGAAAGGCAACACAAAGACAAAGGATGTTCTCATAGTTACTTCTCCTTAGGAAGGTCAAGAACTTAACAGCATTTTTATTCATTTTAGAATGAACAAGCTGTCATTTTTTATTTCACAGCTATGGGAAAAATAAGAAGTTCTCATGAAGAGAAATATCTTTTAGTCCAGCCCACAGATTAGATAACCGAGCTAAAAGCAAATCCACAACCAAATTCTAATTTAGGAAGTAAAAGCAAATCTGCTCTATGACATTATAGTGTCAGAACTGCAGAAACCAGTGTGGCAGCTTCATTTCCCATCTAGAGGAATAACTGGTGAGTCTTGACCCTTCCCATCCAGCCACCAGAAGACTCTCCTTCAAACTACTACAAATAAGAGTCCTACAGAGAAAAGCTTTTTAGCTGAGCTATTCTCTTCCTTCAAGTAATGATTTATCGTGTTCAGCAAACCCCTGAAGTATGGAAATGCCTGCATTTCTGCCAGGAGCTGACTATAAAAATCACAATCTTTCCATAATCCAAACCACAAGCAGGTAGAGCAGAACGTTCCCAACAAGAGCAACCTGGCACACAGCCCTTCCTCAAAATAAGCACAATTCTTCTGGCCCACGGAAGTTTCTATTTCGATTGTAACGCTGTTGACCGGAGAGAACTACAGCTGGGTGGAAGGGACTGGCTGATTTACTGGCTCTGGGTGGGCAAGAGGCATGGCCTCCACCCGCACGATGACCAAAGCTTTGTGTTGTCTCTTCTACTCTGGACCACAAGAAAAAGCAACAAAAACGTTTTCTTAAAGCAGAGATTGCCAGACAGGGAAATTCTGCATAACCTGAGAAAAGCCCGGATAGGAAACATTTTGCTTTGCTGAGGACAAAAACTTCACCAAGCTGAGCAGAATCGGTTCCTTCAACTTCAATCCACTGGCTTTCCCTTTAGGGGTGATTTAATTTGTTCTAACACGAGACAAAAATTACCTTTACTCCTTGATATTTTTCCTTCCTTCCATCGTATCTACTTCTTCAATCCCAGTGCTGTAAACTCTGTAGCTTCAATAGCAGTTCCATGTATTCACACAGATGTGTTGTACCTCTGAAAACCCGTACCGAAGCCCGTGGACATGTCAGTAACCCAACTTCCACATTTCTGTAAAGTCCCCTTCATTCACACAGAGCTCCAGTACATGGAACAACAGTTCTGCTGTTGACTGGTTTACGTCGCCAAGACTTAGTGTTTTTGCTGAGGTGAAGGGAAATAAAACTGGAGCACAGGCGATCCTTTTCTCATTGTCTTGACATAACTGACTAAGACACTTGAATTCCTTGTTGTTTTTGTTTAGTTACTGTAAAATTCAAAAAGCTGTCCACATGACTGCCTAAGAAAGAGGTTGGAGGGACCTCTATCAACCACGTACCGGTTAGATGATCATAAAAATAATGAAACCAAGTTTACTGTGCCATTCAAAACAAGTCGCGCTCTCCATTTAATACTAGACAAATACCATTCTTGTTCATTAGTCTCCATTTTCTTCTCATTATTTGTACAATCAAATCCCCCAAGATTTCTCATAACAGAGTTATTCAAAGCATTAATGAATTCCAGGCAGGCAGCTGTTACGGAGTCTTTCATTAGATTTTATACATAGCTGGAGTGGACAATATGTCCACTTAGCAGCCTTGATCTAACACATCTCTCCTACAGGTACGTTGTATGAAATATGCCATATACACGTTAGTGGTCTGAGAATTGCACTTAGGGACTATTGTCCATTGGCCTATTTTGATTGTTAGTAGTGGCTGCAATCTGGGCTCGGAATGACCATGGAGGTAGAAATGGAGGCAGATTTTTACCAGCGAAGGGACAGGCAATAGGAAAAAATACCTAAGAAAACTCCCATTGATCAGTCAATACGCCAAGCTTAGCTACTTTTTAACTCAGAAATGTCTTGCTCTGCTCGGTGAGAATTCATACAACTGTTCAGCTGTAAACAGTAAAGTGGCGAATACCAATGCATTCTCAAACATGGATAACCTATCTTTAAACAGAGGAGTCGAACCAAACCATAGAGAAATACCAATACTTTACCATCACCTATATTTACACCTATATATGAACATACATAAATATGCAGAAATCTATTACATTTTTATATTAAAACCAGCTGACAGACACATATTACTTTTTATACTGGGGTCTTCTTCATTTCCTCTCTCTGGTCAATGAAACTACTCTACAATCTGTAGCAGCAGGTCTTTCAAACCAGGCCAACGATCTACTATTCATGACAGTAATGAAGGGTTGGGCCATGGCTTTCTGCTCATCAGCCGCTTCAGAGGTGGTGGCAGTTCTCTGGCACCAGTCACAGATTCTTTAGGTATATTTGGTTATGGACGAGGAACAGGCAAAAGGCTCAGTAGCAGAGAAGCCACAAATGGAAGGGACCAGAGAGGCTGGACGATGCTCTTACCCAGGGAGAGGAGGCTTCTACAGGTGTGGTAGAAACGTGCTGGCACTTACAGAAGTCTGTAAAGTGTAAACCACTGCTGTTTACTTTCCTATGATTTAATAGTGAACTGTCGTTTCCATGGCTGTTCTTCTGGCACAATTCACCCAGCAATAAATTTACAAGAAATTGTAAATATTTATTTTAAAAGGAAACATCTAGGAGCTGCAAAGGCCAAGAAATGCTGGCCCAGCTCTTCAGCTGGTATAAATTAACATGGTTCCATTGTCTCCAGTGCAGCTACGCAGATGTACACTGGGCAAGAAGCTTCTTCTCAAGGTTACATTTTACTTCAAAGCTCAGGATTTTTATCCTCATGAACTATACAGTCAAGAACATGTCATTGGCTAATTTTTTTAGGTTGTTTTCCCAAAAACTTTATTTAAATGCATTTTTGGCTTGTTTTAGATATTCCTAAAGCTTATACCAACTATGGCAAAGTTCTGTGGTCTTGTAAAGCTTCACTTCAGCTGCGATTAAGCCTTCAGCCAGCCTTTGTTTAGGCAAAAGAGGACATATGTTTAAATGCCAAATTCAGCCAGTTGAACAGTTGTAAAATTAAGCACAAATATGATTTACTGCATACTCGTATCTTGTCCTATAAACGTCCCATACTGCTTGTTATATTCTGACAGTCTTTAAGCTGTTTTATGGGCACACACCCAACATAAATTTGTCGCTAAAGGTTCGCTAAGATGAGCCAACCTTCCAAAAAAATATATTTGATTAGAAAAGTGAAAGGATGCAAGCAATACCCTCGGGGGGGAAAGGGGGGGAGAGAGAGAGAGATCAATTGCCCGAAGATGAGTATTTTGTTTGACACTAATGACTCTCATGAGGGTCACCTTATGACATAAACCAGTAACCTTATGTTTGGGGAATACAGAGGCATTAATACATTTGGTAAATTGGAGAAACAGACTGAGTCCATAAGATTACATTCATTGAAGTTGACTGAAAAGTTCTGTGCTTAGAAAGGAGAAATTGAATGCCTAAATCTAAAACGTCAAACAATCAGCTATGCAGCAGTACTGCAGAAAAGAAATAGGACTTACAGTAGGCCACAATTGCACACCTCTATAATGTGACACTGAGGAAAAACTAACGTCATTCAGGAATGCATTACGAGTATCATATATAAGACGGAGAACGTAATTATCCCGTCCTACTCAGTGCTAGAGTAAGGCATCAGGTAGAGTGCTGTGTCTAGCCCAAGCACCCCTCTAAGAGAGACTGACAGACTGGAGAGCGGCCAGAAGAGATCATGAAGACATATAAGAGATTTATCACAAAGAACCTATGAGAAGAAGGTTGAAATAGTAGAGGTTGTTTAGTCTAGAAGAGAGAGGACTGAGGGGAGACATTGAAAGCCTTCAAATATATGAAGACTATTATAAACAGGACAGAGATCAAGGAAGGGCAACAACGTGCTTAATTTTTAGCCAAGAAGAATCCTGGTTTTATATTTTTTTAAAAAAGCTAGCTTTAAGACCAAATGGACACTGGAAGGGATACACTTAAGGAGATCGTCAAGTCCCTGTCACGGGACATTTCAGAACAGACTAGCAAACACCTCTCAGGTATAGGTACAGTTGATTTTGCTTCAGAGTTGGAGCACAGACTCCCCTGGTTATGTACAGATGCAATTCTATAAATATATAACATATGTTGCAAACATCGTAATTTTAAACACAGTTCTTTAAACAGAGTTAAAACCAGAAGGCATATCTACACTGCAAAGTTATGATTCAAATGTGTGTAAGGGTTTCAGAAGTAGTTTTAGACTAAGGGACAAACAAAACCCTAGACATTCTCCCAGGAAGAAAATACAAACCAAACCACCAAGTTCTCAGGGTACCTTTCAGATTATCCACACTCCTTCCTTTCTCTCTCTGTTTTTATTTTTTCTCTTGCCACACCAAATTCATGATCTCTGTACTATATTCAAGGCAAAATAAATCATACTGAACATTTGGTAAATACCTTCAATACAATTTATATTTAGAAAACTGGATAGGGTTATTCCAGCATCTGCTTTTTGGTAGTGCCTACAGCAGAACGACAGAAAATACCAACTACTCTGGTTATGGATTTGTCAAGACAAATTATGTGAACTTATTTTACCATCAGTCTGACTTACAGAGAAAACGGTCAGTCAGTAAAAACAGAGAGCACCTCTCGACTGCCAGCACAGGTGGGCACAGAGGCAGCATCCTAAACACTAAGCAGAATATGCTGTTTGCTTCATACCTGACCTAGATGAAACACTTGTACATTTTTAAAGGATGGAATGACTGAAATTTATGAAATAATCATACTCTCACTTTGTCGAGCCAGTCACATTTATTTCCCAGTGAAAATCTGAAAGTGTGGGTAAATTGGTTTCAAATGTTATGGACTTATGCCTCTTTAAAATATAAAACCTTTTCCACTTCTGCAGTCCTTTTAATCTTAGTGACTTTTGCACAGTCTTATCAAGTCAACACTTCAAAAGTAAACATTGAATTAATTCAATTTTCTAAAGAAAGAGAAACCTAAAAAGAAAGCTAAAACCGAGACGGATATAGAACAGGAGTGAAAGTAACTGCTTCAAGAAGTCAAACGAAGGAATTTTTTTCTAAATCTATACGGACACAATTTTCAGTCATGAAGAAAGTTATAACTGCCAAAAAAAAAAAAAAAAATCTTTAACTTACTGCTATCTGTTGCATGAGCCAACTGTTTCATTCTATAAAATCACTTCCCAGCTTTCTGACATCCATACACTGTTCATCGGTAAGGAGAGGAATCTTTCCATTTCAGGAACTCCGCTTATTTATGCTAGTCTCTAGTGAACTGTTAAATCTTTCTGCTGCTCCTGGTTTCAAAAGCCTTCCTCGCTCCAGCTCTCCCTCACCCTCTCTCAGCAGCCTCACAGAGCTGGGCTCAGTGCTAGTCCATCGGCACAGTTAAAACCAATTTCAGTGATGATATGGCAGTTTGTACTAAATGCCTTTTCAGTATCAGCCGAAGTCTATCGGAGTCCTCAGTCGGAAGTCACAGCAGCATACTGCCTATAAAAGACATCGGTCGAGATACCAGGCTTAATTCCACATTTCTGTCTTACTTAGCAACATGCCTGTGTGCCACCAGATGTCGCAGTGACCGACTCAACAGGGAGCCCTGCAAAAACAGGGGGTCCTCCCACTCGCAAATTGACTGTGTGGGTTTGTGTTAACTCTCTCTTCTATGAGATACCACGCACCTGACTACTTCAGGACTATTTAGTCTTTGATTAGTAAAAGATGTCACTCAAAATGCTAAGACTTATTATAACAACTGTTAAATATATATACACACATATATAATAATTTTTTATATATATATATATAATATAACAACTGTTAGAATATGTTGTTATATTGTTGGTAGCTTCTATGAGCTACCAACATTACAACGACTTTTTAAACAGACCAGGAGGACATCACAAGAGGTGTTCAGATTGGTTTACAGAAAGCGTCCCCTCTGGGCTCTCTGAAAAGCACCCTTTGTTACTTCAAAACAGTTTCTGAACAGGAGAGTAATCAACCACAGACCCTGATGAACCTCAAAAACTGGAGTTACTCAGTACACCACCAATAAAAGAACTTTCCTCGGTGCTTAAAAACCAAGAAGTTGAACAGCACAGGCTCTGCAGTAAGCCACCTGCAAGACCAAATCTAAAGGTCCTGCTTTTATTTTAACTCTTCTTACTCAGTCAAACCACCCTGCCTAATAACTCCTCTTGCCTGACTACTAAAATGGACAAAACCACAGAGGACAACTGCTATTTTAGGCCCAAAGAGATTGATTTACCAACACCGTAGTGTTATTATTTTCTCCAACAGTTGGATGAAAATTTTATAAGGTGGTTGCAGGCTGTAGATACAAATCAAGCTGGTATGAACTGGGGACAATAACATTTGCTTATTTAAAGTTTTTTCTTCCAAAGGACAACAGCCATTTGAAATGAGTTCACATCAGCCCAGGTTGGTCATTAACACGCCCAGCACTGAAACGTTCACACCGTAGCTGACAACTTGATCATCACCAAATATAAACAGCTAGTGGTTTTGTTTGCTTTAAATATAACACTTGTTATCCTGATCATCTCAACCATTAAATATCGAAAGGAATGGCTTTTTCTTTGGCCAGGAAAAGGGGAAGACGAGGCGGCACTGAGCACCGGAATAGGCTGGCCATATATATAGCTTCCACTTGGAAGGGACCGACTGCTCGGCCATCCCAGTAACCTTCTGCCAGCCCTGAGTCAAGCTGGCTCAATGCCACGGGAATTGAATCCGATGTCTCAGCTCCCCTGCCACAGCTGTCATGGTAACTATCCCTGTACCTGCAGCCAGAAAAAGCCTTCGCTTCCACATTCAGGCTTCTACACGGAATGCTACTATAAATGGGTTAAAAAAAAAAAAAGTTAACTCACCAACAGGAATTTCTATCATGCTTTACAAGTCTCAGAGCTCTTTTTTCACCTTTTTTTTTTTTTTTTTAATTCTTATACTATTATTTGGCACAAAGGCAAAAGCCTGGGTTTTATCTCTGTTTATTATTATTAATTTATTTGAGTGGAAAAACTGCATGAGGTTAAACAGAACATAAGGATTCCAGTGAGGAAGCTTGTGCAACATCACTTGACCATCCTGTACTTGGTACAAGAGCCAAACCCAGCCATTCAGAACATCAAGTATTTAATCTGATGTTATGTGCAGTTACAGGAGAAGGCTTGTCCTCCATTTTCATGTGCTTAAATGAAAGATTTTTCATTTAAGAAAACTACTAGGATCATCTGAGTTGATCTTAAAGATAACATGGTTCAAAGAATTTCACTCAGTAATTTCTGAGCCAAAACTGTAACCTCTGTCTGAACATCAGCTCTGGGCAAATACTAAATTTTGACTCATTATGTCCGATTTAATCTCTTTCAATGGCTAATCATCCTCATTCTTAAAATTTCTATCCAGTTTGTGGTCTGAATTGGGCTAATTTCAAATTCCAAACAAATGGATACTCGTACGCTATCTATTGAGGTAATAAAGAATCCTTATTACTATAAATGTCACTACCTACAGGTATCTTGTAGATAACAAGGAACTAACCTTTCTTTTAGACAAAGAACATAAATTAACCTTTTAAATATCTAACTGCAAAGGAGTTTTTCAAAACCTCTAATTATGCAGTGCTTTTCTCTATGTTTTATCAGCATCCCTCTTTTTCAAAGCCCATTTGAATACTGTTGAAAATTTTAGCCTTCAAGATATTACCTACAAGAATTCTGAGTTTTGATCTCATTATGCACATTTCTTGCCTTGCTTCTCATAAGGATGAGATTTTTTCTCTCTATTTCTAAAGTAGCGTTTTTAAATTGAATCTGAGGGTTTGACATAATTCAAATATGCCACTTTTAAACGACCATAAGCGACAATGAGCTCAAGACAAGCTCAGTATTGCATAGAACCAAGCCATAACAGTGTATTCCCACATACTTTTTGTATCAATGCAGGATTTAATATGAAACCTTTGAGTCATTAGGAGGAGAAATTTCAAGCGGTTCAGTTCCAGATTTAGGATTTTCTACTCTTTACATAAGAGGACATTTAAATAAACAAACATGGATTTCACAGTAAAGTTGACATGAAAAACTATGCTTTGCATCAACTTCAGTGAAATAAAAGATTACCTTGTAAACTGACTCTGGACAAATACTGTTTTGTTTTGTTTTTTTAATTGACGTCTGCTATCTAATTCAGACAACAGGAACGTACAAGCGCCCTAGAGAATCCCCCAGTGCCCTTCTGAGCAGTGCACCTCCAGCAGTCAGTACCACGTGGATTCTCATACGTCTAGTCGTGAAAATCTCATTGCAGCTATATAGATTTAACTTTGAGGAGTCGTTCCTACTAAAGCTATGACAAGATACGCCATGCCCTCTTGAACTGTACCGATAAATATAACTGCTTACATATAAAGTGCACATATTTTTAGCACACATTTGCCATATGTAACCATACACCAATAAGACTGATTTGCTCAGCGAAGTGAAGGTTACATTTCCTTGCTAATATTTACTTGGTAGTCATTCCTATTTTGATAACACGAAGTTAAAAAGTTATAGGAAAGAAATTACTTAACTGTCCTTTGAAATACCTTAATATCTCTTCCTATTTAACTAGTCTATACTTAATAAAAATTTTAAAAAGAAATAACATTTAAAGGTATCAAAGCGTGGTCATTTTATACCTGCCAGAGCTCAGAGGTGGACTCAAGTAATATTAGCCCCTTACTGCTGGCTCCATACAGGTCTGATTCATGCAAAATTGTCATTGCAATGAGACCCCGTCTCTTTGGGATCTGCAGGTCCCCGTACTTCCCTCTGTCTCTATGCCACCCCCTGGACTGGAAGTATTTTAGCTGTATCAGCAGAGTAAATATGCCTGTAATGGGTATAACGTGGACTGCTTTGAGTATCACTGCATCACATCGCAATACACACAGCTTTGTGCAACAACAGACCAGAACTGGGCATCAACGGAGAAGAAGGGAAAACATGGAACATTTAAATAAGGCAGGCATGTAGGACACTTAAAAAATACTAGAGGTTTTTCTTAATGGGTAGAACTATCAGTCCTGAAACACACTTCTATTCTGCTTTGCCTTCCCCCCCCCGCCCCCCGAATCCCTTAAATAAATCACTGATAACTGTTTAGTCAATGTCCAGTATAATTTTAACACTCTAAGAAACTGACCTTATATTGAAATTGTAGAAATCATAGAACAGTCTAGGAAGAACCTCTGGAGATCATTCCTTCCAACCTTCAGTTGAAAGCAGGGCCTTAGATGAGGTTATCCAGGGCTCTGTCAAGGCAAGTCCTGAATACCTCCAGCAAGGGAGATTCCACCAATTCTCTGGACAAACTTCTCCAATGTTTAATTCTTCTCATAGCGAAAAATTTTATTCCTATTGCCAGACAGAAATTCACCTAAAGGAACTTGTGCCCATCGCCTCTTGTCCTGTCGCCATGCATCCTTGTGAATACAGTGACTACCATTTACATATTAAAAGACAGTGATTAAATATATACTGTGTTCCAAGTTAAAAGGGATTACCCAAAATTTGAAGGAAATAAACGAAAAGGAGCATCAACCAGAGGAGCACACACTTTTCTTACTCTCCTGCCTGTATGCTATATCCATACCTGGAAATCGAGACATGCAGAGCTAGGATTATAGCTGAGTCAGCAGGATCTCATTTCAGAACCCACTCATGAGACTTGTATCAAGTAAGTTTGCAAGAACACCGCTATTAAAACAGTTATTTATCTCATCTGAGTGCATGAATCTGTACGCATCTATTTTTTTCCTAATACTACCTATTTAAGAAAAAACTGGCATTATTAGCACTGCCTTCTTCATAAATCTGAATAGTAAACATTTCCTTTGATCTCATGTGGAAATGGTCAAAATCTGGTAGTGCTTTTTGCTGCTGACATTTTACCTAACGTTCAATCCAAAGGAAAAGTGTCATTTTTCCCACAGACTTCTACTGCCCTCTGTAGGATTATTTTAAATAAAATACTAGGAACAAAGTAGAAGAAAAAACTAGAAAGAAAGCATGTGAGCCTGTCACATTACTGCATCACTTCATAAACATACCGGAGACAGCATATGAAGTTGACGTTTCCTATAGCTTCATGAGGTTAGGGATTTGATGGACTGTGGATGCAAGTCAGGAAGTAATAAACAGAATATTCCCATACAATGTTACCAGATTTTTGAGACTGCAAAATGAAAACTGAGTGCCCGAAGGTCAGTGAAGACAGCGGATATAAGAGGGTGTATGGAAGTAGTCAAAACTACCCACCATTTTTCAGAACTGCAGGCTGCTTTCAAAGCATGTCTCAAAAGACTCTCAGCGTGTAGCTAAGCAAAACACTGAAAAAAATTCATGAGAAAATCTACTGTATCAAAGTCTTTACTGAAGTCGTATGCTTTAATATTTAAGTTTCATTCTTGATACTACCTAGGACACAGTTCTGCTCCTTCTTGCCGTGGACAAAAAAAATAGATTTCTTTATTCTAAATTACACATGCAAATAAAATTTTGGCTATTTTTTATTTGGTGATCATATTAGACAATTAGAAGGATATGGTAACGTGGAGCCTCAAGATAACTAGTAATTAATAATTTATATACAGGCACAGAAATGCAAAGCTCATTTGCCTCTCTACGTTCCTTAGAAATGTTTTTGATAATTTAGATGAGTTCAGTAGTGACGTTGGGAGATGGCTGATGCTTTTCATGCTATAGTACGCTTGTGGCGTTAAAGGATATTAAAGGACAAGAAAGTAAACCAAAGGTATACTTACATATGCATGGGCTAAATAACTCTGACAATTCAGAAGTGAATTAAAAGGCTCCAATTGTATGAAGGAATTATGATGACATCAAAAATCACAAGCCTGAGTGGCTCATTATTTCCCCACAATCCAAAAATGCAATTAGACTTTAATTGCATTTTTCTTAAGAAAAAAAGCCTGCAACAGCAATTACACACATTAAAATACCCTGCCTAGAATGCTACTGCAATTATAAATGGCTAATCACTGTGACAATAAATTAAAAAATGTACCATACCGTGTTACCATTTTATGACACGAGAAATGAGGGCACTGAAATTCCTGTAAGTTTGAAGGGAATTTCACATATAAACTGTGGGGCTAACTCCAAAAAGCAAGTTAAACCTACCATGCTCTAACCTCAAAGAAGGTGTCCATAGGACTGAACTAGGTGTCTAAGGCATCCTTACTAGAGAAAACGTATCCTTTCTCCACATCTTGAAACTGGTGTCAGACAGCACGCCAAGATTGAGAAAGCAAAACAAAATACTGAAGACACAACGTAAGTTGTGGGGAAGTGAGACCTGCATCTCTTTATGTGTACTCCTTTGCTGAGTACGTATGCATCTCACAACAAACGTCCATGAATCCAAGAATCTCATATTTTTATGCAACAGTGTAATTGTTTCCAATGTTACATAAATCCTTTCCCCAAGATTTCTAGAAAACCAGGGGTCTCATCATTAATTGACTAATGGAATCTTTCAAAAAATCTAGGTTATTTATTTTCCAGTAGCTAGCTAGTCGTCCATGCTCCATTTACTATCCTTTTCATTTCTGATGTATTCTGTTTCAATTAATGCACTTTCATTGCCATAAGACACAGACGATTGACTAACAAGACAATTCACGTTTGGAGGGAAAGGCCACAGATTAATAAAAGCTGAAAATTACAACCTACTTTGTAAGAAATTATTCAAATGTACACTGAGGGCTACCTTCTGTCACAAAGTGACCACTCGTGCCAAAACAGTCTGCCAAAACAGGCAGATTTCTCTTTCTCCCATTTCCTTCTCCAAAAACACGCAATGGAGCTAGTGCTGGGTAAAGAGATGAAAACTTACCAAGACTGGAACACAACGTGGTCATGGAAGTCTCATTTCCTTTGGCAAAATAGAGGATATGGTTCAGAAAACTTGAATTGTCTTAGCACTTTGACAATAAACTTTGTCTGGCAATGTTACAATTAACTTAAAATAAGCCAAAAATTTGTCAGACCAACTGCTTTTGTTTCTCATGGATGCAGACCAACTTTGTGTCATGATTGTATTTTTAAGTAAAGTTCAAGTTCAACTTACATAAGCCCTCATTATTTTTTTTTGAAGACCATAATTTATGACTGGAAATTTTGACCAGAGCAAAATTCTGAGTATTTAATGCAACTTATGTAGGCTGTCAACCTAAAAACCAACCCTTTTTCTTTCAGTCATTTGTAACATTCATAGGAAGCAGATGATCTTGTATGCTTCTTCAGCAACTAGTTTATCTTTCTGAAGCGAGGGGTTGCAATGAGGAATGAGGGTTCATAGAACTGTCTGCCTAAAAGCAGTTGATACTTAAGTTACTCAATTGACAAATTATTGTTATATCTCTGTATGTGTGAAGACTTTTCTTTTTCCTTTCTTCTTTTTCTCTTTTTTTTTTTTTTCTTATTTAGTAATCTTGGTAAACTGAGAAAAAGCCAAGATAGTTCGAGTTCTCTCTTCAATGCAGCCTAACAGTGTACCATCCATACGCAGGTAAGGATCATCTAGCCAACCAACGCACACGTCAAGACGAGACACATCCCACACTGCGTCTCCCCAGTCCAGCAGTTAGGGGACACGAGCAAAAGAGGAGAGTATCGACAAGGAGGAGACAGAGGGAGACCGGGGAGATATTACACAGGAAAACTAGGTTTCATCGCTTCTACTGCTCATGCCCTAACTTGTCAGCTTGTTCTTTTAACTGAAAGCCAGATCTAATTCAGATTTAGAGAAGACTATTACATGCTGTTGTTACAGTTAAATCGTTACTGTTTACATAGTGTATGTTCTAAAATAGTAAGCATGGATTTACCAAGGTAGTATGCTGCTAATTTATTAGCATATTATGCTTATATATTATAATATAATATAATTATAATAATTATATTATCCAGCTGTGAATGTAATTTTCTTCTTATACAAGGTCTGATCAGGGTGATTCAGAATGTCCGTGGAGGATGCTGAGGACCCTCCGTTGCCATCATTACAAGATGAGGTTTTGGGCTGTAATGGCTAGATGGGGTAATATTCCAAAATCTAATGACATGCAGTCATAGGACAAGTTTCTAGGGAAGGAAAAACACAATTTCCTGAAAAGAAACAAGCATGAGAACCACAGGCAAGCTGAACCAGACCAGTATTTTTCCCTCAAGCAAAATCCTCATTACTGTTAATAGAAGTCATGCACATACATCAAGGAGACTTGAGCCTAAAGGGTGCGACTGCCAAGTCACTGCAAGAAGATTGTACTGAAATCCAATGCTGATCTATCTTTGTAAGCGCAATGACTTTGTTAAGGATTCAGAATTAGCTGCCAGCCTACGCCAACAATTTGACCGTATCAGACTAGAGTGATTTGCTCAGTTCTCACCAGTCACATCCCCCAAAACTCCGCTGGTAAATGCTGCGTTATAGAGCTCAGTGCTGCAAACTCAAGCTACTGAATGCTGTCGGATGACTAGCTTAGTGAATGGACACAAAGTCAGTCAATGTCATTCAAAAAAGCAGCTCTTCAGACAGAACAGGGTGCTTAGCATTTCTGATGCACTGCCATAGACACGGTTCCACTGCAACATTTATAAAACTGTAACATGTTCCTGCCTTCAAACCCTACGCTATATGATTCTTAAAATCAGATTTAAATCATGTACTTTGGTAACTTAAAGGATCTTCCACAACAGTGGAGGAAAGGCAAGCAAATGGTACTATTTATCATATAAAAACACTGAAGAATTCTTTAGTGGTCATTTTGCATTCCCGCCAAACTACTCATCAAAATGTCTTATTTTTTGATTAATTCACTCCCCCTTATCTGTGCTTGAAGCAAAATGGAAAAACGTGTTTTACCAGTGCCAGTTTTTCTCGAAGCTATTTTTCGCATGTACCTTCAGGACAGTAAGTCACATCTTCAGTTACAGTAAAGTAGGACTATACCTTTTTCAAGAAAAGCCAGCTGGGTTTTGGACTGTAAATGTCATGTTTACAACATACAGCTTTGACATAGTCTTACAACTTCTGGAGCTTAATGGAAAATTCAATTTCCCCCGAACGAAGCCACTGTTAAGAAAAATCTGAGGATGCCAAAATCTCAGGTGCTTACCTTTGTCATTGTTACTTGTTGGTGTTGGAGGGGGAAGCCCAGGCTTAGATTTGTCGTAATTGTTAAAGCTCTGGCTGCGTCGATTGTTGGCACTAATAGAACCACGAGCTTTGGCCTCACTGCCTGCAGCGGACACCCTCGTGGTGGGGCCTGGAAGTCTGATGAAAGAATTACAATATGATTAAATATATTTAAAAAGTGCTCTGGGAAAGGAACTATGGAATACCATGCATAAGCTGAAAAGAAAAGGATCAATACCACAAGTATATACTCATAACAGTCTTTGTTCTTTTATAAGAACAAATCAAAAAATCATCCTAGATGAAAAACATATGGGAAACAAGCTACAGTCTGAATTGGTTTACATCAGAAAAAAATACCCTGAACCGAAATTAATGGTCACTTGCCATAAATCTTGTGACTCAGAATTAGTTGCAAGTAAATTCAGTGGAGCAATACCACTGGTACAAGGTTAAGACTAAGTGAGACACTACTGTTCTTAAACCAGATTGCTGGACATTTATATTATATGCTGGACACATAAGGGCTACCCTTATTTTGGAAATAACAATGAGACAGAACGTGGCTGCCTTTTCCCTTGTAGAGAAGCACATCACATCTCTGCTCTGAAAGCTACAAAGCCTAGCAGCCAAGCCCAGCAAAACTTTAACTTGGTTTAATTATTTGAGCCTATAAAAATCACACAAAGCTTAAGTTCCCCCTCTTAGGGCAACCACATTATCTGTGAGCTGGTATAAGCCCCTGGTTTAAACTGGGTCAATCTCATCCAGCATTTCCTTACCGTAGCCTGTATTTACAAGATTTAGCTGTTTACCTAGGAAAAAAACGTAGTTAGAATTCTGGAGTAAGAAAGACAGGGAGGGATACTACTTTCATGCTTTTCAGGCAAAAGGGGAGGGGGAAGACTCTTCTACAAAGCCCAACGGAATTAGGAAAACCACTGGCATCACATCTCAGAACAATATGTGTGCTTGAGTCCTTCAAAGTCAAAGTTCATACATAAAGTTTCCATGTTTGCACTGTATTTTGTGCACTAAGGAGCACATATATCTACACTCCAAATAGATGAAATATTAAAAATTGAAAAATCTGGTAGTTGCTCAAACTGCATTCTGGAGAGAGTTAGTGAAACAGCTCACTGTTTTGAAAAGCAAGGATACCACATTAAAGTCTAAGAGATAGAACCAGTTCATGTCACCTACAGTAGCAATGAAAGGGAACACTCTTTGCCGTCTCTGTACCTTCTGTACAGTAGAATCTCTTTAAAACTTCTTTACATAAAACACAAAAAAGTAATTGTCTTAAATAACTTGTGCCAATAATAGGCTAAAATGAAGAAGGCCCAGTTGTCAGAGAGAATGGGCATGCAACCGACCAAATCGCCGTTGTGCCTATGGGAAGGAAGAGAAGCCAGGGAAGGAGTCTGGCAGTGCTTCCTAAATAAACTGACTTCTCCAAGACCAGTGAAGAAATCGGAAATATGAAAAGAAACATAAAGGAAAAGAGCAAAAATGTCAGCAGCTGCATGCACATGCTTTCAAAGCTCAAAAGAGGGTAAGACATAAGGGCACCATTCAAATACAAAACCAAAAATTAATTTACAAACTCAAACCACCACAGATCCGGCACAGCACATCATGGTTCTGAGGTTGACTTTGCTGAAGCCTTTTAGACGAGCCCCTCAATTTATCCAGCCTTTTTCAACACTGGGGGGTGCTAGAAAGTTGTACATACTCATCGCTGCAGCAAGGTGTAAATGAGAACACCCCAGAGATGCTTCATCCACTGTAGAGGAGACTACACGGGAAGAAGCAGAGGCAAACCAGGGACAAATGCTGTTCTTCAGAAGTTGGAAGTCACCATGACAAGGAAGTTCATTAAGAGTTTGTTTTCCTTAATAGGAAACGAGCTAGGTTTCCTACAGGTAGGAAGGATGCACAAGATACCTCAGCTGAAAGTTTCTACCCAGTGATAAAACATTGTGAGTACGGGCCAACCACTGCAGGAAGGCTGCTAGAGCCCCCGGTACTGGGAGGGGAGTTTTCTAGCAGGGCTTGGCAGGAGGGAAGGGATAATGTTCTTCTACCAATGGGTAAGAAAAGGCTCCCCACACACGCCCACACAGGTTTTGCAAATCTGTCACTTTTTAAAGTAAATAAAGCTACTCAAACCATGTGACCACTCAAGAAATGACAAGTTTTCGATTCAAGACAGTATTGTCACTGCCAATAAAAACATACCGAGAATAAAAAACATACGTGCTAAAAACACTCTTGAAGAAGATATCATTTCTCTTAGACTTTTTTCCCCCCCGGTAGCTTAACTGACTGATTTTAAGCTCCTGCTTTTGGTATTAGGCCAAGATATTTCACAGCAGTGCCTGTGAAATCTAGGGGAAAAAAAAATAGGTTCAGGGAGACGTTTCTAGCTTCTTGCTATTGGAGACAAGGTACTGAGCTCGGAGAATACTCTCCATTACTGCACTTCAGCACCTCTTCGAGGCAAATACAAATTGTCAAGCCGTAATTAAGATCAAGAGAGAAATTGAAAAGGAAACATGGGACATTTTAACAGGTGTTATACTGCAGACCTTCACTGTTGTCATAGAAGAAATAAGATGGGGGAAATAAATCCAAAGTATATAGCAGAACTAACAATCTATACAAACTTGCCAAGCTGAATAAAAATCATTAGTAACAGTTCACAAGCTTAGCAAAAATGGTATAGTATAGTTTACCAATGTATAACTATATAAAAATTCCTAGTAAAACATTTCAATATATTATAGTAGTAAAAGTAAACATGATTAATAACCACTTTAATAACACAGCAACCCTTATGATCACCAAGATGAGATGGGCACACAAGCTGGCATGCAAGTCATGCTGGGGTTCAGGAAAAAAATTGATGGAAATACCTATGAATCATTTTCAGGGAGATTAGACGTGCTCAGCTTCAGAGCGCTGGGGAGTGCCGGAGCTCTGATGAGACAGACCCACACGGTGCTGTTTGGGCTCACATGGTGCATGTGATGCTCTCCTTACTAGCTAAGACACTTGCCTGACGCTAGCTTCAGTGATACAGATCTAAATACAACTAATACAGATGTGTACAGTGGGGAGAGAACTCCAGAACCATGTTTTGTTCTCAAAAGCAGAAGCTCATAAGGACAAGAAAACCAAATTATTTTCTTGCGGGCCAAAATGCATTCGACACGTTGAAAAAAAGAAAAAAATTAAAATCCGTCTAACACTTCCACGTTTCAGCTGTTTGTAAAAAGCCTAGTTACAAACAAGGAGGTAAATATTTTCAACGGGAACCTTAAACATGCATCCAGAAATATTGCAAAAGGATTATTCATGCTTTGCAGAAGATGAAGAAATGCTAACCTAGAAGACTTTTTCTGACCAAGAGTGAATCGGATGATTTTGCTTTGGGATGGGTCCCTGGGAGATGCACTGTATGACAGGAAAGAAAAAGCGGAAGATAACATTGAACAAAGAAACTTTTTTTTTTAAGCCAGTGAACTTAGTAACTAGCTTTAGGGAGGAAAGAGTTTTTATGAATTTCACAGGAAAAAAAAGCTTCTTGCCTAAGTATAACTTGTATGTCAAAACTCCCAAAATCTGAAATGAATTAATTTTTATAGAGTAATGAACATGCAATTCTGCATGCAAACCCCAACTTTATTACTGTTTTCTTTCTCGGTCTTTTATTATATGTATTTTTCTGCAGATTCTGAGCAATTTCACTTTGGTATATACTAAGAAAACATGACATTTAAGACCTTCGGGTTACATATTTTTAAATTATTTGAAACCCAGCACAATGCGCACAATGGACTGAAAATATCACAGCAATATTCAAATGGTACCATGCATCTCTGCATGTTTTTGACAGAAAAGTTGCAGAAATATGTTCAAATACATCTTTGTTTTACAGTAATTATTTCCTGTACAAGTTTATATATGCTGTAGCAACACTGTGTTTTTCAATTATACAAAAATATTGTTTACACCCAAAACGAGCATGATTCATGAAGAAAGACATAAGCAAAAACCAAATAAGCTCTCAGTAGTCTCACTTGGAAGGCCTCATTTAAACTGTTTATATTCCTCATAAAGCAGCACTTAAGCTAGTGTTCACCTTAATATGTGTTATTTTAACACAAATAAGCCTTAACTTAATTTGAGATATTTAAAAAAAAAAAAAAAAGCCTTCATACTTGAGTAATTGTGCAATTATGGCTTCAGCCTTTAATCCTGCCCACTTATGCCCACTAAAACCCCCACTCTCTTAGCAGTGGAAGGGTCAGACAAGCAGAAGGCCGTACATGCATCCCCGGTAGTACTGCCTTCATAAATTGCTTTTATTCTAACCTGGAAAGAGCACCCCTAGGATTAAAGACATTCAAGGGACCAAGATTCTCTCTACTTATTTGTATTCTGATCTAGGAGCATCAACAAACACCAGTTGCGAAAATTATTTTTCATGTAAGCCAGCAGCATATTATTTTTGACCAATAAGCCTAGATTTGATTTTGACTGTCACCAGCCGTGATGAGCTCTATTTCTTTTACCACTGTCAGAGCCTTCCACTTCTTAGGACTGAAATTCTTGTAAACTAGAACCGAAGTCGGTTTTCACGTGCCCAAGGCATATATTCTGTAGTGGCAATGATATACGTGGTTTGCAAGTAGAAAGAAGCAAAAGGAATACTGGGAAAAATGTCCTTATAAAATACCGTGGTTACTTGGTCTAGCAGGTATTTTACACCCATTGAACTGCATATTTCCAGCACTGAGAACATATTTAAGCACATCTGTTTTGATTTCCAAAGGCGTGAAGTCAATTGCCACCCAGCACTCAATTTCCAACACACTCTTTATTCTAGAGTAGAACTAAGGAAAGAAGTTTCTTTGGCTTCTGAAGACCTTTAGCAAGAAGAAAAAAAGAAATAAACAATGAAAAAAACCAACTTAAAGGAAATTTCCCCACCTTGACTGCATTTCTGGTTGTGCTTTGAACTGATGCTGCGCAGCTTGCGGGGGCTGTTGGCACGGAGTCTGGAGCAAAGCTGGCACCTGCTGCTGCGGTACCCCGACCTGGCACTGGGATGGAGGCCCTGCTTGCTGGGACACTGGGGGAGGTTGCTGGGATGGATGGTGGTGTGGTTGCTGTTTCTGTGGCTGCTGTTGCTGTTGCTTGTATCGAGATAAACTGAAGAAGAGGCCCAAGATGGCCTTTAGATTCCCATTCCTGATTTCTGTAAGGCAATGTTCAGAATCACTCGTCAGCCACCAGTTGTCGTTCCTCGCTGACAGTACAGCGGGTCAGCCACTGCACTCTTCATAACGCGGTCTGAACTCAATTCCTTTAGGATATGACAGGCTTTCTGCACATCTAATCGGCATTACAGCTGATTACCAGTGAGCACCAACTACAAATAAAGAACTAATTTCTCCCCTGCGGTGACTGCACCATGTCTTCCACTTCTGCTGTAGCCTGCGTGTTAACGCCAGTGTGCTTAAAAAGATAGTTCCTTTAAACTAAAGTAACCAAACCAACCAAAAGAAAAACCCCACAAGAAGTGTATTAACAACATCACACTGTAAGTGATTACTCAATTATCACACAGTATACTGTCATTTCTGGAATATCAGACTAATTGTTTCCACTAAGAAAATCTGATACAAGTTTTGCACTAGCAAAAATGATTATTGGGTGAAATAGCTGTATTAAAACAGATAATTACCAGTTTGATACTATCACAAGCTAATAAAGAATGGATACCCTACGTACCTAAAGATAGCTTAACAGTGAATGCATAAACGTTTCAATTCCTAAAAGTCATCCTGTTCTTCTGTGCAATATCAAATGCAAAAATGTAAAAACAAACAGAAGTACAAAGATAAAGACATGTACCAGAACATGCAGTTAACAGCTGTATCATAATTAATATGCAAAAGCGCCAAGTCAGTCTTGCAGACAACCTTAATAATGTACCATGACACAATTATTTAGCATGTTTAATTTCCTAAATTAAAAAAGTGAATTAAAAAAGCTACATCAAACAGCTGAACTTTTGCATGCACTGTATAGAACACCTGAACTAATAAAACTTACTGTTGCTCTATGCTTTTAAATCCCTCCACATAGATTAGTGCCAGAGGGGAAGAAAAGGGTACGTGTCAAGACAGTGGCCAAGCACAAAAGTGAGAATCAGAATTTTAATTTCTGTTCCCAGTTCTGGCTGAAAGGTTGTTCTGACTTTGTAATGGGCCCTGCTCTACCCTTTATTCCCTCTCCCAGCCACATTTCTGCTCGTATTGCTCATCTTTGCTGTGTAAAAATCTTCTGTTCTTAACCCCAAGCCCTTTACCCAGCAAATCTCAGGCTCACGGCTTAAAAATTTTGCTCCCCTTTCTCTACCAGCTTCCAGCTTTGGTCTCCTTGTCTACCCGTGCCTCAATCTACCTTTTCTTGCTAGCCACTAATCTAATTTATTTTCTTCCTTAATTTTGTTTTGGCCCACGACCATCTCCTCAGCAACTCCTAGACCTTATCTAAGTGGTCCTGGTCATCACCCAGGCCCAGGACGTTCCTTTCCTTTCCTCTCCTACTTCTTGACTAAATTTCCTTACCGATTTTTTCCTCCCTGCAGTCTGGCCCCTCCACCACTGCTCTTTCCCATCACTGCCCCTGTTCCCTTGTTTAAATGATTATCAATCCCAGGGCCCTTCAGCAGCCATTCTCTGTCTTCCTTTGTTTTCTTAGCCAATTTTAGTCTCTTCCTGGACAGTGGGGTCCCAATGAACCCTGCCTGTTCCCCCTTTTCCCAGTCCGCTCCTGCTCCCATGCAGTGCCCTGCCACAAACCCAGCCTCCTCCCACTGCCATCAGCATCTGCACCGGGCAGGTTCCTTCTCTAATCTGCCTGTGTTTAGCTAGGGAGGACACGCGATGGAAGTAGACAATAAAGTAAAACAGACACAAAAGACAGCAAAGCACAGTAAAAAGGATCTCCTTATCTTCAGTAAAGAACTGAAATTACTCATGGGAATTGTAAGGAAAGCAGCACTTAATCACAGGCCGAAGCATAACTAAACAGAGCCAGAGGCACTGGGAAGCTTAACTGCACAAATACGGGCCAGAAGATAAAAGAAATTACCATGGGTCTGCGTGTTTAAACTTAGCAAAGCTATATGCAATTGGAGGACTTGATTTCAATGTGAATTGAGAGGCGGTTATAACAATAACCCCATCTGAAACCTGTTGCTTTCTATGTCTGTCTGTCTTCTGCTGTATTTATCAGAACAACAACCTGCTTTTGACATTTTTCTAAGGTGACCAAAACACAATAATCAAAAGAAAAACACCTTTAATGAGTTTCAAAAGCAGCAGTCTCTTTCCCTCTGGGTTTTAAGCAAAATATTTCAAACGGGACTTTCAGAGGTAGTTTTGTTTCTCTTATCTTGAAGACAGACTGAGGTAATTCACCTGGCAGTTTGCCCCTGCACTTTGTACAACATGAGTATTTCAAAGAGTACTTCAACCTCACTGCGCTCTGCCCATCAGTGCAGTCTCAACTGCTTCCTGCTTGAAGTCCCCTCCAGTCCATGCGTCAGCTTAAACACGCGTGTTAACTTAAATAAGAACAGGCGTGTCGCCCACCCATTTTAAATTTGGATCCCAAAATTACTCGTCTTGTGTATCTGAAACAAACACTCTAGACATTTGAGGGGAAACTGGAATTTGGTTTTCAGAGAATCCACACAAATCTGCCCTTTGGAAATTTCCGTACGGGAATATCTGCGTTGCTGCGTGGTTCACCTACAGCTGGAACTTCCACCACTGCAGCCTGCCAATCATCCTTCTCTGTCTTCACAAAAACACACTGGACTCGATGGAAATTGAAAAAAAAAAAAAAAATAAGTTCAGGACAAAGAAAAGGTAAAGAACGAAATTTCTGCAAATCATAAATTACTCATTATGTACAGAATACAGATCAAAGCAAACCAGTGAAGAAGAAAAATAGTCTATCACTTAGTCAAGCTTGTTTGCATCTGCATCTGTAAAGCTTATTTTGTAGCTGATTCTGTAAAGCACATGGGACTAGAAAAAACAGAACTAGTTTACATGGAGTAGACCGGTTAGCCAAAGTGGCTAGCAGGAGTACAAATAAAGAATCACTGCACATTCCTTAGCTTGCACCTATCCTCCCAGAAAATAGGGCTGTCATATTGTCCTGGTTTCGGCAGGGATAGAGTTAATTTTCTTCCTAGTAGCTGGCACAGTGCTGTGTTTTGGATTTAGGATGAGAACAATGTTGATAACACACCGATGTTTAGTTGTTGCTGAGCAGTGCTTACACTAGTCAAGGACTTTTCAGCTTCCCATGCTCTACCGACTGAGAAGGCTGGAGGTGCACGAGAAGCTGGGAGGGGGCACAGCCAGGACAGCTGACCCAAACTGGCCAAAGGGACGTTCCATACCATGGGACGTCATGCTCAGTATATAAACTGGGGGAAAGCTGGCCGGGGGGGCCGCTGCTCAGGGACTGGCTGGGCATCGGTCAGCGGGTGGTGAGCAATTGCACTGTGCATCACTTGCTTTGTATATTATCATTATTATTGTTACTATTGTTATTATTATTTTATTTCAATTATTAAACTGTTTTTATCTCAACCCACGAGTTTTTCTCACTTCTGCTCTTCCAATTCTCTCCCCCCTCCCACCGGGGTTGCGGGAGGAGTGAGCGAGCGGCTGTGTGGTGCTCAGTTGCCGACTGAGGTTAAACCACGACACATATATACATACTATTCACCCCTGGAGACAGTGGGTGTCTGCTTCTGTCGCTTTGCACTAGCCTCTTATGGTTGACCACTGAGGGATTCTGCATGCAGTCCCCATCAACCCTTCTTAGCTCACTTAAGAGGTGAGACAAGATGGTCTGCTGAACAGAACAAAATGAAAAAAATCAGGAAATTCTGTCCACAGTGAATGATGGGAGAGGAGAGAAAAGGCCAAAGTAACTACACGCAGGTCTGAATTTAAGACAAAATGTCGAGAAGCAGATATACTTCACAAGTTGATCCAGGACACATCACGAAGTACAGACAGACAGACTCAACCTCAGTCAGCACATGCTCTAGGCTGGCTGGCCTCTAAGCTGACTTTAGAGATCCAAAGCTACCTAAACAGCTCTGGGATGATGGGAAATGATGAAGGGAAATGCCAGAAGGAATTAATTCCCACCACACACGCTAGATCTGCAAGCATTTTTTGATAATTAAAGAGTAATTTTTTGGAAGACTGTACATAACTGTACTCAGTGTGGCATCATCAAAATTTGGCAGCATGGTAAGTGTCCTACTCAGGTATGCTTAAAAAAGCGCTGGGGGATATTTGTGCTGCGGAAACAAAAATTCCACCTTGACACTGGAAAGGACCTAAAATGGATGAATTGCAGTACTGCAGAGTGTGCACACTGAAATTTATGTACCTACAGAAGCATGAATGTCATTTTAGAGGCAAAAGCCCAAGCTGAATCGTGGTTGTTCCAAAGTCTAGTGAGACATTTTCTTTCATCGCTTTATAGTTTCTTGATTTGCTCAGCTGATCGTTACCCAGCCAATCTGTCAGCCAGAAGAGGTGCAGCTGCAATCTATGACATCAATTTGAGTTTTTACTGCACATTTACGTTCTCCATAATCTTAAAAATCTTGGCAGCGAGGAGATATTGTGCGAAGGAGGGCAAGCTTAGCTGGGCAGCTGCAGTTCCAGGAGTCTAAAACCCAGCTCAGCGTGGAAACAAGTTTAAGGGCGCGGGTATGGAGAGACAGCTCAAAGCGATGGACAATAAAAAATTGCAGCAAGAAGATAAAAGAATTTTCCAGCATCCCCCATAGTTTTCTTTAGTAACTACAAATGGAGATTTTAGGATTTAAGAATCTTTGAGAAGGGCTCCACATTGCTGGGGAAGGAGGGGCCTGTCTAGCATAGTACGATCATCATCAGTGATTGCAGATCCTTAGCATCTTCACTGTATAAATCCATAAAAAAAGACTATGTCTAAGTGGCATGCACCTATCAAAGCTGGATTTTTTAATACTGGAAGGATATGCTACATGAAGTCCCAAATTATTTCAACATTTAGGAGTCATCCAAATTCCAGTTTTGAATCATTAACTTCCCTCCACACTAAAACTGCACTGTTGAAAAATATGTGTTCTCAAGCAACCCAGGAGAGACTTCAATGTTTATTCCCATTTGGAAGCAATCACAATCTTCTCCTTCCTCCTAGATGGGGATCTGCCAGTGAAGTAAACAAAGTTATTTGCAGTTGACCTAACAGGTCTTGGCAACTTGCGCAGAAACACTGGCTTGTTTGGTTACGGTCAATTTTAAGTGATTCCGTGTTCTCTCTTGTTCAGCCTCCTTTCTCAGCCCAGTTAAGGAGTGACTAAGGACAGAAATTGAATTTATTGTTGAATTCAGGTCTTTTAATGTCATTTTACAAAAAATGTTCCTTCCCTCCCCCTCTCTAGCTGTCACTTTTCCTTCCATGTTAGTGGTGGAGCCAGTAAATGTTCTCATTCCTATGTTGGCAGCCAACATTACTGGTCTCTTCTTAGCTTCCGTATGATTTAATATGTTAATTCCTAGACAGTATAAAAGAAAGGAAGAAATACAAAATCGGCAGAAGCCACGGGATAACCTATATCCTGCTGAGTCGCGTTGTTTTGGCGGGAGAGCAATGAACATTACTCATGTTGTCCCTTCCCCGGCGTGAACAACACTACGCTGCCAACTTTGCAGACAGAGACAGTCTTCCCATTAACTAATCTGCTATTTTTCTTAGATTTTGCATTGTATCATGACAGGTAAATAATGTGAAGTTTATTACATTTTTACAATATTTACGTATCACATCAAGGTGGAAATTGGCTTTTACCAGGGACTCGGTTGCATTTACTTTGTAACCATTTCCTGGTAAACAAGCTTTTTTTAGAAGTTTTAGCTCATACTTTCTTTTCTTGACATGAGAATCTTTCTGATTATAACTGAGCTATCAAGGCATATAATGCAGGCAGTACTTGGGCTGACAATATTAAAGCTTCTCTTTGGAGGAAAATATTTGTTATTGGTGTTCTAACCCAGCTTAAGGACACACCACAGAAGAAGACAGCTAACCTTCAGCCCCCTCTTCTCCTATTAGTTCTGGTAACAGCAGGTTAGAACAACGTGTACTAAATATCTGCTACTTTGCTTTCCCCGCTTACAAACCACCTCAAACTTCGTGAAATTACATTTCAAATAAACATTTTCAAGTGGCTTGTAAGATCTCATAGACTAGGGTGAGGTAGGGGGCTATCTTTTGAGGACAGCAAGGAATTCTTTAAGCTATTTTCCAAATTGTCAAAACATAATTGTAAATTGTAATTTTTAATAACAGTTTTAAAAAGTAATAGCTTTAATTTTATAGTAATTTTATGAAAGTTTTTATAATTTTGTAGTATTTTTTAAATGTAACGTACATATATAAAACTTGTGTACACGATGGTTTCACCATAAAGTTCATCCACAGCGGCTGTCTGGAATGCATTTCATAAACATCATTTACCATCAATAAGGGAAAGTGTGTTTCAGCTAAGATTTCAAATCACGATCACAGAGCGCGCGGTGCTGGGTTTTGGATTTGTGACTAAAACAGTGTTGGTAAGGCGCCAGGTGCTTTGGCTATTGCTGAGCAATACTTGCACAGCGTCAAGGCTTTCTCTTTTCCCCACCCTGCCCTCCCGCAGCGAGCAGGCTGGGGGTGGGCAAGGGGCTGGGAGGGGACACAACCTGGACAGCTGACCCCAACTGACCAAAGGGTTATCCCATGCCGTATGACGTCATGCTCAGTAATGAAAACTGAGGTGGGTGGCGGGAGGGTGTTGGGGAGGTAGGGGTTGCTTGGAAACTGGCTGGGCATCTGTCTACTTGTGGGAGGTGGCGAGTGATTGCCTTTGCATCGCTTGTTCTGTTTTTCTCTTCCTCTTTCCTTCTCTCATTAAACCATCCTTATCCTGACCCATGCATTTTCTCACTTCTGCTCTTCCTATTCTCTCCAGTGCTTAGCTCCCGGCCGGGGTCAGCCCACCACACCTACACAGCCTTGCTTGCCCTCCTTCTTCGAGCTATAGGATTCCTTCAGAGGAAGAAAACACAGCTTTAAACATACAGGCAATTATTCACACGCAAGTAAACGTACGGGCATGATTTGATGATATAACCCCCTCAAAACTAAGTTTGCAAAGAGTCACCAAATCTAACTGAAGGTTTCACCTGACGCCACACATCCAATTATTTGTTCTGTGAAGCTCTGAAGGAGATGTCGTATAATATATTCAAAGTTTGCTTTAGCAGCTACCGAACCCAATTGCTTTCCCAGCGTATTTAAATGAAAGTATAAGTGAAAGCTGGTGCTGAGGACGACAGAAATCTGTTTGATCTCTTAACAAGACAGTAGTTAAACGGCTTCTGAGCCCAAAGGGACCATACATTCTGACATATATCAGGTACTGGCATAAAGGAATATAGTACGCTGAGTCACGTTTGGGTTTCAGAAAAATTCTGGTGCTCTTCAAAAGCAGAGTGATTAATTCAAGGTCAGAATGTCTTTTTCTTTTTTGTTTTGGTTCAAAACATTTGGATTTTATTGTTTTGTGCATTTGGAAACAAACTTTAAAAAAAAAAATCTTTCTTTAAAAAAGAAAAGAAAGCCAGATACTTCTTCAGGTAAGAGAATAACTGAAAAATGAGGAAATAAATGTCTCTCAAAAGGCAAACAACCACCACTTTAAATATCTGTAAAATCTACACTCTGATCAATGTGCCAATTATAGACCTTAGATGAAAAATTTCTGTTTTTTAACAGAACAAAACAAAGAAGTGACTGAATTCTAATTTGGTCTCATTGATTATTTTTGCAAGTCAGCTGTGTGGAGAATAGATATATATTTTTACCTACCTTTCATACTGAGGCGGGGAAAAAAGGAGTAAAGACTGTCAAAAGTTTAATTATCCATAGTCATCTTCCATTACACTCCATGTGCTGGTTGCAATCACAAGCAGTAATTCAGGTTCCTCATTTAAAATGAAATTTTAAACAACCGATTGACTCACCTTCTGCTGACAGCCCCTGTATGTTAATTCCCTTAGCAGCCAAGAAACTCAGGCATGCATCTATGTTTTCAATCTGTTCAAGAACAAACAAACAAACAAAAGAGACACAAAAAGAAAATGCATTGTAGTAACTGTTTACTTTCATCTCCCGCCACCCCTTTATTGCACTCAGTCTTTGTATCACATAACAAGTCCCTTTGCTCATTATGTGAAAACCACAACATGAAACCTCCTCGGTTACTAAGGTCCTAAATTGATCGAGTATTACGTGGGTCAGGACTTTCTGTTATTTGTACTTGCGCGAAGCAAGTTATTTAATACTCTAACCACAAAAGAGGATCACTACATATCTTACTAAAGGGTCAAGGATGTTATGCCAGGATTTCTAACCTACAATAAGTATAACAAACATGAAACCGAAAATAAACATGGAGGCCGCATTTGCTTGAGAAGGCAGATTACCACTTGCTCTTAAGTCGACAGCTGGCAAAAGTTTCCAGCCACAAAAGCAGTCAAATATAAAAACTGTAACTGGAAACCTCAGCTGGAATCCAAAAAATGGTCACTCGCGACATCCTCTGCGTGTCAGAAATGACAGGCAGCTCTGGTCGCTGCCTGTGGGGCAAATCCTGCCCTTCAGAGAGATGGTACAACGGCATTAAATCGCATGGGATAAAATGAATTTTGACCAGGTAGGGTCTTCTGCACAACAAGTCTGACTGTTAGTGACTACAGCTGCTATATAGAGACTGCATTCAAATCCTACCTAACAAAGTGAACTCCAGAAGGCTAGGAAGAGTTAGGCATTTTTTCCCCTGTATCTCAACATCACAATAGAGATCTTGCAGTAGCTTCACACCCAGTTTCCCACCAAGCTACCACCAAAGCTCTGCTGTCATACTCAGAGGATGCAGAGAGATGCCAGCCCCCCCGGACCACAGCACTTCTATGGAGAAGCCTACACTTACACACCTCAAGAAGCTGCAAGGAACAACATTTTAGGAAATACCGTGTGTTTCATGTGTGGTTACACAGAAAACTTTTGGATAATACCACTGAGCAATTTTTGCTTTTATCACGGTAATCAGTAAGTGATAAAATAGGGTCTCTACGTTTGAACATCTTGCAAACATTAATTTATTAATTCCCAAAACATCGCAACCAAACACTGCTTTCACTTTATAGATAAGAAAGTAGACAGACACCAAGCCCCACACTTGCTATCGCGTAACTACTTTTCTTCTGTGGAGACAACAGAAGGGGACATGAAAAATCCAGCTTCCCTGTCAGCTCCTGCCTGCCCTCAAAAAAACATACAAGTGAGGGCTGTGTGGCATTCTGGAGGCTGAGCTCCCAGCATCTGACCTGTGCTTCCCGTCCTCAAAGTAATAAAAAAGTACAAGGGAAGCTGCGAGAACCCCTCCAGCATGGATTGCTCTCAAGGTACTTTCATTTATTCTCTGTAACAATAAAAACATTCTCTTTTTGGGGGGGGGGGGGGGGGGGGGAAGAGTTATTGGCATTGCCTAACTGTGATTTCAACAATTATAAATACTGATACACTCAAAACTTTTATCAACCTCATCACACTTTGAGATATTCTATATCAAAGTATACAAAGTATATAGTATAGTTTGAGTATTCTATATACTTCCAAACCCAGATAGATACCAAAGAATACATTTCCTGTAATGTTCACACCTTAAAGCTCATAGCAGGGTGCAGTTCAAAGGTTCGTTTATCCACAGTTCAATATCATACGACAGTCAACCTCTACCCGTTTCCTTCCTCAGTGCACAACAACCCTTTCAAGTTTTCAGCATGGCTCTTTTATTGAGGTGATTTGGGACTTTGCCAGAAAGCCAAAGTTTACCTTTTCAAGAATAAACACCGCACAAAAGCAGCAATCCATTTCTGCCACCTGCACTTAACAAGTCTTCATCATTCCAAGAACATTTCCAGCCTTCCACAGCTGTGGATAGATTTCTCCTCTCCTAATAAGGAGGATTACTTAGGTTACTGAGTAAAGACAAGCAATATCTCATCTCAACTCCAGATCTGCAGTTGTAGAAACTCAAATGTAGCTCTTTCAGTCCTGCTTTGCTTCTCTTCCCAGGTCCCTCATCTTTGCTCAAACTCTCATTTAGGACAGAGTGACCGCAGGATTTAAGATTTACTTCTGGGTAGCAAGTTCCTCATCCGTGCCCTCATTCTTGGTGCTACATAGTAGTCCTTGCTGACTTCCTAATCTCATGCTCATTGCAGAGCCGATTCAGACTCAAGGAGCCCCCTTTAAAATCCCTACCACCTCTTCCCGGGGACAAAGCCACAGTTTTTACTGAGCATTTTAGCCACCTAATTAAGATATACAGCTCCCATGCCCAGACTGATGGATGACTCCCCAGCAGAGGACTAACGCTTGAGGTGTGTATCTGGAACACAGGTTGAGTCACCTGGACCTCGCTGCCTTGGGACAGGTGGGCTACCTTGCCGCATCAGTTGTAATGCCTGGCTAAAGGCTGTAAGAAGCATGGGCTTTTTGGTGCTATATTGATACAGAAAAAGAATGAGGGGAAAAAAAAATATACAGTAATATAAAATGCAAAAAAAAGATTGCAGGAAGCGGACTACCAAAAATCTATGATTTTACATAGATTTACATATGATTACATATGATTATTTTACATGTGATTTTACAGTCAAGAAGTCTTAAGAACCAAAACATTATAGAAACAGGAAAATATTCTATTTCAGTACTTAAAACCAGGCATGATGAAATAAAGAGGTAATAACAGAGGCTTGCAAAAGCAAACCTCTTATGTTCAGAAAATAAAGTACTACAGTAAGATCCTATGGGGACCCCATGTACAAGGAATTCACTGAAAAAATACAGCTGAAGGACAAAAAGGCATCAATGATTCTATTAACATTTACGCAGTATCATCTGCGATACTAACAATGTTATATGGCAGAATGACAGGAATGCGAGCAATTAGTTGATTTTGAAGGAAAGATAGAGCCCAAAAAGGAAAACAGAAAGAAATCTGGGGAAATTCAAGAGAAGGTGAAATGCAGAATGCAGATCTATAGCTGAAATGATTAAAACTTAGTGTTGCTAGAAATTCAGGGTCCTTCCCACACAATGACTGGCTGGTGGCCCACATAAAAGTGATCTGTGACTGCCATCCAGCTCCAGCGGAAAAGGGCTCACACTCATTTGGCACTCTGGAGTCTCGTAAGAGGCAAAAGCCCTGAATGTTCAACCAGGGAGCTGTCTTCTACCCCCCCGAGGTGCCGAGAATGAAAACAGGGATGTCGGGATGTGCGAGGGATGCAATCGCTTATTTTTTCCTAGTGTAAAAAACAAAGATAAGAAAGCCACTGAAATCTTCATATGCCAAATAGCTTAAGGTGTGAATACAATTTTGTGGCCACTGGCCTGAGTGAAGAACCCTAAGCTTGGTTGAATTGGTCTAATGCATCAGAAGTCATGTTGCTTGTTTGAAAAGAAGCGTTTCCAACATTTAATGAATTTCACCTATAAAAGCTCCAAGGAAGGATTCTGTCTCTAGCCCCTGCTGTATTAACATAAGAACTAACTATTTATAATCTGCAAATATTGTTTTATGGAGAAAGATCCCCCAGTGCATACAGGGTTGGAGATAGCAAGCTATTCTAAAGCAGTAGCATGGTTGTTAGACCATTTAGATGTGTGTACCTAGGACAGAAGTCAAATTCCTGGACAGATCTCAGCTAAGGAAAGACCAAATGACCCTGCGTCATAGTGACTTCCGACACAAAGTACAGCTGCCTCCTTGAAATGACAGTATTCAGCAGCAAATCATCACTGAGACTCTACGGGCCCTTTCTTGGCCAAGTCCACATGTTGCTTAAACCCTTTAAGCAGATGTGAAAAGACTGGATTTGCCAAAGGGGAGCGTATATGTTCTTTTTCACTGTGAGCTACAATTGTTTTTTGGCTGACAGTTCTGACTTCTCATTTGCTTTGCCAGCAGCCTTTAACAGAGCAGAAGCAAAGCAGGAAAGATGGCGGTTGGATGGTCTCATTTCCCGCCGACCCAAAATAGGGGAAAGCTGTGCAAAAGGAGAAGGAAAACCAAGGACAGCCATGCACAGTGATTATCTCACTCGGACACATTACCGGCAGTGTCCAAAACTGAGCCTCGCCTTGTTACACTTCCTGGCCAACAGCATCAAATGAATTTGCAATTTTGAACCGCCGCATATAAACTGTTTCAGGTGTAGTCAACTATGAAAGCGCATTACCAGTCCCACACCCTGTACGATGGGTATTTATTCTGAAGTGTCCCTGAATGCTAACCGAGGACGGCTGAGCCTGCACCCGAGGGGCTGCCCGCCTCCGGGGGCTCCTCCTCCTTTCTTATAATCAGGAGACGATATGAAAAAATAAAAACCCATAGAACTAAACTTGCGTTCAGACGTAACATATCAAGTGTCACAGCTCCCATTCTCGTATTCACAGAAGCAAAATGCATGTTTCAGTCAGCTACCTGAAAACTTCCTCTTAACGTGAATCTCTGGGTGGCGTTTGCTACCTGGCAAGATGGGAGCAGAAGGCATCATGGCTAAGAAGTATTGCACATGCATAACTTTCTAACACCAGACCAGCCTGTGGAAGCAGCGGTTGCTTTGTTACACCAGTAAGACCATCAGCCTCTTGCTGGAAAAGCAGGATCAAAAGCTAGTGGTCACACATATTTACTAATTTCTAAGTACTGCTGTAAAGGACATCACTGCACATCATCGCTTTCATTCCCACCAGACCTGCGCGCTCCTCGTTCCTTCCTAGCTTCTACACATATGAAACTCAAGTACACACAAATTTAACGGCTTCATTGAATTCCTGTATGTTGATCAGAATACATTTATTTAATTCTCATTCCACCATTACTTTCCCAGGTATATTACTCAGATTTCCCTCTATTCTCAAATGTACCTTACAGTAATTATGCATTTCCGACAACACTGGCCACCACGCCCACACAAGTTTTTGCACTTGTCACGTAAAAGCAATTCCAATTTCTATTCTTGTCAGTGCTAGAAAGAAAAGGAGCTAGGAAACATGCCCTGGCCTGTATGAGCAGAATAGGACGCACCAGGAAAAAAAAACCCAAAACAAGTATCCTCAGCCTGTAGCCTGTAAATGGAAACCCACACGTGGGCACCGATATATGTTGAACGTTGACTATAATAGACAAAGACTTGAATATGGAAACTGTCTACAGCCAAAGCTGTACGTCCAACTACGCCAAGTCAAATAGGGTAAATTATAACTAGTGCTGCCCTTGTGGCAGATACAGATGTTTTTCTCAAACAAAAATCAGAATTAAACTTACTGTAGGTTCCTTCACTTCGAAAGCATGGGAAGTTTCTCATGTTATGATGCAAGACCTCTGCTCCCAAATTTTAGTGATAGATGCGGCGTTTTTATGAGCTTATCCAGAAAACCCACTACTTATATTAAAACCAGCGCCTTCCATTTAACTTGAGGCTCCACCTTATGTCCAGTATATTAGTTTTCAAAGGAGGAAAGAGAAGATTGATTTAATGTGAAATTTTTTAAAGTTTCACAAACCCTTATGCAATATTCCAGCAGACTTCACATACAATGCAGAAACAAGGAAAGAGCCTAACACAAGCTGTTTACAGCAAGCTAAGGCAAAATGTACTCCTTGTCTGTATTTTCAGATCAACTTTTTTTTTTTTTTTACGCTCAGTATTTTTATGTCAAAGTGTAGGAAGAGCCTTAAAATCTTAAGTCATTACACTAATAATCCTTAAAACCCTGGAGTTTTGGGGGATGGAGGGTTCTCCCCTCAAATAATGTCTCATTTGTACTATTTCTTAAACACAGTTATATATATATATAAAAGAAATACCAAGGCAAAATTGCAAATTCCATTTTCCCCAGAAGGACATATATACTAACTATTATTGCTTTGTTTAAAATATATCTTCATTTGTAGTTATCCCAATCAAAATGTATCCTTTTTTAAAGAAAACAACACGTTGCTCCAAGTGTTCATATGCTGCTCCTGACTATTTGGATAAAAATGTCTCTCAAAATTAAGTTTCAGGATTTTGACAGAACTTGGTGGATATCTTAGAAATGAAATAACAGATGTAACGTAAGGGCAGGTGAAGCTAATCCATATTCTGAAGCCAGGTTCTAGCATATCTAGCCACAGGAACAAAAATCTATCATCATGGGTACACCGTTTTCACATCTATGCGAAGAGTTACAATTACTGTTACAATTACATTATTTTGGGTTTTTAAAGAAAAGGACAATTTGGGCACTAACCTAAGGCTGGAGAATTAGCCTCAGCCTCATCCCTTGCATCCCCTTCCCTGTGACCCTGGGTAACACCTTAGCTTTCCTGCGCCTCAGCTCTTCCTCTGGAAATAATGGGACAAAGAGCATTTCTCTACTTTACAGTATGCTGTTAATATTCAATATTCACTCACAACATGCCTAATATAAATAGAAATGGGGGCAGTAAGCACCACAGAGCGCGCTGCGATTCATGATGGCCAAGATTTCTAATCACATCCAAAGGGCCTTCTTGTATTGTGAATGGTTTCAGGCAATCCTGTGCGACTCACAAGGCTTGTCAAAGCTCATCTGGTCTCAGAGAGGCAGAGGGAAAGGTTGTGGAAATTTTCCTAGTCTATTTTGAAATTCAGCTTTTGAGGGTTTTTTCAGGTTTATTTTTTCAAAACTGAAACTCTCCTATGAGGAAAAAAAAGTAAAGCGTAATTTCTTTGAAAAATATTCCTGGAAATATTGGTTTTGGATCAGCTTTTCAGGATCAGGCCTTAAATATATTTGAAAAGTTAAAGTGGATAATTTGTGCATAATTTGCAATTTAGGACGTCTCAAGATTTCAATTTGTTCAGCAACAGGTGCAACTTTGCAAGACAACTATCAACAGAGTATCCTGCCTCTGGAGAATCATTAATTTAGGATATAGAGGAAACTCTTCGCTGGTCTCAATAGACACTTGACTAGATTTTAGCACATACCACACTAACTGTACGTTATTGGCACTAAACCTCTGCTTATGTATAACTAAAGACAGGAACAGATGGGGAGAAACCATGGCTGTGCTCAGTAAATACATAACGGGGGGGGGGGGGGGGGGGGGGGAGCAGGTCCCATAAACGCTTCGTGTCCACCTTCCCTGGCTGCTCGCGGGAGACCCTTTTCTATCTGGGGCTTCCAGACTGAAAGTTATGTTTCTAGTGCTGTGCTGTTGGGATTAAATGTAAAGTATGATCAACATCTAGCGAACCTGGACTTCTTCCCATAACGTCCTTGAATTCTACATAAAACAGTATTTTTAAACGAGCATAAATGCTTAAAAGGAAGGACTGACACTAAAACCACTCAATGCAGTAAGCACTGGCTCTTGTACACGGTTGTATTTCCTCCAATACTAGCTCAAGTGTTGAAGGCTCTGTATATCATCAACTTGAATTTGCAGCAGTAATCCAGAATTTAATGAAACTCATGTAGAAAGAACTACACAGAACATTTTATCACAAACAGAGCTTTTACTTCAGAAGAAAGTTTCATATTAATACTGCTGCACTCTATTAAATGATTAATTATAAAAATAAAATAACCTACCAATCAAAAATTTATTTTCAGTAATGCAAATAAATTACAGATTCTCAATTATTGTGAGTGGGATGACAGTACACCAGCAAATGATCTGGTTTCGTTTATTCAAATACATGCAACTAAAGAAGCAGTAATGGCCATCTCACGGCTGTGTCCTGCGAAGGACCTTTTGCAACACAGTCAGACAGTTGTTGGTTTCTAAAAAAGATCCCCGGGAAGGGAGCTACCGCCGCAGCCCGTTCCCAGGCGCAGCGTACCCTCCCCGTCTTGGCCGACGTGCATACTTATGTCTCGAGGCCTGAGGGTCACAGCTTCACCTGTTCCCAGCCGATTTATTCTGGTGGCTGGAGGGACACCAACACATATGTGCCCCCTCCTTCCTTGCACCTGGGTCCTGGATAACATCTCCTACTGAAATTCTCCCGCATAATTGCTTAGAACAAGCGCGATGGAACTATTTAGCTCAGACATTAAATATATAAAAATAATCCCACATAAAAAGCAAAAGAATAAACTTTTCTGGATATGTATTACCTTCACAGACTAATTAATTAAAATAACCATTATCACACAGTTACAGTGTATAAGCAATGGCTGGAAGTGAAATAGTTATGACAAGACACATAGACAAAAAGTTTATTTCTCTAGGCTGTATAATCCTTTGTAAAAACTAGGATCTGTTTCAAATATTCAAGAGTGAAGAGCTTAGTACTACATATCCTGTAAAAAGAAACAAAGACCTAGGCACCAGAAGGAACTGCCATACAAACAGCTTCAATTCTTACATGACAAACCTGACAGAGAAATTTAAAATGTTCTTGTTTAATATGAAGTTTCACTGCACTGTTTTTAAGCAGTGCAGCAGACAGTGGGGTTTCTGTTGAGAAATGACGCACAACTCGGAAACCAGAATTAAACTATGTAAACGTGAGCAGATACCCTTTGTTATCAACCTAAGCTTTAAACTTGGGTTGCTGTGATTTTGCTGCCTTTTTGGAAGACTACAAAGTTTTCTTCACAGCCAGGGTTCAGAAAAAGAATTAATTAATTTCCCAGAAAGGAGAAGAATAATTGAATTTTTACTTCCACCTGTCCTCAAATCAACTTAAATTTTTTCCTTAGAAAAGGCTCAGATAAAGTTAACCTTGAATAAAACCCATAATTTATCCCTGAAAGACTCCACGCAAAATTTAGCCTGAGCACAATTTTTGCTCACGGTACCAAATTCAACACCAACAGAGTCTCGGTGAAGTTAATACAGTCCGCTGCACCTAATACAGCCAAGAATGCAGTTTCACACGTTGCATATGCCCCAACATGCAGGCGTGGGAACTTAAAGACTGTCATCCCTAATTTCCCATTTTTCCCCATTTAGGCAAAACACAGCAAGAAGCTGTGTGCTTGCAGAGTATTGCACAGAAGGTATATTTATGCAATAATTTTACATAAATAATTATACATAAGTAATAGGCACAGCAAAAAAGAATTATTTTTCTAGGCTTCGGTGCAGGTGTAAATACTAAGTGAAAGGTACGGAGATCTCCACATACGTATGTGGAATGACCCTGGCCCCTTAAAGCATTTGCTGTTTCATGTATTTAGGCCACACGGGGGGTAGAACCACAGGTATTCAAAAAGTGTTAATTCAGCTTAAATTCACAATGAAACAAATGATCAAATAGAATCTAATTCTGTCTTTATAGTTAAGCTCACATCTTCCAGTTTTTCCATGAAAATTACTTTTTCAGTCAGTTCCCTGTTGCTCTTTATCGAACCTCACAGTGTTTCAGAGACAGGTGATGTCCAAGTTCTTGCATCACTGTTATAGGGCAAAGAATTAGAGCACACCCTCAGGGACCACGAAGACGATCCCTCATGGGAATGACAGACTGTCGTCAGCAATGTCTCCAAAGGTACCACATACATCCACCATGCGCACATGCTACCACATACATCCACCATGCTGCACAGAACAGCATGCACATACTGCCTTATCTCCCATCTCCGCACACAAAGAGTTTTGGAAGCCTTTCCCTCCAGAAACTAAACAAATACCTGTTTAGTGACATCTTATCATGCCTCATGGCAGGGAGATGTATATATTGGCCTTTCCCAATCCAGTCTAGCTCTATTTATCATGTTATTTTCTATGGAGAGTGATGGCGGGGGTGAGAGGGCGGCTTGTGGTTTTATTTAGACTGCAAGCTCTGCAACACAGAAACCTATGATCCAACCACGCCTGTCTCACTGATAACAATACACAAATGGTAAGCATAATAGCATAACAACAGTCTGGATCTCTGGAAAAAAACAGAGACAGTAAAACGAATCTTATCTAGGAGCAATAGTCATTATAAAGTGAGGAAGAAGGACATCTAAGTACAAGCAACCTGGCAGATCACCTCCGTAGTAAATCATTCTTGTCTGCATGACAACACGGGTCCAAACATGATCAACAGAAACACAGGACGCTTAGAAAAAACGCTGTACACATTCCTAAACTCAGTATTTGGCCAAGCGCCTCCACAGGCAGTTGAAGGAGCTAAGCTGGTGCCTGCCACCGGCCAGTCTGGCACGGCTCCGGGTAACGTCTTCCCCTCCAGCTAACCTTCAGCTGTGAGGAAACATACCACGGGTTAAGGCCAAAGGATACCCATTTGTTACTGTAGTAACATTAAACCAGACTAAATTTCTAAACATCCACTGACAGTAAGATACAAACTCCCCAGGCAAAGCAAGGGGAAGGCTCACCAGAAGACGGAAAAGTTCCCTTTACTACATTTCTCAGAACAACCTCGGGGTGGGATAACTTGAATATATATGGCTATATTTAACCACTGGGATATGTTTCCAAAAATCCTATGCCAGGAATTTGCAGAGGGGAAAAAAAAAAAAATGCTCGTGATGCTTTTGATCTTCCCGGCAGAGCTGCTCCCCTGAATTAGCAGCACATGCCCAGGCAGCAGAGTCCTCCTCGGCTTTGGGGAACGGGCGGCCAATCAACCAGACTTCAGCCCCACCAACCCGGAGGGGTTTGGAGCAACAGCCTTGCAAATTTATTGCGGCTAGCTATGGCAACATTTAGACAACACCGGGTGTATAAAAATGCTCAAAATGTTTAGAGGAGCAGGTCAAAGTGGATGCCTGCTCTTGAAGTGCAAAGATAGAGTTATTTTCCATGAGAAAAATACAAGTAACTAAGAATATATATTTTTTTTTAAGAGCAGTCATACAAAACACATCTGCTCACCCACTTAGTGGATATTGCACACACATAGTTAGCTGCTCAGGTGATACAGATGGTTTCAGCTCGTATTATTCCTGCCAACCAACTCACTGATGTGTACCCAGCTATACCCTTTAAGTACGGGCCATATCACACCAGCATTCACATTTATTACCTCAATTCTTTGAGAAAAAGAACACAGAAGTATGTATAGCATGTGCCATACACACAAAAAGTAATGAAGACTTCAACATCTCACGCTCTTTTCTCCAATAAAAAAAGATTCATAAAGCAGGGGATGGAGCTGGCAAGGGCCACACTGAGGAGGGAAGTGGACACCCGGCTCTAACAACTGAATTAAAACTCCCAGTGCTGCTCACTTCAAAACCAGGGTCCCTACCAGGCTGGAGAATTTTCCTCCAAACTGTTCTTTGACTTTGGGTGTCACATACATTACAGAACAGCTCGTTTTCAGAATACAAGAAATCAGTCAAATATTAAAATAATAGTCAAATTGCCATCAGTGGAGTAAGGTTTCCTTGCAAACAAGGTGAACATATTGAAAACACGGCCTTCATCTCAACTTTCATAAAGTCCTTGGGAAGAAATGAGGCTCTGACCCACGTCGCATTACAAGATTCTTTACGTTAGCAAGACAAACAGTAGTAGAAAGACTGAGCAGTATTAATTTACTAGTACAGCTTGATACCTGCATCAGAAAGGGATGATTTTTGAACAACTTCTGGTCAACACACACAAAAAATAAATACCTCCTCTTTGTTATTTGATAACACAGGTACTTACATACACAAAGTGATCATCCTTAAAAATAATAAAACCCAATCACAAACCCACATAAGAACCACAGTTATTTCCTACTCTATCTATAGGAGGGAACTGTGGTGTTGGTTCAGCCTACATTCCTTGCTGTTGCTCCAAATTCTTGTCTTGGGTGTCCCACAACTTCCCCAGGCTTAGCATGGAAAGATGAGAGTCTGTTTTATCCACCTACAGATTCCCCCATCCTCTTCCCTTCAGCACTGACAGCTTTGCTACTGCTCCACTCCTTCAGACTTCAGTAACAAGGGTAACGCACTGCCACTTCTCAGACTTTCACACCTAACATTTTAGTTCTTTCTAGAGTATCATAATCTGTGATTTTCTTTTTTTTTTTAAATGTTGAACCTTGGAAAAAATAAATTTATTTTTTCATTAGTCTTTGCTCATACTTTTTTTGTAAAAAAAAAATATATATATATAAAAAAAGAGATATGCCTTATTTTTAAAATTTTAAAAGAAAAATTTCTTTACTGAAAGAGTGGTTAGACATTGGAACAGGCTGCCCAGGGAAGTGGTTGAGTCACCATCCCTGGAAGTATTTAGAAGACGTGTAGACGAGGCTCTTAGGGACACGGTTTAGTGGGCCTGGTGGTGTTGGGTTGATGGTTGGACTCGATGATCTTAGAGGTCTCTTCCAACCTTAATGATGCTATGATTTCTTTCCACTGCCACATTCAGTATTTCTTACCTTTACATTCAAGCTGGGCAAAAACCTCTACCTCTCCTATAAGACACCTTGCTGCTGCTTCTTCTACCCCTTCTTCCAGTCCCATCTTCAGTTCTGTTTCAACTGTTGCCTGTGTCTGCCAACATATCCCTTCACTGGCAAGTATCTCCTCTCTTCTTTGTCTTCAAGTCCACATTTTAAAAATTAACTTTCTTTACTCAGCTGTCTCCCCAGTCACTTCTAGTCTAGCTGATATGGATCTTCTCTTTCCTTCACCTCGTGCTCTACTTTAATGCTCTGATCTTTCAAACATCTTGTCCTTTGCCGCCTTCTTATATCATTTAATCTTTATCATTATCTCATCTATTATGATTTATGACTTGCATGTAATACGTAACGCAACAACCTCCCTCTCTCTCCCTCCCTGCAGTGCTATGCAAAAAGCATACATTAATGCACAAGATAATGAAATGCTCAGCTCTCGCACCGTGCTAAAACGTTGCCGTGAAACTTCCTTCAAAAGCTGTGAGCGCTTTACACCACGTATTTCCTCACAGACAGAAACACAGCCCCTATAGAGCAAGATTTCTACAGACTGCCATTGCAGCCAGACTTGATACATAACATATAACAACTCACTTAAATACTCTATTTTTTGTTTGTTTACCTCATCGTTTTACAAATGTAAGTGATATGAACCCTTTACGATAGGTAACATTCAGCTCTTGCGAAGGTACCCACATCAATAAGAATCATCTACACCACCTAGAAGGGAATGGACCAAAGAGTACCTCCCATATAGCCCAGGTTCTGCAGGATGCCAAATGTTGAACTCTAATATCATCCCCAAAATGGGAGGGAGGGAGGGAGGAAGGAAGGAAGGGAGGGCGGGCGGAAGGAAGGGCGGAAGGAAGGGATCCTGGTTTTTATAGCCAAACAATATTAGCAGAGATAGCCCTACTCGGGTTTATTGACCTCAGTCTTTTTTTCAGGAGCGTGTAGGAGAGGAAACTGGTCTTGTTTTACTCTCCTTTGCCCTGTTCTCAAGAACCATGCCAATATTTTCTTGTGCTTCATTCTGAAAACCTAAATACAGTTGCGGTGACGGTCTCCAAATCTTCTTGGTCCCAGAGCCTACGCTCCATACTACTGCATCCTCTATTAACCACAGAATTTTTGCATGCCAGCTGGAACTAATCATCATGATTACAGGCTTTTGTTTAGAGGAATATCTACAGTACAAAAACATAGAGGTTTGGAAAAAAAACAAACCCTGAAATGGGTCTTATGCAGAGGACAAGATACAGAATAGTCTGTAATAGATTATATAAAAGCCAGCCAACTCTTATCTGGAGCTAAGGAAGACAGGGATACTCCCCACAGCAGAGAAACCCAGACAAGATGACGAGGGGGGACAGGTTCTCACCTAAGTGATTTTTCATGGAGCCAGTGGGGGTCCTTGTCATGTCATTTCTGGCATTGGGACTAGGTTGATAAGCCCTGATGGTTCCAAATGGTTCTGCAGTACTAAACTTAATTTGACAAGGCTTATTAGCACCGGCTTTGAGCCTGACAGACCCAAGCTGTCTCTAATGCTCAATTTGGGCAAATTTGTATGATGCTCTCCAACACTGTAGCAATGGGAACAACAATGCAAAAAGACCTGATCTGGCTGTGTTGAGCGCTCTAAGGCTTGGTGGGCTTTAGTGGAAGCAAATACACTTGCTTTCGCACCCCCTTTCATGGGCTTGGAAGACACAGATTTGCTCCAGCTTTCTAAGCTGATACATCTGGCTGGACGTGAGCTGGCTCTTCACAATTCAGCTCACATGTGTCTCTGCTCATGGCATCGCGAGTCTACAAATGAGATACTGGGTTGACGGTTGGACTCGATGATCTTAGAGGTCTTTTCCAACCTCAATGATTCTATGATTCTATGATTCTATGTCCCTGCTCATGGCAGGTGGGTTGGACTAGATGACCTTTAGAGGTCCCTTCCAACCCAAACTATTCTATGATTCTATGAGATAACTGCCACAGGAGGAAAGACGATGGTAGAAGGCTTCCCTCTAAACTCTGCTGTATTTCTATTTAATGAGCAAAGTTAAATCTTCATTTACGGTGCCTTTTTTTTTCCCCCAAATCTATTCATCTGTGATGCCCACCTTACAGATGCTACAATATAGATATGGACACCCGTAACTGAAAGATTTGTCTGAAAAAATAAGACTAGACATCACCTGGTTGAGTGTTTGAACTGACTGGATAGCCTTGCCTCTGCCACCTCTCTGAACCAGAAGTACCAGACACAAACACCAGTTCCCACACTCTGGAGAACGGTTGTAAGCTATATTAAGAGGGAAGTGCATTAAATGCAAAGGATGAAGACTGCCGTATCTTAAAAAAACCAAAAACAAAACCAAGAAAACCCCACTATAACATATGCATTTTTCCTAGAACGCAGGAGACCTGGAGAAGGGTTGTCTCCTTAAACACTGCAAGCAATTGTGTGAACACAACCTCTATGAAGCTACTTATGTTCTTGCGTTAGTATCTTTACTGTAAGATTATAAAGAGCTCTGTAAGCATGCACACTCAATAAAAGCAAGCCGTAAGCATTAATCCTCGTTTTTCTCATGTAAGCAAAACCACTGGGGATGCCTAGCTATGACTGATGCACGTCTCATGAGCGGGGGACAGAGTCTCACTCGCTCCATCCTCTTGAATGAGCAACCGGAATAACATCAGAGCCTCAGAGGAAGCAGCGCAGAGCAAACACTTCTTTCCAGCACTCTTCACAATTCCTGACCCAGCACATGCCCTCTGCATGCCTCTGGTTATAACCAGACTTCTATAAGCAACCTACAGCATGCATCCGACTATCCACCAGAACAACGCTATTCCTTCATTGAGAATAATGACTTAAAGTGACTTTTAGCTACAATGTCCTGGAATTTGTTATAGACTCCAGTCCTGAATGAAATTCAGTTCTTACGATACACTTGTGGAACATTAAATTATAGTAATTGTCAAAATTTCCTCAATTATTTATACTCTAGACAGCTGCTGTGGCTACAGTAAGAATAGCAACCAACCTCTTCAAAGCAGTAAAAAGTAGCAATGATAAATCTTTTAGATGGTTTTCTTTTTATGGAGTGCTTGCTCCGTGGGTTAAAGCAGGATTGCTATCTTCCAAGAAACAACAAAAAGCCAAAACAGAATAGCAGAACGCAGTGTGGTTTCTGACTTAAGATGGCAAAAATCTCATCAAATCTTTAATCTTTCCTTCAGCTACGTGAGTGGTTGTGCTCAAGTTGCAGTAGTGGAGGTAGGGGCAGTTGGGAACAGAGTCATAAAAATGAAAAACATTAAAATAGCTTCACACACGCAACAGATATTCATGTATCCCAAAGTGAGCATTTGCAATGCAAAGGGGAGATTTTAGAATTTATTGTAAAACGATTTTTTTCTCAAGATACAGAAGGAAATAACCTTCTTTAAAAGATCATAAATTTTAAACGCTCCTAGGATGCATTTTAAAAATCAGTTTCTTATTGTTTGCCTTTTCAGTACAGTTCTGCCTGTAACTTTAGCTTCACCGATACTCATAGCAGACGTACTCTTAAGGTACTATATGCTTTTAATTTTACTACACTAATTCTTGGTTCTTCAGTTTTAAATATTATGTACAAGATACAGAACAAATTCTTTTACAAATTAGAACTTATCAGTCAAAACCAAGTTGCATACATAAAACATCTTGAAGTTTGCAATTTGAAATTTTTCATTTACTGTGTTTTACTAATTTATTTTGTTTCTTTTCAAAGGATATAGGAACTTTTAATCCAACTTTAAAGTAAATATCTAATTCTGCTTTTGCAATACTACTGTCTATACAGAGGAACAAAATTTTATTTTTATACATTCCAGTTTAACTATGTGATATTTCAGAAATATAAAATACCAATGTAAGAATAATATTGATTGTAAGTATGTGATAAATGATAAGGCCTAATTCAACTACTGGGGAGTACGACAGGGCAAGAACTGTAATATTAATATTCTTCAGATTACACCTTTGCTCTCACTACTGAAAAACTAATTAAAAATTGGTAATTAAAAGTCTCAGACATTGAAGTCATACGCTCTCACTCGATACTCAACCACGTACACACAAACAACAGACCACGTTACTACTTACCATTTGAGACCTATTTTTTGGGCAGCCATTGATGTCTTCAATCTTTTCATTTGCTGAAAAGCAAAAAAGAGGAGATAAAGCAAAAAAAAAAATACACCAAGGATGTTATTCCAATTATTTCCAGAGCACTTGCTGCTAGCTAAATAAAGGGGTTTCAGATTGTAGTTGTCCAAGCAAAGTGAATGTGTGAAACACTGAGACCCATCAAAAAAAAAGCAGCTGGAGTTTTCTAGTGGGTCATGCCTCCAGAGACAGCTGGGGGCAGAAAACAACTGATCTGACAACATCTTGTACAGTGACGGGTAACGCCGTTAAACTACAAAAAAGATTTAAACTCTGGAAACTGAATCACTGCTGGGTGGAAAAGTGAACACTACGTATGGATAGATGGCTGCATGTCAATTGATTTGCTTGTAGAGTGAATATATATTTTAAATCTAGATGGGAAATTTATGATCAATAACTCTAATATTTTTTCTTTCCTTAAAGCATAAATCACAAGACTACTTTTCAAGCTTCTTGTCCATGGCTTACATGCAACGCAACTTGCAGAAAAAGATATAGTTTCAATCTTTGAAGTGCCAAGTGAAATAATTAAGTTGCTGACGTGGTTAAACGTTTGCCTTAGAGTCTTAGTTTGCTCAGTTTCCCATTTCAGTCTTGGACCCTGAAATGACTCGTGTGCTAGACTGAAGAATCAGTTATAATCAAAGTTCGGTTTCCCACAGTTTTTTCACTGTAATGAAGGTAGGCGTTCACATCCCATGTGACAAAGCGAACAGATTTGCCTCCCATCGATTCTTATATTAAAAGCTGTATTTTCCACCAGTCCCATATTCTCAGGACATCAGTCAGACTCCATCTCATTTCATGTCTTTCTTCAGTTAGGAGTATCAAATTGGGCACAATATTCCAAGAGCAGTCATAACAATGACAAACAAAGAAGCAACATAGCTTCACTCTTGCCTGGTATTCCCCTTTTTACACATCAAAGTGTCACAGTACACCTTTATGCCACAGTCATGCATTTAAGAATTGATGCTAATCTGAAAAAGATTGCAGCTAAATCCACTGTAGTGTTCCCCGGAGTGGTCTATCAGCCTCTACACACAAAGAGCATACATTTCTTTCAGGAATTCCATCTCAGATTTGGTCATACAGAAACAAAAATTATTTCTTTAAATCCCATTTACAATCTTGTGCATCCATCTTTTAATATTTACTCTCTCTCAGTTTAGTATCATGCAATATCTTTATCAACAAAATTTATAACACTTTAAAAAACTGATAGCTATATTCCTATAAATTTGCACCATTCATAATTATTACTTGAAAGGAGACTAATGAACTTCTGAATGGGCTTCCTCTTGTTTGGGACATGTGTGTAGATAGATACCTCTAATAACCCAGGTCATTTTGTTTATCTTCCTTAAAAAATAGTAGGTTTTTCCCTAGTCCTCTAGAACTTCCAAAATGTTACACGATGTATTTAAAACCAACATTAGCAAACCATAAAGCTTATTACCTGGCTCTTTTTAAGCTCTTGCACGCAAACTTCCCGGACTCATCTACTTGAAACTGCTTAAACTGTTAGTAACTTGTTTCCAAGATTCTGCTGCAATATAGCATTTGACTTTTTCTGAGGTTTTTTTTACTATGCAAACGTAGAACCAAAATATTTACTCAACATTTCTACACTTTGCGGGTATTCCTACAGGCTTGGACCACAAGCTTGGTTCTAGAGCTGTACGTTAAAGGTTAACCCCATAAACCCTATAAACTAACAAAGACACCGTTCTGTAACATGGGAAAACTAATGGCAAATGAAGATGTTAGCCACCTTAAATTTTTCTGTCAGGAGAAATTTACATCCAACACACCAACTCTTTGGGATGTTACCTCTTTATCCCCTTCCCTTTTTACACTGTGGTTATATTACCATTCTCACCTAGACATCATTTCTTTTGTCCTCGTACCTTTCTATCGGCTTGCAAGATGTCATCGGCTATCCTTGTACTCTTCTGATCAACTTCAACTGATTTGTAGCTTCTTTATTTCATTACTACCAGTTTCCTGCATTTTCTTGTGCTCTATTTTTTTTTTTAAACAGTTGCTTTTACTTCCTCTCAAAAGCTACGTTAAACCAAGGCAGCTTTCCCTCCCACCTGTGAACCTGCAGTTTTTTTGTCCACCAGTTGATGATTCTTCATCAGTTCCCAATTACTCATCACTTCCTTTTATGCTGTTGGCTGTCTCTAAATCACCTAAATCACAGGTGATTTAGGATGTAGATGACCAGAAATAATTGGTGGGAATCAGAAGAGTAACAAGAACTGGAGTTTCTGGTCCCTCAAGTGCTATTTCTGCTTACCCCTGGACAATCACCTTTCTCTGGGCAGGTTTATGCTCTACCTTTTCACCTTCTAATCCACTCCCAACTCACCTACGGCTCTTGGTTACTCCTTTCACTAGATTAATGCAATTATCATCCCTTCCCTGCTGGTGCATGTGCTACGGAAAGCAGGTGGAATAGAGAGAAACCAGAAAAGCTGGTGGTAGGGCAAACTGGCAGCTGGGCTGAACTTTAACTCATACCTCTCTATTGAACCCAGCAGGGCAAGACCTCAGAGATTCAACCTAGGCTGGGGAGATGCATCAAAGCGGCCCACAGGCATATTTGGCACTTTGCAGCAATCTGTCTAATTCACCAGGCAATTGTTTTGATGCTCCCCATTCGTTGGCCGTAAGCTGGACCCTGTCTTTGACCCTTCCACCTAGCTCCAAGGAACAGTGCTTGCAGCAGGTACTAGGTAAGTTGCCTGTCTTGTGGAGATGACTGGAAAGAAAGAGAGAGCAGCGAATGAGATAACGTGGTGTGCCCATGGACAGCGTGACGGTACAGTTCATAGCACAAGTCACTGAATGCTAGGGGATCTTGGAAATGTGTCCAATTTCACAGCTGCAGAAGCACAGCTTTCTGGCTGAGATAGAAACAGTACTGTGAGCTGCCTGTTTATTTGCCACGTAGGAATACTACATCCGTTAGCATCAACTGGAAGTCACAGGCAATCATAAAGGCTTTCAATTCTATCTCAGCCTTGAGCAAGACCTAAATTCACAACCACAAATGTGAAATGCAGAGGATTTTTCCCAAACTGACTGCAAGTCCAAAGAGCTTCCCCCCGTCACTGTTTTTTTTTTTCTTCACTGTGAATACAGTGAATTTGGTTCAAATGCTTTTAAATGTTTGCAAACTTTTCCCATTTACACACAGATTGAGGGGTGTACTAAGGCAGACAGAAGAAACCAGCTGTGCTCTCTAATGAAAGCAGCAATGAGTGACAGTGTGCTTTCATTAGCTGGATCCGAATCAAAGCTTGGAAAATGGTACCTAAAAGAATATTTGGGTTTATGTATTTTGACAGGAAGCGTATCATGAAACTGCAAGTCAAAATTATATGAAAACACAAGTGAAAAGGAAGCTCTAGCATCAAAAGTTGCAAAGGATCCTTTAAATCTATCGGCCAGTGAGCCGTCAGTGTCCCATTTATATAGGTACAGGTACGCATTCCTGGTGAAAAAGATCTTCAGCAAATGACATTCCATCGAGTGCGTGAAAAATTATAATCAGAGCAAATCAAAAGTGTTTCAATAAGCATTATACAGAAGAACATTGGCTATGTATGGATAGTTAAACCATCCATACAAAAAATAAGTCCATGCACTTCATAATAATGAATTAAGCCTTCTGTTACAACCTTAGCAGCTATTCTGCATTATTCAATACTTCAGGCATACCCTTGGACATTAGATTACTTTTTCGCCAACGTATGAATGAATATTGCTCAACAGAATTCCTACATTTGTGTAGGAAGTGTCACCTGCAGCTTTTAACTGAACAGCCACTCAAATATTAGTAAAATGAACCTTTGTGTAACGTCCCACCCAAAGTAGGAGTTATCACTAGAGAGTACTGCTAGGCTTGATCCCAAGATTCTGGTTTGAAATATAATTCTGTAACCTTCCCCTGCAAATGTAATAGTACAATTTTCATGACAGCCGACAAAAGCTATACTGAGAAAAGTCACAGTATGAATTTGAACTGGAGCAGTTAAATGGAGTAATCGCAAATGACTTTTAGAATTAGAGCAAAGATCTATTCCGTTTAAGTCAGTACGACTAATTTCAGTCAGAACACAAGTTACCCAGAATATTTAGATATACCTGTAAGTTAGACTATCTTGGCATATGCAAAGCATCTACACTAAACAATGTGCCCATCACCTCCTATAATGGTGTACTGACTGCCCGGCACAACACTGATGTGCACATTTTACTTCTTACTGAAACTACTTTTATTTAGCTAAGTGTTTAACACTAACGCAATGTCTGCATCCCTATTTAAAAAGCCACAGCTTTTGTATCTGACCTGACTTTGGTTGCATCCGATCAATGAAAATATTCCACAAAATATCGTAGGTATCAGTAGGAAAAGTCCTATCGGACTGGGTTAAAGTTTAATTTTAGCATCGATTCTATTCATCTTGAAAATCGAAGGTTCTCGCAGGGAATCAACTGACAATTGGATATATTACCAATTTCAGAGCATGCACAGACCCAGTACATCTGCATTCATGAATTTAAATATAGCTACTATGTTTATATGCCATTACTGAGGCATATATTACTTATGTATTCTTTTATAGACTCATAAATTTTGAACTGAAATAAACCAGAATGCTATGAATGCATTTTAATTGACTTGCAAATAGAAAAAACTGTCATCATATAACGCTTCAGTATTATCATTAGCAGTTTTGAAGTCTGAAGATTATATCCTCTAAAGTCAAATGCGGCGATGTTTGGTTTCATGTCTTTTTAGATTTGCTCCTTGTTTGGATGCTAAGGTAAAAGAACTACCTAGTTCTTACTAGCTTTAAAATTTTCTTTTCCTAAATATACAGCTATTTCACTTAAAAAAGGTAAGCAGAAAGGATTGCGATCACTGTCTCTGTATAATCATTAACTCTTATGGAGTCTTCATTTAAAAAAAAAAAAAAAAAAGCACATTTACTCTTTTTCCAGTTTTGGATATTAAGTGGTATTTCAAGATTCAACATCTGTGATGTAAATCTCAGATGGTGAACATGAGAAAAATTGTATCGCTAATAATTAAACCTGAACCAATTTTGATGACTTTGAACAATCTCCAGATACTCCAAGCACATGACAAAAAGGAGGAAGGATCTTCATTGCTGCTTGTACACATAGCACCCCGTAACATAAAAAAGAAAAACCTCTCCCACACTGCATATAGAAGCTTTCTTAGTATGCAGTCTTGTTTGTTAGGAAAAAAGCTTGTATTTTGCAGGCTACAGTTAAAGCTGCTTCTTGGTGTGAAAGTTATCACCATCTTTGTGACAATGAGATGCAGCGTGCCTAAGGCCATACACAGCAGATACAAATGACTTTTTCCTCACTGCTAATTTGGAGGATTAAACTGAGAATGTTTAAATATGAACTTTCTTTCACATTCTCTGAAAATGAAGTCCTTCACCTTGTACTTCAACTTTTGAAAGCTTGCAGACCTAATCTTAAATATTAGCCAAAAGGCAGCTCTAAGAATGGCTAAAAAAAAAATACAAAGGTGAATCAAAGCGAAATACAGTAAGCAATATTATTTCTGCGTATTTTAGAGGGAGTAATTTAATTTCATAAGAGTTTTCAGAAGTCAATACTCAAACGACTACATTTAAATATTTGGTACAACCAGGTACTCTTACACACGTGTTCTCATGCAGAAGTTTTCTACAGCAGCGTTAATGCAGGGTAGCTAGGTACGTATGAAAGGAATCAACACCTAACTGTTCCCGGGTTTCCAAATTTTTTTCCCTGTTAAACACACATAAGGAAATAGATATAGGATGAAGTGCTGTTCATAGCAAATACCTGTTGATACACAATCAATTCATGGCCTGTTTTTATACATCTGTAGCTGCATGGTGGGTCTGGAAAATGCTACTGAGGTAGTGTTGCTCTACAACACAGAGGCAAAATCTTTTTTGATGTATTCCAGTGCAGCTCTAGCGGAGTCTCACAATTTCATTCGAGAACAGGGCTTGCAGATTTGTACCTTAAATCAAGGAACTAGTTCGTTTACAGCTTCTAAACACATATAAATATGCATGCACTGATGTCTTGTTACTTCACTGCTGTCATCTTGATTTGCATCTCAAATCTGTCAGTTTGCTTCTAACAATAGTTGTCCTAATTCCCATTAGCAGGCTTTCCGATTCCATCAGTCTCCATCGGCCCATGCATGTGTTTTGTGGCATCCCAAGTACCAGACAGATGCGCCTCTGAAGGAACTAATGAAGGATCCAGGCCCAAGGGAAGAGGGACAATATGTAGCTTTACATGGGGCCAATGGAGAAAATTGTTTGGAACGTTCATTATCTATGAATATTAGTGCAAACTGAGGGAATTAAAGGCTTTGTAGGACCGAGCCTATATTTGAGATTTGCCCTAATGAGAAATGATTTTCCTGATTTGAAAACTCATTATGAAAGATTTCTTTTTCTGCCACATAAAAATTATACCCCTTCTCCTTTCCTAGCTGCATATATGGATTTTTCATATCCAGCTGAAAGCAGGAGGTTCAAGACAGCAGGCCAGTATCACTGTGAATTATGTTCAGACCAATCCCCAAAAGGTATCAGAAACAGAGATAGCTAACGGCATCCTAGCAGAAAAAAATCCCGCATCAGTTGACTTTTTTACCATTCAGCTGTGTGGAGTGATATTGCTGTGTCAGGAGATCTTATCAGCAACATCAAATATTTTTCCACTCGGCTTTAAGACAAGGCTTTATCGAATTAATTAGCAAAGTCTCTGAAGGACAATTATCTACATAATTCCATGCAGTTTGATGGCTTTCCCCCTCTGTGTTTATGCAGGAGATAAAGACGGTGAATTTCTGAGTGAGTTGGTGGAAACCTGGTAGAAAAAGAGAAAGTCGCTCACCTACAACCTGGATTATTTCAGCTAATAAGACTCCATCAGTCACATCTTGCTGTAGATCCTTTATCAATCTCTTGTGACCAGATTTTGCTAGATAGTGATTAGCCCAATCCGTATAAATCTGTTAGGAGAAAGATAAACAAAAAGAAATTGTTAGTTGTAACATCAACCTTAAAAACAAGAGTTCTTTGTTTCTCTCAGTATCCGAGAGGCCGATTTAAGATGACTGCTTTTTTGCTCTTCGAAACAAGTCAACAACATTAAAATTCAAGGCATTGTGCAGATCAAGTATTCAGCTTACTATAGTATGGCTTTTCCTATTCAGAAATATAACATCAAAGCTCGCAGAAGATGACAGTAAACTCCTGAACATGTTACAGCTTGAATGGATCATCAGTCAACTAAATGTTCTACGGCAGTAACAAGCCTGTAGAAGCGATTTCAATTTCCACCCAAGTATTTTTTTGCATTTTCCCTTTGACGTTCCTTCTCTATATCTGTTATTGAGAAATCTGAAAGATTCTTTTCCAAGAACCACTTCTGGTAGATACTAGCCATACCGCAATTTCATTCTGAGGAAACTCCTTTGTTATATTACCCAACAAGCCTTTAAAGGTCTCTTAAAAATCCACCAATTCTAGTAAATTCCATCCCACAGATTAAATAGGCCTATTAAATTGATTTTAATCTCTCATGCAAACTTCTAACTGTTGCGATTTATTTTAAAACGTATTATCTGAAAACTAAGCAAACAAGGCAGTCAAAATCTCTCTTTAATTTGCATTAAGCACTGCTCACCACATGCTAGCACAACTTATCCAAGATCACCAGAAAACTTATAAAATCTTTTCATGCTAGGTTATCAAAAAGAAGGAGAAATACTTGATTAGGAATTTCTGCTTATGAATTAAATAATGTTTCTTGTTCTTCAGACAGGACAAAATTTAAGGGAAGCCTTTTTTAGATCATCTATTTATAGTCCAAAGAAATAAAGTAAAAACAACTAAATATCAGGATTTTCACCTTTTAAATACCCAGACAAATATTAAGGTTCACCCTTACTCTCAAGAGTGTCTAGCATATTAGAAATACATTCATCCCAATTCAGTCTATTAGCAAGCAGGAGTAGATCCAATGTGCTTTCCAGAGCACCACCCATGACGATCCTCCACAGTCCCTATAAACCACCATGTACTGGGGTGGGGTTTTTTGGGTTTTTTAAATTAAAGCACTATCCTGGTGACAAATGCCTCGCACAAGTGGGTGAATCACTGGCCGGGAGGGAAATGTCTGCACAACAGTATTCGGTCCCCAGAAACCCAGGGAAAGCTCTCCCTGTGCATTGCCCAGAACTGCTGTTTTCCTTCACACCTACGGATAGAAAGAAAAGAGGACAAGGAGAGGGGCCCTAGCCCTCAGGGCTGAGATCGCTGGGCTTTGAAGATTCCTATCCGCAGCCTTAAGGAAGCAGATGTAAGTGATGGCCACTAAAATCGGATTCTGTCTGCTAGCAAAACATTGTTGAAACAAAACATGGGTTTAAAGCCATTCCCCCTCCACCACCCTGCTCCTGAGCTACGCAACCCCCGTATCATCGTATATCAACGCAGATCCTTTAAATTACTGACTAATATCACCAAGCATAGCCATGGCTACTAATTTCAGAAGCATCTTCAGCATCGCATTGAAAACGCAAGGCGTACGTCCTTCTCTTTCACGGGAGTGAAAAGCCAACTCCCAAGTCTAAGAGTCAAGTATTTGCCACATGGGACGGAGGAACCTGGAAATAATACAAGGATTGTAATTTCACGCTCCTCTTGCACTTGCCGATTCAATGTTAATATGATAAAATGAAGAACAGATATTTTGACTGGAGTTATTTTGGTTATAAAGTCTTCACTTGTATCTTTTTTAAACCTGTAAAACACTACTGGTAGCAGCAATGAACAAATCACTCAAAATCTGAAACATATGTCCCTGTTTTCCACCATTTATCCTCTACTTCCATCTTCAGAGCAGCGGGATGTGCATTTCCTATGCCAGCAGCGTCATGGAATTGAACAGAATAACACGCTGGAACACCTCCACGAAAAAAACAAGAGCTGAAAAACATCTCAATGAAAAACATCTCAATGAAATAAACGCTGAGTACACATGAGTGATTTCCCTAGCCGACCGAAAAAAGAAAAGGGAAAAATAACCCCACGCTTTGCACGGACCAGACATTGTGTTCCTTAGCTCCTTTTACAAGAAAACATTTTCCATAACAGGAAGATATTTTGAAAGATCCAACGACTTCAAGGAACTAGGATTGACTTCACCTGTTTTTCTGCCACACGGTTCTAGCTTGCTTATTTACAAGTAAAGACATATCAGGAAACAGGTTGAAAACTACTTACTTCACAAGCGCGAGGGTCCACACGCACCCCTACACCATTACTGCGATTTAGCTGACAAGCAACCTACCAAACACAATAACCAAGTTTCTTTTAATGGGAGGGCTGTGATGAGCGTCCCAGTTTATCACAGAAGAACTTTCAGCAAATATAAGATTATACTTTGATGCATCAGTTCCAGCCTGGCTCATTTCCACGACGCAGATCATAATGCAATCTAACAAATGCTTGGATCAGCCCTAGAGGTAAGACAACACAGAACAGAGGATAGGCAGAGCAGACCCCTCCTGGCAGAGCCTGAAATTACAGCATCAGCAAGACCTTGAGGGCTAGTTAGGATTGATTTTTAAGTCAAATAAGTGTGAGAATGCATGGCTGACATTGCAAAACTACTATTTCGTAGCTGTTTCCTACTGCACTAATTCCTGCTGCATCCAGGAACACTAGACCTTATATTCATACCCTGTAAATAAACAGAACTGCATCAAGGAAATCCCTAACTCCCATAACAAATCCCCCTGGTAAAGGAGACAACTTGAAATACCCCCGAACACCCTCTGTCTGATTTGCTGTCTCCAATAACACATAAAGAAACTCCCTCTGTTGGCAAATTATTCTTGTAACTCCTGCTTTGTGTGCTGAAGTCAACGTCTGTGTTTGGCATCCAAATCGCAAGCAGAGCTTTTATGCCCATTATAACATATTCCATTAAATGCATCAATAATGCATACCAGTATGGAGAAAATATCTGTTTCTGGGGTATTTAAGGATATGGAATATTATTTCATTCAAATAGTTGATTAGGAAAGCAGGAAATTACAGATATCCTTATAATAAATCTGTGCTTCTCTTTTAAAAACTTTATTACGCCACATTATTTTGCAATATGCATAACGTGCAAATTTTTTTTTTTTTAACTGACTGGGCCATATATTTATAAGCTATGAAGCATTCTTATGGCTGCGGTATTACCCAAGCGTATCGTAGTTGCTCTTTATGGTCACTGCTCATTTTTATGGCATATATTAAGCTAATTATGGAAACTTTCCAGGATGTTTTCAAAACCTGTTTGTTGCAAGTCTTTGTAATGTATTACACAAATACGATTCCTAACGTTTCTTTTCCTTTTCCATACAAACAAGTGAAAAAATATAAGGGTACAATGGTTGCTATTTCTAGACACATGAAAAACGTTTCAAAGCGCATAGTGTTTTCAAATGTTCAAAAACAGGCAAATAATTGGGAAAACAATAATAAAAGAACTAGGAAAACACTGCTGAGAAACTTTCCATTCATATATGCCTATCTCTGCACGGGAATTTTGAGTGTGCCTCAGGTATTTTCAGCAAGCAGGTTACAAAGTCACGTGTTTGAATATTCACATGAAAATAAGTTGAACAGTCACCTAATTAAAAAGCACAAAATCCTGCGATATGAAATATTTCACCCACTACAACCAGATACTGCCTTATTACATATACCAGTAGGGGCTGTTAAAACTTTTCAGTCATTTCACACAGTATGAAAATCACTGGAGGCAGCTTCATTATTTTAGTGAACAAAATCAAGTGAACACCACGATTTGGGCATTATCACCACAAGCAGGTCTTCGTGCCTGAGACCAGTCAGTTTAATGTTTAACTCAGGTCTAAGTTCTGGCTTTTGTTAAAGGTGGACTCAGCTGTTTGGTAGCTTTTTTGCTCTGTAGTCTATGATCTTAGGAATCCAATTATCTGGGAACAAATTAAAAACAGATGTGAAAGATTTTTTTCTTCTCTCTTTTCCCCCCCCTCAATCCATCAGGTTTGAATTAAGAGCGTTACAGGTAAAGACTGATTCCATCAGGTTTGGATTAAGGGCATTACAGGTAAATATTGAGTTTGGAAATATTCAGTACAGTATGAGTCATAGCTAAAACACTATTGCACAAAGTAGCGAGGTTTTGAGGAAAAACCCCCAAATTCCACAGTTTTTGAAAGTTGTCTGTAAAGAACAAGGCCTGAAGATCAGTAAGTCTTCAATCAGCAAGAACACTGCATTTTGAGAAATTCAGTGGGGTTCCTCCCCCCTCCCCTTTCCTTAGCGTTACACCTGCTTGTTTAAAGCACGTTTCAGATAAGCAGAGAAACCTTGCTTCCCAGCTAGACTTCTGTGCTTTCTTGTCACTTGGCATCTCGAGCAACATTTCTGACCGTACTAAGAGACCACATCTGTCACACCCAGAGCACACCTCAGACCACCTGCACCATATTCGAATACTGAATCAGCAGAAAAGGTGCCTTCCGCAGAATGGGTTGTTTCTTCAAGACTACGCAGCTGCCGCTAAGCGCCTGGGGAACATACTGACCAGTAAAAAGCAAAAACCCTGCAGCTTCTGTCCACTTAAAAGTAATTCATACAGTCTTTTTAACCTTGCAAAAATCAACCAAAAAGCCAAATAAACTAGAGCTTGCCTAGCTAGCCATAACAGTCTGAAGCTGGCATCTCAAACCACAGTATTCCTTTCTATGGGTACCATTTTGGAGGCAATAGGCTGATACCTGGGTGCTCAGACATGCTGATGGGCAGGTTCTTCTTGATCTGCTGGCAGACAGGGCCAAACGCAGCATCTGTAGGACCATATTCCTCTGTTCCCATAGTCAGTCAAACCCAGGAAACAGAGCGTGAATAAAGTCATGAGAGCAATGAATCCAGGAAGACCCTTTAGAGATCATAAAGGAGACCCAGTATATCCATGGAGCTGCAATTAGATTAAGGTGCCAGGTATTATCATGTGCTCCAGGCTCTCCTTTAAATGGAATTCAGTCCCAAATGGGAACCAAGAACTACCCAATGTTTTTTGCCTCCCCATTGGTATTCTGCAATACACTCATTATGAAAAGGAAAGGGTTCCCACAAAACCATTTGAAAAGAATTTCCCTCTTCGCAAGCAAGTAGAAAATATGCCTGAACCTCTTCCTTGTTACTCATTGCCATAAAAGAAATCTGATGATAATAAATGCCCAAGTACATTTTCAAACCTTTCTTTCCCTCCCTCACCATGTCAGTTCCTAACTAATCGGACTCTACTTGTTTTCTTCTAATAATTATCGTGAATCAGGCTCTCGTGAATTTGGTAACGACTGAAGAGTATCTTTTTGACATCATGTAGCATAATTAGAGCAGAGCAAGGCTTTTTTCGTGATCAAATAGCAGGGTTAGTCATGCTGATGAACTCCACCAGAACACCCATTACAATGCAATGCCTATGTTGCTGCTGACCAAATCACACTGCCTACTGAAGTTCACAGGGAAAAAAAAACCCTGAAACCTAAAAATAGACACAACATATTGAAATGATCCTAATGCCTGCAGTTGTTACAATGCTATGGGGGGAGGAAAGCTCATCAGATACTCATTGCTGCCCAATGTAATGGGGTTTACACATGCAGAGTCCTGAAAGCACAATTTTTGACTGGTAACATTAATTGCAGTCTCATGCTGATCCGTGCTACACCCCAACACAATGACCTTATTAATAGATATCACGCTGCAAAGCCCAGAGGTAAATAGCTAAAGCCAAAGGTTTAGCTGAAAAACTCATCCCTCAGAAGCATCTCTGGCTCCAAGGGAGCATAGTAAGGATAACAGCGATTTTGAAAGTGCATAGAGATTATGGCCCTGACAATAATACGGCTAATACTTTGCTGAGTTACTGGAAAAAGGACAACTAAGCAGCACGTGGTTTAAAAAAAAAAAAAAAAAAAAGTTCAACAGCATTTGTCACAGACCTTTTTTCAGAGATTTCTTACAATTCGTGGCCTTACTTGCCCCCACGCGCTTCTTAAATCCCGTAGGAAGCCTGTATCTGTGCATCTGTACCATGACACAAATCCCACTAAAAGGACAGTACTGGCTCTTCTAGAATGAGTAAAGCTTTGTGCTGCTATCCAAAAGACTGTTTGGGGTTTTTTTCCTCATGTCAGCTCTTGCAAGAGAAAAAACGAGGCTTAAAAAGCAGGGCACATCTCTCTGTGTTAAATAATAGGTATTAATGGGCTGTGAGGAAAGAGTCCTGTCTGCTCCTTTTCTTTAAGAATACAGCTAAAGGTATGTAGAGAGGAGAATATGAAGCAAAAATACACTGTCCTCAGGGATGCCCACGAGTCCCCAGTGATCCCCTGCTCAGAGGGAGAGCAGGGTAGGCAGTGAATGGTTAAGCCGGCGCGGACACGTCAGCCTTAGGTTACATCCGTCTCCTCTCCGCTCAGAGATACTGGAAGCACCCTGAAAGTGAGGATGGGAGCCTGGGGACTTGTTTACTCCATCCTGCCAGCACTTCGGCACCAGTACTAGCAAAAAGGGAGGAAACCACTAGAAACTCCAAGTCTGAGGTGATGATGGGCCGGATTGCAGGTAGACTCCTGATAGGCAAGTGAGACGGTAAAATGACCTTCCTGAAAGGAATCCATACATTTGCAATCCCCTAAAAATAGTTGTCACAATAATTAGCTACTCATTAGCATCTAATATGATGCCAGTAAAATACCATCAATTATCTCAAGCGCTGGAACTTTCCAGTTATCATCAACTATTGGGAATGCAGCTGTAACCAACTGAGGTTTTGGTTCCCCCTTCTCTGGGGAGACAGAGAAAACGATGCTTTTTTAATTATTTATTAAGTGCAACTAAACTAAATGATTTAGTCTACTCACATGTGCGTGTTGGAATAGCTTTAAATTATTAGTCAGTTGCTGGGAGGTATTCTGCTGAATATTACATTTTACTGGACACTTACGTACATTAACTACCCCTTGGAAGTTAAGTAGAGAAATGGGTAATTTAAACAAATACCACCGGGACTATTTATTTCTCTCTCTTTAAAGCCTTATTCCCGACTGGGGAGAGCTATTCTCATGCACATGACTACTATTCAAAAGCAATGGGCTGACTCACAGCACATACAGCCAAGCATGTGTGTAAATTTTAGCATGCTTGCGAGCCTTTCCAGTAATAGAGCCATAGATTGTACGCACTTCAGGGCAGGCACTGCTGCCTCTGAGTTTGTGTAAAGCAAATCTTTGGCGGATGCTAAACAAATAATACACTTCAAATTGCCTAGCTGGCACCTTTCTTACTCTTACTCTACTGAATATTTCACTATATTTAATATAGAAGAGGAGAAAAGAGGCATTTTCTTTTTTCCCCCCAATTGCACAGTTTCTGAACCCCGTTACTGACCGGCGCTGCCTATACAGAGGGGTAAATGTTTCATACCAAAGCAACATTTTCCTACGCACCAGCTAGAAGGTGAAGCAAGGCCAGCAATTGTGCTGGTATCCGGCAAGCTCTGCTCTCAATGCTCCCATTATACACGTTTGCCATATACAAATCCCCTCCAAGCTGGAGCCACAAACTAAGCCAAGCAGGTGGCCGCTCTCTTATTCCCCCTTGCAAAACATTTTAAGTCCTGAATAGAAATGAGATTACATTCACACCTGCATCAATTTCTTTGCATATCCAAAAGCGAAATAGAGTTTAGTTTGCTAGGCCGATCAGCAAAACCCATTCCAAGTCATATTTGGCCACGGTGAATCAACTGATTTGATCTCACACCAACAGAATATAATCGACCTCAGAGAACAAGAGAAGCAAATGTACTATTTGGGTTTTTTTCAGTGTTTTCTAAAAAGTTACCTAAAGCGCACACCAAATTATTTTCAAATTTCACAGTTCTCATACATGAAATAAACCCATTTACATCTACTATCACACATGAATAGCAACAGAAAAGGGCTTATCTGAAAAGGTGATACATTTCTACTCCGAAGAGAAACCACAGAAAATCTTAAGAAGCTGCAAGCTGCAGAAGAAAGGGGGAAAAAGAAAAAAAAAAAAATCACTTCTGAGGCTGACGTTAGTTCAACAGCGCCGCTGCCGTTAACAAGGAGCCGAGAGCCGCTTACTGTTTTATAGTGGTCACAGGAAAATTTACTTCTCCCACGAGCAGGGACCTGAAAGGTCATACTACTTATTGGCATATTTAACATGAACGTGTACTGCTCGAGCCCAGCTTGCTCTGCCTTCTCAAGGCATCTACAGTTAAATGATGATATATACGCTGGCACGTGAAGCTTGGACAGTTAATTTTAGCTGAAGTCACGCATGCACAGTGCTCAGATTTCTTACACTGTCACATTTTACAACTCCCACTCCTCGTGCAGCTCTTCGCTTACCCCCCCACTGCTCCCTTCTCTTACTACTGTCTCTAGCACAGAGTTTCAATGTTTGATATCAATTTCAAACAGGATCAATATATTTTTATACATGCTCTTAAATAATGAAGCTATTCGCAGCAAGCATAAAGTTTGGCAGGTCTTTTTTGTTAGATGCTGTAGGCATTAAGAGGCAATTACTAAAAAAAATCATTGTGGTTTTTTGTTTGTTGTTTTTTGTTGTTGTTTTGGTTCTTTACACAATCAGAAGACTTTCTACCCACCATAGAGACAACCCCCTTCATCTAAATGCTCCCAATGTCTGTGGAAATTTATGCTGTGAACGGAAATCCAAAATTTTGCATGCCGCCCCTATACTTGTAACAGGCCAAACAAAAATCCAGATATATCCTTTTTCAAAATTTGGAGCGTTCTCAATATTGATCAAACGTCTGAAGGGTGTATCTATCACAAATGCAAGCTAAAAAGTAGAAGGCTGAATTAGACCTCAAGTGGGCACCTGCACAACCTATTTTCCTGAGCAAGGCCTGGTACAGACAAGCAAGGGCTGCCTGTCCTCCAGCAGGACCCCACCGCGTGCAAGTCACCCCACATCCCATGGTCTGACCACGTCGCTGGCATTCCTTAAAAATACAGAGAATTGGCCCTTGTAAGCGGCTTTGCTTGAATTTTTTTTATACTAAAAAAATAACGTTGCCAATGTCGACAAGGTGAGAAGCGATGACTGCTTCACCTCCCCTCTTGCCAAGCTGAAGGATAGATGTCTGACATTTTAACTGTTTATTTTTCAAAAGGCACACTTCTGCCAGAAAAGAAAAAAAACCCAAAACCTATATGGGTCTTTTAACTGCTCCATGAAAAGCAAATAACTTGGTAGCCACACTGTCTCCACATCAGCTCTCCCCTCCAGCAAAGCCTACTCACCGCCAGCCGAGGTGTGTGTTTGTTTTGGGGAGGTGGGGGACCAACAGGGCTTTGATGGAGTTTGAAGAGAACATAATGTACCGTGACTATCAAAGACATGAAGTAGCTGCTTTACCTGCAAAGCACCAGGTGCTGTGCCTCTGATGTGCCCGGGAACACTCAACTGCACTATGAGCAACAGCTCTGCTAATGCAAAGGCAGGCACCGGACTGAGTGTGAGAGCGGGGAGCTTTGCACGTGTTCCCCCCCAAAAAACCCTGACCAGTGAGGAAGGAAGGGAGATCTAACTTCAGGCAGCTACAGTCTTAAATACAGCTTTCTGCTTTAAGCATCCAATGCTGCAACACTCAACGTGGTCAGTTCCTAAAACCCAATGTAATTTTAGCACGCTTGGCCTGTGACAGCAAGTAAGTCTTCTGAACTTTTCTAATTAAGACAGACTCTTCTTTTATTTGGGAAAGGTGCAACAGCCTGTTCCAAACAGCTGCTATAATTTCATTGGCATTTTTCACCTGGGGTCACAAATCTGTATGGCTTCAGTATCATCTCCTCTGGGCAGACAGCCACGGCCACAGGCAGGATCAAAACAGACAAACTATCACTGCTGTGCTGGACTCTGAGAAAGAAAGGGTAAGGAAAATATTCCAAGAGATAATAACAATCTGAAGAGGGCTGGAAATGAAACCTGACATGCCATGTAGCATCTTCAGCACAAACTCATTCCTCTACTCCATTTCTTCTTGATTGCTTAGAGGATTAATTCACCAAAACAACGTTCACAGTTATGAAGCAACTCCAAATGAAAGTAAAATTGGTCTCAAAGGCACATGACTCTAAACCCTTTCAACTCCTAGCGATATGTGAAGATGAAAGTTACCCGATTCAAATAGTAAGGCCAGAAACATTACAAAGGCTTTTCTTAATTTTTAACAACAGCAATTTGATGTGGGGATTAGGGAATTACAGAAATTGGCCTTTGTCTTGCCCAAGAGACCAAATCCTAGCCCTCTTTTAGCCAAGAAGGACAAGACGGCATTCCCTTTTCGTTCTGCCTAGTGCTTGATTGAAAATATTGAGTCTTCAAAACCAGGGGCTGGGTAGGTTCAGTCCATACCAACACTCTGAAGTCACCAGCAAACTATCCTGAACAGGATGTCCAATGCCACTCAAAAAACAATGAATCATCTGCACCGCCTTTCTCACTCTGTAAAATGTAATTTAGTTCCGTGTCCAAGATTCTTCGTAAGAGGCAATGCTTCTGGAGTTGCCAAAAGTTGGCAAGAGGTAGTGCTCTCTAACTCTCGGAAGGACATAAAGCAAGATGTAACCAAGACATGGATGAAAAATCAGTGCAACTGAGTTATGAAGGCCAACAACCTATTCATCGCTTATCTGCCAAGCAAGATGAACGCAAAATCTGGAGACGGAAGGAACAAAAGAGGGAGAAAGCAAGACCCAAAATTGAGGAAGCACTTAACCACACACTTGCTTCAAGCATGTACTCAGGTCTCAATTACTTAGCACACATGTAACTCCTCTGAACAGGAATGCTGTACTGAAGTTGGTCGTTAGAGAATTACATATTAATTCCATTATTTCTAAAGATTATTGATGGTAAGAGGAAGAATGACAAGAGGCCAATTATCTTCCTAAAAAGTTTTTTGTATACTCTACCCATGCTTCTACTTCTAATGCTCTCCTGCTCTTGGGCACTGTCAGAAGTGGGACAGTTGGCTAGACAAATCTTAGGTGTGACCTACTTTTGAAAGACCTATTTTTATTTTAAGCTGCATTTTTAAGATAGTGAAAAATACTTTCTGACAGCTGAGCATTAATTTGTGTGGCAAAGACTCGATCCCTAAGATGCACAAAAAGACTAAGAATCTCAGAAGGGTTCAGCACCTCAATTAGAGCCAGATTATCACAAGAGCTCAACTTCCACGTAGACATCAAAATAAACAGACAAATTTTCAGACATGTTTTAAAAACCTAAAAACGCGCTAGATTTCCAGCATTTTAAAATCTGACCTTCACTTTTTGTTGAGGAAGAGGGAAAAAGGAATATATCCATGTCTATATTTGCACTGACAGACAGATGGGGACACACAGCCCACACAGGTGTCTGGCCCTAAATGTTTTGCTAATGAGATCTCGAGATAACATTCCTGCATTTGAAAATACTAACAACTGTTTATCCATAGGTGGCAGCATTTCTGGTTTTGTTATGTCATTTACTATATTGCTACACATCCTAGAAATCAGGCTACAGCAAAAAGCTTTCTGCATACCCAGGGATCACCAGGGTTTTGCCATGTTTTACACAAAAGAATAAGGTGGTCGTCTTGTTCCTGCTAAGCGGTTAGATATCATCCAAGTTGTTGGGTTTTTTTTCCCAAAACAAAAAAATAAAGTGCTGAATTAATTTCCACAAACATAACAAACCTAACCTAATCATCTCGCAGTTGGCCATCTGTTTCACAGATACGAATCTAACTGAATCTTCTGTTGACTGATAACTTTCTAAATTAAATTGCCTACGCTGACCCTGCTTTCAGCTTAGTTCCTCCTGCTTCCATTTAAAGGGTTTGGCGTGTTTTCCATATAGTGATCTATATGCCAATTATATACTTAGAAGACAATTGGTTAGGGTTAAAGCTGCACATTTGGCACCAGATCAAAGTCAAACGTGCAGAGAAGGGCAGTGTCCCCGTCTATGATGCAGACTAAGGAATATATAGGAAAAAGAAGTCCTAGAGTACAGCGGTTCTAGTGAAAACTCATTAGTTCGCCTTTCTCCACTATAGTCTATGTCACAAAAACAGACACCTTTTCAGTCAAATGTATTGGTATATTTATGAAGAATTTAAGAAATACCCCTCCTAACAGGAAACAGCTAGCCTCTGTAAGTAATTAGAGTTTACGGCTATATAAAAGGATGAGTAATTTTATCCCTAAAGGCCATTTTACAGACATGCTGGCCAAGACTCCAGTTACCAATTCACTGTCTTTGGGATGAAGAATGATCCCCTGCACGATACGAGGAAAATTCTGCTTCTTCATTCCCTGCTGACCTCATGCATTGACTGGGGAAAGAGGGAGGGGGGAGGCATACGTTCATCAAAGACAGCACAGCCAGCGTGGGCGCTGCTGGAGGCAGGGTGCTAGACTCAGTAGACCATCGGCCCGATCTGCCGCGGCAAATCCTACGCTCCTAATTAGAGAGGTTCACTAAAGTGACACCAGCCTATGCTTTCATTGATCTGGCGATTAAAATCAATGCTGTAGGGTTTTACTAAAATTTCTGATACTGAACCTCTGACATAGCCTTCTACAAAAGGGGGGGGGAAAAAAAAAATCCAGTAAAGTAAAATTTATAGCAGGCTAGTGATTAATAATTTAAAACAATATTCTATGGCTGATCAGGGAATGAAAGTACAGGCACAATTCCCACAAGCATAGGAGGTTCAGGCATCTCCTCTTGAGAGCTTCCTTGCATAGCTAGCGGCCGCTTAAAGGCCTTCTGCACCTCCCTGAAAAAATCATTCAAGCAAAGGAAATAATTTTTGCACTGCTTCTGGAGCTTTGTTCAGAAATAGATAGAACAGTCCTTTAATAGTACTGTCACGAGGCAGATCAATTGTAGATTTCATCTATTTTCAGCCCAAAGGGTTTTAGCAATTCCCATTAAATATCTTTATGTTAAGTCTTAGACAGCATGACCTACCAGGCTAAAACTTTATTATTTTAGTTCCTTATGACCTCTGTTGATACATACCTTTTTAAAATGTGGATGGTTGAAATAGTTCTATTATTATATGCCATACACATATACAATTATATGGCAGCAAGGAGCTTGATCAAAAGACCTGCAAGCTCTGGAAAATTCAGGAAGCACAACGCAACGACAGCAGGCTATCCTCGCAGGGGCCTCCACCGCTCAAATTCCTGTGTAATTTTATGCACACCTACATAGTCCCTTTCTCAGTTTGAGATCCTACATTTAGTTTCTCACGTTAAATCCTGCTTCTGCCTGAACACCTACACCTAGGAAAGTGTTACTCCAGCAAACTTAATGTTCTTAAAATTAGCCGACTGACAGGTTTGGTGAGAAGAAAAATAATATGGAATTTACAGGGAATAAACCCCTGTAACTAATCCATTGTGGTCATTTTACTGGGGTCCACAGATATTAAACATTTGACTTTTTTTTTTTCTTTTATTTTAAAAACTTTGTAAACTCTTACTTTTCCTTCAGACAAGACCATTCACTTTGATCCATGCTATAGATGTGGTCAAATGTTCACACAGGATGTAGGTGAAAGCCCATCTATGTATGACACTGAGTGTGGTTTAAAGTAACATCAGGTAAGAACACTGGCTTAGCTGCAGATAAAATCAGGGCAATTTACTGGTAATCATTCAGGAAGACAGAGCCTACCGGCATAGAAAGAAGGCTTATGGACATCAGCAAAATCAGTTATTTTTTTTGCCTAGAGCAAGGGTTGGAGCAATGCAGAACAAAAGCATGCTGCTAGTTTCAAAAAAAAAAAAAAAAAAAAAAAAAAGAAGAAAAGGGTGTGTGCATACATACATCCTAAAATCTTAATTCAGAAAATAACCACAGAGATACCAATACTAGGAGGGGAAAAAAGAAGAGAGCTATCAGGACTGGTTGTCTGTTTTCCTGCTCAAACACGACTAATATTTATAGCATTACTTTCTCCAGTTCGTTGTCAACTACAATTCGATCTGCATATCTTAAAGCTTTAGAAATAGGCCAAAAAAAAAAGAAAGAAAAAAAGAAAGAGTTGCAATAGCTGTTGTAGCACAATGTTGAGATTTTAGGTTACAGGCCATTTTTTTCAAAAGGCAGGCTAAGAGCATTGTCTAAAACTTGGAATTGTAGCAAATGAATTAAACCACAGGCAGATGGTCGAGTTGTGAATGAAATCTAAAATTACCATTACCAAGAAAAAGGCGCTCGTTGTTTCGTTTTCTTTTTTAAAACAGTGGCGATTCTACCACAGAACTCCCTAGTAGTATCATTTTTCCAGGGTCGTTTCTAACACCTTTGGCAACACTTTTGTTCCAAGTTTTTTTTGTGCAATCTCTTATTAATCACAAGGATGCTATGGATTATCCATTTTTATCTCTCCAAGTAACTTCCCAGATATCTCTTGCAGGTTTTTTCCTGAGCCATCACTGTTGGATGCTTGAAGAGCAAGACTGCTTGGCATTAGACTTTCACTTGTGATCGTATTTACCACTATAACACGTACGGCAGCCTCAGCAAAATGACAAATACATTTCAAAGAATATAAGCCGGTGACACCCTGTGAGAATCAGAGGGATGGATTCAGGCAAGTGACAATTAGTGTGTGGTTCTGGGCCAGACCCGTTGCAGCTCAGACATGGACGTCATTTTAAGGACCTCATGGAGGCAAGTGACATTTAGAGGCATGCATTAAAGGAGCGCATGCTTGTCCCTATCAGAGCGATTCTCACACAAAGACCAATAAAGAAAGAAAAAAATCCCACTGAACTATATAAGAGCTGACAAAGGCAGCAGCTGCTGTGCTCCACAGGGCAAATTTATATTTAGAGAAGGAATTGGGAAAATGGATCCTTACAGAAATTAGTTTCAGTTCATCCACTCTGGCCCCAACGCTATCCAGGAGACCCAAAGATTCTAGAAGAAACCGTAAGTAAATCAGAGCACAATCTCATTTTTAAAACGTGAGAAGCATCTAAATTCAACAGCATTCTCACCGATTTCTTTCATATAATGCCCTGAAAAATACATTGGCCAGACTTTTTGTTTTTAAAAGTTACATTATAAGGAATCTTCAAGCTTCAGACCACGGGGTTATCATGAAGCGACCATGAAAAAAAATCAGATTTCATTAAGAAAGTAACTCAAAACACATCAACGTCTTATCAGCTTTAGCAGTAATTCCATTTAAGATATAAAGCAGCAAATCAATATAGGTTTTATGTTAAGTGCTCTCAAAATTTCATGAAACCACCAACCTTTCAGCTTCGTGCTGTAACACCGGGAGCGGCTGAAGCGCAACTTCAAGCTCACTAGATGTTCTAGTACTCTGGTGAAACTGTCTTCTACAGGTTGACTAGGAAAATTAGCCTCTGTCATTCCGATTTAAAAGGTACACTAAATAGCTCATTTGCAGTGATGATGACCATGCCAGACACCACCCCCAAAGGACTATTTTTCTGCACTTAAAAAAATACATTCATGTTTAAGTCCATAGACAAATTCAGACTAGGCATGCAGATGTAGTTCTGAAGAGCACGCAGCAACAGCAGAAACTAACATTTCCCAATGCACGCTGTAAAGAATACTGATAAGCTGGTACAGCAGTGCCTACAAAAGGAACTGATCTCTCTACTACGGTGATATGGGCACTGTTCAGAAGTTCCTAGAGGTTTTGAAGGATGGATACATGTTTTGGCATAAGGCATAAGTCCTCCAACTTCATTTTATTAGTGCATAAGGCACAAATTTACTACCGCTACAACACAGTTGACCTAAGAAATAATTATTGAATATGAACTATCTTAGGCAATAACTGGTAAGAATTGGGATTACTTTAAAATCAAGCAATGTTGAGATTATAGCCAGAAGATGAAAAAACCCACAAGTGTTATGTGGTATAAAACACGGCATGGAATAATGCTGATGCTTGGTACCCTAAATCAGATTTAGCCCGTCTCCATCAACTCATTAGCGAGTAAAGCCAAGCCACAGCCTGAAGAAGTTGTTAGCACTTGCCTGTTGCATAAGGGGCAAGGTCTGGGCAGTTTTATATGCTGACACTTGTCCAGTGTTTTGCAAACCAATGATGCAGAAAATAAGCTCTTATCAATACAATTCTGAATGAAACATTTAGGTATGATATAATTGCATTTGGCACATCTGTTTCTGTATTTCTACATTATCCATTTTTCCTTTTTTAGTATAACTAGTAGTAAATAGTACATTAAAGTATTCTGACAATCTATATGACTTAGTCTTTGCAGTGTTTTTAACACTCATGTCTCTTTATCATGATCCTTTACACTTTATAAACTACGATGTGACAACGCCCGGGTAAGAGATAAGGATAAGGGAGGGCTTTGCAAATGCTTCAGGGACACCTGCTTCATGCTGCTGACATTTTATTTTTCCAAGTCTCTGCAGATGCTTGTCTCAAAAAGCAAATAACCCGAAGATCAGATTAGCAGACTGATATTTCCATGGGTGCAGCTAAGACGGGCAGACCTCATAAAAGTACTTACTAGCCCTAGGACCAGCCTCCACCCCCACAGAAGGATTAAACACAATTAGCATCAGTTATGTCTAACCAGTAAAGCAGATGTCTAACAAAGTAATAAACCTATAACTTTGACATGGGGTTAAAAATAACCCTCTCCTTTCCAATATTTAGCAAATGATCCATGGGGCCCCAAATGTGTTGCATACTGCTTTATGCTATCTCGAGACTCCCTTATTCTCTAATCAGTCAATTCATCAGCAATCACTTGTCAGCAGAAAAAAACCGCAACAAAAAAGCTTGTTGAGCAAATGTCAGAGAACATTAAATTAACCAGTCGAAGATCAGCAATGAACAGCTGACACCAAATTGAACCCAACACATGGCCCCATTCACATTACTGTTAAACACATGTAGCCAACCCTCCAATCATTCTACCTTCAAAATGACATTAAAGGAGCTTTATTTTATAAAACAAAAAAACTTGCTTGAGAATGGACAGTAAGCCTAATATTAAGTACCATCATAAAAATATAAGTTAGTGCTTTTATGCAGTTTGGATTCAAGGTACCGTTTTACCTCCAAGTACAAACTAAATTTATTAAGCATTTTCTCTTTAGCTCAAAGTGACCCTCAATATATTTCTATGTACTTCTATTTGCGTACAAAACATATAATCTTACAGGAAGGCCTCCCAAGCACCCACTCGAGTCTGTATTAAATTTCCTGCCTGCTTCGTAGAGTCAGGTTGGTTCCCTTGATGAGGAAATAAGTTACTATACTTATATATACTTTACTTACTATATATAGTAAGTATACTATATATATATTATATATATTACTTACTATACTGTAAACAGTGGTACAGTGCTATCCCCTCATTAATTCCAGTCTTCAAAATAGATTATTCATATACATGCCTAAGAAACAAAGACTGAAGGTACCACCTTAAACAGCTCTTCTGATGTTGAAGTGGCCATCGTTCCTCACCCGAAGAGCTACAGCTCAAAATCACTCAACGGCTGAGAGCCACAAGACACACACACATTGCATACCTTGGAGAGCCCAAGGGAGGATGTGATCTCAGGTGCAAGATAACAACAACCCTCCTAAGGTCCTCATGTGAGAATTAGCTGGGCTTAGCAGTACAGGTGGGTGCCAAAATGATCCAATGATTAACAGCATCTTTGAGCTTGCTTCTTCCAAAACAAAGATTTCAGATTGTCCCATCAACACCCATGCCAACATACGTCTCCCCCAAGAGCACGTGCATTCTTCAGCCTTGCCGTGGACCTCCGTGGAAACAGGATCGGGCCCAGCAACTGATGACTCCAGAGCAGAAAAATCAAGTACCATGCAATATAAATGCATTAAAGAAAGCAAGAAGCCTGATGGCTTTCTCTCCTGGCAGCAAAGGCCATTCGGCGCTGTAAATGTTAATCAGTTAACAACAGGTTATCTGGGGACAGAGAGAGATAGTTGCATGTTGACATGGGGGCAGGGTACCTAATTACATACATTCGTTCTCTCTCAACAAAGGAAAAAGCCAAGCAGGCAATATTTTCAATCTTTTAAAAAAGGTTGTTGAAATGACAGGAAAAGAACCGTATCTGCATGAGACTAAGGTGCCCAGAATGGCAGGTGTATTTTCTCTTCTTATTCCTTGAAAAATAAAGTTTTCAGCCCTGAGTAAATCTCTTTACTTCTCTATATGCCTGTCACCCCTCCTACCCCTTGTCTGTCTTATTTAGATAATACTTCTTACACATATTTATACTACACGCCTCCAGGACAAGAGCTGCCACTTTATGTTTCAGTAGCACTTCATACAACACACTTGTGATCTCAGTAAATGAATCTAGGCATTCTCAAGATTTAAATAATGTTTTTCAAAAGGCCAAAAATTTGCCTCCTAAATCCACAATTAGTCATGAAAATAAAATGTTTTTACAGAAGGCCAGAACAGACTAATTCTTCCCCAGACATCTCATCCTTAGAAATCCTGGTATCCTATATTGTGGATCCTCTCCTAATACAAGTATTCCACTAGAATGTCTTAAACCAAAATCAAACAACAAATATTTCTACCTGCTAAATTCTAAACCACATATCACAGAGCTCAAGAGAACAAGGTAGCAGCTGCGTGGTTTTGGAAGCCTCTGCCAAAATCAAGCCAGAATTCAGGTAAGTCTTTGAAAGTGCTGATCTTTTCATATACCCTGTACTGAATCCAATGGTAGTCTAATTCTGAGCCCACGTTATTTACGTGCATTTTGGTCGTTAGAAAAAAAGATTTCCAAAGATTTCTTAAAAAAAAGGAAACAGCCCTTATGGCAAACCTCTGAATGCAATGCACAGAGGAGAAAATCAACTTGCTTTACAACGCCCAACTATTTCACAGGTGATTATCAATCACATTACAACGTAGGCATGACGGTAAGATGCTAGAACAGTGATACGCACTCAACCAACTGAAATCGGATACTCAGGAGTGCTCTTGAAGTTCTCTAGTACTTCATTTAAAAAGATACTGATAAAAAAAGATACACAACTACTTCTTAGTTCAAAAGCCTCTTTCAAGTACAATGGCCTTCCGCACCAAAATCATCTTCCCTCCTTCACTTTCAGAGTAATTATCCTGAAGAAATATTTAACAAAAGTTATGTAGGGTCATTTTCCTTAGACAACAAGATTAGGATCATTATAATAAAATCTAGTAACTGCCCAGATAATCTATAAGGAATTTATGTTTGTCAAATAAAACTGTGCACATTTCAGAATGAAAAAGCAGATCCATTATGACAACAAACAAGCATGTCGAAAGGGAATGGTGAATATTTGAAGTAAGACTCTTCAGACAGAAAGGCAGCTCAGAAAACATCTGAGCAGTCACAGCCTCACCATAACGACCCTAATCATGAACTATCTGCTAATAAAAAAAATGCAAGTACTGGTTGGCTGAGAGACTGAATGCTTACTCACATGTAAAATTTTTATGAAAATTAAGACATCTTAAAGACCTCGTACAATGCCCTGGTAAGACTTCACCTGAAAAATCTCATACAGTTCTTGTCACCTGTGTTCAAGGAGAAGGAATTCAGACTAGAAATGGTTCAGAAAAGGATTTGGGAAATTAAGACACTGTCTTGCGAAAGAAAACTTTAAGAATTTGGTTTATTTAAACTTCACAGAGTAAGATGTTCTTTCCCTAGGAACATCAGGAAGAGGAGCAGAACAGCTAACGGACATGCTGGTAAAACCCCCCCAATGCATATGAATAGGCTATACGTATGTCAAAACAGATGAGGCTGGAGGAAAATTTTGGGGTAGCCTTCCACGAAGAGTAAGAGAATGCAAGCCAATTAGTTTTAAGATTTTATACCCATGAACACGGTGATACTGTTACGTTAATCAGTACAGTGTAACAGTAAATTCTGGCATTGATAAAAAAAAAATCCCGCTATCTCACATGCTATTAAATACCCACCATCTGCATCTATCCCTCTGTGCTCTACAATAAAGAAGAGTTAGCACAAAACCTCATGCCATTGGGAGTAAAAGAAATAATAAGGTTTTTGGAACAGCGTATATATTTTTTAATCTTACCTCAGTGTCCTGTGAGGGACAGAAGTAAATAAACTAAAATCAAGTTGCACTCCCAAAAGGCATCCTGTACCAGAACAGGAATGCTTTCTGAAGGATAGCCTACCTCAAACCCCTTTCCAGTCTGTTTGCTGCCATCATCACAGAACAGAATTAAATGAGGCTCAAATCTCTACACCTGAATTCTAAATTAAGACACACAAACAGATTAATCTGGAGTATTTCAGAAAGCCTAAAACAAGCAGCATACAGCACCTACATACATTTTTAGATTTGCACTTCTTAAGTTCCTTATGTAAGAAGTATTTTTTTTAATGCTATCTGCACTGAAATGTGACACGTACAGCTTGTAACAAAACAGTTATAATATGGTGTGTGTTTACAGTGAGATATAAACAACTGAATACGCACATTAAAGCATTTACACGTTATTAAAATTGTTGTCTAGTTTCTTTGTTTTCTGTAATAACATCAACTCCTTACTTAAAACAAAGAACTCTGCTTAATACAATTTTAGATATTTAACATTTATATAAGTATCTGTAGATTGTACGGAACAAATACACGCTATGGTGGGTTGACCCTGACCAGCAGGTAAGCACATGGGTTGCTATGAAGAAAGTTAACTCCATCCCAGCCGGTCCCAGTACACTCACACACAGTCCCAGTACACATACACTCTCCAGTTACCAAATCCAGAGCTCCTGGAGTTAAACAGGAACACAGCCTGGAAAGTACCTGTATCTAGCAATTTAACTAACTATATGATACAACTGCTGTCATAAATTGATCAAAGTCTTTCCTAAGAGGTATGTTGAAGTTTTCCTCTTTGAAAAAGAGCCTGTTTCAGTACCTGCCCACGTTGATTAGAAACACTCTGCTGTATTTTGATGTCTTTACAGAGCATACTCATATGCCCACATAATCCTTGTCTTCCTGGTTATGAGTGTCAAGGAAGCAGATTTTTCTTTCTCTTGGTCAACCCAACAGCCCTTGTTTCCTTTGAAATGATCTCTCATAAATGATACCACAACTGCATATAATACTCTGTACGAGGTTTCTCCTGCTTCCTGGTAGTTTCACTGCATTCGTACTTCCTTATCTCTACTGAAAGTACCTTTCCCGATACCTCTTAGGAACAAATTTGCCTTTTTCACAGCCTTATGATGCTGGAGTTCACAGTTGCGTTGTTCTCTCTTGACTGATCCTCCTCAGGAAAAAGATGCGCGCGTCCTTTTAACACACTGTATGCTCACAGGCTTCTGTGTCAAAAGACCATTTCCTTAACTGTGATTAAATAAAAGGGTGGGAAACGTATAATTATATGCAATAGCATCTTTCAGAAATATCCTAACCTATGAAACACAGAATTGTACTTTGCTATTTATTTTAAACTTTGTAGAGCGCCAGCGACTAAGCCTTCAACGTAGAAACCTAACAACTGGCTGAGGTTCCAAACTTTTTGACTTGGAAAAGCTCCATAACAAGCTGTGATCCAATTCCAACATCCAACACCTTCCCAGGTGCCCCTGCATAATAGGTATGAGGCTCTGCAAGTGGAACCGAACAATAGGTTGGAGGTGTCACCGAGGTTCAGTTGGCCTACGCCCAGTGTCAAAACTGCTTCCATAAAGAAAAAGAGATGGGTCATTGCCACAGGAGACTCCCTTCTGAAGGGAACAGAAGGCCCAATACGCAGACTGGACCCTTCTCAGGGAAGTCTGCCGCCTCCCTGGGGCCCGGGTAAAAGATGTGAAGAGAAAACTCCCTACCCTGGTATGGCCCTCAGATTACTATCCAGTATTGATTTTTGAGCAATAAAGTTGCAACAAGAAGTTCGAGGGCAATCAAGAGAGACTTCAGGGCCTTGGGACAACTGGTTAAGGGATCAGGAGCACAAGTAGTGTTCTCCTCTATCCTTCCAGTTGCAGGGAATGATGAGGGAAGGAATGGGAAGAGCCAGCAGATCAATACCTGGCTCCAAGCCTGGTGTCACCGGCAGAATTGTGGGGGTTTTGATCATGGGTCGGTCTACATGACACTAGGCCTGCTGGTGACAGACAGGGTATGCCTGTCTCAAAGCGGGGAGAGGATCTTTGCACAGGAGTTAGCAGGGCTCACTGAAAGAGCTTTAAACGAGATTTGAAGGGGGAAAGGGATAAAACCAGGCTCGCTAGAGATAAGCGTGGGGGCGGCACGTCAGTGTTTGAGGGACAGTGTGCTAGCGAGGTCCTTCGGTCTGCCGTCTCAGTGGAGATAGGGGATGGAGATCCATGCAGCAGCAAAGGCACAAGGGTTATGGATGTGTTAGAAACTATGGAAGCACCTGAGAATGGTCACACAGGAATTAGGGTTTCTCCCCCCAAAAAGGTGGCGGGATCAACAGCCCAACTGAAGTGCATCTACACCAACGCACGCAGCATGGGCAACAAACAGGAGGAGCTGGAAGCCATTGTGCAGCAGGAAAACTATGATATAGTCGCCATCACAGAAACATGGCGGGATGACTGGCACAACTAGACTGCTGCAATGGATGGCTGTATACTCTTCAGAAGGGATAGGCAAGGAAGGAGAGGCGGTGCGGCAGCCCTGTACGTTAGGGAGTGTTTTGATTGTCTAGAGCTTAATGATGGTGACGATAGGGTCGAGTGTTTATGGGTGAGAATCGGGGGGAAGGCCAACAAGGCAGATATCATGGCGGGAGTCTGTTATAGACCACCCAACCAGGATGAAGAGGCAGACAAAATATTCTATAAGCAGCTGGGAGAAGTCTCTCAATCGCTAGCCCTTGTTCTCGTGGGGGACTTCAACTTACCAGATGTCTGCTGGAAATACAATACAGCAGAGAGGAAACAGTCTAGAAGGTTCCTGGAGTGCATGGAAGATAACTTCCTGACACAGCTGGTGAATGAGCCAACTAGGGAAGGTGCCCCGCTGGACCTGTTGTTTGCGAACAGAGAAGGACTTGTGGGTGATGTGACGGCTGGAGGCTGTCTTGGGCATAGCGATCACAAAATGGTAAGAGTTTTTGATTCTTGGAGAAGTAAGGAGGGGGGTCAGCAGAACTGCTACCTTGGGCTTCTGGAGGGCAGACTTTGGCCTGTTGAGGAGCCTGGTTGACAGAGTCCCTTGGGAGGCAGTCCTGAAGGGCAAAGGAGTCCAGGAAGACTGGACGTTCTTCAAGAAGGAAATCTTAAAGGTGCAGGAGCAGGCTGTCCCCATGTGCCGAAAGACAAGCCGGCGGGGAAGACCAGCCTGGCTGAACAGAGAGCTTTGGCTGGAACTCAGGAAAAAAAGGAGAGTTTATGACCTTTGGAAGAAGGGGCAGGACAGTCAGGAGGACTACAAGGATGTCATGAGGTTATGCAGGGAGAAAATTAGAAGGGCCAAAGCCCAACTAGAACTTAATCTGGCTACTGCCATAAAAGACAGTTAAAAATGTTTCTATAAACACATCAGCAACAAAAGGAGGGCTAAGGAGACTCTCCATCCTTTACTGGATGTGGGGGGAAACATAGTGACAAAGGATGAGGAAAAGGCTGAGGTACTTAATGCCTTCTTTGCCTCAGTCTTTAATAGTAAGACCAGTTGTTCTCCGGGTACCCAGCCCCCTGAGCTGGAAGACAGGGACAGAGAGCAGAATGAAACCCCCATAATCCAAGGGGAAATGGTTAGTGACCTGCTACACCACTCAGACACACACAAGTCTATGGGGACGATGGATGGGATCCAGCCAAGGGTACTGAGGGAATTGGCAGAAGTGCTCATCAAGCCATTTTAAATCATTTATCAGCAGTCCTGGCTAACTGGGGAAGTCCCAGTTGACTGGAAGTTAGCAAATGCGATGCCCATCTACAAGAAGGGCTGGAAGGAGGATCTGGGGAACTCCAGGCCTGTCAATCTGACCTTGGTGCCAGGAGAAGTTAAGGAGCAGATCATCTTGAGTGCCATTACGTGGCATGTACAGGACAATGACGTGATCAGGCCCAGTCAGCATGGGTTTATGAAAGGCAGGTCCTGCTTGACTAACCTTATCTCCTTCTATGACCAGGTGACCCGCTTAGCGGATGAGGGAAAGGCTGTGGATGTGGTCTACCTGGACTTCAGTAAAGCCTTTGACACCGTTTCCCACAGCATTCTCCTGGAGAAACTGGCTGCTCATGGCTTGGACGGGCGTACTCTTCACTGGGTAAAAAACTGGCTGGACGGCCGGGCCCAGAGAGTTGTGGTGAATGGAGTTAAACTCAGTTGGTGGCCGGTCACGAGCGGTGTTCCCCAGGGCTCAGTACTGGGGCCAGTTCTGTTTAATATCTTTATCAATGATCTGGATGAGGGGATCGACTAAGTTTGCAGACGACACCAAGGCGGGCGGGAGTGTTGATCTGCTTGAGGGTAGGAAGGCTCTGCAGAGGGACCTGGACAGGCTGGATCGATGGGCTGAGGCCAACTGTATGAGGTTCAACAAGGCTAAGTGTCAGGTCCTGCACTTGGGTCACAACAACCCCACGCAACACTACAGGCTTGGGGAAGAGCAGCTGGAAAGCTGCCCAGCGGAAGAGGACCTGGGGGTGTTGGTCAACAGCTGGCTGAATATGAGCCGGCAGTGTGCCCAGGCGGCCAAGAAGGCCAAGAGCATCCTGGCCTGTATCAGCAATAGTGTGGCCAACAGGAGTAGGGAAGTGATCGTGCCCCTGTACTTGGCACTGGTGAGGCCGCACCTCGAACACTGTGTTCAGTTTTGGGCCTCTCACTACAAGAAGGACGTTGAGGTGCTGGAGCGTGTCCAGAGAAGGGCAACGAAGCTGGTGAAGGGTCTAGAGCACAGGTCTTACGAGGAGCGGCTGAGGGAACTGGGGTTGTTTAGCCTGGAGAAAAGGAGGCTCAGGGGAGACCTCATCGCTCTCTACAACTCCCTGAAAGGAGGTTGTAGCGAGGTGGGGGTCGGTCTCTTCTCCCAAGTAACAAGCGATAGGATGAGAGGAAACGGCCTCAAGTTGCACCAGGGGAGGTTTAGATCGGATATAAGGAAAAACTTCTTCACCAAAAGGGTTGTCAGGCATTGGAACAGGCTGCCCAGGGAAGGGGTTGAGTCACCATCCCTGGAGGTATTTAAAAGATATGTAGACATGGTGCTTAGGGACATGGTTTAGTGGTGGACTTGGCAGTGTTAGGTTAACGGTTGGACTTGATGATCTTAAAGGTCTTTTCCAACCTAAATGATTCTATGATTCTAAGTCAATTATCAGCTGCAAGATAATGCTATGACGATTAAAATAAACTGCTTATAAGTCACTAATATAGATGGCAAAAGCTTAGGGAACTGCAGTGATTCTTTCCCTTACTTAATGAAAAGTATAGCTAAGTCAGCTAGCAAAAATAGGTCTATCAAACCATAACTTTTCAAACCTCTTATCATCCCAGTCAATTCTTCTGTTGCAGTTTTTAAGTTAAGCACTTGAAACTCTCTTCCAGAATGAAGTGTTTCTTCCAAATAAGTATGTTTTCTTTGCTGTATGCTACACATTAGTCCAGAAGGCACACTGAGATAAGAGCATTAAAGGGAAATGTTTAATAGAAGGAGAAGCCGTGTGTAAACCAGGACTGAAATTTTATACATAGTGATAAATCTTTTAACACTCTCTTCACAGGGAAAATTCTGAATTAACTCACAATTTTACAAGAACAACTTTTTTTTTTTTTAATATAAGAACATTTTTTAAAAATCCAGTGGTTTACCCAATTTATGGCCCATTAACTTCTGCAAAACTCAGGTACTGGTCTAGTTGGCACCATTCACCTCCTGGCACACATTTGGGGTGGTCCTGAGCTACATTGTATGAGCAGGAGACATGATTCCTTCTTACCTAGCCCATACGGAGCAGCATTTTCCACCAGCCACAGGGGTATGGGATGAAGACATGGCCCAACTCCTTCCTGCACCTCCTGATCCTCAGCAGTGATCTCGGCAGGAGCAAGTCTCCCACTCCCTGCAGCTCAAGGTCTTTTATGGTGCAAGGGCAAGGATGGGAAAACCGTCCTTGCTTGAAACCTCCCTCCCCCTCAGTGCTCATGCTTGAGCAAATGCAAGTGCAAATAGTCCTCGCAGCATTACCTTTGCAATAAGGATGAGATTCTGGCTGGGTGTACTCTAACGTACATCTACACCAAGAGTCTGTTTGCTGCCACGAAAATGACAATCTGGTCCTATTCATAAATTACAGGTGACTATATATAAAGTGCTTATGCAAAGACATGCACATTTCTTTTCTCTCATGTTATTCAACATGTTAAAATCTAAACAGAAAAGAATTACGGGGAGAGAAAAGTCAAACCAGAATTCTATCTGCTTAATAGGAAGTACCATTCAAGCTTTATAAACTGAAAATAGGAAGAATAGAGGTGAACAGGGAAAGCTGAGAAGCCTTCTGTTCAGTTTTCTCCAGCTCTGTATATCCTGTAAGCCTAATCCCAACTGAGAAAAGACAAAAGCTACTGCCTTCCTAAAAAAAAAAAGTTACAAATAAACTACATCAAATAAAATCCTAACAAGCTCAAATGTTTGTGCATCTGAAAACTGTTTTTGAAATGCTGTTGTTTATGGTACATGTCACAATAAAATGCTAGCTCCTGCTGACACTAACGCGGCTCTTCAATCAAGTTTCTTTTATTTCATCTAAAGAAACAAAACTTTTAATATGAGCTTATCCTGGGGTCATTTATTATGCCATGTCAGACTCAGTATATTTCTTCTTGAGAAGACATACATACCGTTTTCATTCATTAGTTGCTTGCAGGCTCAAAAAACCCCCAACCCCAAACACAAAAAAAAACAACCCTGGAAAGGTTATCTACTGCCAGTTACATCCAGATAGGTTAGTTACCATGTTTCTACTGATATAATAATAGGGAAAAATCTTGTAAAAGGCTGGAACATTCTCAGATTTCACCCTTGTATACATATGCTATAAGACTGGGGGCTGCTCAAAAGCAGGACAATTTAAACCTTGTATAAAGAAAAAGGATCACATGCTTTTTACAACAACCTTCAATCACCACAAAAACAATATATTACCCCTTGCAAATTCTCAAAGCCATAAAACAGTGAGTGGGAAAGATCTTGTTTTGATTACATTAAAAAAGGTGTTTGCATAAGGTGTGTAGCTGACTCATAACAGTTAAACAAAAAAAAAAAAAAGAGGAAGGTTTTACACTACACGTTGAAATTTTTTTCTGCTAGTCTCAAATGTAAAACAGAAAGAAAATCAGAATTAAACATTTGTTTTTAAAAGCCCAGAAATAAGGAACTCTGGTGTCAAACTAGGTAGGTTAACAGCCTTGCACAAGTCACTCACCATGAAACGGAGCAAGCTACCCAAATTCAATATTTTTCTCCCGAGAGTTGGCAATACCTTAGAAAGTAGGCACAGTCTGTTCAGCAAAAAAGGTATCTTGGTTACTGCCTGGCCACTCCTCTGAATGTCCAGGAGTAACATCAATATGCTCCAGAAAGACTGGCAAGAAGCCTGTCACGCTTGCCCAGGAAATATATCCAGCAATAAAAGCAACCTTGTATTATGCAGGTAATTCAAGATGACAGACAGATTTGTACAAACATTTTGTTGGGGTTTTTCCCACCCTCCCAAACAGATGATTAACATAAAAACTAACATTTTCAAAGTTTTCCAGAATCAAGTCTGGAACGCTTCAGGAACTAGATGCCAGTTCTCGCTAGGTTACAAGCAATGCAAGCAAGCAAGGAAAACTGCCAGGAGGAGAGGGAGCCGAGTTTGTTCAGCCTCTGAAACACAAGAGGCTAAGTTGGGGGCCCCTGGTCCCTGTCTTCAAACATCTCGGAGGGTGGTTGAAGACAGTTGCACAGCAAGAGACAAGCAAGCATTGCTGGTTGAACCAAGAGTAATTCTGGGTAGATTTAGGGAAAAGAATTCTCCCAGTGGAAGCGGTGAAACACTGCGATAGAAGCCGTGCGTTTTTGGAGCTTGGCAAAAATCAATTGGCCCATAGCAACCTGATGTTTCTTTGAAGTGAGCTCTACTTTGAGCAAGGGGTTGGCCTAGATCACTTCCAGAGGTCCCTTCCAACCTAAATTATTTTGTGATTCTGTTTATAAAAATAGCTGGGATAGCTAGTTACTCTTAAGGACTCTGTAGGGATCAGATAGTCATCTCCAGATCTTGGTTACACTTCTTTTCCTTAACAAAAACACGATTTGCCTTCTATGTCTGTCTTTCAGAAGATGTCATCAACTTGGTTGCCAAGCTACATTAACAGGTAAAATGTCTAAAATGAAATTCTGGCTGTGAAGATGACACGGTTCACATACAGCCTTATGTCTGGTTGGTTTACCCTCAGCTCAATAGTGTACAACACTATACCCAATATAGCAATGATTTTCAAATATTTCAGAAACAAATTGTTTCCAAATATTTAAAGTTTTTTTTCTTGAGTGTTAAAGAGTGGCGTGATAAGTACCTAACAGAAAAGCAGTGAAGTGGTGGAAAGTCTAACACAAGCGTCAACAACCAAACCATCAACTCTCAGGACAAGTGTACTAACCGAACGGCATCACTCTAGAATTAAAGACGGAAAACCACTCACATAGATGCTGCAGTACAGTTTTGTATTATGCAAACCAACCCTCCCAAAAATAAAGAGAGTCAAAGGCTTATAGCAGCAACTCAACAAAGGACTCTTGCAGAAGTCACCCATACCCTCTTCACTCTCTTATTTTTTATGCTGCTGTATTTAGAATCTATTTCTACGCCCAGAGAAGTAGCAAGCCCAATTTTTCAATAACCTAATCAGAGTTGGACCTGCAGTAGACTTGCTAATCCTCTACAACTGTATTCCCAAGTAGTTTATGGTAAGTCCCCTTGGCTGCAAGTAATGAAGATGTGCCTTAAACATCAGATTCCCCCAACACATTTTTCATAAAGCGAAAGCAAACACACAAATAAAATGGGTGCTAAATGGATTGTGCAGCCGTATGTGATAGAAATTAGGCTACCATCCCCACAAATTATTCAAGGGCAATATTTTGCAAGAGGAGCTACTAACACTGAGTTTCAAGCGGAGTTAGACACCTATTTTTGCACCGCACTCTTATGGCAACATCCCAATTTTTACAAACTCAACTGAGTAAGTCTTGCAGGATCCGATATTTGGGGACTCTGTGATAACAGCAGGCAAAGCAATTTATCCCTGGCCGCCTAAAAAGCCCTATATTACAAATGAGAAAAAAACTCATCTTCCACACTCTGAATCTTATGCTTTCAACCACAAAGTGATTCTTGCTGTCACCACCCAAAACTCTCCATTGGGTTTATTATAACAATTTGGTTGTTTTTGGTATACTAGCAATAATCAGCTCACCCTAAGCAAACGCTGACAAACATTTTCTCTTTCTTTCTTCCACAGAAACTTCACTGGACCGAAGGGAGGAGGAGGGAGAGAAAGTAGAAGGGAATCGGTAGGGCACGGTGCTTTGCGGGCGTCCTTCAGCTCCTTCAAGTCCTCACCAGCTCCACTGAAAATACCAACACCCTCCATCTCTGACTCCAACCCAGCGCAATGCTGATTCAGTTCCTGGCTTCAGCTCTCGCAAAAGCCCTGCTGCCCGCTCCTAAACGTTGACAGAGCCCGTGCCTGCCGTTCAGTAGTAAGGTAAGGAGTCACGACGTCTTTTTCACTCGCAGGGATCCAGTGGAAATTATTTTAAGACTCTGTGATCTGCTGGTGAAGTACTTTGAAATCCTTTGAAAAGTTATGCCAAAGAAACAGGGACAACTGTAAGAAATTCTGTATTCAATAAATTCATGTTGCGTAAGACTTCATGGCCAGAGAAAGAGCAGAAAAGTACAGCTTCACTGATTGTTATAAAAGGCAAATTTTCATTCGCAGTGAAGTACCATGACAAAGAACTGAGGATGTCTCATTCCATCTTACTTCCTACAAAATATGTGGTTATTTATTTTATTTATTTTATGTTTTATTTATTTTAAAGATTTTATTCTGGTCTTCAGTTCATCTTTTTAGTTGTTGCCAATAAAAACTTTTTTTTTTGTATTTTCAGATGCCTAAGACATTTTCATTGGTCATCGTCTGGTCTATTTACTCTGATACTCACTTAGCTGAGGATCCTTTTTTTTTTTTTGTAATTATTATTATTATAAAGCTGGCTTTCTTTGATCCACTTTATCACTACAGACCAGCCAAGGCCTATGGAAGAGCTCTGCACAAAGCTCAGCTCGTCCGAGCGCCTTAGGCAGAGCCTTGCCAGGCCCCCCGAGATTGAGGAGCACCCACGCACCCGGCAAACCACCTCCACGCCGGAGGCAGCCCCACAAGAGCAACCTCTACAACTCCCTAATTATAGGGGGCAATAAATGTCCGCCGATTTACAGGGAGAGGGAGTTGGGAGTAAGGCACGGGGTGAAGGTTTTTATACTTTTCTCCTTCTGCCAAAGGAGCTGGTAAATCCAGCGCTTTTCTAGCAGCCTGAGCATTACTTGGTTAGATGTTGTTGTGCCTTGAATACTAGCAGCTATTTCATTTCTCAGCTCCCATCTGCTTTTCTCTGCTTCATTTAATATGCTCAGTTCTTACAGGTGCTTGTCCTGTTTGTGAAGTCCATTCGCGGCTGGTCTAAAAGCCAATGTATATGCAAAGACTTTTTAGTACACCTGTGTACATAGCTCTTTCTGCTTCCTAAAGAGATCTTTGCATATGAAAAGGGAGAGAGGGCTCACTTTAACCTCCCTTTCCAAAATACTCGGCTTCAGCTGGAACCAAGCTTGGGCAACCCCCACACTAAGCCGCACATTTTCACTGCCAGCTCACAAATTCATTATTCCGGTGGCTACTCATGCATGAAATATCCAAAACTATCTGATCCCACGTGAAGAGCTGCTTTTCTGTCTAGAACAAAATACTCCTTAAATAACACGTTTATCACCTCGTTCCTTGCAAGGAAAGTATGTAAAACCAGAGATTGTTAAATTACTAGACGCACTATAAATTTCTGTGATCGCAGAGCCTGATACGAAGAGGCGCTCGGTACCTTTGACTCCCACATGGATTTCAACAGAGTTGTCACATATAAAGGCTAAAGGATTAGACCTGTAGCAAATCCTTGGGTTTGATTATAAATTTCTCAGGAAAAGAAATCTTCCCTATAAAAACTGCACAGAAATGTAATTTTCTTTGTTTAAATAATCTGCCAGAGAGACAGAGAAAACAAATTTAGAGCTATCTCAGAGAGCCACTGCCTTGATATTCTTTACATCAAATCGCTTTTAAAAAAAAAAAAAAAAAAAAAAAAGCTGCTCACGGGAAGTCTCTCTAAGTTTTGACCAGAATTTAACTCTTGGTATGGACAGTAATTCAAACAGGCAGATACGTGGGTTTCTTGATCTCATTTATGCTGGACGAATGAAGCAGCCACACGCTTTCTACTTACAGGGAACAGTGGGATTTTTTTACTTTCCTGGGAAGGGGAAAATAAAGGGAATTTAAAGACAAACTGTTGAGCAAACAAAACCCCAAAACGCTCCCAGCTGACAAAATTATTCTAGCAAGACTGAAAGAGAGAGAACTGTTTCCAAAAAGAAGTGAAAGAGACGATACATAAGGGAAGGTAAGGGGAGAGCTGCACACATAACTTCTGTTTCTATTCTTACTCTTAAATGAGCTTTACTACAGAGATGAAACAACACGCAAAACAACCTAAAGCAGTCCAAAAGATGAACTAATGAGTAACAGACCCGGCTGCAACCCTATTGCAAAACAGCATTCCACTTGGAGAGAACACCGTTTCAGCATCAGCCCTTCCAGCCCTCCCATTTCACTATTTATCAGGTATTTATTGACCTCATTCGGACAAAAGCTCCCGGTTGCTAACGAGAAATGCGCCGGGGGGTGGGGGGGGGAAATCAAGCGCCGTGCGAACGCCTGGTTCATCGATCAGCGCGACCGGGCTTTCCGAGGTGCAGTTCGGAAATCCTTACCAGCTTCATGGTGGTGTTGTTCTGTTCCCACCGCCACAGCATCACGCTCATCCTCCCCGCCGGCCACCGCCGAGCACCTGCCGGAGGAGCCGCCCCCGGGCGCTGCTACAGACCCGCCGCTACCCCCGCCTTCGCGGCCCGGCTGTCACCTCGCCGGTGGCCGGGCATCCTCGGGCTGCTCTCCTTGGACCAGCTACATCGCCCGCGGGGAGAGAAAGGCCGGGAAGGTTACGGCGGGATCGCCCGCGTCGTCCCGAGTCCGACAGCTCCGGGACGGCAGGAGCTGGGCGGCAGCGGGCGGCCCGGCGGTCCCTCCTCCCACGGCAGCCAGCAGCCGCCGGCTCTCGGAGGAGGATCGCCTTTAACCCCTTCGGGGAGGGGGGGGGGGGGTCCCTCCGCTCCGGCTGGACCAAGCAGGAAAACAGGGAGGCTTTTGGGGAAGGGAAAAAAAAAAAAGGGGGGGGGGGGGGGGGGAATAGGGACATAACCAGGCAGTGAAGGTGAAAGGGAATACTTTGCAAAGAAATATTTGAAGATAGAAACGAATAGAGTTCCAAGTGAGGCGTGGTTTGGGAAGATGCCTAAGGGTACCGGCCACATTTTAGAGCAAAACAGTAAATTAGAGGGGGGCTGTCCCGAGTTTGACAAGCTGACGCTAATAAGAGCTCAACTTCTAAAGCTGGCCTGTTATATCAGCATTTAGTGCGATCTAGGCTGCTTCCACTTAGGCTTTCATTTATACTTAAGGCTGCCGGATGGGAAAGGACTAGACTTTCCCTTATTAAAAGGGAAAGGGGAAAACAGAGAAGAATATACTGCCTTAAAAATGATTCAACACGTGGAAAATCACAGATCAACTTCAGGAACATAAACTTTGCCTTTCAAGAGATTAGTAAGAGTATTTGTAATATCTAGAATGACTGTATTTAATAGCAATAAATATCATCGTTTGCCACATTGTCTGTATTTAAGATACAGCTATTAAAGATCTATGTAAACACTGGAGTATTCCACAGCTGCTCTCTCGCATCCTTTTTAAATATCTCATCTGTTCCCCTGAAGCATCTCGCCCTGTGTAGCAGTCCAGGCAAGATACTCAACTGTGGGAAGATTCATGTCTGATCTTGCCCAAGACCCTGTGAAATCACCAGTGGGAAAGGAGCCTCACGCCATGCACTTGGCTGTTGCTCCTCACCCTTCTGCTCTGGAGAAGGTGCTATACCTGATAAAGAGGGGCCCACGGGGGGACAGGAGACCACAGCGGCTCCAGCAGCAGCTCCGTGCACCCCAGCAGCTCACAGCACAGCCGCATCCCCGCCCAGCGCTCTCCTGGGTTCGGGGGGTGGTTTCTTCGGTGGCATTGGTTTTGCCAGGCCACAAATGAATGATAGGGAACTGGGGGGGGGGGGAACAAGCAAACAACATGTTTGAAGCAATTCCCCAGGCCGCCCTTTTCCCACCCTCTCTCAAAATATAAATTGTGAGTCACGTAAAGATAACTTTGCTGGCTGCAGGAGGGGAGGCAAGAAATGACCACAGGCATAACCCATGGCTAACGGACCCGGAGCCCATGAGCAGCTCCTGCCAGCTTGCCATCATTTTCTAAGTGTTAACCACTTTAATATTCCTGTAAAAAGACACGATCCTTATACAAAAGCACCCAGCACTCTTTCTGCCACTGAAGCCTTGGTGGTTTCAGCCTTAAATCGGCTGTTCTTAGCTAAAGCGCTTGAGCCTCTTTTTCAGGATGCGGCTTATGCCTGCAGAACTTGAATCCGTGATGCTGACTTGTAAAAGCCCTTCTTAAGACCCACAGCTGGCTTCAGGGGCCAAAAGGAGTAAAGATAACAAATTCGTTCTTACAGTACAGCTAAGACATTAAAAAAAAAAAAGGACTAAATTATACCCGAACCGATCACTTTCTTAGCCAAAAATTCCCCTATTGTATGATTTTACTGGCTAGGCTGTTTCATGTACCCATTCAGTATGTTGCTGAAGAAATACTACAATAAATCAGTAAATAAGCATTTGAAATTCTGCATATACACATTTCCATAAGAAAAAATGCATGCATCTCTTTACTGAAGTCTTTTCCCTAACAGTTATGCTTCTATGACTCGGATTTCATGCCTTAAGTCTGTAATTGTTATCCTGTTCTAATTATTTTATTTTTTTGAAGTGATAAGGAAGAAGGAATAATTATTGAAACAAACAATAATGATTTTCCTTCATTGTAAAAAAAATTCCCCTACCAATTTTCGTAGCTTGAATAGCTATGCACAGAGAAAGAGCTGCACGTTGAAAGCATTTAAAGACTTTGTACATACAGGTTACATTTGAACCATAGAAATAAAATTTGAATCCCTTCCTGAGAATAAAGAACTCTTGTTCTTTCACTTCAGGCCAACATGGACCAAAGCCCTAGCACAGCCAAATCTTCCCAGTCAGCCCTCTACATAAGCAAGTACCCTGCTGAAAGGTCATTCCTACAACATTCAAAAGAGGAGAAGGTCATAGCCCATTTGAGGGCTTGAACATAAGATGTATGGTCTTCAGGAGGGTCACAGGCAGACACAATAACCTGCTGACAGACCCATGAATGAATGAATGAATGCACTCGGAGGGAGAAGCCTGGGTGTGACGCCAAAAGGATTTTGTAAGAGCATCTTACCAGCACCTCAGAGGAGCTTGCCAGTGCCTGTAGTGCATGCTCCTCACTGAGCTTAAATTTGTACCTTCCCCGCTGCTGACACAGTGGAAACATCACAAGGCCTTCCCATCGATGTGCTGGCATCTGGCTAAATATCATGACTCAAAGATTGTGCTCCGCTTCCAAAAAACACACCATCTTCAGACAAAAAAACAAGGGAGCTGAGACACAAGGAGCTTTACACTTGCAGGCTTGCGGCCCATACAAAGGGCCAAGACAACCCACAGCACAAGTCAGGGTAGCCTCAGACATCTCCTAAGCCTCTTAAACGGTTGTTCATGATCTGCTCTGCCAGTTTGAGCAGCCAAATGTTTTAATTCATCCCCCAACCTGGCGCCGAAACCAGGCACTGCGAGAAGCAAAGGAGAGGTCTCAGAAAGCAGCAGTTTCTTGTCTACCATCAGAAGGGAATACTCCATCTTTGGGACCTTTTTGTGCCGCTTTAATGCCCAGGGAACAGGGTAGAGCCAAACCCGCCCCTCAAAAAGGGGCCCAGATACAAACAAGCAGATAAAAAGATGGATTATGGGTGGAAGGACATAGGCTCTAATTACTCTTCAGTCGACCAGTCTTGTTTCTTTGAATACAGTTTGCCGTCTGTTTTTACGTTAACTGAAGCGTGGCTCAGATTTGGAGTATCTTCTCATACCTTACGGGCCAACTGAGCGTGCTGAACACGGACAGAGACGCTCACACGTAATCAGTCTGAAATATTAATGAAGCAAAGCTCCTGAGGTTAAAGTGTAAGTTCTGTGCCTCCCAATCACTTTCTAGATTAATTAATATCCTTAATTAAAAATCTGTGTTGCTTTTAGAAGCTTTTATTTAATGGATTTTCCTAAGCCAGCCTTGATTTGGGATGAAGATCCCCAGAGTTCTGATAGGGTTGCCAGGTGTAACCGGAATTTATTTCTTCCATTAAAAAGCAAGACTTCGGAGCTGCCTTTCATCCTGCTATCTCTCTTTTAGGCTCCCTTGACAGAGTGAAAGAGATAAGATTGGGATTGAAGTTGGTAAAATCCGTGCATGACCTCTTGCCCCCTGGCAGCATCGCGGTGGGAGTTCTTCCCTGATTGCTGTGCCCCCCGGCTTTGCTGACAGATCTGGGAGATGCCTTTCACGTACAATGCCCAATTTCAAAAGAGAACAAGGATGGGATATTTGCTCGTATTCAAATTCTTTAACCATAAAGCATTAGAGCTCTCTAGAAAGTTTTATTATGAACATTGACAACATGTACATGATGACGTGGAGACGATATTAGGTTGAACCTTCAGAAAAGGACATTATTTACAGCTCTAATGGGCACCTAAACATCCCTATTAAAGTGCTAAACAATACGCTTGTTATTCACTAGCGAGTCTTCAGTGACAGAGAAACACGTGTGTCCCCAGCATACCCCGCACTCTAATGAGACATCATTCCAGTTCCCAACACTTTCCAAATAAAACTGTTGGAAAAACAGGAGGAAACAGGTGTTGGAGACATTATGAATGAACTGAGGGCATACAGTCATTGTCTGTGCAACATTTACTATAAAGAAAGCTCGGGGAAATCCGTTCACTAATAATCCATTGTTTGCCTATGAAAAATATGTGCGCTAACAGCTTGCTCCGTAATCATTAAACAAAGTCACACTCTTGTACTTACCCATTACTTTTGCTTTTTAATCACATAACACTCTGTTATGGTTCTTACTTGGAAAAGGGACCATAGAAAATTTTATTACTGCTCTTCAATGCATTTTGGTCAAAAATACTGAAATTTTCTATTCACTGAAAGCTGGATTTTTATTTATCTTTACTAAATGCCAATAACCGCTTAGGTTTTCCTTTCACGCTTTACAAAATGGAAACACCTTCAAAATAAAACACTGGTTAAAAATCTTGAAGTTGTCAGTAACAATATTTTGCTATGCATGCTGTGGGAGAGAAGGGGAGACTAGCTCACAGAATCATAACAGATGCTAAACAATAATTTTCATTCAAAAAAAGCTCTCAAAATGGTGTTGAACAGCAGCCTCTGAACTAAACGTTTTCTAAAGCAGCAGATAAGACACCTTGTATTTAGTAGTGTTAGGGGACCCAATGAAGGAGCTACCCAAATGGTTAACCTTGATTTTCAGCAGTTGTTGGGAGGTTCTGGAGGGCAGAGAGACAGCTCGTGCTGGGTACTAGCGTTCAAAGAGTGAGAATGAGATGGTCTTGAGAGTCATAGGTCTATCAGCCTCCCACCAGTCCCAGACAGAAGTACAAAATGAGGGATAGAAACTCAATTAATCAACAGCTGAAGCAGATAGTATTATTCCTGGCAAATGAGCATCCCTCTCTGGAAAACATGTCTTGTTAAACCAGTATTTTCTGCTGAGTTTACAGAAGCTTACGAAAGCAATAACGCAGATACGATTCTGCGAGGAGGCTCTTGCCTTCATGTCTCCTGACACGTTGAAAACCATAACAATAATACATCAACCTGGCATACGTCAGCTGGACTGAAAATGAGCTAACTGATTTAAAAATACACGATAAATGGGAAATTATCATTAAGAAAATAAGCAGCTTGACTGTGTTTCACAGGAATCATTTTCAGCCCTACTTTTCTGAGCAAGCCCTAGAAGGGGGTATGAAACAGTTACGGAATTTGCAGGTGGCACATCAGTAATGGGAGAACTAAATGATAAAAAAAGAACAAGATCAAAGGTAAAGAAGCTCATGAGAAGCTCATATATGCTGACTAGAGCCATGAAAAGGTGTTTCAATACAGCACATATAATCTTGTAACAACGAGAAAGTAAGAATGTCACAAAGCAAAGGACTCTCCATGAATTCGGTGAATCTGAAAGACTTGGGGATCTGGAAGGAGCATTGTTGACATGATGTGCCATCACGATGCCGGGGTTTGTGCTGTGGTTATAGGGGTAATGCAATTCTTGTACGTAAGAACAGGTGGTTATCAAGTAAGAATAGGCTTTATCACCTGCTGTTTTTAATGCTGGTTTGCGTGCAACAATTCAACAGGTTTATTGACCTTTGGAGAGGCTTCAGAGAAGAGCCACAAGAATGACTTACAGACTGGAAAATGCATATCACAGGGCAAGATTCAAAAAGCTCTATTTCATTTGTCAGAGAAGAGTAAGGGCAAATATAAGATCGTAACATGAACTAATTAAAAACTGAAAGTAATTCAGGAAAAGTCATGTGGGCTGTTTTATGGAGGAAGTCAGAGTGAATTATCACATTTATTGTCATCTTCCTGTATCATCAAAGGCTATTTCTAAATTCCTCATGGAAGCGTATCAGTTAGCTACAGATCCGTTCCTGCCAACCTTTACACATATTTGCGGCCCACTGGTTTCAGAAGGACTCAAGGAGGTGTAAGCAAAAGTGGCGTTACAGCAGTAAGACTTACTGGCAGAAGAAACCACTGATGCCACGATCAGTTAAGACTGAGATCGCTTCTAAGAGGGAACACCCAATGCAATAACCTACCTTGCAGCCCAATCTCAGATATGAGAATATGTTTCAATGTAAATTTTAAGCCTCTTGAGGAATAGGAGGCTTATGAAGAAAGCACTGCTACAACCATAACTCTTGCAGAGAAGGGAAGCCGGACAAAAGGATGCGCTCCTCTGCACTCCTTTAACAAACTCTGGAATAAATCAGACACACCATACATCCCCCCCAGTACAAAGAAAAATATTTCACAAATTAAGCATCACCAATTTAGTTAGCTTTTGATGTCTGTTTGATAATTCTGCACTATTAGGGCCAGATCACTAAATGTTTTTAATGCACTTTGGCCCCTCTTCCTCCCATGGGTGTGCCAACACAAGTTAAAGCAGCATAAACGCTGCTAGAATCTATACTATCACCTGGCTCCTGCCAGCAACCCAACGTAACATCCAGCAGCCCTCAAAGATTAAAAGGAACATAAAAGTAGTGGAAAGCTGCTCGTGCTCCATCCCAAGTTCCAGCCTGATTGTACTCAGCAGCTCACCAGTGCACCAAGAAACAGGTGGGGTTTGTGGTGGTTTTTTGTTTTTTTTTTTTTCAATTTCTTGATTCAGTACACAATGTGATGGAAAAAGCTGCTAAATAAAGTAACAAAAATAACAGTACACTGAATAACCACTGGTTAAGCAATGCTGACATTATTAACTAGGTTGCCCAGTGATGGAGAGCAGTAAATTTCCCACTGCGGTCTGCGGGAGCCGAGTGCCACAGCCACCACAAATGAGTCAGTGACTGAAAGGAGCCTCTTCCCACCGTCCTTGCCTCACCGCCCTGGCTCTCCACATTCCCCTTCTCTTCTGCTCACTACCCAAGAGCACAAGTGAAGACATGGTTTACAACAGCATTTGTCTACTTGTAGGAGTTTCCAGACAGGATATTTTGGTCACAGGATACACTGTCTGCAACATCACTCACGATTAAATCTCAGGGAGCATCCAGCGAGGCCTGGCCCCTGAGCTGGGAAGACAAAAAAGCAATTCAGTTTTATCCATTGTGGTCAGGTATATGAGAGCAAAGGAGAAAACCTCTTACTCAAGCACTAATATCACCAAACATGTTATGCTGTTCTACAAATGTTAACAAATCCCCAAGGCCACTCACTATTCATCCTTTATGGGTCATTCCCTTTAATCAAGGCAGGTATTTGTTTCCTCACTACAGCCAAAGGAAAAAAAAAAGTGAGAAATTAAAAAAGGGCAGCTTTCTTGCTAGCTTTTGCCATAACACAAACACTGCTAGAGAAGCATAGCAACTTAAAAGGAAAATCATTAGAAACTGATCTCATAATGGTCTGACGAGGACAATAATCCAGGGGTCAGCTTTGCAAAGGAAACCTTCTACGGATCCTACTCCAAAAATCTCTTATTAGGGCAGCGTTATCTTTGGACTATGACTTTCTGAATGTAGTCCCAGCTCACGCTCCCACCTCTGTGACCTGATATGCCCTGCACCCAGTTTCCCAACATGAAAAGGCACAGAATAATTACCAAGTTTTAGAGATTTGGTGAGGTTTCAACAATTGAAGGAATAGCATGCTGAGGAACGGTATCGACAGGCAGCTCCTCCCAAAGACACTGTTCTAGAGGCAATGTAATGCACCAGAGATGTTTAGATCTCATAATTTCCATGTCTTTTCATGAGCCATATGCACCATACACCCATACATACAGCCTTATTCTACTGGCCAAAAGAAAGAGGCCAAGGGGCTCTCCTCCTACTTTGGCAACTCTCTGTGGTTGCCTCCAAAGGCCAGAGACCTGGCTATAAAAGGTTGGGTTACTTACACAGGATTATAAAACTTCAAATATTTTGTGCGGCCACTCGAACTAAAAGAGATACAGAAAAACTCATCCGTGAAACTGTATTTATGAAAGAAGATGGAAAGACATAACTACCATCTACTCTAAAAAAGACGAGTGGGAAATCAGAGTACTAGCAAAGCACATCGTTGTTTAAGCTTTTTGCCGTTTCACAAATGCAATGAAACCTCTGCTTTCCTTTTCAGATCAGTGAGGGCAGAGGAGAAGAATAAAAAGACATTCTTAAAGATACTGATAGTGTTTGTGAAGAGAACCTTGTCCAGCTGCATAGACAGAGCTACTATCCGCTTTATGCACAGTCACATCCGTAACAGATCATTCTATACACAATCAAAAGCTATACATACCATGAAGTGCTACAGTGCACAGAAAGTCATGTAGTGACTAAGCGCTTTCTTCAATCTAGCTTTTTTTCCCCAGGAGATAACACTCAATAAAACTTGCATGAAAGCATCCCCGTTTAAAGTCTAAAAACTATCAGTAAACACTTCCATAGAAAAAACCTTAATAATGATATCAAATAAAAATAGATTGACTTACTATATTTGAGACTAATTCTTGATTCAGATTAATAGAAAGATTAAAATACAGCCAGAAAAGGGTTATTTGCTCTGTTTCTGCTGAGTTTTTGCCAAGTGCCCTGAACACCAAAAATAATTTAAAATTAACTAAGCAATCCTCCTTAAGCAGATGCACAAACAGTATGAAAAAGTGTTTAAATTACAGTCTGTAGATAAAGCTGCTCAGTACTAGTAAAGGATCCCTCACCAAAACTTCTGAAACCTGTCCCATGAAAGAACGCGCACTAAGATTTACTTCAAAACCAGCTGTTAACTCCAAGCCTCGATTAGCTACCTGGAACACTTGATAATAACCGGCATCCACCAGTTTCTCCTGCCAAAACCTTTCCCTTTATACTCTCCATTAACTTAGATGAAGCAGTTCCTAACTCAAGAGCACAAAATTCTGTGAACAAAACGGCCTATATGGTAGGTTCAAGCAGAAACGTATATTCTGAATTATGCGTGCATACATATATAGAAATATATATAGTGACTTGTACTAACTAAAAGGCTGCATTTAGAGTTGAATCCATAGAGTAGTTTGCCTGTAAATGTTGTAGTCAATTTACTATTGATGGAAGTGCCATAATCACAGTCTTCCCAACTAATTCGATTTCAAAGAAGTATTCTCAGTGTCCACAGAAGTTTCTGGGTGGGGCTGTACTCCTCACACTTAAGTTTCCATCGCTGCCTTCTGAACCTGCATCTCCAACGCTAGGTACAATGCCCAGGCTTGTTCCAAGCTTGTTGGCGATGGCATGGAACAACGTTAATGGATGAATAGGGCCATCCCATTAATTTTTGGTTGTTTATTAGAGCATTACCTTTGAAAGCTTTCAGCATTGCCCTGCTTTCCTCATTGCGCGGCTCAGAGTCAGCGGCTGCCATCAGCATGGGCAGCCTTGGACAGTTCCCCTTGTCTCCCCTGCTTAACCAAGAGATGGGGCAGAGCTGCTGCTAGCTCCACAAAATTGCCCTCCGTTTGCCCCCTTCCCCAGCCTCTAAGGCACAGATGACGTCTTCAGGGATGCATCATCTCCGTTTCAGTCATTCGCTATAATCAGTCCCCTGAAGACAATAATTTGGAGATACAAGCATAGACTATGAAAAGCAGTCTATATTTTCATGAGAAATACTTCTTACTCTAGAAGAGTGCTGGTCAAGGACCAACAGTGCCAAGGACAGCAGAGTTGGGGTAGATCTCATCTCTTACCCAAAACGTCCAGTCACATGATGAAGGCAAGCTCTTGGTGCAGGTTTTGCAACTAGAGAAAGGCACATTCCCAGCCGCTGCACAACATTTGGTTTTGAAAGTCCACACATCATAAATAACTGGACACATGGAAAGAGGGGAAAAACACTGGTTCTGTGCTAGGGGTGCTTAAATTGGCAACAAGGATGCTATGGCCCTCCTCTCTCTCCTCAATAAATTCACACTTCATTCAGTAGCCCAACCAAAAAGGATTTTAAAAAGTTCCCATAAGCTTTCTGTACCCTCAGTGAACCTTTTACCTGAGCTAAGAAATAAGACTACAGTGAGAAACTGAGAAACACTTGGGTTTTTTAATACAGGGAATACTGTTGTGAAAAACACAATTACTTGATATGATCATACAAAGCAGGAATGATTTCTTCTTCCTCTGCATACCCAGAGTATTCAGAATTGAATGCACCGATTCTTTCTCTTTACGCCGAGAAATACTAGTTGTGCATGTCATGGTGGTATGGCAGGCTGCAGTCAGCAGAGCGCTGATTTGACATTACAAAACCAAGATACAAGGAATTAAATAATTAGAGCCTTAATGACAGAGCACAATGCATGTCTCCTTTGATAATCTCTTGAACTCTAAAGATAAAAGCGGTGTTGAAACCTGCATACAAGATGTGCAGTAACTGAAAGTTTCAAAGTGTAGTGAAAGACATTATAGATCCCTAGTATTTCAACGTCTTAAAAGATTAGCCTGTCAAAGCAAAAACTTCTCCTTTTAGTTGTCCGGGCTACTTCTGCTCTTTCATGTCTCCCTTCCAGCTGTTTTTCTCTCACCTCCTCTGCCCGCCTCCCCGTGGCTCACTGCACTTCTGGGTAGCTGGAATTCTCCTCGCTGTACTACCGCTCACGCAGAGGGGCAGTTTGATACCAGTAGAAGTAACAAGGAATTAGTACTCACCGCATGTTTCTCCCCACTCCTCAAGTTCATTTTTCGAGATTTATTTTTATGCGTCATAGATTAAGTCCAATGACTGGAAAACAAATTTTGCTTCACAATTTCTGCACTTCTCTCTTTTTTTGAGAATATTTAATATTCATCCTCGCCACTTGCTTTCAACTTCTGCCTCAATTTTCATCCTGCGTACATACTGCCATATCCTCAATCTTGTCAATTAAGAAAACATCGAGATAGCTGCAAGCTCAAAAGAGTTTTCAGCAGACTACAAATCAACTAAAGACATTACTTAGCTGCTCTGTCTCTGGAGGCTGAGTTGCGTACATGCAAGGAATGGTATTGAGGACAGAAGCAGAAATGCTAATGGCAAAGAAAGAAATGAAGATGACGGTATTTATCATGAAAGAGTGCTCTGGGCTATATCAAATAAAAATGCAAATTCTACTTCATGATGCTGGATACATACATCCAAATCTCAACATATTCCTACACTACTTTAAAAGGGGGAGATTTCTCTAAAGGATAAACAAACGATGAGCTGCCTAGGTAGGGGTCCTGAAAACAACTGTTATCTACACAAAGGTTTTCTAGTCACTGAAGTTGATGCTGAATTAATGCTTCTAGTATTCTAAAGGGATTATCACTTGCTTGAAAATGAACACAAAAATTCTACTGTAAAAGTTAATCAACTTGGTTTATGTTTTTGGTGGATTATTAAAATAGCACAGAGCTATGAATATAGGTTTGAAATACAATCTTATTTTCCCATCTGTTATCATCATTAAGGATTACTCTCACAACTTACTGGCATTGTTCTTTTTCTGTATCTCAAAATATGATAAAGTGAATAAATATAAAGAATCTACAGCAGGCCCCGTTGTAAATAACCAAAGCATTTTGCCGAGTTCACTTTATATTGCACTAGTGAACAGAGCACATCCTGACCCCATGAATGCCAAAAGGAGTTTTAGTACTGCTTTCAGCCTACTTCAAACCACCCTAAAATGAGTTGGTCTATATTGACATGAGAGTGGCAAAGAAAGTGCTAATTACTTTAATCCGCTCCACACATTGGCCAAATCTAGACTACGATTTGCAGCCTAGTCTGATTTGAACAAAGTAATTAGCATTTACTAAGGTAACTTATTTATCAACACCAAATCGAGATGCCTCTCCAAGAAAATAACATCAGCATTTTGTCTGGGGTTCACTTAAGAGTTAATAGGTTTTTAGTTATAAAGTCGTATTAGAATACAAGGCAATTATTCCCCCCTAATTGCACCATTTCACATTGCTTGCATGTCTGATTAGCTATATACCTTAGTACCAAAATTATTACCAAAATTATTAGTACCAAAATTATATTCTGAATGTACCTTAATATGATGATTACAAAAAAGAAAAAATCCAATTAAGATATATTGGATCTGACTCTTCTTTGCCTTGAAGTTTGACCACGTAACTTAGCATTTGACCTTCATATTCAACTTGCGTAACTAGCAACGACATAAGCTGCGAGGCAGAAAAGAATCGGACGTGGTTTATTACATAAAATTAAACATTTCTTATTTTTATTAAACATTCTTTCACTGCTGTCAGGCCATGCCCTAAGGATGAGATTCTAATACTACTTTTAAGCTATTTAACAGATTTTAAAACAGTGTCAAACTACGCTTTGAATATCCTAAAATGTGCTAGTTGTGACCACAATGTTATTTTTTAAAGTTATTTTTGAAGTCAGATAAATAATAAAACTTAGTCTCATTCCCCGGTAAGCCGTGTTATGCTACAGTGGTATTCATTGTGAGAGGAAGCAAGAAACAGATCTCAAGGTTTACAGTGAGCAAACGTGTCTATCCAAAATACGCTGTATTATGCCAGCAAAAGACTTGGCAAAACAACAAGGGCAGTGCCCGCAGATTCAAACGCCAAGTCAGACCTGATTTCTGTAGTCATCTCTGCCTCAGTTAGAGGATGTTTCTCCAACTCAGTGTTTTCTCCCCAAAATTTTTCATCCAGCAAAGCTTTGTTTTCCATATGACATGAATCTTTCCCCTTCCCACAAGACTAAGCAGAGATACGTGTAAACGCTACGTAGAAATCCGGAGATGAGCTCAGGTTCTCCACTCCTCAAGCCTGCTTTTACTGTCAGGCACTCTTGAATAGATGAAATTGTGTGCAAGGAACCCAGTAAGCAGAATACAAATCATGGAATGAAAGTCATTCCTGCAAAGACAAAAAAACTAATGCCTCACCAGCAGTGTTTTCTATTTCCAACAGGAGGTGGCTTCATGTGACTGATGAATTAACTTCTAATAGGCTAGTTCCCTGTTCTGATATTGAAAATAAATAAAAAGCTTTAGCTCCAAAATTGAAGGCGACACATAGCTTTTTGGAGGGGGCTCAATATTATCTTTGTGCTCCAGTTTTTTTTCTGTTGACGTCAAACCCGAGAACTTTGAAGGGTCTCAACGCAGTTATCTAAACGAAAATAACCCAGATGAAACCCGACTGCCTAACAGGAATATTCGCACCGAAATCAGTTGTCCGAGTCTGACATTATTAAGACAGGGTTTACATCGATTTTAGTGGTGCCACTCATCATTTACTCAATATTGCTGATAAAAATATACCTTCATAAAGTGCGCAGACACATTCCTCTTCTCTGCTACCTTTCTTGTCAATAAACCCATTATAGTGATGGTACAGAATCAGGCCACTAATGAGGTATAAACCAGACTAATTGTTTGTTTGTTTGGTTTACTTTTTAAACTCCCTTAGCCCTTCATAGTGTCCAAGTCAGCATTTACATTTTGTACCTCTCTCTTTGAAAAGGTCACCTGTGGAAATAAAACAAAGCAAATATTTTACCCAGTCCTGTGGGGTATGTCCTGAATTGTACATTCCTCATTCCAGCAAAAATACGACTGCAGCAGTTGGCACTGAAAGCTACCTTTATTACCAGAAGGGCTGGAAACATGTTTTCCTTTCAGGTTTACTTCAGAGGGGAATATCAACCTGCCCAGAAAGAGCTTCACAAAGCACTGTGTGCTTGTGACCTTGAGCCTGCGATTCACAGCGACCAGATTTTCGTAAGTGACCATGTAACAAGGCAGAAATAAAATGCAGCTGATGAGTTTTCTAGTGCTGTATAACAGCGCCTAAAATATTGGAAGATACTAAGCTAGTCATTTTAAGAGTGAGGTTTGAAATACATATTTTGTGCCTACTTTATCCCTTACCCTTTATCCTGCTTATGCTTGAGAAAAGGTTTTTCCTCTGTATTTCTTCCTGTCGAAGCAACAGGAACATCTTCTGTGCTTGGGACGAAGGCTAGAGATTGGCAAGACAAGAGACTGCTCACCTTGAAAGTTCTGGTGGAAAGATGCCAAGTAGTCCACTCACAAGACACAGCACGTTGGTTACCAAACTGAGCAGAAGTAACTCCTACTTGTGCATTAACATCTCACAAAAGTGAGATAAACCACGTTAACGTGTACCTTTCGTCATGCTGTAAGCTAGCATGCTTCCTTTGCACAAGCTAGGAGCAGACAACCAGTCTGAAAAAGACAAGATTAGTTTCCAACCCTTAGCCTAGCTACACAGAGTTCAAATCATGGACCAACAAAAAATAGGAAGCCTTGCTGCTGCTACTTTTACAGCACTTCACTAGTGTGACTAGTAAAAACAAATAAACCTCAGAATGAGCTATTATTAGTTTTCCTCTGCAGATAAATATTATTAATGTTGCTTGGTTTACTCTCCAAGTACTTAGGTCAAAAGAAGCAGCGTTCCACTGATCCTTGCTCCGAGATGCAAACCACCTGTGTAGAGACCTTCTCCGGCAGGATACAGCGCAGCTCTCCCAAACCCACAGCTATGTGGGAAGCATTCTTGCAAACCGTACCACAGCACTACCAAGGTTTTGGTTCCTCAAAGTCCAAGAACCGGCAGGAGAGGAGTAGGGAAGAGAGCTAGGAAAAAAGGGACATCTGCCTCAGGATGCCTTCCAAAAATTGTATGTTCCACTCTTATGGTCTGGAAATGCGTTGTACTTCTCTCATAGACACAGAGCATTCCTGGACAAAAAAAAGTTAGGGTCCTCTTTGGCTAAACTGAAACATGCAGGTAAGAATTGCACGGGCTAGGGATATCGGGGCTCTGTCATCATGCTACCTCCAGTCTACATTTGAAACATTCAGGTCAGATATCGTTCCCTTAAGAAGGTTTCATCGAGTGGCTTTAAATCTAAAGGGCAAGCACAACAACAGTATCTTTAAATAAGTTCATTTCAATCTACTTTTACCTGTTACTAACAGACAGCTCAGCTAAACACTTCATCTTGGGCTTTCAGCATCCTCCGAGCATGGCCTAACAGCACCAGGACAACTTTTACTTGCCCTAGGGGTACCCATACTCCACTCACTGCCTGCCTTTCAACAGAGAAGCCACACGCTCACAGGGGCAGTAACAGCCACCTAAAAACCCATGCTGCACCCGGCTCCAGCGGCCACCTTCGTGCCACCACCTTTTGCCTGCTGCATCCAGCGGGAGCAGAACCTGGGATGAAGGAGAGCGAGGTGTTCACGGGAGGGCTGGGAAGGACGATGCTCTTCAAAGGCCCTCTGGTGTGCTAGCACAACCACATAAAGGACTAGGAGCGTTCAGTTACAAACAAAATCTTTGCTAAAGAAAAAACACCTCAAATTCAATATATTTGCTTTCGTCCGTTTTTACTGCACGTTACAATCTAGGATCACTGTAAGCAGCATGTGTTGTACCGCTGTGATCCAATTCATTTTCCCAGTGCTGCAAGGATTCGGCACATGTGAACCAGAAAGAAAAAACAAAGCAACCATCACACAGGAGAAATAAGGTCTGGCTTCTATTTCAGGGAATATTAATAACTGAAATTGTTAATAACTGACAGACAAAAAGACCATTCTGCTTCGTGCTGGCTTAACCGCTTCTAGGCGAAACTATGACTACTGCTAATAAGCCTAGAAATCAAATAAGCCTTAATAACAATAAAGAACAGCAAGTTACAAAATAACTATGCTTTCTAGTCAGAACGGCCTCCTGCAGATGAAAATACAGCTGCAAGGCTGCTTGAAAGACCAGAGTGAAATCTGCATTTGACATTTGCGAGGCAAGTGACTTTGCACAGGAGGCAAACCATCTAGACGTATTTCAGGTCCTGTAAAATCGGCTCACTCTGCCTTATTAACTGTATTGGTAAAAACAAAAGGGGAAAGGACTTCGCTAATGGGAGAAGAAGAGTCAAAATTTCTCCAAGCAGCCCATATAACTGTCTTGGGAGTCTATACATTAAGCCCCATTCCTTATATCTGGTCTGCTGCCAGTGGAGATTCGCTCCATCGCTACTGGGCAGCGCTCTGCTGGGGTGCCATGGGCCGTTCGGCTGGTACTCTCGATTCCAAGGGCGTTATGGGACCTGATGCCTCTGAAACACGGAAAGTCCTGGGATGCTTCTTTGGAAACCCAGAGATGATACAAGGACAGTATAGCTGCTTCAAAAACATTTCCCCCCTATTAAAATGATTTTCTTTCATTCTGAAAGATCTAACAACGCATTGAATTTCTCAGCCAAAATCCCTAGGAAATGCTTGCGACTTTAAAAGGATTTACATTTTTCCCTGAAACAGAGATTTTGTAGCGTAGTACATGGCAGCTACAACAGAGGGAAAGACACATTTAGGTCAGACCCCTATCACAGGTCAGACCAAATTTCCATACACGACAAAGATGACCTTAGCTCTTGAGTGCTGCCTGAAAGATTCATAGCAAATAACCTATGCCAGTACTTCACTGGAAAACATTACAAAGCTCTGAAATGCTCCAGCAGACGCAGATGTTTTGTAGAGACAGAGAATCTACAGATTAAGCTACAGAGTGTGGCTTTGTCACTGAACAGGAGGGGTTGAACAGGGATCTCCTTTTTTCTTTGTAACTACAACTTAATCTGTATTCCCCTACTAAAAGGATTGCAATAAAACTCCATATAACGAAAGGACAATTAAGTCACTTAACGTTAAGTGCAAGAAGTCATAATTTGATAATGATCCACTAATTTCAGCAAGATAAGACACTAATTACTTACGGAAATCAAATTTGCACTGGTAATGCAGTGACTGGACCACGCTGAAGCTATTCAGAGACGTTCATTAACTCTGCTTCCATATGCCACCAAATGACAGCGTGTTTCTAACGGAGACGCTCTGAGGCTGGGAGGACATCACGTTACCTCCTGTTCGATTTCTGCCATGTCACCCTGTACCAGGAAAGGCAGAATCTGGATTCACAAATCATACTTATTTTATGGGTTTCCAGCCAGACAAGTACTTGTGTCTGGCAATCCAAAGGAAATCAGATGCTTGCTGAAGCTAACCACCAGTACTGAACCTGATACAATTAAGTTGGAGGATCAATTAAGAGAAATTAAAACGCTAGCCACTGGCCTATCGCTGCCTCAGCTGCACCAGAGCGACGACAGCTATACAGGCTATACGTTACCCAACCCACATGAAAACCTATGGACTTGTAGCTACTGCCCACCCCACCTGGAGCAAAGTGTCTCCGCGCAATCGAGGCGGAGCTTCCCCCACCAAATACCAACTTGGGCAGTTCAGGTCCTACCAGGAGCAGATACTCTCCACCTGGAGGACTACCCACACAAACCACCTCTCACGCATTGCAACCAGCTTCCCCAAAACCTGCCGCTATTCAGAATCTGATGATGCTCAAAGAAAGGTTCAATTTTATATATATCTATTTTTTACAGCATTGTCTATGCCCAAAATAAATGTTGGCCATAAATTATAGTGGATTTTTTTTTCCTCATTGAAAGAATGATCTGTGGGTATCTACAATAATTTTACTTGATACCCAATAGCTATTTAATCCCATGCAACTAACCTGAGGACACTGAAGAAAAACGAGGTCTTGCTTGGTTTTGTTCAACACCACCAGGTGGCAATAGCAGCCCAGCTAACCCGTCTAACAGCAAGCCAGCTGCAGGAACTGCTTATCACTTTTTTCCTTTCTCTCAGCCCTATCCTAAGCTTTTTTAATTGGTTAGTAGTTAAATTCAGTGTCGGACTAACCATGTATAATAAAAAGAACCTCCACAGCTATTTCTATTTAATGGGAGAGTCCAAACATTGGGTCAAACCTAAGTAGCTCCCAAGAATCCATAAATGATCGCTTCCAACCTTGCAAATCCTGCTCTTTCTGCGCAGAAGGCAGCTGCCTCATGCAGGCTATCCATTACATTCACTTACCTCTGCAAATCGACCCCCCCTTCGGTGTATTTTGGTTCAAAGAGGGAACGATGTGGCCCTGAATCTCCCATTACCTGTAGGCCACTTAATTGTTTTCTGCTACCACAGGACACCGTTACTTCTGTTTTGCAACCTCACGCAACTTCCTTATGAAACGATGCTATGTACTCTCACGTATCCAAACACTGCCTATATGCCCAAAACCACATGACATCTGGAAAAGCAGAGAAAGAAGATGCTTTTTGATGACCTGAGAGCAACAGAAATACACCAGGCCCGTATTCGGACAGAAAGCTAGATCAAAAAGGGTGCTTATATTCCTCAGCTTTCAATGAGTTTTCTATATAAGTGAGTTAGGACCTGGTGGTCTTATTTTACCAATTATTTTGTTTAAGTTTGATCAAGAGGCAGAGGTGGCTCGGTGTATGGAAATTAACTGCCATTGCAAACTCGAGTATAGTTGCAGGCATCACACTGGTTTATGACGCTGTAAATCAAAAAGCAATCTGGCCTCATCCAGTATCCCAGGACTACAGTTTCTAAACTTCTCAGGCAGTTTAGTAAACAAATCTGTGGGGTTTATTAAAATGAGTTGTAGGAAGAATATATTGCTAGACAAATTCATATATAAAGTTACATCTCTGGTCTGACCTCACCAGTATCCCACTGGAATTACAATAAGGTAGGCAAAAATCATAGTCATTGATCTACATCTGCTTTCCAGACTTACTTTCAGGCTGCTCCTGAGCGCTGAATGACTTCAGACTGGCAGTAACTCCCAACTCCAGCACCACAAAGATCAGCAGCGCAATCTCTCCCTAGCAGCCACGCGTCTGGCCTGCATGGATCAACTCACTGATCGAGTCAAAAGACATTTTACACAATCCTGAAGCAGACCCTGAATAATTTGCATTGTAACCACTGTTCTCTACGAAGTTTTTTCTGTTAAATGAGCTGGTTTAACACCCACATCTCTTTCCACACGAGTTACGGGTCCCCATTAGAGGTTAGCAGTCATTCCTGAGCTGAATTAGAGAAAGGGTTTTAACGAAACACGAACAACTGATCATTTTAAATTGGCTATCTGACATAGACAATCTCTCTCCTGTGTGTTGTTTCACCTACAAGATATTAACCAATTTAGATGCACATGATAAACCATAAAACCCTGCCAGTTCTATACAGCACAATGATCTAGAAGAGAACTCAGACCTTGGTCCCTCTCTGGAAGGAACACCTACCTGAAGCCTCCCACTTTTTCCAGCACAAGCCCATGCTCTGCTCTGACGTTCCCTGCTGTGGAGATGCCCTGGGAAGCAGAAGGGAGGCATCCAGCTCCTATGTGCAGCTTCTTAAGGCTGATTAACAACAGCAGCCAGTCGTGTCCCCCCCCAGCTTAATCAGGAAGAGCTGAGTTAGCTGACTGGGAGGGAAAGAGAAGTAGCCAGCTGCAAAATGTTAAGGCATGTTTACTAACTGGGGGAGGGCTTGAAGCATTAACACTTTATCAGACGTCTTATCCCAAGACTGGGAAAGGAAACGTGACTGAAGACAACAGGAGGTGGTGGAAGAGAAGGAGGAAAAGGAATTATATGTTCTTGGCTTCCACCCATCACTGTAGACTTCTAAAACTGAGCGCGTTCATCCTTAGGATGCAAAGGATTTATCTATGCAGACATAAAACCACTGGAAACACTATCTCCTGGTAGGCAAAACCCATTGCCACCTTCTTGTCAGAGGAACAGCTGTTCAAATGCAAGTTATGCACCGGGACTTTCTGTCCCGAGTTGCTTGGGTCTTTAAAACCAGTTCCAGTATTGTCTGCAATTTTCTTCATAAAGCTAAATTATTACTTTAACTGCAAAATATATTCTAGCTCCTTCAGAATTTAAAATAAGAAATCAGAATATGAAATTACCCACTAACTCCAGCTGCAATATGCTTGTTATTTCACACTTTCACCCACACTCATTGGAAATTCAGTTCCAATATGACAACTTGAAAATTGGTTTTAATCACAACTAATACATGGAGGGTTTTTTCCCCTTTCTTTTTGTTCCTTACATCCCATAAGCACCGAAAACGATGATGTGTAGAGTGGCAGAAGGCGAGTCAAACACCTCCTGAAGGTACTCCAAGGCGCCACACATCCGAGCGACAGGCGTCAAGCTCTGCAAAACAAAACCAGATACCAAGAAACCCAAACCACACTTTAATCTGAACTATTCTTCTGGGCATTCAGCCTCAGGCCTAACACTGCAGCTATTCACAGCGTCCACTAATACCTCTGTGCCCTTTCTAAGCCAGAGGACCAACGTTTTCCTTTCAGTCTCTTGAATGGAAGCAATGCAATGCGGTATAACCGGCTGGACCTCCACATAAAAAGACCACATAAGTAGGGTTTTGCTCTGTTTTCAAACTGGTAAGATTTGCAAAGCAAAACACAAAGTCAACCTGCCGCACGCAGCAATACGGTAGCTCTAGTTCTCTAGAAACGAAGCTATTTTTAAACTGCAGTAGCAATGTGAACTGCATAAATTAGCATAATTTCTGCCTTCACAGATAGTTCTCAGCTGACTGTGTGCTACGAATTAACTCTCTGCAGATTCCTTGCTTCTACTAATGCAGTCAATCATGCAATTCACGGGGCTTAAAATCCCCTTTTTCAGTCCCCCAAAATCTCAACCGCCTTTTTTACACTCCTCTTTTCCTTTTCAGAGTAGTACTATCAAAGGCTTGGGTTTCATTACAAATCTCACACGGTCTTCATGTGTAACTGGCAGTTATGTGGCTTCGTAATTGCAGGACATCCTACTATTTTCTCTGCTGGTGATTCTCTTCTTGTGGGCAGATGGCATCGAAGTGGAGTGCAGATGGTAACCCACAGCCCGCAAACTCCTCATTGTAATTTGAAATAGTGTATGCAGCTCTTAGATTCTCATCTTCTCTTTAAATTACTTTCAGCATTAAAGGATAAACTGTTGTTTTCAAAAGACACAGCCAAAAATAATGTATCTGTTTATAGTTGAGAACCTTCTCCTAACAAAGAGGTAATGATGTGCCTTGTATCTTCACAGGTTTTATTAAAATCCGTAAATCATTAGTGGAAAGGATTTTAAATCAAGTATCTCTTGCTTTGATTCAAGTATTACCTTAAGGAAAAAAAAAAAATCAATGATAGGGAAAAAGCAGATCACACTGAAGCATGAAGGCTTAAGAGCCACACAGTTAGCTATTTAAGGTAATTTCATGGCTCCAGGTATCACTTTACCTGAGCTGCTTGGAATTACAATAGATTTATCTCCGCAGAACACCTGTGAGATAAGGGAGTTGCTGCTGACAAACCGCAGCAGGCAGCACCGAGGTGACTCGTCTGAAGCTACGCTGATGGCCTGGGGGTCTTCAGGGCTCACACACTCACCACTGCATCCTCCCTGCCCTTTAAGGACCAAAACCCTTCCTGGCAGGAAGGCACAGCTCAAAATGAAGGTGCCATAAAAACTACTCTTATCATTCTTTCAAGCTTTTTTACAGCGTGTCCAGTCTGGTGGAACTGGCTTTCCTAACCTTTTGACCAGTTGGAAAAGTCCTAAAAACAGGGAGTTAAAAATATCTGTGGTGGAAAATAGTAAGGAATGAAATAGTCAGCATTAGAGGTCAAGCCTGGATCCCTGAAAAGTTTGTATTAATCAATGGAAAAGCATTAAAAGAAACAAACTTATCCCTTAGTTATAAAAAGAAAACAAACAATACTTAAAACACCCAAGTGACATAGTTGATGAGGATTTACTAACTTGCAGTCAGCTCTCACACACAGCGTAAATGAAAGGTTGGCTAATTTGCTCCCATTCCAGAAGCGTGGAGTCAGACTTGATAAACACAAATAGCATTATTTGTTTGAAGTTTTGACCTGGTGCCTGACAACCAACTACTAATCCACACTATTCCACCTCAGCTATAATGGCACCTTCTAAACTGTCTCACAAAATGGTTTCTATCTATTTAAAGGATGTATCCATGTTGCTTAACTAAACTCACTACCTTTAAGAGTAACCGTTAGCAAGCCTTTTCCTCAAATGGCTGAATTTGCATATTGTACATCAAAAACATTCAGATGTTCAACGGAGTTATTGTATACATACACTACAACATAAATAATTTGACTATATAACACAGGGCTATAATCTTCCACAGCATGCAGGCATGCTGATTATCTTACACATGGACAACACCGGATGAAATAATGAAGTATTTCATCGCTGAGGGCAATTTATCTTGTCTGCATTCATGGTAGAAGATGATTACAGGACATCATCTTCTTAGCGGCTTCCCTTTCACAACAAAGACGACAATCATTAGTTTTCACTAGGGAAGACTTGTCCTTTCTGTTGTACGGATGTGACTTTCATGTCCTATACACCAAATACAGCAGTGATGTCAACTGAGTAACTACATGGTATCTTCTAACACAAAGGTTTGAAAAGGGTAATAGAAATGCTTAAACTTCAGATGCAATATTGAAGGATTTATGCATGTCAAAAGAACCCACATGGTATCTTCTAACACAAAGGTTTGAAAAGGGTAACAGAAATGCTTAAACTTCAGATGCAATATTGCAGGATTTACGCATGTCAAAAGAACCTAACAGATATGTTTTCTTCCTAGCTTAATGACTTGGCCTTGAAATTAATAAGGGTCCTCAGAACTGACCATTTGAAACTGCTGTTCCATGAGAAACCTCAGCTCAAGTTGTGACTCGAGAGAATAAAAAATTCCCAGAGGAAGAGAAAGCTCCATTGTAACTGCCTTAAGGAAGCCCTGACTTTGTAAAGCATCGCACAACATCTCGCAGATTGTCCAAAGGCACATTCAGAGCTCTTTAGCACGAGAGGCCCATCGCCTACGGAAAGGCAAGAGAATTTTGGCAGAGGATGAAATCCTGTGCCAGCATTTCTGATGCAGTAAGAGTGATGCTATCACACATCTGTTCCTCTGCGAGAAGCTGAATCTGCCTGTGACAAGGTCAATTTTGAGAAGGCTTGGTATTAAAAGATTATGCTCCCTCCACCCTCTCACTGAGGCTGTGCTAATTATTTCAGGGGAGCAAAGGAATTCTTTGATCTTCCAACTCTTCCTTCCCTCGCAAGGTGACTCTGGCTGCCGGCACAGCACCCGGAGGAATGGCATGGCACATCCTAATTCCATAATTGTGGAATTAGCCATTTTCAACCTTGAAATTTAACCCTAAGAAATTGAGTATGCAGTAATCCATGTAATCCAGGCCTCTACACCTGTCCCTCTTCCAACTAATCTCGCCATCCTTCATCATGTCACATCTTAATTTAGAGTCCTATCTGCTAAGGTCAGCGTAAGTGGATGCTCAGGAAGTCACAACAAGTATTTGTCACACAGCGGGACCGATTATTTCCACTGTGAACTCTGCGAGATACAGAAATATCAACAGAGAGCAAAGCCCTTCCCCAGCGACGCGTAAATGATTTCTACAAATGTTCTGGAAAGCAGCGAGGAGACGGAATAAATAAATAAATAAATGTAGTATAGCCCTGGATAATGCGATCTGCTGGTATTAAGTTTTCTCCTGAAGGAGTTAAGTATATACCAGCTGCTCTACATTAAACCGAGCTAGCATTTTAAATCATGCAAATTAGCTGAGCTACCATCCATTTCAGCCCAGCATTTAACAGCATTGCTATAAATGATGCAAAGTACGGGCCAAACCAAGCCCTGCCATTTCAGCTGCTGCCAGAGAAGAAAGGAGGAGGGAGGGTAACAGCACTGAGTAATGCTGCAGCTATTCACAAGACGGTTTACAAAAGACTCCTACGCACCACAGGTATTGTTCACATGACCGAAATGTGCACCCATCCACAGAAAGCCCGAGGCTTTTATTTGTTGAAAATCCATTTATATAAGCTGCTAAGAACCACTGCAAAATTATGTAAAATTAAATGATCTGCCAGTGGAACACTGAACTTTCAAATCTCTCTTTGCTTAATGCTGTACAATAAACACTGAGTGGATCTGATGGGCCATCGGCTCAGAAATGCTGACACAGCAGCCTACGGGGAGCCGAAGGTGGCATCGGTCCCCACCATAGTGTCTCACACCAACAGACGTTTCTCAGGCTATGAAGATAATTGATTAAAATTTGTGCTTGTTCAATGCAAAGCCCCTTTCTGCTGAATCTCAGAGAGCTCGGGAGGCAATAAAGAGGACTAAATCTTATCTAGTTCACATTGTTGTGGCCAAGAGATTAAGTTTCAGCAAAAATCTGAAACTGTGTATAGGAGAGTGAAGGATCTGCTATTGAGTAGTCTAGGAGCTTTGAAGACTGGCTTTTTGATTTCAGGTTCTTTCACATACCTTCCCTCCCCCCCTTTTTTTTTTTTTTACTTTCTTTTCTTCTCCTTTTTCAAGTGCTTACTGCAGCAAGTAACCTGCTCAACAAGGGGAAGCTGGGATTGATTCTTGTGTTAAAAATAAGATACAGCTGCCTTGCTACCTGACTTGATAAACCAAACCACCGGTGGGTATGACCCACGGGCATTACATCCCACTGCACAATACAGCATGTGCACCACAACTCACGTCACCTCCAACAGGGCTGGTCTTCCAAGTCTCACTACCGCAATCCCTTTAGGTCAAAATACACCCAGAAGGGGAACATCTTCTCCAGGATCCCAAAAGCAAGCCATGGCAGAGGCGGCTGAAAGCCCACCGTAAGACCCTCGCTGACTCCAGCACCTGAGGCTTGGGGAGCTGGTGGCAAGGACAGGACACAGCAGGCAGACCTGGCTCTCCTTACCTTGCCCTTCGGCACCTACTCCTCCATCCAAAGGCAGCCGTACACAGGGCTGGCCTGGGGTCCCCACAGAGCCTGGGGTCTCTCTGTGCTTCCTTCTGCTGCAGGCACCTACCACAGCTTGGCCAGCGGATCCCAAAGGCAAACATCTCGCAGAAAGGCACTGCACCTCCAAATTTCTCACAATATTCACAGTGTTTCCCATTGCCTGGCACCACAGTGAGAAGCGACCACAGGGAAAGGAGGAAATCCTGGGTAAGTCTCACTTGCAGAAGGTGCTTCCATCATTAAATTTTAAGCGCATGACATTTTCATTCACAAACAGATCCTCTTCCAAATATTTCTGCTCCTTATGACAACTAGATTTCCCTTCACCAGTTTGGAGTCTAAGTATTAAATCCTACAAAACAAATCACTCCACGTGATCCAAACCCTACCAGATAAAAGGCCGAAAGGCTACCTCTTACAGGCAACTGAATGGAAACTCTCCATTGCTGCAGCGAGGGAAGTTTGTATCTGACTGCTTGGAAACAGGATCCTAGGCAACTGCTGCTCTTCCCTCTTGAAAAGCAGAAAGTGGCTTTGTTTTGTAAATTAAAGCAAATTAATTAGAATTCCCTTGGCGAGGTTGTGTAGGGATAAATAGGATGCTGCTGCCTCCCCTTTCAAGCTCCACGCTAGAGGACCGGCACCTTTTTGCCAGCTTTCCTTGGCAGTGCTCCTTTGGCACGTTACCCTGGAGGATCAGACCCCTGTGTACTCCAGAGCCCATCTCAGAGGCGTAAGACGTAGCAATGCCAGAAATACTCCTTCCCAAAATAATCTGTCCCAGTTAAGCCACAGACAAGTCTGGGACATGTATGGCCGTCCTGAGAAGCAGACTGACCCATGGTTATCGAGCAAGAAAAGAGAAACCCGTTTCTAAGCTATTGCTTCAAATGGCAATGCATATTTGACGTTGAAACACACAGGACATTTTTAAAATTAGTTTTGAAGACTTAAACGTCCGTAAGACTCTTTGAAATGAAGAATAATTTATAACAGAATGAAATTTGTCTTACCAGACCAATCCGTTAATTATTGTCTCCATCAGCTATAATCAAAGTTGTGCACTGATCTTTGTGGACGCAAATGTGTCCTCTACATCTGTTCCAGGCCTTTCACCTCTGACACACACATACAGATACTGTTCTCAGATTATGTTTCTCTAAGGAAATAAAACTTTCCATCACGTTACACTGGCTAAGGAGGATTTCTGACTCCAAAAGACATGACATGAATCTTTGTATCTGCTAGATCTTACTATGCCTGACAGTTGTCTATCTGCCAGAGGAAGCAAATTTGCTAGACTCCTCATACAAGTTGATTAGAGATTAATTCCTGGTAATTAATGTCATAATCTGAGGAACAGCCAAAATAGGTATGACGTGGAAAGACAGCTGTTACAGTCTTCTAAAAATACTTGTACAAAAACAGTATTTAGCTTATCGGTACTAAAGTTACCTGTCGTTTCTAACAGTGGACATGGTTCAAGCGGACGTGGCTAAAGAAAAAGGAATCCGCTTCTAAATATTTGTTTCAAGATATGCAAGTGTAACAAAGTCTCAGTGTCCATATTCACCTTAAAACGTCGGCACACAAGCTAGATCAACAACACGAAATCCCACCAGGGTATTCATTTTGTTCTACCAATGGGCAAGTACATAGAATTAATAGATGGCAGAAAAAATAAAATATAAAAATAACTGCTGGTCAGCACTTTCAGAAGTAGGTGATCCTATCAGGGAAGATTCACCTCATCACGTGAAACAAAAAGGTATTACTACAACAATCTTTACAACTGAGAATGTGTCTCAGTTGTCCAAATGGCAGATCCATCAAATGGATTACAGGGAGGCTGAGATGCTAGGAAAGATTACAGATCCTCACATGTTGGGGCAATGAGACCACCACACTCAAAAACCCTCTAGTTCGAAGAACAGCCTCTAAAGAGCTCTGTCAGACATAAAATACGCTGCAAAGTGCTGGATACAAAAGGAATTATAATTCCAGCCTATCATACGCCACTTCCACTTCTCCCAAAACCAAAGTATGGGTGTCCTCAGACAGCCATCCTAGAAGATTTTCTTCCTATACAACTCTGAAAAATGTAGTTGCCTATCGGCAAAAAGGCCTTGTCAGCTTCTACAGCATTATTAGGCAGAGGAGGAGGAACATGGAAATGATCAAGGAAGTTAGCTGAGTCCTTCCATTTGGAGAAAGCATAACCAAATCAACAAGATCCCAGCACTGAGAACAGCTACTTCTGCAGCCGTGTAAGTCAGCCAGCCCGTCAAGGGTTGTTTCAGGGTTTTGGGGGGGGTTGTTTGCTTTTTGTTTATATAACATGAGAAAGCCTGGATGTATATAACTACATAACTTTGTTGTCAGGCAGGCGAGACAAACATCTCCGGGTTTCTTCAAGAAGGTTTTACAGCCCAGGCCCCTACACCTCTGGGACCATCATGTCTAAGAACCTGTCTTTCCCCCACCCAAGGCATGGACGGAGCACCGAGTCAAGTACCTTGGCCACTACTCCTGTGAGCTCCAGAGCTTGAAGGAAGGATTAACAGTATTTAGTACTTTTATGAATAGACCAACTTCCACTTTCAAAGAAAACGCCAATGAATCCATCAACTTATTGCCCAAGAATTAATATTTCAGAGACCTGACCATGCTTTCTTGTCAAGCATAGCACTATCGCTACCAAACCAATACCTGCCAATCCCTAGTTCCTTTGTCTCTACAGTCCGTAAGTTTTCCTTCTTGCTTGTATAAAATAAAACCTCAACAACTACTATCGGAAAGTAGTCCACAGACTCTCTTTACAACTGCCAGTTCCTCCAATACAGCCTTGCTACTGTCTGCTACCTACAGGCAATTCTGAAGTCTACACCATAAACATGAATGCACCACTACACACTTTTGGATTATACCACAGTGGTCATTATGTAAAAAGATAGAAGAAATGGGCCAATATTAGTGACAGGACAGGTAAAATAAGGAGATTTAGGGACTCCTTCCAACTATGAGAGAGAGGATATGGCAACTTCTAGCCATAGCTGTAGAGAAAAAACCCACACAAGCTGAGAATAGGGAGAGGACTTAAGGAAACATTCAAGACAAGGGATGGACACAGGGTAAAATTTAAGAAGAGGCCGTGGGAGTAAACAAGACATTGTCAAAATATGATGATATTACAGTCCAAAACTGAACATGCATAGGGGCAAAAGTCCTGGTAAAAGTGTATTTTGAAATCCAGAAGTTAGATATTTTTTCCTTTCATGTATTGTTTTCCCACACATTGCTTCCAATTCTAAAAAAACCCCCAAGTAAAATGAAAAATAATCCAAGGATAACACACCTAAAAATACTTCCAAGAGGAAAAAAAAAAAAGGTGGAATCAGAGTAAAACTTCAGATCTCAGCCTGTTTTAAAATAAGAAGTGACCTGTTTTCTCAATTATTTATTTTAATAAATGGTTTATTTGTTTTAAGTTTTAGCAGTTATTTCCATGCCTACACTTTGCAAAACTGAAGAAACTGAGAAAGTTTCCACAAACTATTTCAGAAAGAACAATTTACAGATAAAATTAGAGGCATACAAGTAAGTGCCAAGTTTTTGACTGAATTCCAGTTCTTGGTGAATGGAAAACCAGCAGCTTCCTGTTACAAAATGTACCAACAGTTCATGTCTATTAATACATATAAAATCTGACCATTTATATACTTCAAATATAGATGTTTCTAAAAATAATATTCAAGCAGGGTATTTTTAGCCAGGTAAACTTCTCAGGAGAATGAATCTGAGTTTGGTTGAGATTCTACAGTTTGCTGCAAGGAAAAAATAAATTAATGGGTTAAATTTTAAGAGCATCTCTTGATTTATACCAGAATAAAAGTACAAAGTTTAGCCCCAAAGCTTAAATAAGCAGAAAGCAAATGAGAAAAAAATGGAATAACAGAAAACACATCCTTCCATTAAAGGCCCAGCTATCACTTTATTCAAAACTGTATCTTCTTAAACAGCACTTACTTACAATATTTATTCTGTGTTGCAAGTTTGGTAAGTTCAAACAAAATAATTATTGATTTAAATCCCTCCTTAATTTCTTCCACTTTGGTGGGAAAAGAGGATTTGTAGGCTAAAAGCATTAAATTAGTCTACAAATTAAACAAAGATTTAAATCTAGTGATGAGATAATCTGGAAACTGAAATTACACAGTAGACAATGTTTCTCAAAGGACTCTTCAAAGGAAATAAAAAATAGCCAAAACCAGCCCTGAATATCCAAAACCAAGAACTGAATCCACCCTTCCCATCTCAATAAAATAAAGGCTTTCTTTAAAAAAAAAAGAAAGAAAAAAAGAGCACAAGTGGTGTTGGTCTCATAATTTTCTTTCTTTTTGGTACATCTCAGGTACTTGAAACTTGGGAAAGGTTCACGTTTTGTTTACCAGACACCTTCTTTATAATTTGATTTTTTTTTTCTTTTTGAGAAGTAAAGCTCAGGTTTAGTGCCAGGAATTTTAAAAAGCAGTATCTGTTGTTCTCCTCTACTAATATGCTTGTACCTCTCTGCATCTCCAGGAGATTCCTTTAGGATAGGTTTGATATTTCATACCACCTGGTTTTTGATGAGAGTATTTTGCAGAGGACTAGAGAATGTTACTTTATGATGAGCTCCATAAAGCATGCCAGCATGCACTCTCAGTAAGTTTGCAGACGACACCAAGTTGGGCGGGAGTGTTGATCTGCTCGAGGGTAGGAAGGCTCTGCAGAGGGACCTGAGCAGGCTGGATCGATGGGCCGAGGCCAACTGGGTGAGGTTCAACAAAGGCCAAGTGTCAGGTCCTGCACTTGGGTCACAACAACCCCATGCAGCGCTACAGGCTGGGGGAAGAGCAGCTGGAAAGCTGCCCAGCAGAAAAGGACCAACACCTGGGGGTGTTGGTCGACAGCCAGCTGAATATGAGCCGGCAGTGTGCCCAGGTGGCCAAGAAGGCCAATGGCATCCTGGCCTGTCTCAGAAACAGTGTGGCCAGCAGGAGGAGGGAAGTGATTGTGCCCCTGTACTCGGCACTGGTGAGGCCGCACCTTGAACGCTGTGTTCAGTTTTGGGCCCCTCACTACAAGAAGGACGTTGAGGTGCTGGAGCGTGTCCAGAGAAGGGCAACGAAGGTGGCGAAGGGTCTGGAGAACAAGTCTGATGAGGAGCGGCTGAGGGAACTGGGGTTGTTTAGCCTGGAGAAAAGGAGGCTGAGGGGAGACCTCGTCACTTTCTACAACCACCTGACAGGAGGTTGTAGCGAGGTGGGTATCACTTCTCCCAAGTAACAAGCGATAGGACAAGAGGAAATGGCCTCAAGTTGTGCCAGGGGAGGTTTAGATTGGATGTAAGGAAAAATTTCTTTACTGAAAGAGTGGTGAGACATTGGAACAGGCTGCCCAGGGAAGTGGTTGAGTCACCATTCTCAGAGGTGTTTAAAAGACGTGTAGATGTGCTTAGGGACACGGTTTAGTGGTGGACATGGCAGTTAGGTTAATGGTTGGACTCAATGATCTTAAAAGTCTTTTCCAACCTAAATGATTCTATGATTCTGTCAGCTAGCAGTTGGATAGGTAGAAAGACTTCATGCTTCTCTGTTGAAGCCAACTGCAGGTCAAACAAGCCTCCAGCAGAGACCGAGTGTCTAACAGAACTGAAATACAACACATACATCAAGAAAGAGAAGTTCTGTGGAACACACAATGGACAAACAATCTAGGAAAAGTAAGAAGCAAATCTCTAAAAGCTGTCAAAGAAAGTCACCAGTGCAGCCAGGGAGGCAAAGGCAGGCAGGGTGAAAGCAAGAAAAAAAATTATTAACCCACTTCTGGTTAGAAGACAGCTGGACCCAAGTGTCCTGCTTGGGTGCTGCTGTACATCAAGTGTCAGAGCAGAAGGTGATAAAAATTACTTGCTAAAACAGGGACAAAGAAAGTGAGTGTTCACTGAAGAAATATAATTTTATGGGGTAAGCTAACAGTTTCAAGGACAGAGGGAGCACACATGGACACCATATGCATAAGCATTTTGAACTGATTAACAAGTAGCAGCAAAGGAGAAAGATAATCTAATAGTCAGGGGACTAGCTAGTAATTTTCTATAGCTCTGCAGACTTTATGACCTTGGGTAAGTCTCTTTGTGCCTTAGCCATTCACTTATGAAATATGAACAAAATCCCTACCTCTAAGGAGTGCTCTTAGGTTAAGTATATTAAAATTTGGAAGCCCTTTAGATATTACCTATTAGCAGAGATCAGAGAAATAGCATAAAAAATAAAATAAATTGGAAGCAGGAAAAAAGGTCTTATTAAATGAGTGTGTTTCAAAAACACTAACCAAGGGCCGTAAAAACTTGAGCGAATTCAACAGCAGCATTATTAGCTCAACAATAAATATCTTTGGAAATCCCATCTTGGGCAATTCGACAGTGAAGGTACTGAACTTGGGAAGGAACATTACACGATGACCAAATGCTCTTGTACTCAAGAACTGTCAAAATTAAACTGAAATCAGAGCAGAAACCATTTTCACTCATTATCCAGTACAATTAAAAACTGAATGGAAGTTTGAATTCCCCGTGACCCTTTGCATATTCTAAGTGAAAACCCAACAGTGAAAGAGCCTGCTGAATTTATAGTGGAATCTCACACCTTTTGTTCAAACACAGGGCATTAAAACATGGTAGCTTTTTATATTGAGAGACAGACCACTGAAAACTCCATGTTACTAATCACAATAAAACAATTTATGAATTGTTTTCTATCTGGTAACATTTCATTTGGAACAACCTCCTAACAATTTAATATTTACCCGTATGTATCTATAAACATATTATCAAAACCATTGTAATCATAAATAGAAGAGGAATGTGGCTACTTAATAGCCTCAGATTGCTTACAGTGTGAAAAAAAAAATCCATCAGAAAACAAGATACAGCAAGGTTTTTTTGGTAGGAATGTACTTAAGTATATAACTATAATTACATAAGCAAGCTCATTAAAATTAATACTAATTTAAAATTATTTTTGTGGTTATACATTTTGATAGCCCGAATCTATAATTTTTCTTAGATTTTCCCAACTCTTCAGTAAAATTTCTCCTTTGTACACACCCTAAACATGACCTCATTTGGTTTCTTCCAACATTGCAAAAAGCTATCTTCTGTGGTGAAGTTATCGGTACTACTGACTACAGTTCTCATAATTTGTTTCATAATTAGCTCAGCGGTGGTAGCGAGACCAAATTTTACACCACTGAGGCAGCTCACATAATGGCATTGAAACCAGTCAATGTACATCTGACTTCAAACTGGGTCCAGATAAAGACTTGCTTGATTCCTATCCCTTCTGCAAGATGGCTCTGTAGTAAAACTGTGAAGCCCAGTATCATGCATAAAAATGGCTAATGCGTGTGAGAAAGGAAGGCATAATTTCTCTGCAACATGCTTTATTAATCTTTCTCTCTATGAAGCTTCACATTAGCAAGACAGTGAGACGGAGGTATAAATGGCTTCTGATAAAGGTAATTAAAATATAGAAAAGTAATTACTAATATCTGAACTGTATGGATTCATTTGGATTGCTAATGGCATGGGAACGGGGGTAGTGAGGCAGAGGCGGCTAACCAATAGCCAACAGATTGCAAGTCACGTGTGGCTCATGAAACAGTTGATGCGAGCTTAAATTTGAAGCATGGAAAAATACTGGAGCAACCTATTAAGTAATCCATTTGTGAGCAGCTCGAGTACTTCACGGCAGCGCACAACTGACTGAAAATCTCCCTGAAATTTGTCAGTAGTGTGCTATCAACCTGGGAATGGCAAGCCAATGGATTTTTTGCAGGGATCTGTAATGGAGCTTCTCTACCAATTCCATTCCATACCATTGTCACCGACTTGGACTACAGAATGGCTAATGAGAAAAACCCAGGGATGCTTCTAATCTCGATGGGTATTGCAAATGTTTTTGAAGCACACCCCAGCTCTGGAACACCTCAGATCTTCACAAATTAGTAAAGAAGAATTAAATCACTAGAAGAAAAATCTAGCGTGAGACTAGAAAACAGGGAGATCTGGAACGCCCCAGATCTGGAACGCCCCAGATCTGGAACGCCCAACTCAACATGATCACAAATTGGGAAAGCAATGTGAAGAAAAATCTAGCTGAACAAGGTGGTTTTATTGCAGACAATGATATCTATCCAGTTTTGAACTGAATTCTTAAAACAAGGTCTAGGCAAACTGAGGAGAGCTCAGTAGATAGCACAAAGAGTTGTAAGAGTTCTAGAAATCCTGAGAGAAAAGGTTAAAAGAACTAGGTTTGCGTAGCGTAGAGGAAGAGAAAAGCGAGGGAGAACATGGTAACACCTAGTGAGCGTCTGCCTTCCACGTCCACCAAGAGAGGATAACCACCTAACTTTCAGCAAATGAATATTGCAAAGGCATTTGCAAAGAAATAACAAATCCCACCCCACCGCTCCCTGCCAAACATTAAGGACAGTTATAGGTAGTTGCTGAATACACATTCTTTAATACCAGGTTAAATAGATGCCTGTCAACTTGAAGTGTTTTAGTGGAAGGGTGGGACCAATGACTTAGTAAGGTCCCAGTGCTTTTAGGACTGCTACGGTTACTTAAGATACAAACAGTAATTATTTTTTAGGTTCTCCAGAGAATGAAAATCAAGAAGCTAGAGAATACAACATAGCAGCAATAAACACAGTAATTAAATCCATGATCTCCTTCGGTGGCTTTCACAATAACATGGCAACAGACTGTATTCCTGGAACGGTATCTTTCTTCTTGCACCCTGCATGAACAACTTGACCGTGCCCATGGACTTCTAATTGGCAATGACTTCTGTCTTAAATAACTAATGCAAATTTGGTAGCCAAATACATACGACTTTTTCAGAATAACTAATAAATACCATTTAGTATATGAGAGAGAACTATCTGGCTTTCTACTTGACGGAAGTTTCTCTGGTAACAAAGTTAAATATTTCCAAAACAATGCTCTCTAAATACGGGTACAATTTATTGGCGGTGTTTTCAAATTAGACAAAATAAGCACCAGTGCAACAGCAGGATCCTGTTGTGCACAACATGGAGAATTTAATATGGAAAAATGAATGGAGTGTGTATATCAGTAACAATAAAATAGGAATGATACTGCCATGATTCATCGACTGAAGATTTCCGACTAGCATTTACAACGGGCTTGATGCTAAAACCCTCAGACCTTTCTTTGGGAATTGCCTCTGAAATACTCTGAAGAATGCTTTTTATAAATTGCACAGCATTTTAAATAACACATTGCCCTTATATGGCCTTAAGGCACAAAACTTCCAGTCACCATAAAATCCAGCTTACACATGTAAAACCATATCAAGGAAAAAAAAAAATCAAAATATTGAGAAGTTTTCACTGATACCACATTTCTCAAGTGGGACACCTTGATTTTCAGCATTTTTTTAAAAATGAGTACTTTAATGAATGCCCCCTGCAGTGCCCATGTTCTCTGAAGAATCAGGCTCAAGATAGGCACCACCTGGCACCAAAAAAAGCTCCGAAACCTACACTGGTGTGCAAGTGGCTTGAAACATGCTAAAACAGCATCAGAACATGGTCTAGTATCTTCACATTGCACCTTCTGATCTATGCACTAGACAAAGCCTCTTCTCCAGAATAATCAGTAAACTAAGTGCGAGGGAAAAGGCATATAGAAATTCAGAGTGGAAGTATATATACACCGTGATGAGAGAGAAAAATTCATATGCACAAATAGTTAAAGGTATCCCATCTATCTGTTTCATCCCTCCCATCATCTCTTTCCTGGTAAGCAGATGTCCTAAACGTGAGGTCAAGTTGCTCTCTGTCCTTATTCTATACATGCAACTGAATTTTGTATTACGTAGTGCAAGGAGGACCAACTTCAACAGGATTAAGAGCAACTCCCTAAAATAATCCCAGAACATCCTGCGGCTTGTTGATTATTAAACCCTCCAGAGATATGATAGGAGTTTGAATTCCCTCGTGTTGAAATGGAAACTGAACTCGGCTATCCCACCTTCTGAGTGAACGCTCTAACCGCTAAGCAGTTGTACAAAAGCAATGCTTCTCTGCCACTTGTGTTGAAAGTTGCCCGATACCACCTTGGGTTTTGATGGAAATAACATGCCTTATGCCAAGAGAGAGTTCGGGGCTGCAAATTCCAAGTTCAGCCTCAGCAAGGAATACAGCACAAGTTAAATAGATTTCGGTCATTTTTATTTCTTCTCTTCGGTGTTTGATCCAAGTGTCACAATCTCTTTTTAATTCTCCCTCCACCCACACAGGAGGGTATTATGTCCTTCCCCATGGGCTGCAAACTCCATGCGGGGACCGAGATCTACAAAAGAGAGGTGCCAAAGCATTTGTATCAAGTCCTACTTGTGGATCTAAACTCTAAATGCCATGCATGATAAGAATATAACTTCCCTCCCTCACAGGGGATGCTAGGTGCCTGCACAGTAAAATGGTGAGGGCCCCACTGGTGCTTAAGATAAAACACCCAGAGAAGCAAGTGATCACCCTCATAGGACATATCTACGATTCTTGAGATATTTAGTCCTAGTGCAGCGTTTAAGACTAAGCCTTACTAGGCTCATTATCAGAAAGCACTTCTATACCTGAATGTAGCTGAAGGTTTTCCAAGATAAAAATGCTTCAGCTGCTGACATACCATCTGGCAGCTGTCCATCCATCCCGTTCCTCCTCTCTTGGGAGGGACGGACGGCAGAAAAAGAAAAGAACATTGCCCTTGACACAACTGATCTGGAAAAATCTCCCTTTAGATATAGACCGACGTTCCAAATTACTACCTTGAATGGCAAATATCCGCAAGCTTATGTGGGCAGAGGGATCAAAGCTGGATCAATAAGAATAACAAAAAAGGACTGTGTTTATTCAAGATAATGGATAGTAAAACAAACCTCACTGGATTCACACCTTAAAAGGTGCTGGTCATCTGCTAAGACTGTTACCCAAACGGGGTTACTGAGAATGACAAAGCTTAGGATTTCTCCCGCTGCTGAAGTTATTCAAAATTATCTGAAATTCCTTTGGCCAAAATCACTCCCCGTTTAAATATAACAAGTTAGCATGAAGACCCTTTCATCATGAGGATATTAAAAAAAGGGGTTTGTTCCACATCTGTATAAGGGTTAAAACCACCATAGTATTCCCCCTCCTGCTGCAAACGGCTACCACTGGCAGGATCTCTCCGATTATAATCTATTATAAGATGAGAAAGTATTTATGAATAACAATCGCTTTTGCAGGAATATAAATTTCTATGCAGAAACCAAGGCGTGTCTGAGAGAAAGAGCAGCATATAATGAGATTTTGCTGACATTTCATAATCACAAGGACAGATTCTAGCACAAGGAAAAAAAGCGTACTTCTTTTTCTCTTAAGAACAAGATGTGATGCGCAGGTCGGTCTGTCTGCTGCCACCACCCTGCCACCAATACTTCTCTGTCTCCTTTTCCTGCTCTCAGTCCCTCAGGAACCGCTACACTCATATTCGCCTGGCCTGAAGCAGCCCGAGACGTCACCCTGTCTACCAGCAATGAAAGTGCAGCGTATCCTAAAATTCAGGGCACGGGGCCAAACACACCCAATCAGTAGTCGCACTTGTCTTAAGAGAATAGGGTTACGAGGCCATAGATTTCAAAAGCTAGATGGTAGGGTTGACCCATTTTTCCTTGAGGAAGGAAAAGAAAAAAAAAAAAAAAAGATAACTGTCATCATTTCCCTATCCCAGTGTAATGGTATCACCTTCTACTGGGCTCAGATATCGGTAGAAGCAGCTTGTAATGTATATGGCTGTTGCCAAAATACATCACGCTGCTATACGGCAATCTCTATATAACGTTAATCAATTCTGCTTGCTGCAGCAGACCATCTGCTTTGCTCACACCGTAGTACGCTAACACGTACTATCTGCTTACGCTGCTGTCGAGCACACTGGGGCATCAGCAGTACAAGGCAATCCGAGCCATGCTGAAAACATTACTGTGCTGACAAAAATTCAACGAGCTGAAGAACGTACATTTCTCCTCCCTATAGAGGAAGCAGCATATATAAAAATATGCTAGAAAACTGATACACATTAAAGGGCAATCTAAAAAATGCATATTGATAATGTGCTGCACCTATGATGTCATGCACATATAGCATTAAAACCGACAATTCCACTTGAGTATTCATTTCCTATATAATCTATTTAAATTTAGCTGCACTGAGAGTAACATGCATATTGTAATTTAACATCAAGCACTGCCTCCCATTCACTCCCCACACAACTACAAATACAGAATGTTCACCCGACTAATGCTCCAGTACAGTACACGACCAAACACAGAACACATTCATGACAACCAGCAACCCTTCCCCATCCCAGGCACACAACCCAGCCATTACAATGAGCACCTACAGAAAGAACACAAAGAACACACCCCATAAACAACATCTCTACCATCTCCCTGCCACAAATCCCACAAGTTCAAGCAAAGGCAATAGAGAAGGCAACACAGGCAAACAGCACACGCGGCACCATCCCTCACCACCCCACCATCAGCTCCACCATGCTGACAAAATTACAAAGCCATCCCTTGGTAACACATGCCACTAAGCGGAATATAAAACATCCCACCACTGTAGACAGATGTTATTACACACACACACACACCCCTTCTCTCACTGCTGTTCACACCACTGTCTGCCTCAGAAAACCTGCTGCACACATGCAATATAGAAATAAATTCTCGCATACACCTCCCCAACATTTGGTGATTTCTAACCTGTGTGTCAAATCCATTTTCTACCGAGCTACTCTTCCTTGGTGGGAGTCCATCTCCTGTGTTTTCTTGTCCATTAGGAGATTTGAGAGGAATCTGGCTGGAATACAATGGCTTCGTCACCTCCACCTTGTTCCCAAACTTCAGGTAACAGGGCTGTGGGATGGTCCTGGCTGTTGGGACATGCAGGATTGGAGCAGCGCTGTGTACGGGTTTAGGTAGTCCCGATTTCATTTTGGAGGCTACCAGGATGGCTGGCATTTTCTCTTTCTGCTTTCCTAACACGTTTCTGTCAGCAGCAGCAATAGCAGAGACAGCAGGCAGGGAGAGAGAAAAGGACACGTTGAGGAAACCGCTCTACACTAAAGCAGCCTGGTTTACTGCAGGGATCTCCAAAAATCAGCTTAGAATTTAAAACCAACAAAAAAAAAAAAAAGGAAAAAAAAAAAGAAAAAACAAAACAAAACCAAACCACTTTCAGCCTAAAATATCTCCCAGCTCTATGCCAGCCTTCCACCTGTTTCCTCTAATTTTATTTTCAGTTCTTCACCACTGTCCTCCTTCCTATTTCTGCTGTTATTTAACTTGCTCCTTCCTTTCTCTGGCTGACTCCTGTAATTTTCGTCCCTGGAAATGGGAGACTTTCACTCCATTATCTTGTCACCGCATCTCCAAAGTGAGGCAGCCTTTTGGAATAAGAAAAAAAGGAACCTGCTGCTGCATATGCTTCCCCTTCCGTACGCACTAGAGAGCGAGCGAGTGAGCGAGCAGGATTTCCAGCTTAGGATGGCTTTCTTCAGTCTTAGCCAAGAAGCAGATGTAGCTCAGTGTGTTAATGACTGATGCCCTTGGATACGAGCCTTAGAGAGTCAAGCTTCTTAAGCCTTAATAGCTGTGAACAGGACAACGATGCTGGAGCAGAAGGAGAAACGTCCACTGACGGCAATTTTAAATAAAAACACGCCAGCGGCCACAAAATTTCCCGACTCCCCCAGTGCTGATCATGAAAACCTGGAGGGGAGGGGGGAGGAAAAAATAAATAAATAAAAATATCATTCGGCTGTCAGACGGAAGGGAAAGCAGCCGCCACCTCGTTTTCCCCTCCCGCAGCGGAGCGGGTTCCCGCCCGGCGCATCCTGCGCCTTCTCCCGCGCAGCCTGCCGCGGCGGGGGGGGGGGGGGGGGGGGGACACGACACGGGGGGACGGGGACCAGCCCGGGCAGGGGGCGGCGGCTGCCTCGCCGGCACGGTGCAGGCAGGGCGGCCCCCGGATTGGCCCTGCCTGCTGGAAGCAGGAACAAAAAAGAACAAAAAAAAAACCCCAAAAAAAGGAAAAAAACCGCCCCAGCCCAACCTCTCTCTCTCTCTCCGCAGGGGGAGGAGCGGCTTCAACTCCCGCGGCGGGCAGGGAACTCCGCGGCAGAGCGGGTCGGCGGGGGCTGCGCCGCCCCGGCGGCGGGGAGAGGCTCTAGGGGCTGCACGGAGGGAGTTCCGAACCGGTTTCTTTTTGAAATTCAAAAAAAAAAAAAAAAAAAAAAAAAGGCGCTTTCAAATAAAAACACCTGGAGATGACTCATTGTTCGTTGCTACTCGGGAAAACTCCCGCTGCCGGCATCAACAGGAATTTGAATAAGCACAGTGAGTAATCCAGCCCTATTATAGCAACGCTTGGCACTTCGCTTGTCGGAGTCTTTCTTTCAGTGTCACAGGTTCCTCCCCATGCTGCTCTGCAGACACCATCATCCGTTACAGCCCCCAGATCCCTCATTCCTGCTAAGCATTACACGGTTCAGAGCTGCCCGTACCCCTCTTTCTGACCGCTGAGCACCATCCTGGACCGCGGAGGATCATCAGCGTGGAAACTCAAGGCACCGAGAGATGCCTTCGGACCCAAAAGGGCGTCTTAGCACAGGGATTTACTGTGCCACAACACAATTTTCAGACAGCCAAAGGCTTTGACTTACCACATAGGCTTCTTACATTGTATACAGGGAGGGGAGGGTGCCTCAGAGTAATATTCACAAAGCCAACAAAAGACATGGAAGAGAAAGGTGCGTTTTAAATCACATCCTTATCACAGCCCCAGGTATCACATTATTTCCCAAGTCGGGGCACTTCCTTCAGCTCCTTATTCTCACCTCGCCCACTGCCTGAAGACCGAATCCCTGTACCACCGCCTGGGTGGCAAGGACAAGAGCGATCCCAGCAAGCAGAGAGAAGCAGTGAACCGACCCTTGAAATATTTGAAATGCACGCTGGGTGAGTGTCCAACCCACGGAGCTCCTTGGCAGGACAGAGGAAGCACAGCCCCACCGCCCTGCCCCATCTAGGCTGCGAGGAGAGCTCAGAGAAGGAAGGCTGAAGCACACTCCGCGACCCGTTTCAAGGGGAGCTGGGCCCTGCCTATTTGACACCCTGACTTTTGGGAAAGTTTTAAATGTGCAAAACCCAGGTTTTTACATCTGACACTCTTTCAGACAGAAAAATGAGGCATTTCTGGATTATAGGTGTCTCCAGGATTAGGCAGCAGGATTAGGATAGCATTTTAGGAAATGGAAATCAGATGAGACCTGCATGCTGGATCCTTCTGTGGATGTCATCCTAAATGACTTATCCAGGGTTACACAGTAAGTGGCAGAACTGGAAATTAAAGTCAGAACTTGTGTTCTACTCATTATAAAGCACTATTCTTCCTCAACATCGCAATGCAAAACGGTCTGCCTCCATTAACAGAACACAGTTTCAGAAGACATTAGCTGTACTATGTGGATTATTCTGTTGTTGTTGCTCGTTTGGGGTTTTTTGTTTGCCTTTTTTTTTTTTTTGAGGTATCTCACATTAACTAGATTATTTAAAACCAAAAGCAAAGCCTGGACACGCTATCACTGCAGTCTGCCATCTCTCTCGCTTAGCACTGCCCCCCCGATTGCATAATTCAAGTTCCCACAGTACACATGAAGCTCACGTGTTAACTAGAGTTTTGGTTGTTGCTGGGATTTTTCAGCACAGCTGCTTTCACATACACCAGCTCCGCAGGCTGCTTTGTATTAACTCGGAGAGGGTAATTTTTTTTCTTGTTGCTTTTATGAGTAACCGCTTTCACCCTAGTCCCTTTATCCACTAATCTCAGATTAGAAACTGCACATCTCTCTTCATCCATCACACTGAGACGGACCTTCTAATGTTTACTCCCCTGTCATAACACCATGCACAGTGTCAGCTTAAATGTAACCGTACAGAAAATTTCAAAGCCCAACAACTCGACGAAGAAAGTCAGATTTACCATAGGAAAGGACTGGTAGTTATGGGAGCAGAAACGTGTCAAATGCTCCGATACCATTTCCATTGTTCAGTGCTGAAAACTCAGCCTTGCTAGCTAAAAGAAGGTTGGGCTGAAGTATGAAAAACTTGAAAAAGATCCAAGTCTGAAAACAAGGCTAATTTTAGGTCTGTAATAAAATACAGTAATGTTTAAAAGCTATTAGAAGATCTAATTGACAGCTTGATGTTCTGTTCTTCACTTACACATTTTAGGAGGTTCAGGCCACCGATCCCAGATGCGTGGAACTTGCCAGTTTTTGTTGTTCTGTTTTCATCTCGGAAAACTGGCTAGGTTACAGGATACCAAAACAGACACAAAGTTAATTTGAGCAAAAGAAAAGGATTCCTTTCATTGCTCCTGTAACAATTATTGAATCTGCTCCTTTGATGATGGTGGATTGAATATTCCACAGCTAGGGGAAACTATTTTATTTCTTGGTGTGCAGTCCTGCCTGCTGAAGTGAAGGTGATGTCTTCTGAATACACTCAATCTATGCTCCTGACAGTTTCTTTGCTAAATCAATAACACGGACCCCTTCTTTACCAAAGCTTAATGTGAATTCCTGATAACACATTTGAAAGAGTGGCCTAGAATTACTGCTTCTCTTATAGATTCAGTAAAAACCAGCTACTTAAGAGAAAAGTTTGCATTAATAATCCACTGCCATCTAGTACCTGGGGGTTTTTGTGTTATGCATATTTTGCTTTATATATCCAAACACTACAGCATAATGCCACTGAAACGCAATATACTGTAAGCAGTGGCAGTGCAGCCACACCATGAGGTCATAAGTTGCTAACACATCACATTACAGGCTATATCTGCAAAGATGGGCAACATCAATTTTGGTCTATCTTTGGAAGTGACTAGGGGTTTTTTGATTTTTGGTTTGGTTTTTTTTTTAATTTATTTTACCTGTTTTTAAGACTAGGATTTTTAAAAGAAACTACTTCTCTTGGACAGTCGATAGGATCTGGGAACCTATCTTCCTTATCTTCTTTGAAAAGCCCAACCACTTTTCCCTTTCCCTCTTTTGAATCACCCAAATTTCTGTATCTAAGCTATGAGATGAGTAAGTAATATTAAAAAGCAGGCAAATTATCTAAACAAAAAGCAAGAGCCTCATTCCTTCCTGCCACAGATGTCGGATGAGCCACTAACTAGGGGAACATTCCCTTGCAGCTTTAAGTTTGATGAGTATCTTTGCCTGAATAATCACAACATCCCCCCTTATCTGCCCAGCGAGCATCCACCCATTCCCCAAATGGGAGAATATGGAGGGAAAAATGCTATAAACAAGCGCTTTACTTCCCTGTTAGAAAGAAAAAAAACCCCAACACCCACACAAAAAACCCTAGTGACTTGGCTTATAGGACTGATTTTTAAGCTCAGGAGATGCCATTGCTCAGGATTCAAGCTGCGGCTACTTAGCACCATATAGCGTCATCTCAAGTGCCAAGACTCTGGTGTCAAGAACTGGCTTAATATTCTCAAAATTTTAGTGAGCAGACTCATGTGAACCGGAGACCTTAACACATCAGTGGAAACTATTTGAATACTCTGTAGTTGAAGAGCTTGTAGGCAAGTCAGCACATTGCCCGAAACAAAGCCAGTAAACAGAACAAAAACCAGGGTCAACTGCTCTTGAACAGATGATCTTTATGAATGAGTGTTTCTGGAACAGTAAAACTATTGAGGCTGCCTTCATTGCTCATACACTATCAATTAACTACTGAACAGGGTCTCTAAACCCAAGTGGAAAGAAAATGCCTGTATGGATTGCATGTGGGTATTGCAAGTAAAATTAAAAGCTTTATGAAATGTAGCAAAGGACCAGAGAACCAGACCTTCCTTTCAACTTGTGGTTAATATCCATCCTCAGTGAAGCCAAATGTTACATTAGTGTAAGTGGAAAAACTATGTAGAATTATTCTATCAATTAGAACACCTCGTTAACTGGTCTGGTGATTCAGAACTGCTGATGGAACTAAACTCAAGGCTTGAAAATACCGTGATCAATGCTATCCTTGTCTTTTAGGTGTTACAGATGTATCTGAAATCTCCCAGAAAATCATTTTAAGCCTAGGTGAATATTCCTAAAACGTCACCATGTACTGTCAATATCGGAAGGCTTAATTGTTCTTACAAAAGCATTTGCATCAAACTTTACTACTGCAAGGCAGCCAGCTGTCCTATAGACTGTGGGCATATTCAGCCTTGGCACAACTCCATCAACTTCAGTGAAGTTATGACAGGAATAAATATGGACCTATTTTTGGTACTGCAGACATTTTGCACATTCACATCCATCTTTTGTCCCTGATCAGAGTATTGAATACGTAAAAGCCTGATCCTGTCTGCAGATTTACGTTACCATTTCATGAAAGAATCCACAAAGCTGTAAATGAGATCAAGCTCCTAATTTTTTTGTTGTGTTCCCACAAGAGGAATGGTAGAGGTTGGAAAAGAGGAATGTGGGTAGAAGCATTATATAATTTGGCATCGTCTCACCACAGCAATTATAATCTGTACATGTGAGTTCTTTATATAGAGCAGAGAGAAAAGGAGGAAACCTTGGTTCTGTTCCCAGTTCTTTTCACAGAAATCTTGTCTGCATTACACTAATTCTGATCTGAATTCCCTTTTGTAATCCCCTGACATGTTTCTAATTCACACTGGGTTTAATTCCACCTCATTTTATAACAGTGTCATGTTTTAACAAATACACAAGCTAAGTTCCACCTGGACAAGAGCACCCATTACACTCGTTTTCAGAAGACACATAGAAGGTTTCACTAGCCACACTAGTGATAAAGGCAGACACCTTTGCATGATGACACAAAATGGCACCATTTTAAATGAGCATCTTCTGAACAATACTCGTATTTAATCCTTTTTCTGTACCAGAACATCTCATGGTTTTGTAATGTAAGCATGAACAGTAGGAGCTGGCATCACGACTGCGCTGAAATAATTTGCCCACCTCATTCCAGACTGGTAGTTTTTTATTTCATAATGCATTTATCATTGGACTACATGGCCATTTTACATAAATCTAACTCCGGTAGTGCTTCACTCAAAAGCTACACAAGTTTCTATTGTCATAGCAAATGCATTTTGATCAACATCCACGTCTTTGATTTCATTATGTTTCCGTCGCTTTTGGATCTGTAGCCATATAATAAAAATTGGGCTCAGCTGGCTGGAGACAGACATACTGAGAGGGGTTCTGTGATTGGCTTTGAAAAGGTCCATCTCTCTGACTCTGCATGTAAAGTTCATTCCTCAGACTTAAACTCATCAGGAACAGGAGTGAAAGGGATGAGGAATGCAAGAGTTTATTTCAATTAATGCTTTCTGCAGTGTTGCAAGATGTAGATGCATATTGTATGTCCATACTGTAGTCACAGCAGCGACCACTGCCTAATACATATACGCGTGAATAATCTTTACGATACTAACAGACTAGCTTTGTCATGCCAACCTATAGCTCACCTCGACTTATTTATCTCTTAACGTCTGTGATCATAAAAAGAGACATCATCTTTCCATGCCACTAACAGCACCTGGAATAAATATTTCAATACCATTTTAGAAAGATCCTTGCAAATCACATCTTCCCAACAGAGATGTACATCTGGGTATTCTTAATCTATTCATGTGTCCTTTGTTTCCACAAGGTTAATAGTACTAGCTCCTATATTATTTTATGCCTGATTTGACATTGTCTATGGATTCATGTGTTTGGAAAAGCTAAGAAAACATCTGTAACTAGAATCACACTAATGAGAACATCACAGAAGGAAGGTGATGATGATCCAAATACCACAAACTACTCTTAACTTTAAGAACCATCAAGTTAAGATGAAATATGAAGAAGGGGAACTAAAAAAATGCTCTCCTCCCTGTGCTGCTATTCTCCCTACCTTCTCAAGAAGCAGCAGGGAAAAAAAATCCACTACTAACAAGCTAACGATCTCACATCACCAGGTAGTCACCTTCTGTAACCTTGCTGTCCCTTACTGGCACATTTCAAACACACCTGCTCCATCATCTGAAAGATCTGTCAGAGCCTAAAGGTAGAAACCATCCGAAAAGTGGCTCGGAAGAAAGGGCTGTATTTCCAAGTCTTTATTTCAACTGGATCTGCTTAAGCATTCCAATCCAGCCTTAGCTGCCATCAATCTCTCCCACATCAGCAGTTTTGAACAAACACGAATTGGCCAAATTATCATTAAGCAACTTCAGCTATTTTGTAAAGAGCAAAGTATCACTAGTCAAACTAAATGGTGAGAGTCAGATTTTCACCTGCTCTATATCAGTGTAGTTTCTCTACAGCCAACATCAGAATTTGACTTCCAAATTAGAAGTATTTATCAAAATCTTCTTTAGATAACTATTTCAATCCTATCTTATATTCACATTCTTTCCCTTCCCATCAGTACACGTTACCAATCAATTTGGATTAAAAAATCCTCTTGTATACTGAGCCCACACATCCAGTTCAGCTGATGATGCACAGTGCAGTCCTGGAGGCGTGGAAGTAGTGCTTGTGGTGCTCACCAACTGCCAGCTAGGTATCAGAGAACAACAAATACCATCCCACACTTGGCAGTACACTTCACAACCCAAGTCTGCAGGCAGCCGCTCTACCCTAGAAGCCAAAAAAAAGAGAGCATTCCCACAGGGCAACCATTCAGGAGCGGTTCGCTGCTGGAGGTCACTTGCAATGCACCACATAATGTTACAACAATTAACTGCAACGTTACAAACACCAGCTATTACTGAATGTGTTACCAGAAAAAAAAAAAAAATATATATATATAAACCTAGATTGTTCACAATGATATAAAAGGAAACACAGAAAGTGCTTTACACAATGCCCCGATGTGAACGTTGCCTACCTCCACAGCTCCTTTAAAGAAAGATTAGTCCTGATTTGATGTTTATGGAAAATAAAGGCACATCCTTAGAAGCTAAAATCTGGGGTACACTAATGGTCCTACTGAAATTCTTAAGTCAAAAATTTCAGCGAAACAGCTTCAGATTGACACAGACGTAACTCAAGTCAACATTCAGCCCAACAGCCATGACCATTCTTGAGCGTCAACGTCCAAAAAAACCCATCTGCCACCTCCATCTCCAATGTGACAATCTATCACAAGGCAATTTGACGAGGACTACCCCATAAACTGTGGAAAAACAACAGAAAGTACCGATTCATTTTATATTTAAAAATGACGTGTACATTTGAGGGAGAGGTTTACTTGCACCTGCCAAACATCACGCTCAGTTTTCAACCAGAAAGCTTCAAAGATCGCTTTGCAAGGAAATGTACAGGAAACAGTTATTCTTTAATCCCTCTATTAATCTAACACAGAATACTCAAAACTAAAGTGCTGCAGGGCCACCACGCAGCCTCGTGCATGGCAGGTTCAAGCTCCCCTCCTCAAATTTCCTTGTATTTCCTTTGTTCTCTCATTCTCCTGTTAGCAAACTGATAACTAACCCTCCTACTTTTTTAATACTGATTTTTTCAAGCTTTTGTAATATCCACCACCCAAAAATGACATAAAAAAATAACTGAATGTTGTCCTAATATTTTGTTTCATACCAAAACAAAGGAGGTTCCCAGTGTAATGATTAATGATGTGTTTGTTGCCTTAAACAGCTTTGATATTTCAACATTTAATCAATTTTACTTTTTTAAGGTGACAGGATATTATTCCATCCTAAGGTTTCCTGCCACCCTGAATTTCACCCATGATGCTGTATTGAACTCACACTGTTTAAAGCTACAGTATAAAGACCTGACAGCACTGCATTTACCTTACACATGCCATCATACGATTTTTAATAATGCTACTCTCGGTGTTTAGAATATTTTGGGAAGGTGTCAGTGTCAAAACACCACACAGCCCTAATATGCTGTATCACCCCCAAGGAAGATCTGGCTGATGTTTATCATTGGAAAACAAACAAGAAACAGAAGGCATAGCACTCAGAGATAATTTTTCTGTATTTCATATTTCCTCTTGCCATTTTAGTAGTAAGATCATTGTAAGATACAACCTTTTTTTCAGATAGATGGAATTCAATTGATGGAACGATTTTCTGCGTTCTGGAGACACAATCACCTCCTGTATGAGAATTAACATGAGCTTTGTTTATTCCAGCAGTAAAACAACCTGTATTCAAGCTAGTCCAAGACTAAAAAGAAAAAGACAACTGCCTGGAAACTCAAATCACTCCACTGTAAAAGCAGTAGTAGTCAATCATTCCTGTCATAACATTAGTATATTATTGTCTGTTGGCAAATGGGTCAGCTTGTCATAGGCAAAGTACTTATCAGATGCTCTGTTTCCTTCTATCCCGGTTGGCACATGAAACAACGATGTTACAGGTGCTGAAAGAGATGCTGCTGACTTTCAAAATGCATCCATCTGTTTAACATCCTAAAATGACTTTAAAGAGTTGGATACAACAAACACATCTGCTACCTCAGCACATTAAAAAAGATCATCTGGAAAATTACTGGCAAATTATAAACCTTTTCAGATAGTGATCCACAACGAAGTTTCAATACACGTGTAACATCTGTTCCACCTTCAGTTATACCTTGAGGCTTCGCACCTCTGGCTTCCCAAAGAATCGATGCAAGTCCTGACCTTACTCATAACCAGCTCTGTATCTCCTTATATCACTGTCAGAGTTTGTTTGGGAAACCATCACTGGGCATCCATCTATTCAACCTTGTCACCCCCCAAAAGAGCATATACTACACCTACTCTCAAACACGATCCAGTATGGAGCCATACACCAAGTCCATTCGTTAACAGAAGGACTTCAGACAGACACCTCCACCAGCAGCATGGTGGCAAGGAGCTGTTAATGAGCCAGTCACGTATGGGAGACGACAACTGTATTTCTAAGAAGTGAAACAACTTTAATTTTAATTGAGAAGGAACTACTCTATTCCACTCTGACTATACAAACTGGAGTGAGCTCAGCAAAGGTCAGCAGGACAGTCGGGCCTGGAGCACTGACCCTGGGAGGAAAGGCTGAGGAACGGGGCTCGTCCAGCCTGGAGAAGAGATGGCTTCGGGGGCACGTAACAGCAGCCCCTGCTACCTATGGGGAGGTTATCGAGAACGCAGAACCAGGCTTTACACAGCAGTCCCTGATGGGAGGATAAGGGACAACAGGCATAAACTGCACCAAGAGATTCAGACTGGGTACAAGGAGAACCTTCCACTGCAAGGACAGTCAGGCAGTGGCACAGGTTGCCCAGACAGGTCGTGCAGTCTCTGTCCTCAGACAATTTCAAGATCCAGTTGGATAAAGCCTTGAGTAACATGGTCTGATCTCACAGCTGACCCTGCTTTGAGCAGAAGGTTAGAGGACTCCTGAGGGCCCTTCCAATCTGAATTACCCCAATGATTCCTGAATAAAATAAAAGGTAAAATAAAAGATAAAATAATAATTTTAAAAATCCATCAGGATCCGTTGGAAGAACCTAAAGTGGAAATCAGCTATAAACAATAATCTGGTCCATCACATCATCATCCACAAGAAAATGCTTAGGCAGGAGGTCCAGCAGAAGATACCAGCAGATCAAATTTTAGGAAGACAACTGTAGCACATGTTTAAGTGTGATTTTTCTTCCAGTTCTTCTCCCACATCTCTTACAAACACAAACGTGTTATCACTTTGAATTATGTGAACAGATGCTTACATTTGCAATTTACATTAACCTAGCCTGCATTAACAGTGATGTCAACACAAAATGCAAACCGCAAAGCATTTTTTCCACCTCAGGGTACAACGTATGTGTAAACGGCAGCACCAGGACACCTCAATAAGTTCCTTTGCTACCCACTGCATTCTCAGTAATATTCTTAAGGTATCCCAATCTCATCTGCAGAGCGCAGGTAGAGAGCTGGCGTAACATAAGACAGGAAACACAGAAGTATCTTCCACAAATTGGTGGCCACCAGAAAGGCTGGCAAGAATGCAGCGAGATACCAGAGATCGCACCCAAGGAGTCTGCCATTTCCACTTGAGAGGCAAGGAGAACGTACAAGAGAGGTGCTCTGGCTAGATGCACATGAAGTATAGGTTGAGACAGACTTTCAGTAACAGAAATCAGTATCTGATAGACAATATTAAAGCAAAACCTTTGAAGTGTATCACTTTGCAGCAGCACGAACACTGTTCTATGTGTATATAAATGAGAAACACAATTTCCTTTGCTGTAAATAGCTTGTGCAATTAATAGCAGTTAGCTGTTCCTGTCTTTTTCCAATTACAGACTCAGGATAAAATGGCATATTAAGTTACCTCATGCAATTCTGGACCACCTAATGTTAGAAGAGAAATTTGAGGATGAGCTGCTACTGCTAATTATCAGAATTAAAAACTGAAATAGCAATGTTCACATTTAAAAGTGAGATGATTTCCTATCTCAGGCATAACTTTCCATTGCTCTCCCCTGCCAACAATTAGCAATTTCGTCTGAGGATTCCTGGACTGAAACTTTGAACATAGAAATGCCGTCATACAGAAAACCTTTGAAAACATTTTGGGTCTTTCAAAACGAGCTCATTTATTTATCCTTGACTAATTACCTTTTAGACCCTCTGCACAGACACAAAATATTTGTGTTTCTATTTTGTCTTTTCTTTTTCATTTTCATCTTCAGACAGCTGCATCCACTTCCATCATCATGTTTCCACCATCATGTTAGGAAAAAAAATTCTTCTGGACAGTATCGCTGCTAGCACAACAATAAAAAATTACAACTGTGTATGCATATGCATGCGTGCACACGCATACGTATTGTGAGCTGAATAAAAATGTGGTGATGTCTAATTTGGCCCGCGAAAACCTGAACAGCATTTCTACATAAACAGGAAAAGGTTTGACACTATTTGCAACACAGCATCATGAAGCCAATTCTGGTTTCTCTTATACTGTGCTGAACCAGCATTTCCAATTCAAAAGAGCAATTAGCATACCGTATAAAAATTAGAGCACAAGCAAATACCAAAGCTTTAACCTTGCGTTAGCAAAGATCAATGAGAACTCATCACTGTAAGCCCACCACAAGCACTTGCCGCTCAAACACACTGGGAGTGCTGGGATAGGCAGTGCTGTGCCTATGCCACTCGTGTTGCTCACAGGAAGCTTCAAACCCCATCACGGAATAATTAAGTATCAGGTATAATTTTTATAAACACCGTCATCATTTTATTAAAGCTGACTGAGATTTCCCACTCTAATACCTCGTTCTCAGCTGCTGATCATTTTGTCAAACTTTAATAATCTGGTATGAAGCGTACGATGCCAGAGCCCACCTCAGGCTGAAAATTTTGGAATGTTTTAGCCAGAGTGCCAGAACCAAGGTAGAACAATACATCTTTATGCAACCACCTACAAAAGCACCAGTGACCTTTGCTTTAACAAGCTATTGGCACTCCAGAGCTTTGAACAAGGAACTCGCAATTAGGCAAGATAGTGATGTTTGTGCCAGAAATAAGTTTAACATGGTTCCTCTGAAAACGCACACACCACAGCCAATTTAAAGGTCATTTCATTTTACTCATGCTCCGTAAGAACATTTAAATTCAGCAGCTGAGATCAGCCGAGTCCATCCTCCTGAACGCTTCCCCTCTCTGCTCCCACAAGTGAGGGTGCTGCTCAGGTACCGGACCCACAGCTGAACTGAGCACCCTCCAGCCCAGAGGGACCAGAAGAAACACACTTCTCTGTACCTGGTATTTTGAGTAGTTGTATAGAAAAAAAAAACCTCTCCTTCCAGTAGCGCCAGCAACATTCCTGTTGGTTCACAAGTGCTATGAATGACAACACTACCTGTGTCTAACTCAAAAGCCGAGTTGGATTAGACCACAGCGGAATGAGCAAACTAGAGCAAAAGGAGGAATCTAACGAGAGGGGAACATAATGGAGGAAATAAGCGGGGCTGAGAGCGTGGACTATACTGCAAGAACACGGAGATGGAAACTGGTTCCAAAGAGGAAGGTCTGAAGAGCAGAGCCAACAATGGGAACAGGACTGGGATGAACACCCAGGTATAAAAAAAGATAGCATTAGAATATCAAGTTCCGAACCTATAAAATACCACACAGTATATGCCCCAAAATCAGGTTCATATTTTATGCACAAAGTTAGTAAAATACTCGTTTTTCACTTTCCCAGTGTTTCAGTCCCTTATCTACACAATAGAGATTATACCATCCCCACAATCCACCAAATCTCATCCAGAGATGAGGTGAAGGTACATTACTGCCAATACAGTAACTCAAGTATTATACTGATCAGCACTATACACTGTGAAGAACCCAAGAGGAAAAATCCAGGGGGGCGTGAGGAGGGAGAGAAAATAAGAATTTTGTGTTTAGAGAAGAATATAGTCAAGTACAGTAAATAAAGCTTAGTCTCACATGCTGTTCTTTTTTAATAAAACGTACTATTAAATAACTGCTTGCTAACTCACTGCTGTATAAGGCCGACATAGGAAAAAACCCTTAACCCTTGCCCTTAAAAACTGTATCATCATGACAAAAAGACTTTATGTCACAAAGCGCAAAAAGCAGACACCTAGGACATCTTGCTTCTGGCATTTCCTAAACTTTGGATCCTTAACCTTAGTATTTCAGCAATCCTAATACTCTTTTAACACTTTTGTTTGTTTGTTTAAGGAACTTGACATTGTTTCCCAGTGTATATTAGATAGTATATCAAAGAACTTCAGACACTCGCACAGAAGATTCACAGTGACTATTTGTTACCTGGGAAGTCATCAGAACTGCACACAGCCCCCACGCCCCATCCCTGTGCCCCACGCAAACACCCCTGTAGCCTGCCCCAACCCTTTCAGCATGGACAGGATGCACGCCCCTCTCCGATAATCACCCCGCCATAGGCACACCAGCAACCCTAAGGTCGTCATCTTACAGCGATGCCGGGATAAGTCCCACACGCATACCTCTCCTTCTCTAAGGTCGTCATCTTACAGCGATGCTGGGATAAGTCCCACACACCTCTCTTTCTCCAGGGAAGGAGCAGGCACAAGACCAACTCTCACAGCCATATATCTGAAGAGAGCGAGAACATATTATCAGCTCAGCTAGGATCACCACCCAGCGGTGCAAAGACACCAGCTGTAAAAGGCGTGCTCCAGCGACCATCACACCCTTCGCCGCAACTTCCCTCCATCAACTGACAGCCAGGCCTTTTCCACACGTACGTACAATGTCACCTGCAAATGGGTCACCAAACCTCTGACCCAGTCTCGGCAGCAGCCAGGCCTGCTCCGCATGACAGCCTGGCATCTAGTCAGCCAGGCTTGGCAGTCACGTCTGGCACCGGCTTTCTGAATAGCGAGCAGGCAGGGGGAACAAATAGCAGATGGCTTTCCCTATCTCCACAACAATTTAATCGCAGTGGTCTTGACGACGCTGACGTGCTCCCATGCCATCTACAGCGCCTCGCCAGCCGTGCTGCAAGGTGAGCAAGCTGCTCTTTTCCAAGGGCAGTCCTTGCGACCGGCCAGGCTGCAGTCCTCAACAAGTGTTTTAAGGGTCTGCAGCCAGGACACAGTGTAGTGTAAGCTACACTTACTCAACTTGAACTTCAAAATGAGACAGAGCAAGACAGAGCTGACCAGTTCAGGAAAAAGGAAAAGCACGTTATATTGCAGGAGAGTTGTGAAACTGGAAGTCAAGAGCATGGGATGAGCGCCCAGTGCCGCTGCCAAGCTCCCCTGCAAACGTAGGCAAGCTGGCCTGACAGCTTGGCAAAAGCCTCAAATCGGGCTTCCCAAAATAGAAACAAGTAAAATTAGTTGCTGCTTTGGAAACGTATTTCTTCGTTTTCTTTTTATGAACTGTAAAACCAGATAAAAATGTCTTCACACTGTCCAGGGAAATGTGACAGCTATGTTAACAGGAACCCTCAGATGTTGAGATGTTACCAGATAGAGATTTCATTTAAACATGGAACTAATCTCCACTGTGGAGTTAACGCTGATCTACGTTTGTGTAACGTACCTAAAGCCGGGCTCCTCTGCGTTAAAGGGAATGTGGAGATGCCTTTACTGATATGTGGGCAAATCCAAAAGGAAGGCAGAGGCAGCAACTATCCTCCCGGTAAAGAACAGAGTATTAAATGTGTCATATTTTACCAGCCTCAACTGGACTTAGGAAACATACAAAAAAGTTTAAATTGGTCATGTTTTGGGCTCCTTAGCAAGACAAAACTAAAAAACCCAGAGCACCACAGTTGATTTTATATTTCCTGAAGGGTACAGCTAACATCAGTTCTCTAGGCTAGTCTACAAACAAGGGTTCTTTGACATATCTAGGGACTTATACACATGGATGCAGCAGCAGATAAACAAAACAGCTGTAATTATTTCCAAACTTGTATAAATCACAACAGGGGAGCAGTTGGAAGTGGGAATAGAGAGCCAGAGTTTGACAAATGGAAAAGAAAACCATTGGAAAAAAGATTCGGGATGTGTAAGCAAGCTAATGAAGAGTAGAAATAAATAAATAAAGTGTAGTAAGTAGGTTATATATAAAAATATATATAAAGCAATCTAAAACAACAGCTTTCTCTTTTGATGTGAATATCTGTTTTGATTTCATGTTTATGGCACTAACGAGTCCCAAACAAATCAGATGAAAAGTGGAGAGGGTTATGCAGATAACGTTGTTGAGGGAAGGAAGAAATAAAGGAAGGTACTGTTTATCTTTCCTTTTACTCTCAGTATTTTGATTCCCTGCCCCATAAACAGGAGGGTGAGAGAACTCTCATGCTATTTGCAACTTTGAAAACTTACTTCTGTTCCCCTGATCCAAAAAACCACAAAATGTTCATCCTCCTTTCCGTATTACGCTTTACTACCTAGAGTCAGAGCACAAAGGGCAGTGGTTTCCAATATGTGTGTGTATACAGGCACACACACGAACCTTTGCGTGGCAGAGCTGTGCTACGAGCAGATAATTACAGCAAATGAAAGGCATCTCTGAATATAACAATGTGGAAGCAAATTCAATTGCTAAGGACATTGGCTGAAAACAGTCCCCGGTAACAAAGAACCAGCCACTTTAGAGCAATCTCTCATAGTTGTATAAAATAAGTAATTGAGTCACGGACAGGGTAAAGCCTGGGAGCACAAAGAAAGACCACAAGTCGAAGCTGGAAATTGTCCCAATGGTCCCATATTTCAGCTCCCTCTCTGCTTGCTATTCTTCCCACTCAGGGTTTAAGCATGGCACCAAAGCTCGTTATTAGTCTGTAATCAAGGCCATTAGAGCTCTTGAATTCAACCTGAAGACAGTACTCAGCAAAACCTGGCAAGGCAGCAATAATGATCTCCTTTGAGTAATCAGAGTATTGCTTCATAAGATGCTGATAGGAAATGGTCCCTTTTGCCAAGGGGCCTGCAAGAGGGCTCACTTGAGAGAAAACGTTATCTTACACACTATAAATACACGAAAATAAGATTAGAGGCAACTGTTGTGACAGCAATTACCTTACCCTATCAATACACCCCCTCGCACTCTGCCCAGATTTTTAGCTCACTAGTGACTCAGAAGCAAGAGCGGCATTGCCAAACCTCCTACTTCTGTGCATTTCCCATCCACTTCTGTTATCCAAGGACTGCCCTCATCCTCACCTGACTTCACTTTTGCTATCAGATATACAATCAAGCATCCCTCCAGTGTTTGGGAATCAATGCAGAACAGGATAGCTTGTTTACTGTCCTAGTTTAACTCTACAACATTGCAGCAAAAATTAATCAGTAGCAATGTCAACACAAAGCTAGATGTTTGAAGCATTTCCACTGAAAATTAAATGTAGTCACTTGTCAATGTTAACTCCTGCCCCATTACATATTATTAATAATCCTAAGCATTCTGTAAGATAATTGTCTGCATTCGTTACTTCCAGTAAGTAAGAAGCCACTGAGTGGGAGAGAAATAGCCATTTTTTACATTACTCTGGGTTTGGATATTTGATACGGTTATTTCCCAGATAACCCAGTGGTTATTTTTATTTATACTGTGTGTAGTTGCCTTAGCCATGAATGAAGATCCAAAACTGGTGCCAACTACAAAGTAGCTGCTACAATATGCAAGAGATGCAGAAGGACACACTGCAAAATGTGACTACTAGCCAGAAAGCTACCAATGGGCAAAGTATGGTCTACTTACTTCTTAAAGAAAAACAGAAAACGTCGGCATGCTAGCTTACCTCACAGTCCAAATTAGGCTGGGCACTCTCAAGAGCTAGGGATAATATATTTCCCCTGGGATCAATTATTTTAAAATATAGGTAACAGGAGACAAAATCCTTGGGTAGTAACTCCCAGATTTGAATGAGGATGTACAGAAAACCTAAATCAAGACCCCTGTGCTTCCATTAGTTCTTTTAGCTCAGTCTCTGGAAGCACCTCACAAGGATGACTCCGTACCTGCAAAGTAATTCTTCTCAGAGATGTCCTTCATGCAATATAGCAAGTACTGAGCGATGGAGTGACAGAAGTCTTACATTCTTTGTACCTGTTATGAAAGGGTTGACCTCTGCTGAGATTCCTAAATTACGGCGACTAGAGAGGTCTAGCTGCTGCCACCCTTGAGCAGCACCAAGTAGCCCAAGGTCACGGTGAAAGCAAAGGAGGCGGCAACGCCGTGACCAGGCTGCATGCCCATGTCCCAGCCACCTGTGCAGAGCACGGGTGGAAGACTGTACCCTTCCAGGGGATGGCCCTGGCACCCTGCAAGTCCACTCCCACGCACACTCCCACTCCCAGATGGCCTCCAAATGTCCCTTCCAATATAAATTATTTTAGGATATTAGTAATTAAGCCACAGAGCCCAAATCTTTGCCTCCCAGTCAGGAGCGCAACTCCCTGTCTTCTCGTAAAAGGCAGAGAAAAAAGGAAAAAAGAAAGAAAAGCATCCCTCCCAAAACAAAAATAATCGTAATAAAATATTCCTGTTCCTACAGCAAGTCATCTAGGCATTCAAAATACCGCCCATGAGTTTGTTCTGCTGACAGCTCTGTGTTTACACCTGCTGCTTTTCCTCGCCCTGAGTTTGGCAGGCAACAAAAGCAGGAATGGAAATCATCTGTGAGCAGACAAGCAGCTGAAATTAACGGGAATGAGAGAAGCAACAGTGCAATGAAAGGCACAGGCAATGTCATGGGCAAACTAAGAGCTAGTATTTCCAGCTCATCGGACAGCAAGCTCTCATGTTGCGATTTGTATTTTGTTGTTGGCTTACGAATTGGAAGATGGCACTGGGAGTCCAGTAATTCCGAGGAGGGGAAAAGGCAGCTACAGAGCTTCAACCCAGTTTAGTGACGAGTTCCGTTAAACTCGAGAACCTATCGTTCAGGACATTTTCTTTCCAAGATATCACATACATCACCATATCTACCCTGCAAATCTATGCATTGAGGAGCTAATTGTTTTCCCTTCAAACCTACTGAAGTGAGGGAGTAAACACAGTGACTTGCGGCAGAGAATTCTCTCCATTTCTGCCCTTCCTGGAAAGAGCAGATTGGGCAAAAAGATGAACAGATAAATTGAACTGCATTAGAGACAGGGACCAGAGTTTAGTAAGCCCTCAGGTAACCACTTGCATTTAAATGTCTGTAGCAACTAGTAAGCTCCCAGCAACACGGACATTAAACAGTCATTTCTGAAGCCTAGCACAGAAAGACAAGGGCTTTTTTGCTTGCCTGCTTGCTTTTAATAATGGATATACAATCCTGATATTCTATAATTTACAATTTTCTTATCAAGGTCTTTTACAAGAAAATTTAATAACAATCCGCCTGTCCATCCCATCTCATGATGCTGACTCACAGGCAGGACTGACACACTGGAAAGACTGACAAAGTCACTAGGACCTGCTGTGTGCCCCTGTCCCTAACGCACGTCTGACCCCAGCTTCCCGTAAAACAGGCCTTGAGCTGCTGCAGTTCACAGCAAGCCACGTACAGGCAAAGCAAAAATCAGTGCTGCTCCAAGCTGAAACAGCCTGCTCTGAACTGCAGTGGTCCAGCCTCTGCCTCTCCACCACAGCTACCCCCCTGCAAGTCAGTCCTGCAGTCGTGACCCTCTGCTGCTCCCAGCGTAAGTCACCCCATGAGTCACAACCCTCCGTCAGCTGGTACATCCCCAAATCCGCCGAAACGTGACCTGCTGTTTTACAAGGCTGCCAGGTCACCGTGACGAGTTACTGGAATAGCTGAATCACCCGTTTTCCAGCACACTCGCTGCTGTCATTGTCCCAGGTCTGAAACTGTCCTTGCCTGGGCGTCTCACCATGTCAGCCTGTGCAGAGCCGGTGTTGAAGCTTCTGGCACCCATTAAGGCTACATTACTGAAGGCAGGCATTCAGAGAAAGGGTTGTGAGCAGAGCTTTATGGGCAGGGGACATCACCTGCAAAATAAGAAGTCCACCAGACTCCGAAGAAAAGTCAGCAGAACACCAAACTTTACTATGAGCACAGATATTCCTCTGAGTCTGTTAAAAGCAAATCCTTACTAATGGCTCTGTTTAAACTTAATAATTAAATCCCGAGGCTGGGCTTTTGGGAAGGAGGCAAGTCACAGTTATCACGTTATCTCAGCAGTCTTATGGTACTGAGAGATGAGGAAAGTAAATCTGATTCTGACTGACAAGCCCCTGATTCACATCTGAGGCTGACATCTAGCTATAACATCAGGTAAGTGCAGGATCAACACGAGAGGTATTGAAGGAGATGAGATATTGTACAGGGCCAATTCTTCTCTCCCTCAAAGGCAAAAGATATTTTAAAAAAGGCTCAAGAGCCAAAGGACAAAAAATCCAAGATATAACCTTTTTTTAAAAAAAAAAAAATGCTTTTAAGCCAAATGTTACGCTGAGGAATAGTCTCACGGCATTGAAATGGCTAAAAATGGCACAACTGATAAATATACACAGGTCTCCCTTTCATGCATTCAGCTCAACCCCACAGTTCTGTATCAGACCACACAGGTTTGTCTAGTCCTACCTCTAGTCCCTTTGCTCTTACTACTTAATCCCCAGATAAATCTCTGATCCTCATGCCATGCTGTCATTAACGAATGGCATGAGGCTGGGTTAACATTTCCTTTCTTTTCTGGCCTGCAATAACACAAATTACACCTTTACAGACTCCATCACCGTCTGCCCATTTATTTCTCAACGCATTTTATCCAGGCTTGCCCAAAGGAAACCGGCTTCCTAGGTTCACTTCCTGGCAGACATGAATAGTGAAGTGATTCAAACATCAGGCTGCAAATACTGTAAGGAAATGTTTCAATACCGGTAATTTTTGCACCCAAACTGAAAGAAACAGCATGAAAAACACTTATCGCTAGGGTTTTGCAAAAAGCGTGTCTTCTCTCCACCACCCTCGCTGCAAACCATATATTTTGGGCCTAGCCAGATATTTACATTGCTCTCAGCAGGTATCTTCTACACCGTAACTCAACCTCTGCTGAGAAGCTAGCTGATCTTGTGTCCCGTGTTACAGCAGTCACTATCTCAGTCGATTGCTCTCATCGACATGGCACGACAGAACCACCGCCATCACTTTTTGCAAGACTTCTCCTTCCTCCCCGACAGCCACGCGAGCAAAGCTTCCCCCCATCGCGCTCCTCAGAGCCACGCTTGGAGCACACCCCTTCCAGCGGAAGAGGAATGCGCTAGTTTCTACAACTTAGGAAAGGATGGTTCCTAAACGTTAAAAAAAATGATGACTGTGCCATTATAAATAGCCATTTTGGGGCATAAGCTGGAGTTGGGCACATCTTATCCTCATAAGCAACATACACATTCTAGAGAAAATCCGTAAGAGATACACGAGTCTGGCCAAAAGTAGGGAGGGCCCTTGCTAAGATGACAGGATGAGGCGCTTAAGCGTATGTATTTGAAGATGAGAAGGCTACAGGGGGGATCTTCTTGCACTGTATAAGTACCTTAAGGGGTACTTAAGGGGGATCACAAGGATCTGGGGGATGGATAAATTTGAACTAAGCAGCAACAGAAAAACATGTGGACAATCCTAGGCTTTAAAGTACAAGTAATTTATATTAAACAAAACTGTGGTGATTTATCCCAAGTGGGCTGCTATCTAGCCATATGGAATTAATTGTCCAGGAGACCTCTGCAGCATATAAATAATGCAAGAGCCAAGAAAATAAAAACAGATTGCTTGGATACCAGTGATATCTATGGATATGTATGGGATTTGATGCTTAAACATGATAATTTTGCTTATGCACAGGGCTTCTGTTCAGCATCAGTAAGGAATATTCTTTTCTCAGGTTACTACAGGGAGTTGGGGAGATGGCGACTTCACAGAGACTGTAAGAAAAAAATGGATGTAGTCTTAATAAATGGATGATGTGGAATATTTGTTCTAGCGCCCAATGGTACACAATAATTTCTAACACACATACAGAAATATCAAGGACGTACTTATTGCACCATTCTTAAATGACAGAACGGGAGAGCAAGAAGTTAGAGTGTCTCTTGCCTGCCTGTCAGAGTCTAACCTAAGGTCAGCTCAACACAACGGGGGTTTGTAGGTCTAGCTATGTAGGCGAATGGTACAAAAGTGCCATTACACTGAGAGCCTATTTCAGTTATAAAGGCTTTAAAGAAATTTCTTCCCCAAAAGCCGATTCCACCAAGGAGGTAGAATGGGGAAAATGCACGTATCATAATACAACACTATGTAAAGTTACCCAGCATTAGTGCTCAGTGATGCCAGCTCCTGCTGATGCCCTCAGACAGCGCTGGGCACCTGAGCTAAGGCATCCTGCTGAGAATCGAGGTACGGCACCAGCTGGAACGCTGGGCATAGGGACCCCTCCTGGTTCCTGACCCCTGCAGCTACCCCTGTGCTTTGGGCTCTGCCCAAAAATCCTGTGATTCTGTTCCCAACATACTCTAAAAGTTAGAGCAACACAGGTTAAGTGCTTGAATTTCAGGAGTTTCTCTTGGTTGGAAAAGGGAGAAGAGGAGAGCACTAACAGGCATCTCACAGGGGTTGGGATTCAAGGACCTAGAAGCTCTTCTGTTTCTCTTTTACTGGCAAGCGTGTACATGACCGAAAGAATGCATTTTAAAGGGAACAGCTAGATTTCAGATGGTGAGATTTCATGCAAAATGCCTCATATGAAAAGAGCCAAAACCAAATCATGTCTAAAACAAACCCCACAAACCCCACGGAAAGTGAGGCCAGTAAATTGGTGCCAAATTCAGCCAGGCCCCAGGTTCGCTCTCCTCAATGCAATCGCTTGCAATATGGAACCGTTGCTGAAGTACACTTAAGCCACGCTCAGAGCACAGCAGAAAACATCCATCCTCCACTTCCACCGCCTCATCTGCCGACTGCCAGCAGAGACAGAGCTGAGCCGACACGGAGGACTGCTGAAAGTTATGCCCACCCATCAGAAAACAATACATGAACTGGCCTCGAACCACTGGACTCGAAATACATGAAAAAAATAGGGTAAAGGAGAGAGAGAAAGCTATAATACGTCAGAAAGCGATTGCGGCACCATTTTGTACGCAATTTGTATGGGGTGTCCCTGGTGAGGTGCTGGCAGTGCGGGCTGCGGGGGTCTCTGTGAGGTGAGGCTGGGGCCACCCTGCGCTGGGTATGGCTGGTATCCCCCTGAATGTTTAATGTCAATTTGAAAACTCACCCTCTTTCAGAGAACTGAGAAATTCTTCAGAAATATAGAGTTACCTGCATCACAGCACATCCCACACAGTGAACTGCACATGACTGAGAATATTGCTCTGGGGCCACTTGTTTCTTCAAGAAATGATCTTAATTTTTCCTTCCAATTTTCAAGACCAAAGTGCCACATGCATCTTGAGATACAGAGCATCTCTACCTTGTTACCACTGCACAGGATCAGCCACCGCTAAACATTACGCTCCGTAGTTGATTTACTCAGTGGAAATGTGCTACTAATTGAACAACAACAGATGTGAAGTCCGCAGTGGTAGCGACAGGAGAAGTAATACACGGAGTCGCATGAAGCACGTTGCCTCTAGGAAAAGCCACATCCCTCAGACGTGCTAAACCCTACCTGTCAGCCTCGACTCTGCCCGCTCTTCACCTCCTCAGAGATGGCTTCTGGCACGGAGGTGACTTCGTGCTACAGCCACCGTCCCGGAGCTCGGTGTGCAGGGATCCAGCGCCATGTGAAACCGCCCCACAGGTGACAAAGGAGAGGGCAGGACCCAGCATCCGCACCGGGCACAACCTTCTCGCTAACAGAGTGCTGCTCTCTCATCTCTGAATACTTACCACCACGGCTTCATCAAAACACCCCATTGCACCCTGCAAATGTTCTTAACGCATTTTTACCGAACACTAAACATACAGCCTGTGTTGTTAAGTAAAAGCAGAAGAAATCTTTAAGCCCGTCATTTTCCCTCTCAAAAACCCCAATAGGCTGAAAATACTACATGCCACGTAAAGAGCAACTCGCTGGATAGCTTTCTTAAGGGAAACTCTTACCAGTGGCCAAAAGCTGGTGTTTTATTTTTGTTGGATTGGGAGTTTTACATCGGCTCCTTACACCCGTTGAGATGAAATTTGGATCTGCTGCTGCGGTTTAATCTCGGGTACCTCGACTTTCCCGTACTAAACAGGAAGCCCTTGTCAATACAATACTATTTAAGCACTAGCCTAGCTAGCCTGTGCTGTGTCTAGATAATTCAGCCTAATGAGGGATTATTTCCTGTGTTCGTGGCTGACAATACCCAAAGACATTCTGGGATTGTGTGGTGATAAAAACTGAGCTATATTAAGCCGATAGAACGGAGCTATTAATTTTAAATGGAGAGCAGAAGAGAGAATGGATAGCGCCCTGCACCCCCCAGAAGTCACTGAGGTTTGTGTCTGAGCCAGGAAAAAAAAAAATAGTACAGGTTTTCTGAGTTTAGGACTGACATCTTAGCTACATCCACTGAGCTCCATAACCTTACCTATACGTTAAAATGCAGAGGGGTATCTGAAGCAACGGACTAGCGTGTGATTACAGGCTAATGGGAGTTCTGCTTTTGTCCTCAGTGGCTGCAGCTGGACTGTAACTAATCCTATTCATAATACACAACAGCAAAGGTCAGTCCAAACAAAAGATAAGGATCAAATCTCAGGCAAAACTAACAGCAGCTCCTTGGCAGTTTCACCCCCGGGGAGCTGCTGGTCTCTGGAAGAAGCAGGTACGTCAAAGGAGTGACACACACTCTCTTGCAGTCACCTGGTGGGTATGAGGTAAGGGACAGTGTTTCCTTGCTCCACCAAAGGGAGCTGAGCCCAGACCTGAGCCAACGGATTATTAATATCACAATTTAATCTCTTTTCCAATTTCAGAATACGGGCCACAGGCTTACTCCTTCAGTTATCCAGCATCCTATGTGGACGTTATGGATGACCGACTTGCTCACCAGCAACTAAATCAAGGCTTAAGCCAACATGCTGTAGACTGTAGCATATTTATAGCCTTTGGGATATAACAATGAACTATCCCCCTGTGGAGAAGAAACACTGATGTCCACTGTGTTTGAAGAAGAAACATGCTCCTGTATAAACAAGTCTGTATGTTCCAGATGAAGGAAATGAAGAGTGGCAATGTAGCACATCCAATAATTCTCAGCCAGCTGTCAGTCTAGCTAGGAAAACAACAGATCAAAAGCAAACAATTTTTTTCCTTGTGCATTCACGCACAGAAGGTATTTTCTTATCATCATTCTTTCCATTTCATAATACCATCATTTAGATATGCAGATTATGAAAGCCAAACCAAATACTTCAGTTATTCTCAGACCACATATCCTCTTCACTCGTCTTTACTGAGCAGAGTTAGAAGCCTGCCTATCATTTCGAGCTGTACTGCTATTCACTTCTACAAAGAAACAAATGGAGAGCTGCATGAGACATGGATAAAAAAAAAATAAATCTAAGCTTTGCAATACAACCTAAAGAGCATTATTGGGCCACCTCTTTGTACCAATTACAGTGCTTTTCAGACTTGTATGAGCATGATAAGATCTTCAGGTCTACTTAGAAGGGAATCGGAGAGAGTCTGATGGCCCAGCCTACAGGCAAGCAGCCAGGCAGCCCTATTTAAAAATACATGGTTTACTTGAGGGGAACCTAACAGGTTAATTAAGACAAGAAAACTGCAACAGCCCAGGCGCACGCATGATTTCATCTCACCTACCATCAGCTGTTACTAGGCAAAACTGACACTAAAAATAAAAAAGCACCATACAAGCTTAATTTCTTCCTGTATTTTTGATTGATATGACTACTTCTTTCAACCGCGCAAGACATTTTCTCTTACTTTTTTTTTGCAGTTTCTACACATCGTTCTCTATTTGCTATTTCCAAGACAACCCCACACTAGAATTTCAGTGGTTTGAAGGAACTTGCAGGGTTCAGTCATACAAAGCAGACTAAGCTGGTCTATAATCCTCCTGTTGCTGAAGGAGTATACAAGCGTGAAAAGCAGAAAAGTATTAAAAAGTATAAAAGAAGAAAAATAGTACTAGTCTTACTGTACTTGCAAGCACAACAACAGATGCCCAAGATGTCTGAAGGCCGTATTAGTTGAGAAGTTAGCTTGACAAAAGATCACCTTGCACATAACAAAAATCCATCTAGGACACAGGCTGTACACAGAACGAATGATTATGATATGCTGAAAGCCAGAACCTGCTAGAACTCCCTTTGCCATCAAAGGGGAGAAACAGCACTGCTACAACATACTTGAGCTCATCCCACAGTGTGTACCTAAAATAGTTCAGGTGAATCACATCCTAAAAATGCTTATTTCTGTTCTTTAACTATAAAAGGAGCCTAAGGCAATCAGTTCAAATGTATATGTCTACACTGCAAAGGTCTAAAGAAAGATGAATTAATTTCTCATTAAAAGAGATTCTATGCAGAATTACAGAAGGCTCCTTAAAATTACGCAGTGGTGAGATATCTGAGGAAATTACTACCCTGGGACTGGAAATGGGGTCCACTTTTTTGATAATACAAGTATCTATCCAACCTCTCCCCCATGTTTAAAAAAATTAAGTTTTCACAGCATTACTGTACAAAAAGGGCAATTGCCAATATGCAAGGAACCGGATGACTTGATTCTACCGAAGGGAAATTCTCACTGTGAAGTTACCATTTCCACTCTCCCAAAATAAATAACAAAGAGGATACTTAAAGGAGAAAATAAAACAACATTCTAGAAAGCTATTGACTATTTCTTCAAGATAAATTCAGTTCTTAATGCAAAAAACGGTCCACCTCACAATAAATACAGACTGATTAAAGGGTACGAAGTGAACAGCACCCAGCTTTAAGCACTTAGCTCTACAGTAAGGTCAATGAACGTGAAGAGAACATTGCTGCTGCTTGTGCTGCATGTTTCAATCCAGTTCCCAGAGTTTCCAAGCCTGGAAACTCTCACAAGCATTAAATTTCCTAAGTACTAGCATAATGAAAAAATACTATTAGGAAGAAAAAAATACACTGAATTGACTGCACATGCTTGGTTAATTCCCAGCAACTCTGCCTCTCTATTACTTTTTGGATGCTAAAGCATATTCCTGTAATTCAAAAGTAAACAATTATTCAGGAAGGCTATTCAGACAGAAACTGAACTGGAAACATCTGAGAAGCACACACTCGGTTCGTCAGTTAACCAGCAAATCCTCTGACTCATCGGAGGAGTCACCGCGCCAACAGGCAGAGCATGCTTTCCTTTTCACAAAATGCACAGGACTTGTCATGCTGCACGAGGGAAAAGCATCCGGCCTCTGCAGATCAAAAGCATTAACCTTGCAATGATGAACGGCCACCAGCAGCCTTCCGGCAAGTCAGTCAGCCTACAGATACCGAGTCAGGCTTACTAACTAAGCTGGGCCCGGGGATCTGCTCAAATCTCCACCATGAGCAAGGACTTTTCCCTTCTAAGGGCCTGTCTCACCTTAAGCAGTTTGCTTTATGCTTTTCCTAACTCGGGGGAGGAAGGAAAGGGTGGAAGAGGCTTTCGTTCCTTCAAAACAATAGACTGAACTGACCAGAATATCTTCTATTTTACCAGAGTTAAAAATTATGTCTCACGCAGACAAATGGAAAGCCTAGCTCTCTCGTTTCAGTCTGACAGAGCAGAGACAGGGACATTTTGCTGTACCTGGCAGTCAGGATTTGCAGAACCTCTGCCAAGTTCAGTCACATCACGCAAAGTCCTTACTCCCAGGCAGCAGCTGGCAGGAGAGCACACCGACACTAGGCAAGGAAACAGAGGTGGGATTTCCCTGACATCGTTTGCACGGAGTACAAAGCAGTAAGCTCCTATTTCTATTTTGAGCTCTTCGAAACCCAGCTTGTCATGGGCTGCTTGTAGAAATCACTGCCAACTGCCCAAAACGGTGTGAACCTCTGTCACGGTAGATCATGATTTGGGAAAAGCCGTGACTACGGCTGCTCTGCAAAGGGCCACAGTGGAAGCCCTGACTGCAACGCAGGAATTGAGGGTCAGTACCCAGCGTTAGTGACCAGCACTCGGCGATGCTTCATTTCTGAGTACCGACGAACTTCTATCTTGAGCAGAAATTGCCCATTCACTTAAAGCTGCTTTCTGTTTCCCTGGGGACGAGGAAAAACCAGACCCTGCCAGCTTTATCTCCGCTCATGAATCACGGCCCAATCTTTCTAGTCTCCTTGACTACAGCTAAATAAAACAGGGCCAGGAATCATTCGCTGGCTATTAAATGCCTGAAATAACGCGATGACTGCATTGCAGCCAGTAAGTTTTATGGCAGGGAATTTCGGGATGTGTGTTTCATGCCCTGGGCTGTGGCATAAAGGGCATCAAGGGGTGCCGGAGGTTTCAAAACACGCTGAGGTAGTGCTAGAGGACGGTGCAGGGCAAAGGGAGCCAGGGAAGAACGGTCCCTGGCGTATGTTGCCCCAGCACACGGGAGGGATAAACTGCCCCAGGGCCTGCTAACAGGGTGGGATGGACAATCGGCAGTACCGTGGCTGAGTTCACTCCCTGAATGTTATTTAGCAGTACAAGCATAGCCCATATGAGCGCAAAACAACAGACCATCCCCCCCGAGTACTAAATCTGAAGAAAAGAGCTGATGGATGTGGGGACGCAAAGTCCCACAAGCGAGACGGTGATGGTCAGCGATGAAAACCTGGCTTCTGAATCAAGACCTCACACTCCAAACCCCAAAGTTACTTTTGCTTACTGGGTTAAGTAGCTCCCATTGTAGAGGCAGCCTCATCCGATGCCTCAGTTTAATTTCAGTTACAGGGTCTCGTCAGCTACTTAAAGACACATCAAGAACAGTCTCAAAAACTTGAGATGCCAACAACCCCTCCCCGCAAGAAATAATAATCTGAATCAGTTTTCATATCATAAAAGGAAAAAAATACTGACTGTATTTCCTCCTGTTCTGAAGCTGAGTAGTTTATTCCTATTTCAAATAAATCCAGAGGGGCAAACTGTGTTTTTGCTTAACTCCTAGGTTTCAATGAACATGAACTGAAAGAGAAAGAAAAAACGTACTGATGCATTCTCCTAACCATCCACATCAGTAAGTCTTTTTATGCAGACTAAATGGAGTATGTAAAGCCTCAGAGCAGGAAAACAGTATTATAACGGGATTTTGAAGGAAAAACTAATTCCTAAGAGCAAGTCGCACACAACTTTGCTACACTGCCCTCGCCTAATTAATTCTGCATCCGTAGAAAACTAGTACTGCATGAATGAAGCAATCTCTTGAGAAACAACTACATGAGAACTAATAAAACAGGACATGTTAAAATTATTGCCAGGAAATCTCTAAATCTTTGCCATATATTTTTACAATGTGCTTGCCTACGTTTGACCTCAGTGCAATATTTATAAAATACAACTGTCAGAGAAGGAGAGCGCTTCCTTTCCACAATCCCAAGGTGGTATGCAAACTGGTTTTTTTCAGCTCAGCATTCAACCTTGGGACTTCAAACGGAGCATGGAGTTGACCCACAACCAGAACAGTAGAGATATATAAAAAAAGCCTCCAGCAATAACAACTTCCTCCCCAGGAACACTTGCAAGTCTTCAAACTCAGACCTAAGACTGTCAGTGCTGTACTTTGATCAGCCATCACTCTACTGCAAAAAGGCTGACACAATAATTTTGAATACTAATTGATTCCTCTCTTTTTTAACATGAGTTTAAATCCACCCACTCTAGAAGCAAGAGATCACGTGGTAACATACTGAATTATTCACTCTCAGCCAAGCACCTAACTATAACGGGAAACAATCCTGCTTAAATGTCACGGGGACCTATTTGTGACTGGAGCTTTCTGCAATTACACAGACGCATGGAAGTTAACTTGTTCCTGAAAACTATCCTAGAATGCATGGTGGCTGACAGCCACATCTGGCACTTGAGATGCTCAGAAGAAATGTACTGCCTATATAAACTAAGCTTTGCTTCTGGATCACAGTGCTTTTACAAGTGGAAGCAGCACACATTCAGCAGGAGCTCACCGTTGTATCTGCTGTGAACCAAATGAACAAAATTTTCTCATGTGAACATGGGCTCCATCAAATAAAATACTCCCAAACTGTTGCAGTACAAGTATTATCTGCAATGAAAGAAACGTGAAAGTCTTTTCTTGCAATACTAAAAGATAAAATGTTCTGGGATGTCATCCAGAGTGCTTGGAGTGATCATGTATTCAGATTACAGGGATTTAAGTACGGTCACTTCGTTTAAAAAAAAAAAAAACCTCAAGGATGATCCAAAAGAAATACAAATTGAGCTTCCATGTTCCTGCAAGAATTGTTGAAAAACAGATAATGCCTCAGCCACCCGTAATTCTTACACTTCTTACAGTATAGCATCGACTTTTATAGATTCAGAGATTTTTATGGAGGAGGAGTGGGCATAATTTTGCCAACTGTAAAAGACCAACCACAAACCCCAACTCAAATCTCTCCACTGGACTAAGAGCTCTGTAATCGGGCATCTTGCATCTTGCTGTTCAACTGCTTAACCACTATGACAGTGAGAGTGCCTCACACAATATTCTCTCCAATAAGTCTTTTCTTGTTAGTTCATTCCTGATCAGGTAGGTAACTTTTAACTTCATGGTAAGCCATCCAGTGCCAACACTTTACCTGGAAAGTATCTTTTCAACGCTCGTGTTCCAAAGACCAAAGTCTTCTTCAACTGATATTTTCCAAAATCTACTTCATGTTATGAACTCATTTGCCACACCATACTGTGTGTTTCTGCTGTTTGTTGGGAGATCATAAACGCAACAGCTATAGCTATAGTAATAGCTATATATAATAGCTAAATAATAGCTATACAGACCTGGTTAAGAAAACGCAGTCTGAGGGACTCCATTCTATCAAAAGCACACTTGCAAGGTGCACGTTGCTGAAATTTTTTGGAAAGAATGATTTGGGTTATCAGACTCTTTTTTTTTTCTTGTGGATTTGATTGCCATTTTCCCCACAGAATATGAGAAAATCATTATCCATCCTGTAAATGAGAAAAACACCAGGCAAACACACACTAATCCAGGCCTTATGAGGTATTCATCCCTCTCTCTTGGGGGTTCCTAATGCCACCCCTTCCTCTCCTCTTCTGCGGTTCACACATGCAGGCTCCACCTTTATTTCAGCCAGTGCATACAACAGCTAAATTAAATATCTTCACAAAGTTCTTAAGATTATCCGAATGGCAGTAATTGTATTAAGCTGAGCCTGTTTTGATCGGTACTAAGTGTGAAATATTGCCACCTGATTAATACCTCACTTTGCCACAGGCGTGAACAGCAGAGCAATTGAAAATGTTTCCTAGAGACCGGGCATGTTGTCTCAGCTGCACACTTCGCCCTCTCCATCCGCAGAGTCGGAAACTGGAAGTGTTTTCTCATGGAGCAACAGGGACTTCTGAACACATGGTTAGCCGGGTCATCTGAGGGCAAGTCTGTTTCAATTACTTTTTATTTTAAAACCCCAAAGCCCTTTGCTGTACAGGGCTGTACTTTCTGACTTTGTCAAAGGAGAGCCGCTACAATTTCTAGGTCACTAGGTCTCCAGTACTGCCCTTCGGGTATAGTTTCACAAGACTAAATGCAGTTAACATGTCAGACATCCCCACACTAAATCTCTCCTATTGCCTGTTGCTTTAGAGAACCACTGGTTTCACATAAAAATATGACTACTTTTATTAAAAGATATTGATAGATTTATTTTTTTAAAATAAAACCTTACATTGATTTACACATTCTAAATGGGTCTGTAAATTGTCATTCATAATCTGAACTGCATCTCCCTTGCTCCGACAATGAGAAACTAAGAAATCAGTCGCCCATGCTATAGCATCTGCTTGATACTGTCCTCCTGCAAGCAAGCCAGACTGATAGACCACCAAAGCAACCGTGTTGGTGTAGAACAAGGTGAAAACTCCAGTTCCTCAGCACTGCCGTCAGCAGACACTGTATCTGTCCTTACGGCTGAGCTGACAGCGTGACAGATAAGAAGAACATAGTATTTATGATATTGCCATAACTTTTGTTTTCCCTTCTCTTGCTTTTAAAGTAGATTAAACTAATGGGCAAAAGCCCTCATTACAGGTGTCGTGCCTGATAATGTGATTCCCACAGTAGCATCGGACTGTTCCTCCCTAAAGAGAAAAACCCCCACACATTGTGCAAGATTTAGAAATTATTCCTTTGTTCACTGTTAGTACATTTTTTACATTGGACTTCCCTTTTAGCTACTTCATTAATTTATCATAATTGATGCATGGGACCAGACTCCAGTCAGTTTAGATTATCTTTCAAGATCTGCACAAATTCCCAAATCCCAAAGAAGAAAATTAACATTTCATGTCTCTTGCTGAGCCACCTGGAAATACTAGGAGATTGTTTCTCAAAAGCTAGGACATTTCTCAAGCGTTTCCCTTAATTTCTTTCTGTCCCTTATTATCTCTTACCTGCGTAAGTCCAAAGATTTGAAAATGCTGAAAAATAACCTCTTCCTTTAGTGGAGTTTAATATGAAAAGGTATTTGGAGGTTAGGATAGGATCATTATGATCACCCGGCCCACCAGAGACGAACTTGTCAGAGCTAAATATCACAGTTTCAAGGGAAGCTGATCTCTTGATAGGGAGAGTCCAGACAGTAATTTGTGTCAGGGTTGATTTTAGTCAGGCTTCTGTTTGGAAACATCAGAATTATTAATTCTCTCACATACAAAGAGTGACAAAAATACTCACTAATACATGAGCACTGTCAAAGATCTTTCGGTAGGAGACTAAGTCACGTTCTACTAGGGAGGAAATAATGGGGTTTTTTTTAATGTATTTTACTTTCTGATTAAAAAGTCTAGGCAAAGACATTGTGTTAGTATCTTAGTCCTATGGAACTGGCACGTGAGGTTTTACAGAAGAAATTCTAACAATTGTTTGGTTTCCTTTCTCTCTCTCCTTAGCTCTACATTCACTCCTGGAAATTCCCAAAGTGACACAGGACCATTTCCAGAATGAAGCTCAACAGCTGTGTAACAACCCACGTCTTTCTTGAGGGTTCCATGACTTGGAACACAAAGTAAAGAGAAATACTGTACCCGGTCAAAACTGATGCTGTAGGAAGGCAAAATGCCACTATCTGTTCCAAGCTGTGATACTGGTTCCCTTTATATCTTCAGGAGACCAGACCATGGTTAACCACTTGCTCCACTTCCAGCAGCCTCTGAAAGCTTTACAGGCTTTCATCCTGTTCAGCTTGCTAAAGGCAACACATTAAAAGCCAGAGTGACATGTTTGAGTCAATGCAGTTGAGTTATTAAAGAGCAAAGTTTCTTTAGCTCAGTTTAAGTCAGTTCTTTCACAGAATCTCATTTTTACTTTGAAACTGAGGAGCACTATGTACTGTCTAGTTTACTAAATCACCTGTGCTTCAGATGTACAGTGCTTTCTGGTTCATAAAGCCGCAGTTTTATATTGCAGTACCTCACTGATGTGATAAACTGCTGATCTCTGATGCACAGTTTGGTGGGAAGATATGCCATAGGTGGAAATCCCCAGCTGCCAGTCTTTCACACACACTGAAGTAGAAAGGATGAATTCCTGATGCAAATTGATCAACTATGTACGTGTTTTGCTGGAAGAGAAACAGAGCAGATATCCTACAGATGCAAAATAAGCAATAAGGAACTACAAAACCAAATCCAAGTCACTACACTACCCCTGCACCGTGCAGTATGCCAACAGCAGACTCTGCTTCGTATTTTTGATCTTTAGAAGGTGTCTCCACCAGTGTTTCAGGGAAATGTCAACAGACTGGTAAAATAAAAGACTTAATGAAGAAATAATTTTCTGGTCTGTTACAGCAACTACATCAAAGTGTCAGACTGTTTCAGCACGCATGTGCACGCATACACACCATGCATTCTCCCTCCACTCGCATTATATATATAAAATGTATATATTTACATATTTAGAGATAGATTTATTATATACACGTTAAAAGGGGAAAATGTGCTTCCTATGCTCTATCAGTTGACTTGGCTAAAGCTGTTGAAGACTGCAGGTCCTACTTAATGGTTGCAAGAGATTTGGATAGTTAAGTCTTTGGATGAGGAAGCAATGGTATTTATGAGACTAACAAATATTTGGGTTCATCTGGCTTTAAAATTACTATAATAGGACAAAACAGAGTCAAATGGGCAACCGACAGCAACAACAAACAGAAGCTTTCAAAACTCAAGCTCTAATTACGTGGAATGCACTGGCTAGAGAGGACGACCCCCAATTTCACTAAGTATTCTAGAACATCACTCTTTCTATTCCATGTCAAAACGGTTATTTCTGCTCCTCAACATACAGTAGCAGCAGTTATTTTCTGATTACTTCAAGGAAGAAATTTACTGAATCTGATTGATATTCAGCTTTTCAGCTTTTTTTTCTCCGAGATGCTTCTTGTTTACTTTGCTTATTCATTAGTGGTTTCCTTACACACTGACTAGATTGTAAACTGGAGAACGGTAAAGCAAATAAACAGAGATTAAATAAAGCTGCAGCAGAGTTATGTCTTTAAGAATTAAATCCAACCCCTAAACTGCAGAGGCAACTCTTCAAAAGTCATGCTAAGTCGAGTAGGTACATTTGCAGTCCAACTTCCATTTTAAGTGGATGACAAGTTTAGCAAGGATAATACCCTTCGAATACTAGCTGATTGGAGAGGCAAGGATATTTGCTCAATTTACCGATAGTATTATCCTCCTGGCTTGCCAGGATTTGATCCCCCACTGTGAGCTAACAATAAGAGTTTTCCTTCTGAAGTCCCTGATGTGGGAGCATTTTTCTTAAAGATCATGGGAAAGTTTGGGGGTTTTATTTTAAACCACTGCAGCAAAAAAGTAAAGAAGATTAATTGGGTTTGCTGCACAACTCATCTCACTGGTTTTGGCTAATTCACAGTCAGCATACCGTAGAATATAGTTTTAAAATCTCAGATATTTCTTAGTTAAAAATTATTATACTATATAACAAAAGACAAACATTTTAGGGTGCTGAGAAGAGAAGACGTAGTATTTTAACCTATATATGCAAAAAAAATTTTTTTTTTCAGAAGACTAATATTAATCTACCTGCAAATCTGTATCCAAAGATAAAATATCCTGCTATTTTTCCTTCTGCTTCCTAACTACTTAACGGTCAAGATGCACAGCAATGTATTGATCTGATCTAGTACCATTTCAACTGTAAACTTCCACTTGCAGCAGCAGGTTCCAAGCAGATGGTGCTTGGATATAGCCAACTGATACGCAAGTAAACTGGGACACCCTGACAGCTATGGCCAACAGGCTGCCTTACAACTGGCAGAGAGCTTGTAAGGCAAAGCTCAGCCTTACAGAAAGGCTAACGCTTTCCAGGGAACTTGTTAGGACTGGCATGCTCGTGGTATTAAAAGCCCGCTTGCACCGGGACTGGCACAACACAAAAGATATTTTGAATGTGACCCACCAAAAACTTCCTGCAATTAATAACTAGGCGTTTCATTACTCGGCAGTGAGAGAGATCAGAATTTTAATTTTCCTGACCGGTCACAAAACAGGTTAGTAATTTTTAAAAATTCCTAATGCTCCACAGGAATAAATTATTATTATTACTATTTACTATAGGTTTTTTCTATGTATAGTATTTACTATTTTATTGCTCTACATCTTATATTAACAAGATCATTTTCTTCTTTTTATAGATGAAATAATTACATGCTGGTTTTCAGTGGAACATGATTCTTCACTGTAAAAGCAAGCGGTAGGAGAAAACCAGGGGCAGTCTTCAGGCACGGTGTTGCTGCCGTGACCGGAGCACCTGCAGCACGCCGACCGTCTCAGCTATTCCCTGGGAAAGCTGCATTAACCCACTTCTCTGGCTCAGGCTGTCTCTTCCTCCCACACCTCGCCACTGCAACCATCCAGCTTCTCTGCAGCGGATCCAGGGAAGGGAGGTCACCAGGGGCCACTGCCTTACTGGGATGGGGATGAGGTTTATTGTGCTGAGCTGCTTTTTCTACTGTGAAAAGGGAAAGAGCATTACTCGAACAAGGAAGGGAGCAGAGAAATGGCCCACAGCCAAAGCCCAGCTTGAATTCCTCCCCCGCCCAAGGTGCTGAGGCAGGACTAGCCTGGCATGGAGGTCCTCCCGACGGCCTCAGCAGGGTATGAAAACTGAAAAATTGTGAACACATTTATTGCATTAGTCTGAATGATCTGCACCCTGCAGTACACTTGTTAAATATTTTATCACTTCTGATTAATTGATGGATTTTTAATTTTTAAATATGCTCACATGTAATTCTTAATTCTTGGCAAGAAACAAAGGACTGTAGTAGTTTAGTAACCTACTCTCTACAAGTACTGTACCTATCTCTCCTTATGATCAAGGCCATGACCTTCTAAACCACAGGAAGAATTTCAATGAATTTAAATTTTCATCAAAATATTGTAAGATACTTGGCATTTCTGAGGCACAGTTCGCCCAAGATTTCTATGTATGTTACAAACATTAAAGAATGTCTGCAACATCTACTACATACAGTAGCTTGGGGCTCTTCCAGTCCACAGCAAGGGGAAGGTAAGATACAAAAACACTGCTTATATATCCTTAGGCTGCAGAATTAATGAGCTGAGACTAAAGCCCCTCTTAATCGCCATTCTCCTATCTGATTGAAGTACATTGGGGATAACTTTTTTTTTTTAAATTTGTTAGTACATACAACTAGGATGTATCTTTTTTGAGGGGGAAAAAAAAAGAACAAAAAAAAAGAACAAGACCAACCAAACAAAAACCCACAAAATAGCAAATGGGATTCAGTCTCCTTCTGTTCACCACCTCACTGTGTTCCAGAAGGACTGAAAGAATTAATTTATTCTACGGTTTGGGGGGAATTGGAGTTGGCTGTTGGTCCATAACCATATTGGTGTTGACAGCTATTGGGAACTCTCTACAAGGTCTGCTGAAAAAGAACCAAAACTGATAAATAACCACATTTACATTTTTGAGCATCATCTTTTTGCAGGGGTTTGTTTGTCTGTTTTTACAAAGACAGTTTCTTCATAGAAAACAGATTCTCAAAGGAAAATTTCACATCATCACAGCCTCAACTGTATACATAGAAACGGTTTTGATCAGCCCTTTTATTAGTATTCAGCAGCCCCAGCCAAACCTGGAGATCCAGGTAGGTTTTGTACACACTCATAAGAGATTGTATCTGCCACAAACAGCATGCAATATAGACAGACACAAGAGACAAGGGATGGAAAAGCAAGGTATTATACAGACAAGGAACGGAGACACTGAGAAATACAGTGACTCGAGATGCGCAGAAAAGCCATCTGAAAACCATTCACCTTGAAAAGTTTACGTCAGTGGAAGAACCAACCATTCATGCTAGCGTTTGCCAGAAAGCGAGCATGACCCAAAGCATCATCGAAAAGAACTTGCACTTTATATGGACAGTATTGTAACTTTTAGATATTTACACCCAGGTTCTTCCTCTGAATACTTTTACTATGTTGTTAGTGAGAGGAGACCCAGGGAGACTCCCCCCATTTCAGTGGTTGGCACCAACCCACATCGCGTTCCGAGCAAAAGCATTCCTCCACAGCGCTCTCATACTGTCATGAATACCCAGACTGATTTAAAGTGGGCCCCCTGGGTTGCAGCCACTCTGATCTATACTACATGAATAGAGAAATATCCTTTGAGTGATAAACAAAAGCTGACAGTCAGTCAGACTCCTCCTGTACTCAGCTGCACAAGCTTTCACATCCAATACTACTTCAAATGCAGAAATTTAACTACAGGGCTCTTCACTTGCCTTTGGAAAATAAAGCTGCAGCTCTGTATCTGTGTTCTTTATTTTGAGGCTACTTTGTCAGAGGGTTTTTTTGTTGTTGTTTTGTTTTACAGTAGTACTCAGGGCCTCAGCAGCATACTCTTGATTAACTGTTACAGGTACAACAGCCTAGACTGAGCAGGTGATTTACTCACTGCAGAACATGCTGGTATGGTGGAGATCAGTGATTTCATCTCTCTGAGTTTATAGTGGAAGCATTTTGGAGGCAATTTGTCACGTCCCCGAAGGTGGATGAAAATGATTCATTTTGCCCAAGTACGGCTATCCCACTACTACTACCGTGTTCCTATTTCACTACTAATTGATGCTTGGAGCAATGCTGATGAACTCTGGAATGAGCTGTGTTCACCTATCCCTTGTCCAGGATAGCTGGAAAAAGGTCATTAAATGGAAAGACATACGAGGGGCACAAGAACTGCGAACCGAGTAACGCATCCAAGCAAAGAACTTCTTTGGGGTCTCCTTACCTGATGCAGAAACATTCAGATATTCAAAAGAGTGCTCACACCAAAGAAAACTGCAAAGAGCTAAGAAGTTTCCATCAAGTAATATAATGACTCCTTGGGTAGGACAACCTGCTGAGATACCAGTGAGACACATCCAGCTGCTAGGAAACAAGTACGGTTTGCTGCACACTTAAACCAAAGGAGATAGGAAGCTGAAACATAAGCTTCATCAAAACCAGATTCACAGCAGGACTCAGAAGTAACCATACGGTAACTACTTTTAAATATAAAGTGAAGGGCATTCTATTAATACTAATGTAATGCTGTAATCTCTAGTTTATACCCTTACTGATCTTGGACGCCTGCAAAAATAATTCAAGTAACGCTGAATATATTTCCAATTTTGTTGCTTATTCAGTTCTGTTTCATGGTCTTTGTAGGCAGGCTACAATTTCTATGCATGCATTATTTATCCGATGTATGCTTTTCCCACTTGTTCATCAATTATGTGCATTAACTACTTAATGACTTGCAGCTTGAAATCTGCAAGTCCTGTTTGCCCTATTTTTAGTTTTGACTGACAAAGTCAATGAAAGCAGCTTCAAAATAAGAGCATTAATAAAGATTTATCAAATCTGCAAGACTAAATTATTTAAGTCATCACCAAATGATACTTTTTTTACTGGACTATGAAACAAAGTCTTAGCACATTCTAGAAATATGTACTGCAGCACGGTTATTCTGTAAATGTAAATTGGCTGAGCACAGCCATCTTCACTTAATACTGTTAAGCTCAATTTTACTTAATTTTTGCATACAGAAGATTCGCTGGCAGCTCATCTTCGTATCAAAATGCTTTAATCAATATTTAGCAGCTAAAGCAGCCACTGCCACGAAAACATATAAAAATGGATTTGTACAACCTATGAGGGTGATGCAGTACCTGAAATAATTCCAGGGAAAAATGTATTTTTAGAAATCTTCCACCCTAAAAACAGCTACGTCCAAACACTTTTTCCTTTGTAGCAGTAAACCGTTTAGAGAGAGAAATAATTCCTTGATTTGCCGACATAATGCTTTTGTACGAATGAAGCCGCAGGCTGACCTACAATGAAAAAGTCAGCACAAGTTCACTTACCATCTTTTGTAAAGCAGACCTACTTGCACAGCAAAACTGCTGGTTTGAATTCACAAATGGCAGCCAGACACATGCTAACACAGCGGTTTTATGAGATAGGTATATATTAACATTTATCAAACAGAACCACAATTAATGGGGTGCCACCAGAAAAAAGTTCTCCTGCCCGCACTGGAACAAGAAAGCATCTCCTGTGGATTTGTGCCCTGCACCCCATACACGCGCCTTCATCCATCATTAACAGTCCTTGCTCTTTGCCCTTCTCAATGACATATTCCCAGTAATCTCTCGCACCACCACATCCCCCGTTTCCCCCGAGTCCCTGAAGACTTACCACTTCACTACTACCTTACTACTCCTGTGGCCATCCCTCTCCCTGGCAGTATCTTTATTTCCCCTAAACTATCCAGAGTTTCTTCCACATGTTCTTGAACAACCTCCAGTGTCCTTCACCACAGCTTGAGATTGCATTTCCCTCCATGAGGAGATCAGTTTGAATGCCTCCCCTCTAGAGAGCTGGCGATTTTCATTAACCTCACCAAGCCATTTATAGAGATTCAATGCAACTACGGTTCCTTCAGCTGTATTTGAAATTGGTAAATGGGTTCAAAAGGTACTGGAAGGAGGTAGAGGAGAAGAGATGAACTAGCTGTCAAAAGGACCAAAAGAATTATCAAAAACATTTCAGTTCCTTAGGAAAGTAGCTTAAATACACAAAGGGAGAGTGAACCAATAACACAACACTTCCCAGTATAAGAAAAACACTTCCCAGTATAAGGAGAAGGGAGACTCCCTGAGCACAAGGCTAGGAAGAACTGCGAAAATCTCAGAAACAATATTTTCTGAGATTTCAGATCCACTGCCCCGAACACTATGGCTCCTACCTTATTCCATCAGATTTAGCCATGTGTTGCTGTACTTCCACGCATGCAAAACCCAGAAACACTCAATCTGACTATCTGCCATGACTAACTTTGCAGGTTTTTTCTACTTTTACTTAGAAATATTCAGCTTGTTCTGCCACTTTCTTGTCATTCAAGCTTATCTGTTCTGCAACAGCGGACTGTGCCTATCTTACATCTTTTTATAATCTTTGCAATTATGCCTATCAATTGAGGAGAGGGTTTTTACCCGAGGAGAGGGCTTGTGACATCCCACAACTTGGCAGTCCCATCCATCTTTGTCAAGGTGCAGTATTAGCAGGAAGTCGAGCTTTTGAACCTGTTTCACGTCACAAAATGCAGCTGCCGATAAGAGACGGGCGAGAGAACCGTTTCCATTCTTTACTTACTGGCAAGTAAAATACAAAGGCTTATCTGCTACTTATCGGTCTGTATGATTCTGTGCACTAGCAGATACCTCGGTTGTGCGATCCAAAAGGCAGTACTGGAGTCACCTCAGGAAACAATTCAGCCTTTGCTGGCATTGAAAATCGAAACCCATGAAAACAATGGGAACGTTTTTGGGTGTTCACAGCAGTACAGGAAAGGGAAATTAAATCCAAAAATTAAGCAGAGTTTCTACTGGAGTGCTCGCCGCTTTCCCCGTCCGTTTGACTTCAGAGCACAGGCATTCACGCTTTGAACTCCGAGGCAAAAAACCACAGCAGAAATTCTTCCCTGTTAATGGCAGGAAGCCGTTACTGATGTTTGCTAACTGCTGTCTGGGATTAAAGCTGGGGTCCTGCACATCTTTCTTAAAACTACCTACCTATGTCTTAGATCTACATCTAACATGGTCTTCGGCAGCAAACCTTTCTATGAAGTTCGAAAATCACGCATTAAACGCAATAAACTTACTACTTTATATGTATTCCCAAATTGCATCAACTGACTGTTCACTTCTCCCTGTCTTTGATCCCCAGCACAGGCTCTTAAATTAAGAATCTATATAGGTAAAAATGATCCCACCATATTGACTTATACAATACAGGAATTCACGTGACACGCTCTACCTTTAGGGTGCACTGAACTTGGTTATTAGCCTGTGGTCCATATATATCCCTTATACAGCACCACGAGTTGCCCAACAGCAGCTTGTTTTGTTAGGCAGACTACATCAAGCTATTTTTTCTCTGATCATTGAACAATCATCAGCCAGAATAGATGGGAGGCTTCTGTGAGCACGGAAGTATCACAGGCTGCGAGACTGCTGGCTTCATCCAGGAGGTACCACCAGTTTAACATGCTAACCTAAAGGAAGGAATATATTCTTTCTGTAGGATGAGTTTCTAAAATGCTAGCTTCTGAAAAGCAAGAATTGACGTGGCTATTGATGTGGTTGGGGTTGTGGGGGAGAGAGGGGGGTCAAAGGCAAGAGTCCAAGCTAGATCTTCATTCAGTTGGGGTGCACTCTTCAGATGCTATCCTGGCAGGTGGCTTTCTCTGCTGCATTAGCAGCTGCTAAATACAGCCCTGGAAACAGCTACGCTCTGGCAACAGATGAAAACACTGCTCCTTCAAAACACATTTTTGTCAACCTTCTGCTCAGCCTCTGCGGAAGTACTCTTGCTATTGATTCTTGCTTCTTGCTATTACTGTGGTAGCACGGTTAAATTGATTCTTAGTGTTATTATCTCAATACATCCACAGGTTTATATGATGGGGGGAGGGAGGGGGAAGAGGCAAGATAGGAATTACAGAGGAAAAAAAATGTCTTTTCATTGATTGGATTGTTAGCTTACCGTGAAGATAAAATATGCACATTCTGTATTAGGCCTTTGTTGGCCACTCGTGGAGCACAAAGAACTAAATTAGCACTAATTACCAGGAGCTTTAGTCTCTCCTAGCCTGTGGAAAATACAAAGGTGAGTTTTAATAGCAAAGCAAGGAGATTAAGCAACATGAATTCTGACAAGAGCCGTAAGAAAAGGGCAAGTAAATTATCCCTTGTGATCTAAAAATATAAAATGAAGTTGTACTAGAATTCATTATGTCTTTCCTTGAAAAAGCCACAGCTCCTTTCTTTATAAAAATTCAGCATAGGACAAAGAGGCACTATCACATATATTCTGCAGTTGTAAAGAAACCACACACAGATCTCCAAAATTCCTGAGTCCAATTTACTTGTGATCAGGAAAGGCATTTGTTAAGTGTTAGCATTGCTGCCTAAGTCAATACCCACTGGAGTTTATAATGTGTATTTTCTTTAAATACCTCGGTTCCACTGACACCGGCTGCTGTACGATCGAACAAAAATGCCATACAAGAGGAAAGCACGTGGCCCACTTCAGAACATTTTCTTTCTAAACACTTCTTGTTTAAATTGAAAGAACTCAATCATACAAACTAAATATAGCTAAGAACAACCATAAATATGCAAGGGTCTCAGCAGAAAAAAAAAAAAAAGCATGTTATATGTCTATCCAACAGTTCTGGTATAAGGAATATGTATATATAAACAGATATATAAAAATATATATATATGTAAAAAAACTTTAGACTCGAAAGAATGTCTTGCTTATACAAATTACCATGTATGACAAAGTTCAGAGTTTTCAGAGAGTTTGAATTGTGCTAACGTCACCTAAAAGCAGATGGAAGCAGGCTCAGCAGGGTAGAAGAGAGGAGAAGCAATGAAGTAGGTTGCAGAAGGGGAATATTCTAATTTTCCAGTAGCAGAAACATTCTTTAATATCTTCACAGATGTTGGCCAATTTAAACAGCTCACGAGAAATACAAATTAGAAAATAATCTGGAGCATTTGGAACAGTATTCAACTCTTGTGTATAGTGCTCATTTCCCTTTGAGTCTGTTAAGTAAAGCTAATGAAGCACTAATGAAGCTGGCTTCCTATGGATTTATGTCTAGTGGTTGGAATTGCTGGAGTTCAGTAAAACATGAGCTTCCTTTGACTTTTTTTTTTTGTTTTTATGTGGTAGATGCCTTGACAGCATTTCTCCCTTTGCAGGTTTAAGAGAGAATGGGCTCCCACTGCAACTTTTTTATTGGCAAAAGAACTAATCCGATTTATCTCTTCCATCTGGGTGGCAATATTCACAAAACTTGCAAGAACCTTGCAAGAACCTTAAAATAGGTCAGAAGATTCAGAAGCTGTGAAGAGGACTGGGGCAATGAGGCTGGAAAGCGCAGGCAAGCAGGGGAAAAGACCGCCAGAGTGAAATCAATCATGCAAGTCCCATTTTCTTAGATTAAAATGCATTACTTTGGAAGGGAAAAAAGGCTATCGTGGAGAAAGCCAAAGGAGACACATCAAAAACACATGTAATTGATGACTACAATCCATAATGAGTACAGAAAAATGTTTTCTAACTCATGATTATTAATAGGCTAAACTAATTTCTCTCTCAAAATTTGTCAGTTGGTATCCCGCTTTTTGGAACCGGGACGTCACTCAACAGAGCAGCATGTTAAATATTATCCTCCAAGCTTTGAGTTGTAAAGGTTTCTTTCATGTGGCTACAAGAACTGAAGAGGATTCACTACTCTTTGGTAGTGACTTCTAGTCACTAGCACAGAAGTGCTACTGACTTCTAGTATAAAGCAACAAAAGTTAAATCCTTTCTCTCTAGAGTTCCCAAAGCAGTTTTCTTGTCTAAGTCTAATCTACCTCCTTTAAAAAACCTGTTGGCTTTGCTTCATTTTCGTTCCCACCAACATGAGGTTCCTCCGAGGCAGCACACAAAAGCAGAATGCAACTATTCCAGGCAGAGTATTAAGAAGCAACAGAAGACCTCAGCCTGAACCCGACCTAAATGTTTATGCCCTTGCTAACATTTAAAGTGTAATGCAAAAGGCAATAAACACACTACTTCCGAAATACCAAAGAACCCAAAATACCAGCCAGCTCAACCCAGCCAGCAGGCCAGAGGACAACTGGCATCTGGAAATGAATGGAAGAAAATCTCTTTGGGATAAAGTTACATCTTTCTCATGGAAAATAGAAGTAAATTAAATTAAAAAAACCCAAACAACAAACACTGGTTTTGGTTTTCTCAAATATATACTAATAATGCTTTCCTATATGCTCCCTCCTTAAATGGAGTCTTTCATATGCACTCACATTATTGATTTCCTGCAAAGCTGCTCCTTCCTACAGTACATTCCTGCTTCCACTTCTCTCCCCCACCTGAAATCACTGTAAAAACTCACCACCCGTAGTCCATGAATTATTTTGAACCTCATAGACTTGAGACAAAACTGTGTGTGCAGTTTTCCACTGTGCCTACCAGAAAAGATGCCAAGCGAGTATTTGCCAGGCACACCCATTTCTTCAGTAACTTTAACTATCATCTAAATTAACTGTCTTGCAGGTATTTCCAATCAGAATAAAATTATTGGGTTCAAAGCTCCATGTAAGTTACTTTTCTCAGTTCACTGAGATGTTTTTGATGTTCACAGGTAACTGTGCAAGTTGATTTCACTTCTGCGCCTCTTTCCAGCCATAATTTTCCAAAGCACACGTATACTGAAGTGCATTCATTTGCACACATTAGCCAGCGTCCTCTAGACAGTATTGTGCATCCATGAAATTGATTTATTAAAACTCACCGTTAGCATTTTAGTATAAGAAAGATGCATTTATGGCACTAATAAGAGAAGCAAATGAGAGCAGAATAATTCTACCTCATCTTCATCATACCTTTCAAAAAAACTATAGGATTCATCATACAAAGAATGTGTCTTTCCAGTAATGGCACATTCTTCATACATATGCACACTTATTCCAGACTACAGTTAATTACTTCAACAGTAAAATCATTTCTATAGAAATTCAAATAGTGTTCATAGCTTAGTTAAATGCAACACATGCACAACAAAACTGTAGTCCCAGACATCCGGAGCAGATGCTAGTATTTTTCATTTGCTATGAGAAAAACTGAAAGTTTATTGCAGAAAAATAGAGAGAATGACACCATCTGCATAGCCTCCGTCACAGGGCGGTTCCTGAACTCTGCCTCTGAGCTACCACCATGTGACCCTGCCCAAAGGGCTTCACCCCTCGTACCAACCCTGACACCACCAAAACCTGGGTGCAGACCTCAAAGACCACAGAAGAGGCTAAGCAGTACCAGCCCTGTGACCTGGAATTTACAGTGCTCTGTGTTTCATGAGGAAAAACACACTCATTGCATTTATCTTTAGTTTCCCTAAGGTATCTAGTGCTTGAGATAGATGTTGGCATGACAATGTAACTGTTTATACAAATAAAGCCAGTATTTGGCATGCAAAGACCCATTTATGTATGTCTTTGACTGACTAGATACAGAAAGTCTGTAACCACACAGCTAAAAAGAAAATATTTAAAAAAAACCAAAACCAAACACTTTTTAATGGGTATTTGAAGGTCATGCCCACATTACAGTTCCTAATAACAAACATAAGGTTTCCCAAGGTCTCCTCACTCCTGAAAATCCCAGTGCAAATGTAAACCCGAAAGAAATGACATAATAGAAGGGCGGAAGCTCATTTAAACATTTTTTCTTGTACATCTCCTTCATACAGGTGGTCACAGTTTCACTGTGGTAAGCATAGCCTACGTTAGAAAAAACTGATGATAGTTGTTTAAATACATGTTCTTATAGCAACTGCAATATTGGAATTCAAAGACAGAATTCTTCAAGTGATTTATGATTCATTTTTGCATCTCAATCTACAGCACTGAAAAGCTTCAGTCCTCATCTTTCTCAAGAAATGTGCAATTTGATGCATAAATGAATATTCAAACGATGAAAGTCCTTTACGTGAACAAAAGCATCTTAGAGAAATACCAGGCTGCAAATCCTGCTCCATTCTGTGAAGCGGAGAGTGGAAGATAATGACTGTCTTTTTCAGTTTGTCATCGCTGGGGAGCACGGAGACGGCTGGAGACGACACAACACCCACACCAGCGGCTACCCCAGGGCAAAAATAATGCCTTACAGTTCAAAATGCCATTACATTAAATACCACTGCATCAGTCACGCGTGACCGTGCCAGCCACACACGAAGATGAGCGTTTAACTCAGGACTTCCAATGAAAGATGTTAATTTTTAGCTAATACCATAGTGACTTGGCAAAAGTAGCAACCATCCTGATGGTACGTCTACAAGGCAGGGAACACTAATGCTAGTTCACACGTGCTGATGGCAAAATAATAATTTCAAGTACAAGTATTTCCAAATACAACTTCATACATACTTTTCAATTTCTGCTTGACTGCACAAAAATGTTTTTTAAACAAAAGTCTGACCTGAGATACTGAAATTCTTCATGATGTACAGTTATACACAACATTTACACCTAAGAACCGAGTACACGGCAGATACACAGTGCAGGTAAGGAAAAAGCAGAAAGTGATCTTTTACTAATAGGCTTCAGAAAAAAATTACTCTAGCTGCTGAAATAGGATTTAATTTTATTTCTGTCATGCTGCACTGGATTAAATGGCTTGGAAGTGTTCAAATCACAAGGTTAAAACACAAAAAGCTTGCCCAGGACAGTTTGGCTTCGATTCTTTGAAGGTGTCAGTTTTGGGAACAATTTTGTCCCGTCAACTGTTCTTCGTATTGTGTCTTTTGTCTCGAGGGATCCCCCAGAACAACACCCACTGATGAGCAAAGCATTTGGAAGGACTACTTCATTTCATGTTGAAAACCAACAACCTTTTGAATTCTAAGAGCATCTCACGTACCTTAGGAAACAACATAATTAATGAGGTTTAGTTCCTTCTGGTTCTAATTTTTCAGCTTGAAATACCTTGAAAATGCAGTTCCAGGCCATACGTAGAGCGCACGCTTGATCATTAGGTCTTTTAAAAGCATCTCAGATTAGACGCTCGGAAATGAAGACATCCAACATTATTAGACATTGCAAAAATGTTTTACAGATACTTATGCGCTTACAATGTACTGCATATTTAAACATCTTCTGTCAGCCAAAATTAAGAGTTTTGGATTGACAAAATATGATTAAATTTTATTAGGCTGGTCCAATACATGAGGACTAGTATTGCAGCCTATTTCTGCAAACACTTTTTAATGAGGTATTTGAAGGTCATGCCCACATTACAGTTCCTAATAACAAACATAAGGTTTCCCAAGGTCTCCTCACTCCTGAAAATCCCAGTGCAATGGGATTTTATTATGTGGATTTGCTAATAGTTTCAAAGTGACTAGGTAATTATTTTTTATTAACATTCTCTAGAAGGCCTAAAAGTCTGTTTTTCAGAAGTGCAAAGGCAGAGTTTACTTATTTGAACGCACTACTGCTAGATCTACCTTATTCATTCACCACGAATGAACCTTTGACTGCTAAGTGATGATATCGATATTAAAAAAAAAGAAAGAAAGAAATCAAGCTTTGGTCTAAGTCCTCGGAGTTAATTAGCTGTCTAACTCTCCATGAATTTCTTAAACGGCGTAATTGCCATTGACCTTCCCTGTCTTTTAGGTTCTTAAACACGCGGGGAAGGTCAGAGCCAGTAAATTGCCAGCACCCTTGACTGAAGCACATTGATCAAGGCCGGTTCAGTACTTGCTTAGCTTAGCAGGTAAAATGTGGAAGTCAGCATTTCTAAATAAATTACATGATTTGTAGGTAGTGATGTACGATTTTGATAAACATGATGAGTCATCATCTGAGAGAGGGGAAAACAAAAGAAAATCTCAAGAGTTTTAAGAGAGGCCAAAGCATAATTCAGCCTGTCTTTTTAGTACATTAAAAATCCCCTAAAGAATTGGGTAAATACCCCTTGAAACAACACTACTAACAAGATCCTTTTTGGGTACCTTTTTTTGGATCTCAGCTGCATCAGTTGTAATGGAAGATGACTGAAGGAGGAGAAATTTAAGGTAAGTGTGTAGAGTTCATACTATAATCACATTGCTGGTGGGCTACAGCCACCTCTATCTTCTACACAATGCAGAAAAGCTGTGCCAATAGCCCAGGGCTGACCACAAATGCTCTGTTTTCATTCCCTAATTACTCTTCAGGCCATTGTCAGCTGAAAAGACGTGTCCCCTCCATTTCTCTGTTTCCCTTTCTATTAAGTGAGAATTTCAGCTTAGGCACGTAATAGCCGACGTACCAGGTTAGAGCACAGGTCAGTTCAGTCCCGTCTCCTGTCCCAAATGGTGCCAAGAGCGGTTGCCCAGAGAAGGCTGTAAGAGCAGGACAAGCACACCGTCACACCTCCCCAGCTTACCAGGATTTGTAGCTCATGGACCCTCCTGAGCTAGAGGTATTTGCTACTTACTTAGTAACCCTGACGAGATTTCTGCTGCATCATCTGGCAAGGAGTGGCTAAAAATCATCTCTTAGTGGCTGAAAGAATTTTGTGGCTAAAAATCACCTCCTCCTCATTATTTTAAAACTCTTATCTGCTGATTTCATTATTTCACGACCCCTAGATTATTTTTTTTTTTACCATTTTCCTTTTAAATGACTTAATACATTAGCATTTGTATTTGCATTTAGAAACATTTGCACCTATATGAAACTAGAGAGTTCTGAGACAAAAGCTATTAAAATGTACAATCCCATGCTGAAAATTCTGGTTTTAAACATCGGCCTCCACATTTGGTACATCTCCCCACCCTGTTATCCCTGTTTTGGTAATAATGTCCACAGACGATGCTGTACCTGGAGGACGGTTTAAACGATTTGCCAACGATCAAGACTAATGGTAGTTTACCTGCAAAGCCTGTGATACACCATGAGCCACACCTTTGACTAGAGCACCTGGAAAAATGAGATTATAATTTGATACCACCAGAGCCAAATGACCAGCCAGAAGAGTATTTCATAAATAAAAAGCATTATTATTAGTAACACGTTTTGCACAGGGCAAAGGCACAGGTTGCATAAAAGAACAGGAGACTGAATTTTGCAACACTGCTGTGGAAACATGAATGCTCTGCTCGAGTATTTGATTTGATGCTATATTTAGAAACTATTTATTAAAAGGTGAAGGTCTTATAAAGACATTTTAAGACTCACTTTATTTACAAGTGGTAATGTGTTTTTTCTTTTGAATAGATGAGTTTTAGGATCACGTGGATTATCAGAAAGGATTATGGTTTCTTGTTTTATTAGGCATATTTTTTGTTAGTGTTTCCAGTAGATGTATCTTCTGTTATCCGTCACTGTGTGATAGCATACTCTGCTATTTGTTATGATAGCCTGACCCCAAGCGATCTTTATCTAAAATTCAACAGTTTTTAGATTTATATAAAAACAAAACTTGCTGTAACTTTTGAAAACAGCTGTGTTAGCACTGGTAGCCATTACTGGCTGGGATCAGCCTGCCCTAATATAAACAGCAGTTCACCAGCTCCTGAATGTTTGCCTCAATTAAAAGAAAAAAAAAAAGGCAAATCTTACCACTCGGTTTGTGCATTTGTTTCTTCTCTAACAATTTTGAATGCCGTCAGCTAGGTTTAGCTGCTGTATTAGCAAAGTCTCAAACATACCAAGTTCCAACAAGGTTCACGGACAAGAGTAACGCTCCCACCAAGGACAGGACTGCAGCCAGAGCCACCGATACCAGGCACCAGAATTCAGTCATGAAGGCTGCAAAAACAGCAAAGCTCAAACTGATGTCTTATTTGGCACCAGAAAATCCGAATGCGAGGCGAATCCAGGGGGAACCAGGCTTTCGTTGCTCTGCTGCTCACAGAAGGGCTTGTTTTTAAATGGATATTTGAGCTATTCAGATCCTGTATCCCTTTTGACCTTCCTACATCACTAGCCACAAATCAGAGGACGTTGGGAACACGATGTCCCAGCATCCCTTCATCGAAGGAAGGGCACTGCAGCGGGGATGGCAGTGAGAGGCAGCAGAGCACACTAATAAGACTTTATTGATTTGCCCATCACAAGCAGCAATTTTACAGTTAGGCACTACGGCCATTTAATAGGAACAGAAGCCAGCTAGGAAAAAAGATTTTATTGAGAATTGAATCTGTTAAAAAGCCAAAATATTTTACTCCTTTGTATAAAACTACCTAAGTTATAGATGAGAAATGTTATTTAAGAACATGGTACATTCATGTTCTTTGCCATGACTATATGCTAGTCATATATAGATGAATTCAATAGAAATTGTTTCTCGGTTGCTCCTCAAAATCCTAGTATCTCCTTATTTCTGTGGCAACTACAGCCATTCACTCTGCAAAATCCAGTACTTCTCTGCTTGTTTTACTTGTTTGTATGAAACAAACTGCAACTGTTATTATTCAGGTAAAGGGACAGTAATCCAGATAGAGAATTTAATTACTTACTGTACTCAACTTGATCCTTCTAATCTATTGATGAATTATTCCTATCTATCTGCAAACGATTTATTAAAATTTCCAAAGCTTACTACAAAGTATTGTGCCATTCAAATAGCAATTATGTAGGAAAACTGAAGCTGAGATAGCTGGGCTACTTGGGTTACCAGACTGCTATGTTTCTACCTAACTTGTCTTTGATGTAAAAAATACTGCCTCGTATTTATTTACTGTGACTTGATCTGTTCCTACTCATTTGTAGTTTCTCCATCATATCCTTCTAATAGTGTCCTCCACCAGTTGTACCTGCAGTAAGAGTTAACACATGACTAATAACAGCATGTAACTTTAGGAAAAGAGTAAGAAAAAGTAGATCTTGCTTACAGCTGTATAAATTACACCTTACTGCAGCCTGTCAGTACTTAAAGGGGGCTTATAAAAAAGATGGCGGCAGACTTTTTAGCAGGGCCTGTAGCAACAGGACAAGGGGGAATGGCTTTAAACTAAAGGGGGGTAGATTCAGACTAGATACAAGGAAGAAGTGTTTTACGCTGAGGGTGGTGAAACACTGGCCCAGGTTGCCCCGAGAGGTGGTGGATGCCCCATCCCTGGAAACATCCAAGGTCAGGTTGGACGGGGCTCTGAGCAACCTGATCTGGTTGAAGATGTCCCTGCCCATGGCAGGGTGGTTGGACTAGATGACCTTTAGAGGTCCCTTCCAACCCAAACTATTCTATGATTCTATAATTCTAAATTACGCAAACACTTTGCAACACAGCCCTGTCTCAAGAAGAGTGTGTCCAGCGGGATGTCTGGACAAACATACGGGCTCCGGCCTCTGCCTCACCTCACTGTATTCCAAAACAGTTTCTCTGAGAAATACTTTCAAGATTCACCTGTCTGCCAGGCAGGAAAGCCAAACATTGCTTTTGCAGAGTTAGGCGTAGCATTTCTGTGATGGTTAGAAAGGTCAATCGGCAAGAAGAGAGCACTCTTTCTGAGGCAGAAATGAGGCCACGATTCAGGAATGTATCTGAGCACATGCTTACTTTTAAGTATATACTCAAACACCAATTCAGTCAAGAGGACGCAAAGGGCGCAGACACGTGCTTCATCAAGCATGGGTAATATTTCCTTCCCAGGCTCAGCCGACCTGACAAAGGTCAGGTTTGGACTTTTTCATGCTTTTTTGCTACGCTGATAGCCAATGTTTTTTCAGGCAATTGCATTTAATACTATTGTAAAGGTGAAGAGCCAGAATACAAACTTAGCATATCTGCAAACTTCTGTAAGGTGCCATTGCTATTGTAATTGCAGATAACATCATATTTTAGATATAGTAATTTGAAAAATAACATTAGTATTATTAAGACACATACAACGTATGCCGATAGCATGGAGGGGTGTAAGAAGAGCCCTGCCGTGACAGGCACTGTATCACCCCAGAGCATGGGAGGATAATCCTGCCCTCAGGGAGTTTTAAACCCAGTGTCTCAGGTTTCACAAGCATTTTAAGTCAATGTCAGTGCAGGTTGTCATGAAAAGACAAATCCCGTGATCCCAGCCCCTCTTTAGGGCTCTTACCAGCAATTGTGCATCTCATGCAATGAGCTAGATAAGGGCACTAAATCCAGCTGAAATGCAGCCGAGCAAGGAGGTTATTCTTCAGTTTGCTCACACTATCACCAGCGATTGCACAAACATCTCACCAGGGACCAGACAACCTTTTTCAAAGGTAGCCCACGCACTTAGACTGGCTTACTCCAACTACGAAACCACAGACCTAGTGACTGACAGTGGATGGCCAAGTTTTTCCTCTTTAGAAGCAGACAACATCACGTAGCATCCTGCTATTGAACCCCCCCCCAACATTTTGCAGCATGTTTGAAATGCATTACCAAATTAAATTTGGCATACGAAACAGAAATTGAGAAATTGTTACTGCAAACATGCCAAGCATTGTTAATATAATTTCTAATTCTTTCAAAGTTTATCTGATTTTTAATTTACTGTAATGTTAAAGCACAGACTTACTGGCACAGAACGGGTAATGACCTTAAGCAGAAAAGCAAGTCAACACAGGTTAGGGGTTTCTGACAAGAAACATTTATTTAGACGCTGCAAGATTTATGTCCTTACCACTGATGGATTCAAATTCAGTGATTGGTAATTAAAAAAAAATAAAAATCATTAAACCAAGACATTTGCCTGAAAGATTGTACTTCTGTCTTCACTGTCATTTGATGGGACGTTCCCTGGCAGATGATTAAAATCTAAGGGATTCATACCAGATACTCAAGGTTAAGAATTTCTCCCATTCTAAGTCCTAGGAATGGGAATAAACTTAAGAAAAAAAATTACGACCAGAAATTTGCAAAACTATGAACTTTTGGTTACAGTATTTGAAGGAGAGGTTTGCTTTTAATAAAAATCCATTTGATTCAAATCTAGATGCAAATCATTAACGTTGAAGTTTCTCAAAGTTTGGGTTTTCTTCAGACACAGGTTTTGATCACTGTCTTTGATCAGCCATGGAATTTACATACTGGAAGATGACATTTTTCGAGACAATCTGACCACCTATTAACCATCATACGTGGATTTTGCCTACAAGTCAACACCTTACTTGCGATTTAGAAAAAAATAGTTCAATTACAGCAAGCAATAAAAACTGAATTTTAAACTGTTAAGATTTCTCAACCTTATAGAGAGAAAAAGTTTCATTTTTCCCTTGTGGAGGACAGAGCATTAGTTATCACAACAACTGCCACTGCCTCTCTGTCTCCTGTTCTGAAGAACCTAAGAGCTACAGCTTTCCATCCAGCAAGGGATGGACTTCAGGAGAACCCCAACCCTTCAAAAAAAGTTATCATTTACCAAAACGACAGAAAACAGTCTCATTCAGAGACGAAAAAGGCTCAATACCCAAGTCAGCACCTCAAACCCGCTGCAGCCCATCACTTCAAATAGACTACTAGGCATCAAGCACTAGGCAGCAATGCAGACCTGGTCGAGCTGCCAGTTCTCTCCTTGTCAACATTCAGCATGTGGATGCTCGAGGATTCCAGATAAGCCGTGGGGAACATCAAGATAAGAAAACGTCTGTTTTCTCCCCTAGGAAACCTGCTGTCATTTTGACCACAAAAGAAAAGATTCGCCACGGACACGCGAATATAAACCTTTAACCAGTTAGCAAATTGAAAACTTAACAAACAGATCTGAATATTTACATTTGGATACATACACCCAGTGTATATGTATCTTGGAACAGATTTGTAAATGTTTCCACTGTGTACTGCTTGTAAAATTTCAGAGTTTGGAAAAGTGCCCTGAATGCTACGTCATTGCATTCGCTGCCAGAGTAAGAAAGGGGCTAATAAAATAAGCATTAGCAGGAGAACACAATGTGAGAAGCAAATTTTTAGAAGGGAGGCCTTCTTCAGGTTTATGCTTTTCAGTATCAGCCTCAAAAGGAAACGAGTGGGTAAACAAAGAGAAGAGAAAAGGAAAGGCAGGTGGCTCGCCAAATGATGCATTCAGACCGATGACAACTTTTCACAACAAAGACATCACAACTAGAAACGTAGATGTTGAAAGCCCAGCTTATATTTTATTGAACATCTGCTGTGAGAGAAGATGCTTCCAGCGCAATTAAGATCAATTTTTAAAACTTAATTTTTAATTAAAACACAAAAGATCTAAAACCTCAATTCTTCTTAAGTTACAGACTAAGATTCATTCTGTGTTTTGATTTTTGTTGCGTTTATCCTCATAACTGTTTTGAAAATCTATTGTAGATGTAGGCAGTTCTGCAGATGCAGGAGCAGGCACTGGCAGTTACCTCCATTCCAGAGAGGATTATGGCTGGGAAGAGGCCATCAGCATCTCTTTGGTCCCCCTGTAACCCAACTTGGCATTCTCTTTTCCCAGTAACACTACAAACCATCTTTCGCAAGCTGTAACACTCGCACATAGTGTGTGGAGCACTGCAAAGTGCTCTGCTTGTGCTGGGTAGAAGTTGTAGCAGCCCCTGACTCTCACCTGGGCAGTGAAGTTAGAACAGGCATTAAGAGCTGACCAGCAGTAGCTTATTCCTGCAAATAAGAGGAATTCTCAGCTCCAAGGTTCCCTCGCTGTCTTCCAAAGTGTCTGCCAAAACTAGGTAGTGGCTGGACTGACATTTCCAACACTAGTCAGAGAAATGAAATAAAGTCCCTTGGAGATAAGGAGATCAAAGCTGGTAACACAGCAAATGTTGGAGGACCCAACAGGTGAGGCTGGGATCCCAGTTTGTGGGAGAAGGAAGATTTTTTTTTCTTTTTTCCTATTAAGAAACTCTTCCTCTACACCTCACAAAACATCCCTCCAACTCTATTCCCCGGCTTTCCTTCCTCTTCTTGCCGTTGGAAAGCAACTCTGACAGAGGAAGGAGATCACAAGAGCAGCAGCGAGGAGGGACCAGGCGCCCTGGAGGTGCAAGGAGCCCGGGGCTGCTGCCGAGAGACCCCAGAGCTGTCACGAGAGGGGCTGCCGGGGACCCAGGGACCCCACAACGTCTTGCCTCAAGATGGAAAAGGAGGTTGCACTGGCTCCTTTAGGGAGGCTGTACCCAGGATGTGGGAAGAAAGAAAAGGAGGAAAAAGGATGAAGAGAAGCATCCTTCTGCACACGTGGGATGTCTGGGAGCAAGGAAGAAGCTGCTGTCGTCATCAACAGTGGTAACTGAAGAAGTCACGTACAGGAGCACCTCTACTAATTAATATTTTACCAACTGCATTTTTTTTTTTTAATGCTGTGGAGAAAAAGCAGAGGGTGGGTTCATAAGGACAGTAAAGCTGCATTTTCCATTCGTCCCAAATGTGTTAAAAGACATTTTTGTCCTCAACTCAGCTACACAAGCAAATGATGACACAGGGTATTGAAGACCACATACTTGTTTATGAAAAGGATACTTAATTCAAATGGATGACAGGTAGAAAAGAGATTTTAAAGCTTCTAAGTTGTTTATGATAAATAAATATATGCCCGTACAAGCTCACTTCATGATAAAAAACATTGGATGAGAGTCAGTAGAGTTGCACAAGGAAGCGAACATCATCCAACACACATACAGAGGCCTATCAGAAAATTTTCCTTAGCTTTTTTACACCCACTCTCATGCAATTCACTTTGTTTTCTTTTTAACCAAGTAGAAAACATCTTCAGAGATAGTACTAATCTTTGCTCGACTAATTCAAGATCTTTAGATAACCTCTGTACATACTTGCAGTTAAAACTAGCACATCGACTCCATTGTCAAGACATTAAACAAAGTACTTTTACAGAGAATTATACACCAAAATAAAAACAGAGGAAACCTATTGAAAAAAAACCTCCACTATAAAACAGAGAAGTTTCATTGCAGTATAATGGGATCCCATGTACACCACCTACCCAGACACATCAAAGGTTATTTCATACTATGCTCATTTGCAGGACCTTTGTGAAGCATTAGAAAGTCATTGAGAGCTGACACCTCAAACATAGAAAAACAATAATGCTTCACGCCCTTGCACTACGGCAGTTTGCACTTTGGTGTTACTACCCTTCACTGTCCTGCAAAACATGAAAGACTTAAAAGGTGACAAATCCAGGAACTTCACCTTTTAAGTCTTTATTCTCCCCTCACTTAGGCCAGCACAACTCTCCCGTGGTGCCATGCTGTCATCCACAGAGCAGAACTTGCTCTTCTCGGTCCCTTGCTCCTGCCCTGTGTTGTCCCTCCCATCGCACCAGCACACGTAGAGCCAGGCTGCAAGCTGGAGCATCTAACTCATCCGAGATAAAACCAAAATACAAAAATCCAGCAATTTCTCTTGGATTAATGTTACCTTGCGTCGGTTCTTCAGCCCATGTCAACGTGCAGCTGCGCATACCCCTGCGCTGGCACAGTGGAGGAGGCAACAGTGGAGGAATGTGAACAAGCTGCCAGGGGAAGGTGGGACTGTTTCTCTTGGCAACAATGCCAACTTATGCCAGTTAAAAGCAACTATTATTTAGGGCCATAATAATTGCAAATTCAAGTATTTTTTGTTATGTGTATGTTTGGTTTTCTACTTTTATTTTAGCCAAAAAAATACAAAAGTCAAAGTTTAATAAAAAATAATCCATTGGAGTCATTCGCTTGAGTTACTCTAAAATCAGATGTGCTCTTTCAGCCATCGTCATCAATCTGTGTCCCATACAACTTCCTTTGTAGGATGCCTTGTGGATGGACAGCAAATCTTCCCAGCTACTTTTTAAATTGCAGGAGTTACTTCCAACACCGAAAGGGACCCTTCATACCGTATTAAGCATGAAAGCAGCATCTCAGAGCTGTTAACTGTAATTGTTCAAAAGGATTAATCTGGCATCGGAGTAGTGGCAGAAACTGATCCCAACCTTACCCTGGATGGGACTACAAAACAGTTTAACAAGGTTCTTCATATTCTTTCTGTCTCATCTACGTTTTATTTTGGGTGTTGCCATACTCTATTGTTGCAATCACTGGTAGCTACCTATCCCCTAGGATGGAGCATTTTGGAAGTAAAGAAATTCATGTCTTTCACAGGCCAAAAAAATTCTTACAGTTTTCCTCAGGGATATAATACACTACAGAGTCCTTTTTAAAGCTATGTATCAGTTTGAATAAGGATTTACTCAGCTTCCTGACACTAATATTTCCTATGCAGACATGTATGCAAGAGACATTCCCCTGTGGCAATATAGACACCGTGACCTAAACTTGTCATGATCTAGCCAGATGCCCACAGAAATAGGCAAGTTTGCTGAACCGCCGTAGCAATGAATGTAAACCTCATGCTGCAACAGCAAAGACGCGTATTTTGTCTCCTCAGATTGACATAGGCTTTTTGAGATGGCAGTAACAGGGAGATGAAGTCATCATCTAGTCCAAATCGCAGTCAAGAATGACATTAGTGGCTTCAAAAAATCCCAAATTACAGTGGACATGAACAAAACCAGGATCCACCAAACCTTTTCCCTTTCTAATTCCTTTTCTTACCAAAGTTTTCCAAGGATTCAAGTTCTCAGAGGTCACAAGCTATTTGCACAGAATAACAAGAGTTTCTCACGAATACAGAGGCAACTACTCATCTCTTGCAGTGATAATACTGCATACCAATCAGCCACAGTCATGAAAAACAAGAAAGGACTGTAAGTTGGGCAGCCAAAGCGTCAAAGTAGAGGATGGGCGGGCTGAGGGAGACCTCTTCTGACACAAGAGTCCTAGAGATCTCAGAGTGATCTTCACCTTCCTTTACTTGTGACCCGAGTAGATCTTTCACAACCTATTTTTAACAAGACTCAAACTCGACCGTCAGCAAACCCTTGTGAAGAACATGGGTTTGACACTAGCGTACCCAAGTACTGCCAGCAGCCGTAGCTTGTCCCAGTCCAAGGCCGAGCATTCAGTGGGCACTTTGCCACAATAAAACCCTTGTGTACAACAACGCATCAGGCTCTCACATGAAATACATGCCCTGATCCCTGGCAGAAAGGCAACGGGGAGGGCAAAGAACTGAAAAATACAGAAGCAATAAAGAAATTCAGGGAGAAATGACTAAATTATTCAAGAAATTCTCTGCCTCCACAAATTCTGCTACCTGCGAAGCAAACATGTTTTCTGTGTGAGTGCTCTCCACTGTTTTTGTGATCCCAGTGCCTCACCAAAAACGTTTTGTGGCTAATGGGAAACCGGAAAATTATGCCCTACATATCCACAATATATAGATATGGCAACAGCATGTGGAGAGGTCAGATAACTGCAGCAACTCTAGTGTTTACAATTTGTTTTGCTTTTAAAAACCTTTTCAGTCTTCCATTAGATAATTACGGGTTTCATGTTCTCACTTTCAAGGTTTATTTTCAAAACACTTCTGTCACTGAAGCAATTTCTTTCTAAGTTATCTACTTGCCAAAAGCAATTTAGGGACTTCCACACGACAGAAGCAAAGCATACGAAGTATTATCTTCTTGAATATAAAATAGTGGTATTTAACTACTTTTTCTCTCGATATTATAAAAATAAATATGTAAAGCAACCTGCCATTTTAGAACTAGTGTGAAAGTGCCTTAGTACTATCATGACATCCACCTAACGTAAGGTCAGGGTAAATAAGAGATTTTGCACATTCAGTACAAGGGAAATATGGGCTTCCCTGTACATGAAAACATGCATGATGCTGACGAAAGTAGATAACAAGATGCAGAGCTATTAAAAACAATGTTTAGATTAAAAAAATACCTCAGAGGCACAGGACAAATGCTGCAGTTTTATTCTTCTCCTCGTGATGTTTAAGGAGTAATACTGAGTTACTCGGTTAGGTTTTTCCCCCTCTCATCCTTTACCATAGAAATATCAGAAATTCTCAGTCTAGCCTACCTACTTTTTCCCTACAAACCTGCTTAACAGAAACCTTTCCCGAAAAGCCTAGAGAGAAGTTATCAAATACAAACTGAACTGCCTCCATACTCATCCAACCTTTAGCAAAGTGTTCTTCAGATGCTAATACTAAATAGGAGAAAATCCCTCAATTAAAACAGCTGTCAAAATAAAGACCCTATCAACCCTCAGATAATTTAATTTCCATCATTTTTAGGACTAATTTGGAACCGACTCGTATCTGAACTATATCCCATTCAGTTTAGGTCATGGTGCACACAATCAATCTGATCAGGTAATCAATATTAAAATGGTATTATTAAAAGAAAAATCAGTAGTTTCATACTTGATATGATGCTTGCCTGCATAACTCCAAGCAAGTTGTGTGAAACAACACAGCAAAATTTCAGCTTTTGATGATAGGGAGAGTGCTTCATTAATCTGTTTTTTTTTAATAGAAGACGAATGCTACCTTAGGATTCAGATATTAGCAAACGCAAGACTTGTTAAAACCCATCTTCAGCTAACGATAAGGCTTAACATTTCTTGTTAAGAGGACAGAGAGGATAACTGAAGATGTTCCATGTTAATAACTGGTTTTAAAAATAAAAACCAGGGTATTTCTAAAAGGCGCACCTAACACACAAAGGCATGTTTAGGTTGATCAGCTGTACCAATCCATCATACACCAAATACAGACCCATTGGAGTTTTGTGGGTGCATAGCATGTGTATATGCGTGTTCAGCATTATCATGCTGACATCTGCTCCATTAGGGAAAGACAAAAAGTGCCAGCTCATGGCTTTGATGGTGGTCTCAGAACAAGGGGTTACATATGAATGCCTAAGAGCCCACCTCAAGAAGATTAGCTTAGACAAGCTCAACAACAATCAGCTACAATCTCTAATCTGGCTGAACAGCATAGCTCTACCTGGGAACCATATTATTTGAAGAATTGCACTTTGGTTTTTTCCCCTCTTTTGCATTTCTAATCTGGAAAGCAATTCTCCTAGCAAGTTTAACACACATGCCGGCCTGTCTGTTGGGTGCGATGAAGACCAAGCACTTAGGAAAAGAAGAGTATCTGATACACAGCTGAGAAGTCGTCTCCTGCTCCACCTGCGAGTCTGAAGGAAAGGTTATTTCTGGGAGGACGAGGCAGCGTGAGCCGAGAGGCAGCGGCAGCAGGGAAGGGACGGCAGCTGCTCCTAACACAGGCACAGCCAGGAGAGGAGCAGAAAGCCTGAGCGGGCTCTCCTTGAGCTCAAGCTGGTCCCACTCTGGACAGGCTCTCGGCGCACAAGCCACAGGGCAGCTGAGCATCCCCCAAAAGGAGGGGAAGACAGGCAAGCTGCTGTAACTTATATGGGCTGGCCTTGATGCCCTAGCAGCCCTGCGACAGCTGTGCTCTAATAGAAATGGAAACTGCGCAAACCCTACATAAACCTGAGCACAAGAGGGATGTGGTGAGTAGCGACCTTGTGCACTGCCTGATGAGCAGGCACAGACCTCAGAAGAGGACAGAGAACCTCCTCTCCCAAGCACTAACATTGCCCCTTTGCTAAATAAGGTGGTGAGGATGAAGACCGTAGGCAAACGCTGCTGCCCCAACCCAGCCTGCTACTGCTCCCACTGAAATCAAAGGTAACGACTGCGACAGCAGCAGGGGACCCGGTCTTGAACAAACATCTCTAGCTGAGTGGAAACGGTGAATCACATTTTCTGTATTTTTAAGTGATATTTGTTTTTTCATGAAATGATTTATTTAAAGCCATTCTGCAGCCTAAACTTTTCCAGATATTACACTAAAAAAAGCCAAATAATCACCGTTCTTTTTATAATGTACATCAGATTTATTTTCATTATCTTGTTTTTAAAAAGCCACGAACTATTAGTTTTTGAAGTGATGCAAAACTAAACGTGCTGCTCTGAAAAGCCCGTAATTCAGAAGGCTGTAATCATTTTTCACTATCTGGCTCCTTTTCAAAGCGTACGTCATTCTTTTGTTCCTCCTGCAGTATATTCTCATGGCAGCAGCAACCATGCTGACCCGAGGCATTAATTACTGTTTAGGAGAATGGAAAGGAGAAGAGCAAACAGAATAGAGAGAGCAAAGAAAACAACAGTATACAATTCCACAAAACCCCTCACTGTAATATTTGAAAAAGTAGCTTACAAATACCTACCCATACAACACTCAGTAGAGGTTTTATCTGCTCCTTTTAAGGACCTAACCTTGTAACCAAGATCTTTAGTTCCTCAGTCTGAGGAACAGATATTGACATCAAAATCTATTTTTAGTTAACCAACAAAAAAGGCAAAAAAAAAAATCACTGCTAAAAGAAAATATATATATATATATTTATGGGAATGGTTTGCCTGGGTTATTTTGAAAGTGTCTCGGAGAGGTCTAGTATTAATCTAAACTAACATTTATTTCTACACAATAGAGAGTAATTAAAATTAGCCTGGGTATCAATGAGGTTCTAATGTGGCCTCTTCAAGTGCTAGTGACAGCTTCTAGACATCTAACGACAAGGTGTCGAACGTGTAGAATGAGGAGATCGGCAGACTCCTACCACGATCTTCCTACTATAAGCTACATGCTAGAGATTTTCACATGAAAAAGTTGGTACCTGTAGAGTTGTCTTCTGTTAAAGGTACTAATAATTCAGTAATTGTTAGTGCAGAACCGTAATTACTCAATCATTTGATAATTCCGTTTCGAAAGACATGCACAGCAACCAATGTTTCCTATTCTATTTCATACTCAGAATTGCTATTTAGCTTGTATGGTAATATTCTTTTTGAGGTGAAGGTCGGAATCAGGCCTGGTTAAAAAAGATTTTTTGAAGGACAAAAATTTTATGTGTTTGGCACTTAAAAGAGTACAGAACGATCCGAGGCCCCACAGGGTAAGATTTATGCTATCAGTGTTTGCGTTCCATATTCAGCTTATGTTTAGAGCCATATCTGCCTGAGCCAGCTGAAGTTCAAAGCTAATAAGAGCCTTGGCTTACTAGCTCAGGTACAGTAATATGCTAATGCAGCTGTATATAGGTTTTGGGTTGCACCTGCCTCATGCTTAATCAGCTCAGAGAAGGGGCAAAACAAGCCAAGTTATCTCTGAAAAATCATGAAACACATAACTAAGTTATTTATACAGATGGTTGGCAATGAAGACTTGATGACCTTTTTCATTGGAAGAGAATTGAAATTTTAGTGACCATATGAAAAGACCAAGGTAGAGCACAGCCTTTAGTTTTCTGAACTATACAAATACACCCATGCAGACATTTTTTTTATCTCTCTCTCTCTCTCTCTCTCCATTCTATGATTCTATAACTTGACTAGCAGTAGTGAGAGAGACCGCTGGCACGAGAAGAAACCGAGGAATCCAGAGCATCCAGGAAAAAAATCTTAAGGAAATACCATCCAAAATTCTCTCAATGTCTCCAGCTGCTTTCCAAGGGACACTATATTCCAGAATCTGGATTGAAAAAGAAACACAGATGTTGCACAGTGTCTATGTATATATACCTCAGAATTTGTTCTTCTATATAGTACCATAGATAACATCCAAACTCTCAGATATTATATGCACGTACGCACACAAACACATACGTATGAGATCACGTACAGCCTTTAGAAGCTTTGCACCCTTCTACAGCTCTGCTTGTTCATGATCTCTAGTTTCAAACATGCTGTTGTTAAGCATAAGGATGCATAAGCTCTTGGTGTCTCTTGAACTCTGATGCCTCTTGGACTTGCCAAGCTCCTTCATTTTAAGTTTAATCATGTCTACGGATAACACTACGGTACCAAAGCTTGCAATGCAGATGACAGTGGTTTGTGAATTTATAACACAAGTCCGCAGAAGGATTTTTTGCTCTTCCTCATGTTTCTCTCTCTCTCTCTCTCTCTCTCTCTCTCTCTCTCTCTCTCTCAGTACTTTTCATCTGAAATTGGTTCTAACCCAACACCACCACAGCATAAAGCAACGCCTGATTTACAAGCTGAGGTATTACTGTGACGTGACATCCATCAAGAAAAAAGACATATTTCCTGGGATCAACAGAACAGTTAATAAGAGCATAAACTGTAAAAACATTTAACTAAGCACACTAATCTATCATGCTAATCTTGAAGCATTAAGTGTAAAATACAACACTTAACAGGCCAAGAATGCCAAACATGCAAACTGATAATTGTTTAAACTGGTCTAGCTATGCCAGATCTACCTCTGCCAGTTTTCCATCAGCCATAAAACACTGATAGAAACTTCAATAATTATGGCGTGAAGAAAATATTGTATTATTTGTGTACCAATAGATTATATATTAGCATAGGAATAGGTTTAAGAGATAAAAATTTCTGATGGAAAGATATTCAAATTCAAAACAATTCATATCTGCTCTAGACTTCTAAATCACTTCCATCTGGTAAATACTATCACCAGCAGTAAAAAGATACCATTAGGCTTTGTTCTGAGACACTGAAAACTGCTATTGTGCAAGAACACATGATAAAGTTCATCCAAGAATACGGATTTCCGAAAACAAAGAAAAAGTCAACATTTACCTTCACGAGATGCAAAATCCTAGAAAAGATATGGTGTAGCCCGATACTGTGTCGCAAATTGATTTTTTTAAATGGGATTTACTTCTGAGTCTTCCTCTGTAAAGGATGCAACAGGCCACCTCACTCGTATTTCTCTTCCTCCTCGATTCAGATGGAAAATTCTCTTCTTACTGCAGGAAACTCTAGGCTAGGCTAGTCCACCTCAGTCACTCACAGCTTCCAGCAGTTTTCTGGCCATTTATTGCATCCACACTCTCATTAAGTCTGGGTATGAATCAGCATTTTAAGGAAGGCACAGAATGAACATTGTTTTAATGATTATTTGCTGAAAATTCAGACCTTCTCGTAAATACAATGACATGCAGAAAAAAAAACCCCCACACAAAAACAGTATTCTTGGAATATCTCTGAAGTCATTGCTGTTGATAAAAGTTTGTTATTCCCACTAAAAGTGGAATCACTGTCTTAGTCACCAACCTAGGGACAGACCAAAGGGGCCAGACAACGCAGACAACTGCACTCAGATTAAAGGCCAATGTGAACCCATTTGCCTGTCGGGATTTGGACCTATGAGTCAAAAGTTCATCTTCATTTCTTGCAATGCGAGTTATTAATATTGAAACAGATTATCATAAACCTGATAATTACTCTTCTTCTCTAAAAGTAGCCTCCAAGGGCTCAATGTGATGGATTTTTGGGCTCGCAAGAAACAATAATGAAAGAAGGGCAAGGCTGCTATACTGGGGGAACTAAAAGCCAAGAAAGCTCTGTGGTTTTGGGTTGGGTTTTTTTTTTGCGGGGGGAAGGGTAACAGAGGGAAAGGGAAGTTAGTAAGACTGCAAGAACTTACTTCAGGTACAAATAGAGTTAAAAACAAGATTGGAAACCTGTGAAACCCCATTAAGGTATCCAACTCTTTTGTGGATTCTGTCCCCCTGCATCTCTTTTTTCTCATCCTGGGTTTTTCTCACTCGTGCTACATTAGAATTTAATATGCTGTCTCTTAACATTTTAGCCATATACTCTATTAATAAAAACCAATAAGCTGCAACAACGTCCTCTTGATTCTCATTCCCGTGACTGTTTCCTTGGTGTGATCAGTTGAACTCCACGAGTTCTCCAAAAGGCTGAAGAACCTTTTCAGAAGCTATATGCATATAACGGACTAGGGCTCTGCTCAGCCACAAGTGAGCAGAGAACAGACTGAAGGTGTCCTTAACTTGATACTGCTCCTCTAGATGAGCTTTATGGGTGCACTACAGATAAAAATAGATCATACACCACTTTGTTGCTCACCAAAGCACTTCACGTAAAGAGGGAAGCACAACTTCCAGGATTATTTCAAAGGACTCTGTGAGCTGAAGTTGCTCATAGAGCTCATCAGTACAAGACCACAGTGACAGACATAAAACCTTCACCAACAGAGCTGCCCTTTTATTTCGGAGAAATTGAATCAAAGGAGTGTGTGTGCATTAGAAGCGGCTGCTGAATCAGAGCATCGGGAGGGTAATTTCTCCATTAGAAAAAGTCAACATGGTGATTTAACAAAATGAGATCTACTATCAATCAATAGTTTGGAAACGATTCAAATTGTTGAGGTAGTGGAAATAAAGAGGCCTCTTGGTCTTCCGAGTAAAACATTTCCCTGCTTTAGGTACATGTAAGCTTAATGCAAAAAGGTCTGAAAAAGAAAATAGAAGCTTTGTTTTCTAACTCAGGCCATTACAATAGCAAATTGAACAATACGCCCTTGAGGTTTGTATCATCATAATTTGATTTTTTAGAGGAAGCAACTGAGTATTGCTTATGGATAGAAACACTCCTATCACAACTGAATGTTTACTCTACATGTACTATGTACATGCCTCAGGTACTTGACAGACCTTGTTCTTCAACTATTCTATGTCATCTCTAACCCTCATCAGAAAACAAAAAAAATTTTTTTAATATTATCCTTAAATTATTTTCAGACAGTAAAATTAAACTTGACCTCAAAATCTTCAGAAGACTCTGCATTTAGGGCGTCATGTGAAAAGAAAGCTAAAGGAAATTGAACCAGCTTTGCAAATGGCTTGAGGTTGATTTAAATTGAAAGGATCACCCCTCAACTGTTATTTTATAAATTTAAGTGTTAGAAATATTCTTGATTTGCCTTTTTTTTTTCAGTATACACAACAACATATACATCCGCCAAGTTAAACAGGAATATGGGAATTACGTACAATGTCTGCCTTGGCAATCAGTGGACTACAGCTCACGTAGACATGCCCAAACTGGCTTTAAACCAGCGTGATAGTGATCAGTAGCACAGAGCTAAGTGTAGGCCACAATATTCCCCCCAGCAGCAGCAGAGATGCTGTGAGCCTTCTGCTGATGGTGCTCTTCTTGAATCAGTGGGAAAGCTCCAGAGCATCAGGTTAGGCTGGGGTACGTCTACACGAATCTACATGTCTGCAAGGAATGTGAAGTCTGCTTACATATTTACATTTAAATTCATAAAGAAGTAGTGATGGATAGTCAGCGCTATGCTAATTGAAGTGCTTAATTCCATCTTTCTGCCATTTCTTGTATTTAAATCAGAGAGAGCAGAAGATTCTCTATAAAATCCCTTACAAGTTATCATAAAACACGTGATATATTGCTAGGCATCGGGAAGCTAAGAAATTCATACATTTTCATGCCTGATGAATAAACAAGAGGAAAATGCAGTAATGAATCAAAACATGTAAATGACAATTATCTCAAAGGTCACTGTATTTATGGTGCTCGTTATATATTAATGAAATATGCTTAATGAACATCCTTCCAATTATGACTCCGTGATGTCCCATAGCAAATGCAGCAAATCACAAATGTGTGGATAGGATTAAGCCTCTCCATAACTTCCCAAATTAAGCATGTGTGTGAATATTGTATCAGATCCAGGCCAGAGCATTTAACACTACATAAGTACACTCAAGTCAACATTACAAAATACTAAATGAGTCAATAGTATCTATGGGTCATAACTCGGAGCTATTAAGTTATCCTTTCTTAAATCATAGTAAAATGTGACATTAATAAATGTCTCAATGCCTTTGCAAACAATAAATGACTCATGATGCTTGCTATTAATTACAGTTGAAGAATACTCTGAATGTGTATTCTTCTTTAAACTTACATCTGCAAAATTGATTTGAAACGTATGTGGGCCATTAAGTAAGACAAAGGAAGAAAACGGGGAAAAAAGAAGAGATTTTTATCCCTTCTTCCCTCACTCCACCTGGAAGCCTGGTAAAGCCAACATATGCCTTCGAAGGTATTAATAATGCTGCTCTATCCCATAGGGAATTATTGTCCTGAGAACAAAAAAAATCAAGTAAATCTGAACTACTCACAGAAATTTTAACCTGTGATAAATTTACAAAACACTCATCAGAGCCCACAGCATATCTTTTGAACCTACATCATCTAAGCTTATTGAAAAAGGCTCTCAGCAGGAATCAGATTTTTGTGCTTAATAAGATACTCCCAGTTTGGGGGTGTGGAGGGGGTGTAGTTTTTTGGTTGGTTTTTTTTAAATGCAATTCATTTTTCTAAACGTTTGCTTTTCTACCAAGTGAAAAACCTTTCTAGTCCAATGTTTCATTTGCTGTGAACCGCACAAAATATCAATTATCTGTCACTAATTCTAAACTAAGAAGAAATAAATTGGAAAGGGCTGTAAGAACTCTCTTTTGTGAATTTAGTTAAAATATTAGTGGCAACACTGTCATCCTTAGCCTCAACCAGGGACTTTTTTTACTCATGCGGTATAGCCCATTCTAAGAATTTGCTGTTTAAGATTATACAGGACTTCCTTACAGTCTTTAACAGGTATTTGTCATGTGTGAGATTTCTGTTCAAGTCATCCATGCGTAGTTCAAGGGGGGGGTTGTGATAAAACTATACAAGTGAAACAATGCACAAGTGTTAGCTTAATAGAAAAGGACCTAAAATTCAGATGAAGTTGCAGCTTAACATGAATCAAAAAGAGCTCCACGGGAAATCTCTCCCTCACTTGAGACCGGAGTTAAATAACTTAACTAAGAAAAGACTCTTATTCACCAGGTGAGTTGAATTAATTCATAAAATTTCACAGTGAAAAGAAATATATTAATAAAATTACCCTCATTTTAATGGAAAATAGTAGTTTCTTTAAAAAACCCCCACTATACTTGCTGTAACTTTTTTAAATTGGAGGTTATATAGTTAAAAGATCTGGTCTAATCCTGAGAGTTTTCTTCCCCAAGACAAAGCATTATATAGTGAAACGCAAGAAAAAAGTTCTTAATAGACATGAAATTTGTTTCTTAAGATCACTTTTTTTTTTTTTTTTTAAACAAAAGACCCACTAGCTTCAGATAATTTAAAAAATATACATACTCTTTACCACTAGGTTTATTACCTCTTTGAAAGAATACTTAATAAAACAAAACACTTTGGTATAAATAAAATGACAGGGACTTGTTTGAATGCTGCAATAACGATTGCAAAAAATAAAACATTCACTGAACACCAACTCATTTTTCCTTTGCGCACCGATGATCCTGAGCAACTGACTATAAATTAGGCTAAGAAAATTGCACATGTACTTTGTCAGGGATGTCCATTTAGGAATCATAACGAAAGGAAACAGGCCAAACTCTGAGGGGACTAAATGGCAATTTAATTGTCAAGTCCTCTAATCCCAAGGACATATAATTAGCTACTTTTAAGCTTGCACCTCACTGCTGTCAAAGAAAAGCTGAAGTGCCCACTAATTCAAACCATATCTAAGGGAGTTTCTCGGCTAAAAGAAAATAGAAGAAAATTACATGACTGGAAAAATAACCTGCCGCATGCAAGGCATAGCAGCATATGCACAAACCCCTCCTCATGGGGCTGATCCTCTCCCACACCTACTCTGTCATGGCCCAACTGCGTGGGCTTTGATGGAAGGAGGCACGAGTACAAAGCAGCAGATGAAACGGGCCATCACTCAGAGCTGTCAACACCCAAGTCACCAGTTTACAGTCCCTACTCGTTCACATGTCCCCAGATTCATAAATTACATATTTTAAGTCATCTCTTACTGTGGCAAGACCCAAGTACGCTTACATCACTAACCATCACGCAGCAAGAGTTAGTTGGAGGTGGCAACGGGAGCTCTCCATGAGTTCATGCGCCCATCAGGTCTGCCGAGTTCACGGCAAACATCTCACATCTGGTCACCTCCACGTGTCACACCCAGCATGTAAGACCACATGCTGTGTATATGGTTTACTCACACTTTTTTTTTTTTCTTTTTAAGAGTAGAATAGTACATATAACAGTTATTTGGCTCAACCCATCACTCCTTTCCCCCACCATGAAGGAAGCAAACCGAGGCAGAGGCCCACATACAATGGCAAACGCCTTGTGGTGCTGCTGCTGAGGTGGTGGCTACGGCAAGTGCCCGTGTCTTTTAGTCATAAGCTGCATGCCAGAGTAACACAAGAAATACACAACCATCCCTGCCACTCGTCTTGAACTCTCCAGCTAGGCGAGACAGCCTCAAAAGCTAAAAGACAGAGCAAGTTAAAAACATGACAGGTAAGGTTCCCTTAGCCTTGAACATCACTTATAAACAGACATTTCTTGGTCTCTGTGTGTCATGGCCTTTTACCAATGACAGGTTCACGTAAAAAGTCAGGTAGCATTACCAGCTACGCATCTCCTTACACTTACATTAGAGATACGCAAGTACACTAGACCTGACCGCCGCTACATGAAAAGCAGATATTGCTATTTGAACTAGCAAGTATTGCAGAATACCTTCGGGTGGAATGTGCTGAAAACGTGCATCTGGTATGTTATATTGATAAATGGAAAAAGATGGTATGTTTCTTAAATGAATTATTCTTTTCTCTTCCTCCCATCCCTATATATTTTAAGCAGTACCCTGTTCCCATTTCCCTTATCTGGCAAAGTACATAACTGGAAAACAAGCTGCACATATTACGACCCCCTAATCCGGCTCTACCTCAAAAGGCAACCATGCAAATCCAACATGAGACCTGCCTAGGATATTATCAAACAGCAAATACCCCGCAGCACTTGCTCCTGTTCTTTGTGCTGCCTTTACACGCACGGTTCTGTCCTCCTCGCATGCCCATTGCTCCCATTAATGGTAAAAGCATTTGTTATTTGGTGTTGATTGATTAACTCTAATGGAAATACTTGTACGTATCGTGGGAAGAACACATACTAAAGCTTTTAAAAAAACCCCCACCAACTAGAGCAAGGTCTTCTCAGGACATTGTGATGGGAAACAGACTAAGAGACCTAGTTTAAAAACAAATACACTGATGGCAACCAGGAACTTTAACAACTTGTTTGCCCAGCCTCTCTGGTTGGCATCTTTCATGTTAAATTGTACCTGGGATTAAACACTGCTAAATATATTGCCAAATTAAGTGAGAGTTGTCAATTAAAAGTGTTGAAAACACATACTGGAGGATCATCATTTAAATGTTTAATATTACAGTACATTTGTAGAAGTCCTCTATTACTCCCTTCAGTCTGGTAAGGAACCTTAGGAGTCTCTACCCTATAACTGTAACTCTTCCTTTATACAGTATTTTGCTTGGAATTCACATGGGAAGTTGAAATCACTGTGATAACTTGGCTCAAGTTACTATTTTTACCTACTTACTTCAAAATTAATTTCTTATCCAGAAGCAGAATTGCTGCTAATTTGATTTTCCACAACTTGCTGCTAATAAACAACAACAAAAACCCCCACTCAGTGCTAATGTAGTCGCTTAATAACTATATCACTCATTTTACTAAAAAGGCAGTCAATAGGATGTAAAGATAATTTTTGCTTACAAACCAGAAGTTCAGTCTTGAAGTGCAAAACTTTGGCTCTTGCTAATGTTAAATAGTAAATATACCAATTCAGGTACTCGTAGGCATTTTTCTATTAAACACAGATATTTTCTGTAGTGTTTCCTGTAGTGCTAAGAAGTTAAGAACACCCTGATGCACCAACATGCTCCATTTACAATAGGATTTTCTATTTACACATGATTTCTTGACAATTTTTTAATAGAAAGACTAGAGTTGCAAACCTCATACATAGTGCTGCTCTTTCACCCCACAGCGTACAACACAGCTGTGATACATGCAGCTTTCCTGGTAACTGGGAAAACATTAGCCAATATCGGTGCCAGAAAAAACAAACTGGATGAATTCAGTCATTTCACAGACCTTCTCACTGCCACAAACATGTTACCTAATGAGGACTGGAAAATTCTGATTATCAAAGCTGCACGAATTTTTCAGCAAATAAATTATCCATTAAAACCTAATTTTGGTTAAACCATCCCTGGTAATGAGTTTGAATTGAATATACTAAACAGCATAAATTAAAAAACATGTTTTTTTTCACGGGCAAATCTAGAAAATGAAAAATGAGGCAGTGGCGGTTTTGGACTCCACAGCAGCATCTTGGTTCAAACTCTCTGCTGGCCTCATCCCAAGCTGTTATTAGAACCGAATCCTTGCACAAGCCTGCTGAATGTTGCAATCGCTAGCTCTTACGTCATGCCAAGGTGGCTCCTCTTCTGTTGACAGTATTTCATTTTGTACAAAATTACTACCCAGGCTTTGGGCAGAAGGCAGCAAGTGACTCGAGTGTCTGCTGGCTACAGCATTCACCTGGAGGCGAGGCGGTTAGTTCTTGCGCCAAGGAGCACCTCGGATTTTTGTTTGTTTTACAAAGCTGTCAAAAATAAGAGGTTGAGGTAACCCTATCCCGAATACTGCATCTGAATGCTCTTGGACTACTCCAGGAAGAGATGTGGGTTCATACCTCATCACTTGAGGACGGAGAGCCAAACCAGGTTCTCTCGCGTGTTGGGTAAGCAGCTTAACCTCTAGAGTAGTGACCGGCAATCTCCTGTTCCACCTCACTGGTTTTTATAAAAAACAGTGGTCGTACCACCATTTGTTTAGATTTCTGAGGTGGAATTAAGGCAATGTATCTAACAAAGCCAAAACTGAATCCTGCTCTCTCTTCTCTTCACCCCTTGCTCAACCCCTATTTGACAAAGCAAATTGAAAATGTTTGCTTTAATTGATAGTCCATGGTACAAATAATGTCAGCTTTCTTTCGAACAAGTGTCGTTTGTTTTTCATGCTCTAGATAAGAGTCATGTGCTAGTGCAAAACAGTGATAAAGTTGGTAAGTTAGCCTCCATTAGTTACAAGCACTGGCATAATGAGAGTTTTAGAGTGGGATTAATGCTGAAATTAAAACAAAGGGAAGAAGAAATATCCAGATTCCCTATAGTTTTGCTAATTAAGCTGATTTTTACCACCCTTCAGCTTGGCATGTTTCATGGTGTGAAAATGTAAGTGACCACTGTGAGTTGTAGGATGCATTTGGGAAGTACATTTATAAGTTTCACAGCTCCCTTTAGTAACACTTTCAGGTCAAATATCAGATACAGAGAATTCTTTTTGGTATGAAATACAAACTAGTCTACATGACAAAGCACCCAAGTATCAGTAAAAAAGGTAAAAACACAAGCAAAGCTTTTAGTCATCTGACAGAAGAAATCCCACTGATCTTTGAAGGTTAGTCAAATTGAACAAGGGGCAGATCTTCAGATGCAGCTTACGCAACAGCATTTCAAAATCGTCTTTGATTTCTCCCAGTGCGAGGGTGTGGGTGGCGATCTGGTGCTCAATGCCATGAGAAGTTCTATAATATCCAAAATTCTTGCTACAGATGGAAGCTTATTCAGTGGTTAGTTCAAATTTGTTTAAAGTTGATCTGCTTAAAAGACAGAAAAGTCTTAATATAGCAGCGTAACTAGCTGGGAGAGCTTTTCTCTCCATTTTCTGCTCTGAACCATCTGCCATCTCCCTGCAGCACACTCAGACTGATTCACTACGTGATGCAACCTGCTCACGCAGACCCTTAAATAGCCATTTTACCCTCTTTGGTGATGATCTCCATGACTGCAGCACTGGATCTTTTGATCAAGAGGTGATAGTAGTTTCAAGTCTTGAAAAAAAAAGTCAAGTAGTATCTGAAAGGCCCCACTTTATTTACTTCCAACCACGTCAGTGCTAAACCTTCATTTTCTGACCCAGTGAGGAACATCCCTGGATTCATACCATAGGAATTGAGCCAAATGTTAAAAAGAACGAGGACTTCCTATGCATTTTGAGGTTTAAAAATCATTTGTGTCAATCTAGGGTTTAACAGGGACAACCACAACCACCCTAGAGGCTGGAAGGTGAGCGATACTTCAATATTTGAAATTTGAAGGGATACATAGTCCTGTGGAGGCTGATCCCCAAGCACCCTGGTGTCAGAGCAGAATACAAAGCCCAGTTACCTATGTTTCATCATGAATTTCTGGGGTGCGCTATATAAAGCAAGCCTACCTTTCTGGCCACCCCCAACCCTACGGAAACAAAAGGAAACGTAGGGCTAGTGCAAAAGTTGTGGCACACATCCCTTCTTTGTATAGATGAAAATGAGGGAGGAAATGAGGAAGCAACATGTTAGGCAAGGAAAGCAAGAGGTAGGACAGTTCCTGCAGCTGAAGAATAATGATATAGTTGGTTTAGAACAAAAAATTGAATATACTAAAGAAAACGAGACATCTTGAAGGCAGTACTCTCAACGGGGAGTTCACCTAGACTTCTTTTCACTCAGTGAACTGGACAAAATCATGTCTTTGCTTCTTTCACATGTAAGAGTTGGGGCTTTTATTACCATTTTTCCATGAAGCCCACTGTATTACCTATCATTTTGGATGGATTAAAGAAGGAATTTCACTATTAAAAGTGGCTTAGATATTTGACCTGTAGTCTAGTTGTATGAGAGCTGTTACTGTTGGCTACTTCCTTGTATTAGTCAACTGATTTAAAAAAAGCTTTGTAGAACTGAAGCTATGATGGACCTACCTAAACTCACACCACCTTTCTGTCTTCCCTTCTGAAGTTACTGTGTCTACCTCCTTTCATCCAGAAGGTATGATCTGTTGTGTCCAGCTGCTTACATCTGCCTCTAGAAACTTCGTGTTCACTGTTATTTGAAACCAAACGTAAAGTTAGAACATCTATTCATGTGTTATATTAGCATAATCTGAAACATGAACAAGTAACCGAAGATTTTAAAATGTCTTATTTACCATCTATGTGATAAAGTTATTTGATCACTTATTTTTGTCATCATAAAATATTCTCTCATATTTTATGAAATATGTTAATTTGAATGGTGTCAGACTTTACCCCCTATTCCTGTAATAGAATTGAATAATGCTAAAAGGCATCACAGTGTAAAAGGCAAACTGAAAAGAGTGAAAAAAAAAAAAAGCTATAAATATAAGTGAAAAGCCTCAACTTTGATTTTAAAATACCTCTGTAACAAGTTGATCACTTCGGGAAGGACAACCCAGTAAAAAACACCTAAACAAGCCAAAGCTGTCTGCTTTGAAAGGACAAAGAAGTAGTTAGGGGCGGGCAAAAATGCTTGAAAACAGTTTCCAAAATGCTAACGCAAACAGTTTTGATAACACCATGGGGATATGAAACATCTGTGGTAAAAAAACAGATTTAGCTAGATATAATAATGATAGTAAAACTGACCTGTTGCTAGTGTTGTTGAAAGAGGGTGTGCTCCACTGGGGCTTTATAGGAAAACAAGTGCAATACGCCGTGCCGAGTTGTCTGCTCTGAAGGGCATCAAGATAATTTTGGATTTGCTCTGTCCTGCCAGGTTTTGAGGGGTTGTGTTCTCTCTTCTTCGAACATACTTTCTGCCTGCTATGCAGACATCCCAAGCGATCACATCCCGTTCAACCTCACTGTACACCTGCGTCCATACAAATCTTGCCATCTTTCTAAAAAGCTCCTTATTTCAGCTGGAGTGATGAACCACGGTGGGGAAATTCAGATTAAGACACTGATACAGACTGTAACCAGGGAGTTCTTGGATCTAATCTTTTATCCCAGGCTCAATTCAGCCCATCTCTAGCCACACACAAACTTCTAGAAAGAAATTGCAAAAAAGCAGATTCTTCTGATAATGGTTGTGCACACCAGCACTGGTGTTCTCCACAAACCCAACCCTCCTTGCTTTAGTTGTGTCATTCGACACACAATGCCCCAACACAAACTTATGATTTTAAGGCTTATGGAGTCCTTAAACTTATTAAAATTATTAAATTATTAAAAAGTAATAATTAAAAGTAATTTGAACAGTAAGCCCCACTGTGGTTTCTTACTATTGAGTATTACACATTTTCTCTAAAGATCCATAATATCCTACAGTCTTGATCAAAGAAGACTGTGGCGTACCTGCTTTAGGATTTAAAATAAAAGCTTTGAGTTCCCAAAGCAGTTACGTGCTACTGAAGCCCTGAAAAGAGGCAGCAAGAGACAAGGAAGCCTTTGTTTTCCTTAGTGGTACTTGCACTAGAAAGAGATAAATAGGAAAAACAGATTTGACCCTAACCTACCTGCAGAGATTTTGTAAACAGAACACACAATACAGTCTGAGGATCCTCTTACTCCTAACGCTCATTATTAATTAATAGCAACGGCCAATTAGAGCAGAGTAATGTTGCAAGTAATAATCTTTCAAAGCCATAATCCTATTGCAATCAAAAATGTGCAAGGACAATGTCATGGCTTGTATTTCTAACATATTAATACATTTAACTTACTGGAATGCAAAAAAAAAAAAAAAAAAAGGCACCAAATGCTAGTGAGCCTAAAGGCAAAGAAGTGATACCTAGACATTTCCACTGAAGAGATATTTTTAGGTAATGATCATTATTTCATTAAGTCAAGCCAGGTAATACGTGCTATTATATCTAGAAGAATAGAAGACAAAATTAGTAAGTGAAACCTACTGTTAAAAAATCCAATAGAGAAAGCACAAAATGGATATGAGAATGCTGCGATCCAAGATAAAGGTGAGTTATAAGCCTTAATTTTGAATAGTAGCAGCACGGCATAACTCAAAGGCATGAATCAAGGGGAAGAAATGAAAACCAAACAGCAATGCAGTTCTTCGCGCCATGGCAACAGGTCAGGCTGAACCCTGAAAGCAGGGGAACTGCAGTAACGTCATACCAGCTCCTTGGTTAGGTTAATGACGTAACATTTCCAGAGTTCACATCAAGTTACAAATTAAGGTAGGAATAAAACAGAAGCTGCAGTTTAAATACGGACACAGTTGACTATCATCATGGAGAAGCAGTATCTCACTACAACACCAATGCAACCACATTTTGCTGAATAACAAAATTCTCATTGAAGTTAACATATGTTAGAGATCTAATTTTTCTTTTTTCTCAAGAATAACTTCATCTGCAGCCAAATTATTTCCAGTGACCTTCAAATACAACCACAATCAAATTAACTTCTGTCAGATTCACAACTCCGCTCCTAGCTCCTGTGATCTCACTTGGACTCGCGCCTTCTAGTTTGGAAACTCATTTTTCACAGGCAGCATTTAATATCAAATATGATATACCTTGCAGCTCCAAGGAAGTTACCAGATAAGTTCTGAAAAGCACTTGCCCCATCTATTTTTCAATTGGCCCAGGACACTTGTTTGGCTAGAAACACAGGGGGTTAAAAAAGGAAATCTCAAGATTGGCTGAAAAACCACAAGACTGATTTAAAACACAACAAAGGTTGGATTTCTAATTCAACAGTTTCAAAGCTTGTATTACATAGGAGTCTATATTCACTTCAAGGCAATCCTTTTCAACAACAAAGGACCTAAAAACCTTGCTTCTGTCTTAAGGAAGCTTATCAGTTAGCATTTCTTCGGGTCATCTTCTATGTGTTTAAAGAAGTCAAGAGTATTTTTAATATTTTAAATTTAAAATTTTTAGTATAGCATGCACAAGAACTGACCCAGTAACAGAAATGAGTAAAATGCCTTTACTCCAATTTGATGCTAAGAAGTCATACAGCTAATGCATTTCAATGTTAACTTAAGCCCTAACAAAGTGAGGGGGGGGGTTAAGAGCTTAAAAAAGCGCTTATATATTTTTCTTCCCTTTACATAGTAGCTTGACATACGATATGCATTCTTTGAAATCAGTACCTGCTCTGCTACTTAATGTATTGAGTTTGTATAAAATCTAAGAAAATGGTGGCATTTTCTAGAAAAAGCTTTCAAGACTTGGAGAACTGCTTATACCAGCGATGTGCAGAGACACCTATGTAATTCCTTCCTCCACATCCCTATTAAATTTCAAGGGATTATAAATTCAGTAAACCGCAGTAAGAAAGCAGAACAAATGCTCCCAGGGAACCTTGATAAAAATCCCCCAAAAAAGGTATGTGGGGAATTACTTTTCTCGTGGATGGAACAGCATGCAAAAACCCTCAAAATAATTGAACTGAAAAAGATCAAGTCAGAATACGCTCATAACAAATAGCACGTAAAGAGGCACTTACAGGATCACATGCTTCTAAGAGCTTGAACAACAGGTACCATGGTTTCCATGGTCCTGCTGTGCATAGTGGAGATTTTCGGTCCCCACTTGTTTACACTGATTTTTGATATTTTTTTTTTTTAGACAAAATACCAGAACCTCTAAATACAGTAATCAAAGGTCCATGCTACAGCCTCCACGCATGGCCTGCAACCTTCTTCCTCCAGGTACTTAGATAAGAGGCACTGTCACTCTAAATCAACTGCGGGGGAAAAAAATATATCTAAAAAACCAGCAAAGAGCACGCAGTTGATTGCACAGCTAGGCAAACTGGAATAATTAGTTATTCTTCCTTTTGACACCTTGAATATATTTTACATCCATAAAATTTAGTAGGTCTTCTGGGTTTGGGCTGGGGAGTTTTTGGTGTTTTTTTTTTTCTTTTTTCCCTCTTTTTTTTTTTTTCTTTTCTTCTTCCTTCGAGGCACCATCCTGCTGACGTGGGAGCTGTTTTATTTGAAGCAGGCAAAAAAAGAAAAGGATTGCTGTAGCGCTGCCTCTCACCTCCCACACAGCCCATACCTACTGTACCACAACGCGCGTTCCATCTCCCAGCAGCATACTCCAGCAGCAACGCCAGGAAACTATTTACCCAAGGAAATAACTATGATAAGAGGATAAAAATAGCCTGAAATGATGGAAAGCATTTCGTTGATAGATATGTTGAAAAGAAAGGAAATGAAGCTGTTAAAAAGATAGAACATGGAGCAAGGCACAGAAGGGGGGGAAATATTCCTTTCGTTGCAGCAGGAGATCTGGCAGAGGCGACGCATTTTTTCCTCTGCTGCACTCACATACTGCAATTTACACTGATGGCTGGTCCAGCTCCAAAGCAAGCGAACTCTCCTTGACAGAAGTCCTATTTGCTAAGACTTTGCCTTACATAGCTCTCCCATTCACTTCACTCCCAGAACCAGTAAGTCAAAATAAACTATACGTATACCTACCTTTGAGATGCACAATAAAACCCACGGATGTGCTCTGGTCTCTGTTACAGCCCAAGAGCTTCATTAGGGAATCTTACGCATTTCAAATAAAACACAGTTGTGGCTCTGACAGCTTGTGGAGAAGAACATTGATACCCTTTTAGGCTATTTTTGTTGTCAGGCCCTCTGGGGGGAAAGAATAAAAAACAGAAAAAAAAACCCCAATCCAGCAGTACAGGGACAGAGAAACCGGCGCTTACTTTATCTGAAATTAAATCACCTATTTTGCTGATTAAATAATATCCATGCCCATATTAGGCAACCAAAACAGATTATTTTTGCCTCGTTTTTTGAATATTGACTTTTTAAAGGCAAAAATGAAAATGGTGAATTCAGTACCTTCCATGAGCAAAAGCAAGATCCATTTCCTTCTGTAGAAGAGAAATGGCAAGGTGCCTTCATATTGCAAGAGAAAATTAAGTGCATAAAATATACCACCTACTGACTGTGAAAGTATTGTACGTAGACACATGCAAGAAAATAGGTAATATTGTAAGGTTTGCTTTCTTCTGTTATTAGACCTACATATTAAAGCCAGTCAGTCATTCTCAGTATTTGTTTTGAGATCCTGTGAGAACAGATTCTGTGAGTTTCACTTACATCTGCATCAATAAACACTGTCTGAAATAAAATATATTTTTAGAAAGGCCCAGCATTATGAATGAGACATTTTATATTATACAGTGTACACCACGTGCTCTGGTAAGACACAAAACTGGCCTTTGCTGGTTTTCCATCCCAGATGAAGAGAGTTACTCCTTTCAAGAAAGGACTGTGCCAACTCATCAGAAGCTGCTAAATGAAGCTGTGGAAACATCTCCCCAACCCCTTCAGCCTCTCCAGTTTTCCTGAGACTGAGATCAACCCTACTAAGTTATTCCTAAACCTCAACATATTTTCTGATAAAATCCTAGGTGCAGATTGCCACATCTTCCATCACGCCACTACAGAAAGACCAAGGAAATTACTAACAAAATGGCATCCAAGTCATGAGGAAGGTAAAAATTGTTTAACTTAAGAGTATGCAGGAGGAAAATCGGTAAGAAGCAAGCTCAGGCTGAATTTCAGTAAACATTTCATAATGATAAGATCAATTTTTCGCAGTTATGCGTAGCGACAATCCTTTTGTGTGTGTGTGTCGCTGCAAGGCATCTGCTCCTTTCTGTTTGGGGGGATGATGGGTCCAGTGGCCACTCAAGCACCACGATACAACAGTGCCATCTTGCTTGCTTGTTTTCAAGTTGGTATTATCCAGATTCAGCTGCAGCTTCACAAGACAAAGCAATAACAAGCTGCAAATGAAGCCCAGAGGAGTTTTACTCATTTACCAGCCATGCACAATCACCAGCGTAGCAAGTTGTGGATCCACCTAAAACTCACAAACACATGACCAGGTCTTACCAAAACCGTGGGTAGTTGACTTCACCTGTGACTCCATTGGCACTTCATTTTTTCAAATTACCCCAACATGAGGTTATGATACAGGCAACCAAATCTAAGACTGTAGCTATTACGAGATCAACAGCAGAAACAAAAGCTATTCTCACCCGGTCCTACTAAAACTTGCTGAGAACTTTTCTAGTCTTCCTCAGAAGGAAGCTTGTGAGAAGCAGCACTGTGCAATAAACCCACCCATCTCCTCTGGTTGCATTTGGCATTTCTATTTCAAGAGTAAAAATACTCATTGCATTTTGAAATTGTTTGGAATGGCATACGTTCAAAATTCTCAGCTAAATCCGTTAATATTTAGTGACAAATTAATAAGAAACCTTTTCATGTAGCATCATCTTTGAATTAAAAATGATCAGAGCTGAATGTACAACCATCAAGGATACAAGTTAATGGCTATGGCTCTACAGAACCAATTCTGACAATTTACACTTAGGCAGTATGTATCTTTAAGCCACATTTGACTTTTCAGTGTGTCAGTGCATCAATAAAACAGTATAAAACCGGAAAGCATTTCCTCAACAAAATTAATATTGGGGTGAAAGGCGAATGAGAACTGTGGGACAAGCAGCTCTTACCTAGGCATTAAATAGCCAGTGTGGCTTTGCTTGTCTGTAACCATTTTAGCTATGGCATAGATATTGCTGCCCCTTACACGATAACTTTGCCTACTTTAGAGAAGCGTTCCTATCCAGGGAAATCCTTAAGCACGTACCAATTCACGCCAAAGTCAGTGATACTTTGGCATATATTTATTTCAAATACTTCGATGGTTTTTCTTCGTATCTGAGCTGCAGGAGCTGGTCCAACGGCTCAAGTCAATGTACATTGCACTGATTTAACGAAGGTTCATGTGGCATCTGAAGTACCTGGGTACATCGGTGATGTGAAATGCAGAAAGGTGGCCATCTCATAATACGGGAAACGGAGAGCTGGATACTTGACGGTTAAATAAAGAGAATCCACATTTGGACAGTGCATGCGGTAGGTAAGGGGGATAGGCTGTTTCCATTTCTCCCTTAAAGCGAGAAGAAAATATTGGAATATAATCTAGACTAAATTATTTACATCACAATTATAAATATTACAGAAAGAGCCTTCTGTTGTGCTGCCTTCGCCTTCCTTTCATCCCTAAAAGCAACTGTACAACAAATAGTTTCAGAATAGATTTTTTTGATCACATGTCTGTAAGCACAAATGACACAGATGTCTGCAATTTTTATTTGCAGTCATTTGAAACAGTAAAACTTATTTTTGGAAACACTGTGTCTCCGCTGCCACACAGAGACCACGCAAAAGTTTATACCTTAGATGAATATTGTCTTCAGGAATTTATTATTAGTAGCAGTATTTTAAACAGCTACTACACACACTATCACCATTTCAAAGTGATTTCCCTGTATTTTTTGCAACATGTAGCAAAACCTGTGAATTTTAATTACACTTTCTAAGGGATAGATTGGTCCATTCATAACATGTAGGTAATTCGCCTCCGTCCCGTTTCAAAAAATGAGCTCTGAGGCATTCAAATGTGGGAGCTAAACATCCTACTGGGGGTAGGTAGCTATGTGATACAATCTCCCCTTAAAAGGCAGGAAATGAAAGGACATTTCACATGTGGTTGAATATCTATAAATATATATTTTTAATATGTATATACATACACACACACACACACTGCTTACCACCATTAAAACACTTCATCTGTTGTCTGGCATGATGCATTGTATGGAGAGACCGTCCAGATGAAAAAGAGTTGCTTTGCTAAGCAGAAGTTTATATTGTATAAACATTTCCATATAAAGAACGTACATGGAATTTCCAATGTCTTATTCTAAATGAAGACTGCCCTTGGCCATTGGCTTAACAATGCCCCTAATAATTCTGTTGGGGTCAGCTAAAAACAAAGAAGTCTATGTTCTGACTATACATCAGATGTATCGAGAAACCCAATTCTAACATTAAGAGAAAGAATATTCAAGACTATATACCATTAAGTACTGAGTTATCCGTGAGCTGTTATTCACAGCTCTGATGGGACCTGCAAATGTTTTCCATAGGTGATAGTTTGCATTCATATCAATATGAAGCTCAGGTCAGTAGCACTGAATCCACAGTAAACAACTAATAATTTTAGAAAAAGCCTTAAAATATGAAGTTAGGATTGCAGTCTGTTCCGGAAGCAACATGTTACCTTGTCAGATAACTATGAACATTTGAAAAACATTACAGCTGTACCCTCAAAGCTATGCTTTACTACTTTAAATAAAAGAAAGCAATAATTACAAAGACAGTTTAGGATGCTTTTGTGCCTTTCTTTAAGTGCAACAGAAACCAGGTTGCCACTTCTTCAGCATCAAAGTCCAAATTAGATCAAGGCGTGTGGAGGTAATAACGGCAGCAACAGATTCCCTTCCTACTCCTTTCATGGTTAAGTGAAGTTTGTTCCTTTTTTATTTTCTAAGTATGGTTAGGCGCCTCAAGCATGCTTGTTAGGATGGAAAAAGCGTGCAAATCCCAGACCTAGGACCCTGCCAAAAGTCTCTTTAGACAGTCAAGGCAGCCAGAAGTATGCTGAGAGCTTGCCAGAGCCATATTGGGTGGCTAAAATTAAATAAACAGTTAATAAAAAGATTTTGAATCAACCTAAATAAATACAAACTTATAGATTAACTGCCTTATCTGCTTTATAAAAGAGGATCTAAGATAGCAACCGAACCCTTGAAATGCTTAGACATCCACAAGTTTGCACAGCAGATTTAAACAGAGAAGTACTTGCTATTATCTCTTTCAATAAGATGAGGCTTACATTTGAAAAAAGAAAATCATTGACTCCTCTGACAGTGATTTCTCTTCCTTTAAAACATAAACTCACTCTGCCCCCTGTTGTCAGCAAATCACAAATTGCACCCTGCAGGAACAGGCAAACAGCAGGATCCGAATGACTGAAATATCAAGAATTATTTAAAACAAAAGGCAGCATGCCGCAAAGGTATTTTAGGAATATGTTGCTGCATAGTGAAAAATGTTCCTGAATTATTATCTGCATGCTTGAGGCAGTTTATTTTGTCTGCTCAGTATATTATTATTTTTGGAAAATATTACATGAATATGAAACCAAATGTATACAAATGGCCAGTGTTTTGGATATTAAAAAAGACCAGCTGCTCTAGGAAGAAAAAAAAAAAAGAAAACGTTTGAAGGAATTCAAGACGAGTTTTATCAAGGTTCAAAAGCCTTTTCTTTTCCTTTACCTCTGAATGCCTATACCGAATAAGGCAAAGATCGATGCTATGAGTTCAGCCATTTAGCTTCTTAGCTATAACGTGAGTTTATATCCCAGTTTCGAGAAGTTAAATGAATGCAACAATTCGTCACTGACATTTTTCCGTATCACAAAATCATGCAAATTTGCTGTAGCCAACTTGCAGTGAGGAGATTAAAGAGAGATCCGCACCCATCAGTACAACTCGGGAAGCTTCCCAGACTCCTCTTGCCTGTGGAGCTTCTGAGCTACCCAGCCCTTCCCTGGCACCTGGGGGAGAAGATGATAACCAAGGGGGAAAGAAAACTTTTTGGGGATCAAAAATGATCCAGCAGAAAAGGAATAACCAAAATCTTCGCTCACAGCAACCGTACGGCATTCCCTAACCAACACGTTGCTATCCCTTCAAAAATAAAGTGGCTGATAAAACAAACTCACCAGCGATGGAAATACTCAGTTCCTACCTCCAAGTACAGTTAACAATAATATTTGCACTCCCGTGTCCTTCTTAGAATAAAATTGTTTAAATAGCCAGAAGGAATGGCTTAGTGGTCTAATCTTGAGTAAAATATTCCTTAAATCCACAGGTTTAAATGCCAGTGGGGTCAATTTGCTCTTCTCCTTTCCAGGATAGAGCAGATGAACTGCAAGCAGCTTACACTACGCGGTTCAGGGAGAGCTCTGGCTTTCAGATGGTGCAAACGGAAAGAGAGACTTTATAGCTCACTCAAGCAATCAGAAATCAGTTATATCTATCCTAAAAATCAAGGTTTGTCTGTTGCCCCAGAATCTGTTTTTGAGGTGTTTTTTTTTTTCCCCCTCAGCTATCATTCCTCCACCTTGGAAGCAGCTGCAAGTTACTTCACTTTCAGTATTCAGCCTCCATTCTCTGCAAACACTTCTAAATTTTACTGATATATTATTTTAAAGCCACTGGAATTGCTTGCTGTGAAATCATGCGTGTGCTCCAGAGCAGGACTAATATCTCCATGTATTTATTTACAAGCGTCCTCACTAGTTGCCCTTTGGTTAGTGACTTCTGACCAATCATATTTTGTTTGTGAAATTGTTCCCAGAAAAAAAAGAAACACCACAATCCTGGAAAACAGAACAAAATGAAATCACATTGGAGAAGTTACCAATACCTACTTTCTATTCATCTATGAATATCTGCTTTTAAACAACTTATTCTGGGTTTGAATGTTTTCTCATGTGAGAACAGGAGGACTCTAAAGTACCGTCAAGAAGCATATTTTGGCTTTGCCTGTTGTATTAAAGTGTTCATAAATATGAAAACTATTGCTCCAAGCCTTGCATATAATTTTTCCCTTCTGAACGTCTGGAATTCAGTAGCAGTTGTGGTGCTTATTTCCCCATCCCGAGTAAACCCTGGCAGGAGACAGAGGCCCAGCACCTTCCAGTTCACTGACCAGAAAACAGAGTGGAGACGGGATACATATATTAATGTTCGAGTCCACTGCCTGAATAAGAACTAAGGATTTTTCTCCTCTATACATTTTCTAGCTAATACACTCTTTTCAAGCGCACATATTTCTAATGCCAGCTTGCCCTTCAATCTCATTTCTGAGCCACTTCAGTAAACGGAAAGGAAAACCGGACCAAGGGCACATTTTTGTTCCAGTAGCCGCCAAAGGCAGATGAAGAGTCAAACCCAGCTCACTGTGTGTTGCGCAGAGGCATTAAGCGTACTGTAATTTCCCAACTGTAATTTCCTAAAGTATTTATCAAATTAACTCAACAGAATAGCTTTATATGGGATTCCCAACAGATACGCACAGGCAGGACTTCTACATTCCCTTTCCCCTGCGATGCTGTTTGCTAGTCATTAACTTCTGTCCTGGGAATAACACAGAAGCAAGCGGAGGAAACGCCTGCCTCGTTATGAGCCCTCCCCACACCTAGATAGAAGAAACATTGCTGCTGCTGTTAGCAAATGCTGTCTCAGTCCTGCAGAGACAAGCCTTCATCCTAAAGAGGTATCGCTAGTCAAACATCTGCGTTGACCGCTGCAAAGGTTGAGGCATGTACTGGGACCGGTACTGTTTAATATCTTCATCAGTGACCCAGACAGTGGGATCGAGTGCACCCTCAGCAAGTTTGCAGATGACACCAAGCTGAGTGGTGCGGTCGACGTGCCAGGGGGACGGGATGCCATCCAGAGGGACCTGGACAAGCTGGAGAAGTGGGTCCGTGTGAACCTCATGAGGTTTAACAAGGCCAAGGGCAAGGTCCTGCACCTGGGTCGGGGCAACCCCCGGTATCACTACAGGCTGAGGGATCTACAGGGTATCTACCCTGTAGATGCAGGGGCAGATGTACATAAACAGTGCACATAAACTTAAAGTAATTCTAATGGTGTTGTAGAGAGACACTGATTTAATGAGTTGGTTAAAAGATCTCTTCCGAGATCAACTGAACTAAAACTAAATACAAACAACGCTGTTGGGGGAGCAGAAATAAGTACAATCCATTCAGGAAAGCCCCTAATTCTTCCCAACTTCTGTGTAAAACAAAATCTTAATATGTAATACCATAAATCACATGGCTAGCCACAGACATCAGGTGGTTTGTTGTTTTTCCTCTAGTAATATGGGAGGGGGAAACGACCCAAAAAATTTTTAGCATCTAGCACCACTGGGATTTCAAGTCATTGTAAAGATCTGTGGTTGAATTTGAACAACTGCAATTCACCCCAGACGTGATGTGACCGGTGACATGCAACTAAATCATTAGAATCATAGAATAGTTTGGGTTGGAAGGGACCTCTGAAGGTCATCTAGTCCAACCACCCTGCAACGAGCAGGGACATCTTCAACTAGATCAAGTTGCCCAGAGCCCCGTCCACCCTGACCTTGAATGGTTCCAGGGATGGGGCATCCACCACCTCTCGGGGCAACCTGGGCCAGTGTTTCACCACCCTCAGCATAAAACAGTTCTTCCTTAGATCTAGTCTGAATCTACCCCCCTTTAGTTTAAAGCCATTTGCCCTTGTCCTGTCACTGCAGGCCCTGCTAAAAAGTCTGCTGCCATCTTTTTTACAAGCCCCCTTTAAGTACTGACAGGCTGCAAGAAGGCCTCCCTGGAGCCTTCTCTTCTCCAGGCTGAACAACCCCAACTCTCTCAGCCTTTCTTCATAGGAGAGGTGTTCCATCCCCCTGATCATTTTCGTGACCCTCCTCTGGACCCGCTCCAACAGGTCCGTGTCTTTCTTATGCTGAGGGCTCCAGAGCTGGACGCAGGACTCCAGGTGGGGTCTCACCAGAGCAGAGGAGAGGGGCAGAATCCCCTCCCTCGACCTGCTGGCCACGCTGCTTTGGATGCAGCCCAGGATACGGTTGGCCTTCTGGGCTCGGAGCGCACATTGCCGGCTCATGTCCAGCTTTTCATCCACCAGTACCCCCAAGTCCTTCTCGGCAGGGCTGCTCTCCATCCCTTCATCCCCCAGCCTGTAGTGATACCGGGGGCTGCCCCGACCCAGGTGCAGGACCTTGCACTTGGCCTTGTTGAACCTCATGAGGTTCACACAGGCCCACTTCTCCAGCTTGTCCAGGTCCCTCTGGATGGCATCCCGTCCCTCAGGCGTGTCGACCGCACCACTCAGCTTGGAGTCATCTGCAAACTTGCTGAGGGTGCACTCGATCCCACTGTCTGGGTCACTGATGAAGACATTAAACAGTACCGGTCCCAATACAGACCCCTGCGGGACGCCACTCGTCACCAGCCTCCATCTGGACATTGAACCGATGACCACTACCCTCTGGATGCGACCATCTAACCAATTCCTCACCCACCGGACAGGCCACCCATCAAATCCATACCTCTCCAGTTTAGAGAGAAGGATGTTGTGGGGGACCGTGTCAAAGGCCTTACAGAGGTCCAGATAGACGGCATCTGTAGCCCTTCCCATGTCCACTGATGTAGTCACTCCATCATAGAAGGCCACTAGGTTGGTCAGGCAGGACTTGCCCTTGGTGAAGCCATGCTGGCTGTGCTGGCATCATTAAAGAAAGCCGCTATGTCCTGGCATCCCTGACCAGTCACCTGCCTTCCACCACAACCCTTCGGCCACTTGTAACCTTCTGTAACTCTGCAGGAGCTTAAATTTACCACATTTCACCACTGAAGCTTTCCTCTCTAAGGTGCCACATCTTCCAAACCCTGCCAAGGAGATCACGCAAGGACACGCTTAACCTTCACCATACAGAGGTCCTCAGGTTTGGCTAGATTGTAGCCAGAGCACTCATCTTTAGGATCGAGCCCTGGGTTGCTTCCCAGGATTTCTGTTGAACAAGCACTATTGAGCTCATTTGTGAAAGGTCAAGGAGAACAATATTGTGTATGAGGTTATAGAAGCCATTTAAAAATTATTTTATTGACTTCAGTAAATAAGGAACTGAAATAGCTATTTATCTTCAACTGCTGCCACAGGTGTCTCCTCAAGCCTACTTGATGGGGGCTTCTCTCTGCTATACAACTGTTGAAGCAGACCCAAAACTGAAGAGCGAGGCTACCTTGTATGGGTCTAGGTTAAATTAAATTTAAATTAAATTAAATTTCTTTTGTTATTAGGTCATATCTAACAAGCCTAGTATAAAGCTAATAATATCCTCACTGAAAATTTATCTTGGCAGCTGGGATTTGAGTTAAAATTTTCATTTAGGATGTAGCAGAGGAGAAATATTCAAGCACTATGTCCCTCTGCCAAGTAGTGTGCCTCGAGAGCCATGCAATACTGATTAGCATCCCCAACTTGTCTCCTTCCTTTCACGAATCATCAACCCCCTCCTCACAATGTCAATTTTTTTTTTCCATCCTGAGGGCCAGCACAGGCTTCTCTCCCTAGTTCTAATGGATGATAAATGGATACAGTTTTTGTATGACATCATCTTCCACTACTGAACCCAAAGTTCAGTAATGATCCTTAAACATCAAACCAGGCTGGATTTAGCTGATGAGATCTATTTCTTCGTTTTGACTTAAAAAGGTGATTTCTCATTAGAAGTCAAGCGAGCAATGCGATTCAGCCACCTCTGGAAAAGGAGCACCTCAAAGAGACAGGGGAGCCATCCACCACGGGTTCCTTCCTGAAGGGAAAACCTCCTTCCCATAAAGAATATTTGCTATTCAAGCCGTTGGCCAGTCTTCCCCTTTTAACCCCTTTTCAGTTTTCAGCAGCCTCTATCGCTCTCAGCAATGCATCTAACCCAACTTTTCATGTAATAAATAGAAACCTGCTCACGTAAACAACTTACCGGACAGATAACGCTGCAGGATGGGACAATGACCAGACCAGATCTATTTCCAACTGGCTCTTTGCTCCTAATGCTTCATTTGTATGTCAGGGTCTGCATATCCACTCCTTTGGGTTGGTTTTGGTCTGTATAAATTTTTAAAAGACTCTTAACTCCAGCTTTATACAACACCCTTCAATCCAAAACCCCATTAAAAACTCACCACTGACTGCTGTCTCAAGTTGCCACCAACACATTCTAGTTAAAACTCAAATATCCAGATTCAATCTTCAATCTATAACCGTTTGAAGCCACCTTTGGGACACATGGTGCCTTTTTTTGCCTGCTCATATTCAGTGAGTTAGTTTAATGCATTTTCCAAGAGTCGGCATGCTGAAACACAGAAGAACAACTTGGTAGCTTGGGACAGACTGTCAAAAGTGGATTAAAGCTCCATGTGCAATTTACCTGCCTTATGCGCAGCTCTGTAAATTACCAGTTTCTTAACACTTGCAGAAGCCAGCAGAGGGCAGGTTCTGCCCTTCCAAACAGCAACCAAACCCTATCGAGCACCGTCGCCTGTGATTCAGGCAGAAAATGTCCTCACCAAACAGATCAGCATACGCACACCTCAACAGGCATTGGAAAAAAGCTGGCAATTTAAAATTTCCTTTTATAGCTCAATATCCACCTGGAGCTACGTTCTAATCAATTTACAAGACAAACTGCTTATCTTAGACCCACTTCAATGGGCTTGTGAGTCAAACCAAGCAAGAGCTACAGATGCAGCTAACCGTATGATTTAGCTCTGATATACGGACAAATTACACATCCAAATACTAATTATACATACATTCATCAATCATCCTTTTCAACAGGAATGCTGGAGGGGGAGAGGATGGAGGATATACACACTTCTCTGCCCCATAACCTTTAGGAAGAAGGGATCATCTTTGACATGTACAATCACAGTTAAAGCACTTTTATTAGGTAACTAACATATTTTATAAGGAAAGACAACTTTCGTTTAGATAGGTATAGGATGTGTACGTGCTGAGGGCAAAGAGAATCAATGCTTTAAAGGGCTCTGCTCCTCTCCTCACAGCCACCTTTGGGGACTCCATCCATCTAAGGAGGCATTTACCTATCTCAGCAGTGCCTTGTATGCTACGATCTATATTCTACGACACAAGGAAAGCAAATACACCGAGAGAGGCAACTTCATCCAGCCTGTTCAAGTTACCTGTCATCTACCTTCCCTCTGACACACACTGCTCACTGGGCTTTGCCTTTATTAACCCATTTGTGCACGTATAAAGCACTGAACATCCTGAGAACAATGTTATTGAGAAAAAGCATTCTGTAGAAAATACAAAGGCGTTTTACAAACCCACTGGATCAAAATTGCCACTCTGGATCTTTCTTTTTTGGGTGCCTGGGGCATTGTCCCAGAATCGGTACCATGCAGCAAGTACTCTCTTCTTGAGTTAGTATTTCTTCTGTCATTTCAAATGCAATCATCTCAGCTTTAGTTGGGCAAAAAAGTTTTCTAAAAATGCTCAAATAAGTCTTTGCATACCAATTCCAAAACGAAATGACTTCCATTTAAAAAAAAAAAAAAAGTGCCAAAGCGTCTGCAAACACCTGCAGCGTTACTGTCACGCAGCCACTACCAGGGCTGGGGGAGAAAGCGATAGCATACGCTTCAGCAGACAAGTCAGAACATTTTGACTCCGGCTTCAAGAAGTCTTGGGAAGCATGCCAAGACAGTCCCAATAATTATGTCGAGCAAACAAAAATCTTAGTTTCAATACTGAGAATAAAATCCTATTGTGGTGGGATACTCTCTGGGGTATCTTGCCTTGGAAGAAAGAGTTGAGTCAACCTTCCTGGGCACGTTTCCTCCTGAATCAGCAAGTTTTGGAAAAAGAAGCAGCTCTAACCTGAGATTATGCTTTTTAGCTACGACTTACTGCTGACTTTTTTATTCCCCTCCCCATGTAACAGCCAAAATGTCGAGAGATTCCGTGCTAGCACCTACAAGAGCAATGAGGGGGGAAAAAAAGCCTCCCACCCCTTTCCTAGTAGATTGCATGATAAACTATAATACTTTTAGACTAAAATGACCCTTCAAACACATTATCAAATCAGCTTACTGAAAAGGTCTATAAATTTATAAGATCCCTATAGCATTAAATAATTCAGTAAGCACTGTCACCCTTTCTCTAAAAAAAAGAAAATTAAAAAAATATGCAGTGAATATTGCTGTTTGTTGCAGCTGTGTCTCTCCTACATGAGAGATTTCTCGAGGGTTTTATGGCAAATGGGCAAGCTGAGGATTCTGCCAAAGGTTATATTGATCACTTTTAGGTGGGTGGAAAGAGACCCGTCTCTAGATTACCTCATCATTACTCATGAATCACAGAGAATGCTGTATGTCAATAAAAGACATTAGCGCTACACAGCATCTAAACCAGCATGCAAGTATTAAACACTAGATGTGTTTTCCACTGCTTTTTTTTAATCTATTTTGTAAGGGGAGACTCGAAATAACATTTTAATCAATTTTCAGGGGCTTGAGTAAGAATAAAAGGATTAAGAATGCTAAACTATCAGTATCTATAAAGTGTGAATTCTCACTGCCACAAGCTCTTCTCACATATTCCATCCATCTGTTTTCTTTCTGTCATTGCTGTTGGAAAGTACCCTTTTGTCCTGCCCTCAGGCGGGGGGGGGCGGGAATCGTGGGGAAACCTGGCGGTCACTGAACTGTGCATTCCTACCATCTGCACCCCCATCAGCTGCCTGGGGCTCCCCCAACTTCCCCCTGCCCCCATCTTCTCCTACCAGCAACCCCACCTGCTCCACCTGACCACCCCGCTCCCCTTTAGCAGCTTCATTAATAATTTACCAGCTGCAAGAGACAAAGAAAACAGTCTAGTAACACTACGTTGGGGCTGGTAAGATTTTTGCCAGGATTGCGAAGCCGAGGGGAAAAAAAACCAAACAAAAACAACACAGAGCTTATGAATTTGATACATAGCAAACAGTAAAAATACAAAATTAAGAGTAGATGCAAGCATTTAGTTGGCACTATAGATCAGGAGAATAGAGATGAGCAACCAGACCTGAAACAGATACGTACTTAGGAGTGCAGCTTGTCACAGCTGTCAGGATAAAAAAGATTTACAGGGTATATTTTTTTGAAGCAAATTACTGTAATATAATTTACTACTTTGAATGCCTTAGTGCTGGGAATCTGAAAGATTCTCAAAGAGCAGATTGCTTTGTGGTTGTTATTTTGACAGTAAGTCTGTTATATTATTATTTATAACCAATTAGAGCCCTAATTACTGTTTTTACTGCTTTGTTAAGTTCTGGAAAATACTGGATAAAGGAATGAGAACAAGCTATGGAGAGGGAAGCAGCAGTTTTGATTATTTAATTAAGTTGGCTAGGAGGTTCTTACAAACTGCCAGAGATGACAGACCAGGGAAAGCGAAAATGTGACACCTCGGTTGCGACTAGAAACTACAGACAACACAAATGCTTAGTTTTTAATTACATAGGTTTGGAAGATTGCTACAGGCTATGACCTACAGATCCCATTAGATCTGCTGTACTAAGTAGAGTTGGACGGAGTTATTACGTGCATGAGAGACCATCAAGAAAACCTGGAGAAACTGTTTTTGCTTCAGCAGATGGCACATCTCCCTCCAAGCGGTGACCAAATGTCCACACATGGTGTTAGTATGTGTTGCTTCCTTGAGTCAGGCTTCTTTAAGACACAAATTACAAAGAGCAATAAGGAAGCTTTTACAGTAGTATGTTGACGTAGACGTATCGGCAAATCCTTCAAGAGGAAATCATTCTCTAACATCTGCAGCAGTTGGATCTTTCAGCTCTTGCAGATAAAACTAATCTGGTCGAGAAGCAGTTTTCCATAGGAAATGGCTTGCTGCAAAAGAGCAATGTTGCATAAACCCGACAGACAACCAAATCATACACTCGGTTTGATTTTATTTGATAAAGCCAAAATCTGTCTGCACCACGTAGCAATGTAGAATCCTCTAAAATGCCTCTTTACTGATGGCATGGATGGAAACAGATATCCTTTCAGATTCCTTACTACTTAGGTCTTTCAAGAGGTTAGACAGCTTTCTGAAGTAGCCCGTGCTGGAAGACAGACAACAGACACAGTCAGCATAGTACTGCAACGAGATGTTCCTCACAACACCCTCAAATACGTCAAGGAGTCAATACCTGCCCTTTAGGATTTTAATAGATTTAGGATTTAAAAATTGTACTGCAATAAAACATCCACAGTGCATAAATCTAAACTACCTTTGGTAGCAGTACCAGATTTCAGGCATTACTTTCTCCAGCCAAGGGATTCATGCCAGACACATCCAATGTCAGCCTTTGGTCACACAGCTTTTAATAGAATCATAGAGTGGTTTGGGTTGGAAGGAACCTTTAGAGGTCATCCAGTCCAACCCCCCTGCAACGAGCAGGGACATCTTCAACTAGATCAGGTTGCTCAGAGCCCCGTCCACCCTGACCTTGAATGTTTCCAGGGATGGGGCATCCACCACCTCTCGGGGCAACCTGGGTCAGTGTCTCACCACCCTCAGCGTAAAACAGTTCTTCCTTGTATCTAGTCTGAATCTTACCCTCTTTTAGTTTAAAACCATTCCTCCTTGTCCTGTCGCTACAGGCCCTGCTAAAAAGTCTGTCCCCATCTTTATTTTAAGCTCCCTTTAAGAATTGAAAGGCTACAATAAGGTCTCCCCAGAGCCTTCTCTTCTCCAGGCTGAACAACCCCAACTCTGTCAGCCTGTCCTCATAGGAGAGGTGCTCCAGACCCCTGATCATTTTTTGTTCCTTCTATAAGGAACCCAGTCCAACTTGACCCTTTGGCATTGATAATTAATTCACTCTGCTGTCGACAGCAAAACAGACAGACTGAGGCTGAGGATAGAGATTTCTATGAAAGTAATTGCACAAGGACCTAGAGCGGTAAGCAGCTCTCTAGTCCCTCGACTCACTCTGGTGAGCACCCCAATCAAGGACGCCTGCATGTGCCCCGAGCACTGGAGGCAGGGGTGGGCAGAGATAAGCACCCACTGCTGGTGTCACCTCATCCTTCCCTTTGAAAAGAGCCACAAAGAGTTAGGAACTTCTGTATGCATACAGAACCCCAAAACCCTACAGTGGGAACTGCATCTTCCTGACCATACCAGGACATACCCACCTGGAAAGCCTTACTCTGAGTTGGCCAGTGTCTCAGGCATTTTACTAGCCAGACTCGGGATCATTCAATCTCCCTACAAAATATTCATGCCTGGCTTGTCCTGAAGGACCTCCCTCTCTAAGGAACCAGGTAAAACACTCCCTGGGAGGTTTTAAATACGTTAGTCCTTTCCTGTTGGCTGAGTATCAGGCCAAGAGAGTGATCTTGGCATTGAGTATTTTAGGTCATTAAACATATATTTTTAAACAGATGCAAGGCACTTTTCATTAAGCCTGTCTTCAGCAGTTTCCAGGTAACTTGAAAAATTAACATTACTACTATAAATTAGTCTGGCAGCACCAACTCCCTGGTTTTGTTCTTTGTATACAGTGGTGCCGTGTGTATTGTTAAACAGATGATTACTATCAGAACGGTAAATAATAGACAGATAACGGCTACAAAATTAGTCAGTGATTGTTTCTTCATGCATCCATTTTTCCACAAGATTTATTGGTTTTGTGTTCAACTAGCTCAAAAAAAGTAAAATGGAATGGAAATTGCATAGGGAACTCCTTGGCAGGAGATAAGCACGTGAGCTAATATTGATTGCATCAGTTTCCAAAGCCCATTAACATCAAATGAACGCAGCTGACCTTGAGAGCCTGCAGGAGCCACAGGAAGGAGTCACTTAAAGCATAAGATTGGGTAAGTGCTATGTCTCAGCTCAGCAAATGCCTAGACAATTTTATAATTTTGTTTCTTTTACTCTGTAGCACACTTTTGGTTTGTGCTACACAAGAGAAAACCAGTAATTCCTTTTAGTTTTACTCACAGGGGTTTCTATTTCAATGACTGAATGCTGCTTCATGCCATACACATATTAAGAGAGAACACCTGTAAAAGGAAGATATTTCTGTTTATTGCCTTTTAAAGATTATTTCTTTGTATTTCCTGAATTATTGCAAGAGAAGAAATTAAAAAAAAAAAGAAAAGAGAAAATTCTCTAATCCCTGTGCACATTTGGGTCATCTACCCTTGCCTCTACCTTTTAAATCCATAAATAAGGATTTATAACACAGAGAAAGCGGTGATTGCTGCAGCATGGACTGAAGGCAGGGAAACTGTGGCTTAGTTAGCTACATTTCTGGAAGTTCATTTCACAGCTGAATTCCTTTTTATTATTAAGTTTTCATTTGGCCATATCTGAAATTGTTTAGATCCACATAAATCTGGGACTTGATTGCCACTACAGCTATCTAACTACTCAGCTGTGTGAGAGAGAGAGATCCATGGCTGTCCACTGCTTCAGCCTACATATATTAATCCTACTCTTCATCAATTAATAATAAAATGTTTTAAAAAAATGTACCATGCTGTTTTTCATACGCAGCATGAAGCCAACCTTTTGGTGACTTACTAAGTCTTTCTGTGATTATTAAGTATGACGGCTTGTTAATTAGCTGGCTAATCACTTTCCACATCTATCATCATAGTTTCAAAGAGCAAGTCATTTATTGGTCTACAGACCAAATCAAGTCAGGCAATATGCATTTGATTCCATGACAAAGTCCACTGATTTCAGCATTTCTTTAAATTCTTTATTTCTACGCTTTTTCAGAAAAAGGGTACTGTGCAAAGACAAACTAAAGAGGCCTGATGTCAGTGGAGAAACTGTTCAATCAAGGTAAAGCATGTAATTTCTCATGGAGCTTCAAGATGAGGACAGACTTTTTTTTTTAATATTATATTAGAGCAAGAGTAGTATTTCTGTGTAGAGGGAAAACATTCCAAGAATGACTAAAGCCACACAATTTCTATTTTTTATATAAAAGACAATTTTCTTAGGAGAACGCTAAGCTGCATAGGCATTTTATATAAGCAGTGCTTTCTCATATAAGCTAACCAGCTGACTTTCAGGAGTCAGCCCAAATGGGAAAGATTGTGTCATCTAAGATAGTAAACATGGTCCTTAAGTAAGATACCAGGTGGCTTGCAGCTCAAATCAATGATAGCATCCAATTATTACAAAATAAAATGACCCACTGAAGAAAATGGCTCTCATGGGCACCACAAATCAGAGGGACATGTTTTCTTCTGGCATGTTCTGCATTTTAAGTCCCTACAAATGTTTCTATGAACCTGTCATCCTGTTCCTGCACGAGAACAGATGATACTTATCTGCTGAAAGCACCTACAAATTTGTGAGTAAACATATTATGCATATTCGTTATGATTTCTTTTCGACATCTCCAAACAAATGACCAAATTGCAGGTTTAATAAATTACTTTCATTATTAAAGCATGTCTGCTTTTTAATTTCATTTACAAATATGAAAAAAGCTGACAACTCCCCTGCATTTGTCTGTACCAGCCACAATTCTCAGAGATACAATATACACGTCAGGTGCTTAAATTCTCGGGATACTTAAATGGTACAGGCACATTTCACAGTTTGCCCCTCTACTTTCCAGGAAAGTAGATGATCCTTCAATAACGTGGTTCTCTCTTGCTTCTGTGGCTATGAAATCCCTCTTTGCTGTAGGCACATAATATGAAATGCTTCAAAGTTTTATGCGTCTATGCTATAAAGGGATGAGCAGTTGCTCAAATAGCCTGAAAAGTTTCATGCTTATCTACAAATTGAAGAATTCATGCCAAGGTACAACACAAATAAATTAAATCAGAAGGGCCTTAAAGCCCTTTGCGGAAATTTTAAGGTTTGGTAGAAGTTGGTTGAGAATCAGGTGAGAAAAAAAAAAAATCATAGGCCAGTTTCCCTTTGCTGGGATATTCAGAGCTAAGGATCAGGGTATCACATCCACAGCTTTGGGTCAATTCAGCTCATCACTAGTGTAGCTAACAGCCGCTGGCACTAGTAAGATTCTCCTGATATGGACTGGAAAGAACAGACTTAGAATTTGATGTAAAGAGGGAAAAAAACCCCACAACAAACCAGCCCCACTCCTTGAGTTAAAACAATTAGTAAACCAGTACAGAAGGAGGTTCCTCTTACTCCGTGGCAGGGCAGCAAGGCCTGGTTTGCAGCAAATTTCAGTATCTTAGTTCTACCAGGGACTCACACTCACACTGTCTCCAAAGGGGAAATTTCTATCACCAGATAGTTTGATTCCTTAAGTAGTCCCAGTGAAATCAGACTGAGAAAAAAAAACCCTGAATCGATTGCTATTAAAAAAAAATCATTATTCAGATATTACACATGCTTGTTAGTACTTTAATTTTTTTTATTCCCCGACAATAAATAAATCCATTAAATAGCTAATAGAAGTTCTGTGAACCAGTTCCTGTTTAGAAAGCAATATTGCAGTTATACTGAACTTTCTCAGTATGCAGAGTCAAGCTAATCTTCTTTTTACTCAAGAACACATCAGCTCTTACTGCATTTTATGGCAACGAACACCAACAGTTTAACGATCCAAACAAGTCTTATCTTAAAACCATTGCCACTGCCACTGGGAATGAGTTAATTGCAAGAACAAATTAAACATTAATCATTTAAGTGATTTAAATTTAAGTTGTGCATACTGTTCCATTGCTCTCATTTTAGCATTAATACATGAAGCTGCTCAAAGCCATTAAAACACACTCGGCAATGAGGCAGGGAGATTAAAACAAGGCTGCACTACTACTTTTCTTCCTGCTCAGCTACAGGTACTACAAAACCTTCTCCTTGCACAGAAGGTGCTATTCAATGATTTGAAATGTGAATTTGATGAACCGTGCAAAAAGCATTACCTGTTTGCATATGGATTTGTGCTATACATGCCCTTGCCTTTTCACCTTGCCTTCCTCGTGTCCTCTAACAGGCACCATCACCTCTAGCCACAGACACAGATGTCATTACAGGTGAGCCTGTACCCTTGATCTCTGCTCCATCAGTACAGACAAAATGAATGGCAGCTGAACTCTCCCTGCCTTGCTTCAACCAAGGGGCTGATTTGGGTCTATTTCTTCTACCAAGCCACTAATGTACAGAAATTGCATAAACTTAATTGAATTTTGAAGTTGCTCTTACCCTTCCAGTTGTGGCTATGATTGGCTGATGGGGATGCAGAAGTTAAGATGGATGGTAAGCACAATTGCCTACAGTTTACTGCAGAAGTCAGACAACAGTGCCTTGCAATAACTGTATGGGAGACATTACTTTACAGATAATTCTCTTGGCTTCCAGGTTACCCAATTTGCACAAAAATCAGACAGCACAGACGCAGAATAAGGAAGAGGCAGGCTTCATGACTGCTTGCTGCCCTAGTCCCTTTGATAAACCTTAACCGTCACACTGAAAATGTGAAAAGTAGCCCCCGCATGTTGAGAATATTTCTACCTAGGGTTTTAGACACCTGGATGCAGTTACAGTGTTTGTAAACATGTTTGCAGAAAATAGGTTTAACATAGAACATATAGGAAGAAAGGCATGTCCTTTGTGTCCACACATACAAACCATCCTGCACTCGTTTCAGGTCTTTTCTTTGATCAGCATCTCTTTTGGAAGTAGTTTTATTTCAAATTCTCTCAGAAAAAATACCTACTTCCAACCTGGTTTTACACCATTGAACCATAATGAGCTAAACATTTTTTGTTCAGCTATTATATTTAGACTCAGTCCATTGGATAAAGTATATCATAATACAATGTATTCATAACTTTCCTTCTCCGGCATATATAGACTATATAAGTGACTAGCAGCTTGCAGTTCTTCTGTCTTCCCTCCAGGGATCTAAAAATGTTTTATAATGGGGAATTTAACTTCAAAGTGCTTTTGTGAATGAGATGCAGCACTTGGTATTTTTCCCTGTTCCATATACAATGAAGCTATAGCAAAGAAAGATTACATCAAAGGTCAGACAGAAGTTCACTGATGTAGCTGAAAGAGTCCTACGTGTTCCTCTTGCCTCAAGTGCAAGAAGTGTTATGAAGCAATTCCTATTAAGTATGGAGTATATTAAGGTAAACGAACCAGATCCCTAAAGGATTTACAGGCCTTAAACTATTTCAAGCTACCGGGACCTTTTGACTGGTGACTTTCACTAGAAGTGGTGGTATTTGAATCCAAGGAAAAGAATATAATTAACTTCTACTTCTATTATCGCAGAATACGTACTGAGAAGATGGGCCCTTCTGTCTACAGCAAGAGGGAGGGATGTTTCAACCATGTACCTGGCACTTCTGGAGGACCAAAAGGGATAGCAAAGAAACTTCCAGTAGTATAAGGCATCCTATTTCCACTGCAACCAGTCTTCTTCAGAGGAGGTTTCAACCCTACGTATTACAGGTGATGAGAAGCACCTCAGGTCAGCTAACCTTAAGGAAAGAAGATGGGTCCAAAAGAAGAGGCTGAAATTTCAGTGCCCTGACACATACCTACCTAGAACAAGTCAAAGCATATGTCAAATTATTCAACAACAATCAATGTTTCTCATTAAGTTCTTTGGTTCCCATGAATTCTCTGTTTATTTGTTGGTTTTATTTTTCCCTCATTAGAAGAATGTTTCCCCAGTTGCAGTTTCCTAGAAGCAAAATGTTCCTTTCTTTCTTCCTTGGTTGAAGCATCTTTCCTGGCATTTAAAAAATAAAAATAAATAAAATCAATAGTAACAGATGCCATAAAGCACTGATATCCACTGCCGGAGTTCCACCATGGGTCATGCCACCAGGGATTCAGCGACTAATGACCTCACCTCGCTCACTTAATGAACAACCGCATATGAAGAGGAGCGAGTCATTCATTATGATGTTACGATACACAGAATTGCTAGTTCTTCAAACTGTAGCCATGCGTGCTTGTTTGCATTGCCAAAACGCTGCACTTTAAATGCCAAGAGGGAACGAAACTGTTTGTGAATCACCAGACACTGCGATCAAAGTAGTCGGGCTGAAAGTGCTCAACCATGATTTATTAATAAGGTATAAAGAGAAGGCAAATAAACTAATTATAAAATGGGGTGTGTAAGAGCCAAATTCCCGAAGTAAAACGTTAAGCAATGTTCAAATGATTATCCATACAATTAGGAACACATAGTCAAATACAAATGGTCTGATAGCCAAATTCAGTGCAGTTAACATTTAAAATACAGACCGCCCGCATGCTTGATTTGTCAGCAGCAGAGGAGTCAGGTGGCATGTGCTGAACCTAAAAATACAAGGCATCTAAAGCAGTTTAGACAATTCCATACTGCCCATGGAGAATACTAACAGAGTCCATTTCACACAGTGCCCTTGCACACACACACAAACTTGTCTCCAGTGGGCTCTTCATGTATCTCACACGATGGTGCATAAAGTCCATTTTTCAGCTGTATCACTTCTATCCTTTTTGATAGATCAGACAATGATTTACTCTGCACTCACTCATTCCACTTATGTTCAAAAAATCATGAATTCATGAAAGAATCTGCTTCCAGAAGCAGCAAATTTTTTAAAAATCATTATGTTTTATCATTACTGAAGAAGGAAAAGTTTCTCAGAAGTTGATGAAGCTGTACACTTCGGGGATGCCAGCAGTGCTAAGTGGTCAGAAGACCACATCACTGTGTTGTCTACGCGTAGAAGAAAGTTCTCTTTGCAAGGGCAACGTAGAAGTGATTTACATTAGAAATTTCAACAACTCTAATTTCTCCATCTTTAAGTAGAAAGGTTCACTGAGCCAGCTCTTTAATTGCTGCAAACCTGCTAAGGCCCACTGAAGTCTTTTCTCCATTTTTGTGGCACCCAGAGTACCAGGTCAGTGAAGTTTGTAGTTAGGCGCTTACTTTTACAGGATAAATCCCTCCAATTTCAGCAGCATTTGTCAGTGATTAATAAAGGCACTATGTGCATTCAGAGCAGCAGCAGCTCTCTCTCAATATTCACTGAAGTATAGTGCTTTGAGGGAAAACAAGTTCAACCACATATACTGCCTAATTCAGGAAAAAATACATTTATTGATTTGAATTCCACCAACCAGGTATTGACTGAATGAGATATTAAGGCCTGCATCTAATTTTAAGCACTATATTATTTCATAAAGGCGATTGCTGATCCAGTCAGGCATAGCACACATCTACAGAAACGAAGATGGGCACCTTGTACGTTCCTCTCACGTTAAGGTATTACTGTGGAGGCACAGGGCCCCAACAGTACAGAACAAAAATGGGAAAAAATGATCAATACACAACAAAAAAAATCAGAACCCAAAGAAACTCCCTGACAATTGCAGTGAGCTCTCTCTCAGCCCAGGATGGCTTAAAAACCACAGGGATCTCCAGAGGTGGTATGAAACACTTCAGTAGGCCAAAAGAGCATACGTAGTGGACTAACTTATACTAAATTAAGTTTCTTTCCCTACTACTTTCACGAACAATTCTGCAGCAGTATGTGCTTTTAGCAAAAACACTAGATCCCCAAGAGACTTTGCCTTTTTCTGAGTTAGAGACTAACCACCAGACCACCGCTGCTGCACCTCTTCGCAGCACATAATGAAAACGCTACGGCTTATATAGATCGTACTATTTCTTAGTCGAGGGGCACAGAATCATTTGCCAGATTGCAAATGTTAGACTGTATACAAAGGATACATGTAAAAAAAAAACCTCTTTAAACAGATTAAGTTTAGTGGAAACACAAACAGTATTTACTAGCTTTTAAAAACTGTTCACTGAATTCTTATTTACAAAAAGATGATGGGGATCTTCAGGGTTACAACACACAACAGCTGTCTCTATAGAAGTGCCAGCCTTGACATTAACAAGATAATAAATTGACTGATTAGCGTTTGAGTAGAATTAAAGTTGAACTGAATTATACCAAGATTCAGATTTACAGTTTTTATCAGTTCTCTTACTATTGAGTAGAACAATTGGGCTGGAGAGCAGGGAGAGACATGGACAACCTCCTGTACTTGAGAGAATTTATTCTCTTCTTTAAAAAAAAATGCAGAAATATGTGATGTTACAACCACATTTCAACACTGACTTCATACTCAACCTAATACCAGTGACATGTATAGGCTTTTTTTTCCAAGAAAAGAAACTCACCACTCGCATTTTTGATGTGGCTGACGGAATCAGCTGGGCAAACCACTTGAAAGAGTCTTCCTCTTCAAACGGATGGACAACAGCAGGGAGGAGGCGAGGGACGCAGGCCAGCACAACCACCCTACCGAGGGGCAAAATAAAGGCAGTCCTATAGGTGATGGACGGGAAACGTACCATTATGCTTGATAAGGATCTGACTGCCTAATGGGAGATATGGCCGTGCCTATGGGGTAGCTGTAAAATGCACCTGGAAGTGGAAGAGACCTGCACTGTGACCACCGCTGGTCGCCAGGACCTCATAACAGCGCAAGATTTGGAAGAGATGGAAAACAAGACATTTTTTCAAATAAGATGAGAAATCCAAGCCTGGCAATACCATACGCAGTTACTATATCCAGCTGCAATAATGATGACACGTCACGTCCATGACTACAAGTTTTGCCTTGCAGAGAAAAGTTACTTTAAGACATGTATTAGGTTTGCATGGCAAAGTTTTGGTAGCAGGGGGGCTACAGGGGTGGCTTCTGTGAGAAGCTGCTAGAAGCTTCCCCTATGTCTGATAGAGCCAAGGCCAGCCGGCTCCAAGAGGGACCCACTGCTGGCCAAGGCTGAGACAATCGGCGCTGGTGGTAGCGCCTCTCTGATAACATATTTAAGAAGGGAAAAAACTGCGCACAACTGCAGCGGAGAGAGAGGAGTGAGAATATGTGAGAACCACAACTCTGCAGACACCAAGGTCAGTGAAGAAGGAGCGGGAGGAGGGGCTCCAGGCACCAAAGCAGAGATTCCCCCACAGCCCATGGTGAAGACCATGGTGAGGCAGGCTGTCCCCCTGCAGCCCATGGAGGTTAACGGTGGAGCAGATATCCACCTGCAGCCCATGGAGGACCTCATGCTGGAGCAGGTGGATGCGCCCAAAGGAGGCTGTGACCCCGTGGGAAGCTCGTGCTGGAGCAGGATTCTGGCAGGACCTGCGGACCCGTGGAAAGAGAGGAGCCCATGCTGGAGCAGGTTTGCTGGCAGGACTTGGGACCCCATGGGGGACCCACGCTGGCACAGTCTGTTCCTGAGGGACTCCACCCCATGGAAGGGACCCACGCTGGAGCAGTTCGTGAAGAACTGCAGCCTGTGGGAAGGACTCACATTGGAGAAGTTCATGGAGGACTGTCTCCCATGGGAGGGACCCCACGCTGGAGCAGCAGGGGAAGAGTGTGAGGAGTCCTCCCCCTGAGGAGGAAGGAGCGACAGAGACAACGTGATGAACTGACCACAACCCCCATTCCCCGACCCCCTGCAACGCTGTGGGGGGAAGAGGTAGAGAAAATCAGGAGTGAAGTGGAGCCCGGGAAGAAGGGAGGGGTGGGGGGAAGGTGTTTCTAAGACTTGGTTTTATTTCTCATTACCCTACTCTGATTTGATTGGTAATAAATTAAACTAATTTCCCCAAGTCGAGTCTGTTTTGCCCATGACGGTAATTGGTGAGTGATCTCCCTGTCCTTATCTCGACCCACGAGCCTCTCGTTGTATTTTCTCTCCCCTGTCCAGCTGAGGAGGGGAGCGATAGAGCAGCTTTGGTGGGCACCTGGCGTCCAGCCAGGGTCAACCCACCACAGAGTACAGCATGCTCATTTTCATAGGCATTAACATCCCACTGGACTCAGCTAGAACTGCAGACATCAAAACATAATCAGTGGAAAACAACCTGCTTTATTAATATTGGACAAGCTATAAAAATTTAATATCTGTGCTTCATTTTTAAAGTGCCTGAAATATTGTAAATGTAAATGTCATTATATTTGACATTTATAATTGACTAGAGTCACATTTACAACGTTATTGGCAATATTGCCTACCCTATAGTGGAGGTAAGCAGAGATTTTGTACCTATTTAACGCTTCAACAACATAAAAATAAGGCAGTTGAACAATTTTATCATATGTTGGCACCCTTATTTCTAATTAAAGCACAGTACGGCTGACTTCTGTGGAACAATATCCATCTTCCACAACTGTCCAGACTTGCTTATTTCGCTAGCAAAAATACCCATTAATTTAAGGCCATTTGGCTCTAACAGATTCATCTCAGATAATATAATGGCATTAGACTCCTTTTGCAGCACCCTTTTGCTGGGAGAGACACCTTTTTCTTTCTTTCTTTCTATAAAGATAGCACTTTGAACTACACTCCATCAAGTAAATTAAGGTAAGGAGCATAAATTGAAATTGCAAAAAAAATGTTGTATATAAAAATGCGTTGTGCCCTGGAATTTGCACAGTTAACCCATAGCAGAGGCATACCTCCCACACAAACAGCTAAGCTGGGCTTCCAAAGCCTGACTAAATCTTCAGCCTTGCAGAGTAATGACAGAATGAAAAATATTTGCATAAGCTTGTAACTTGAGCAAGCATAATATGGGTGAAGCATGGGAATACAAAGCGGTTTTCACCGAGACACAGTTATTCTAAAACACAAAGGTACATATTAATTGTAAAAACAAGATACACGTCCTGAAAAGTCATTTAGGCTGATATAGTTTAAAAGAAACACATATGCCTGCTACATGCTTTAAAATAATAGTCCTCACCTTCCAAAAGCAACAATCCCACAAGGCAATCCTAGTGCAGTTGGTGCTGGGAATGGAATGCTAATCCTGGAAGCACAGTGTCTGCATATGAATGAGCCCCTCTTTGGGTCCCTAACATTTAATAATCTTTGATAAATGCAACGAGCAGGAGCATTTTATCCAACGCCGCTGAAATCTGAAACGTGTTTCCTCAAGCGTCGGCAGTATATACAACAAAAATTTATTTTGCAAAAAGCGCTGTAAAAATGAATATTATTTGTCTCTCTCATTACAGGCTGGAAACTTGAAAGTGTGTTTTAAGCTAATGGTGGGTCTTAGTATTTCCCATATTAAAGAAAGAAATTCATTTTGCAGCTCCACACACCACTAGTTTGGGCAAGAATTAGGCTGGCTCTGTGGCCACGAAGTAAAATTGATCAGTAACAACACTGAAGTTTCTCCCTATATCTTCCAGATCACCACCAAAAAACCCCCCACCACACCGCAGCATCTTTCTCCTACTTTCCACTGCAATCAACTCCATCATCCAGGCTGCTCGTACGTAGTAATCTGTTCTTGAGAACTGTAATTGCACAGTGGTAAACTCAATAAACCTATATCTTATCTGAAAGAGAAGCCGGTAATTGCCTGAAAGAAATGGATCTTGTTGCAGAAGGATATAAGACAGTGTCAGATGTATTGTTAGCCACTCTGATAACTGATGCTTTCGTGTTGGTTTCATTCTTTTGGCTTGGGGTTTTGTGTTTTTGGGGTTTTTTTTGTTTGTTTTTGAAGATTAGCATCTAGCAAAGATTTATGAAAAACTGCAATTTTTCTACAAAAATGCCAGCCAATTTTTTTTTTTTTTCTCAAAACAAAACCCTATTTTTAAAGTTACTAAATATTTTGGAAGCTCAGCACTGTAGAAAGAATGCTGGCAGATCAATACCTACTTCTCACTATCAAACTAATCTTCACTGGCTTCTGAATAATTCAGGCTCATTAGACTTCCAAGCTGTCTGGCCTAAAGGTTACGTGAGATATGCATCAATCTGTCAGAAAGGTGACAAACATTTTTTCAGCCCTTTTCCATCCACACACTCTGTATTTGTACAATTATAATAATCATTTCAAAGCCTTCAGTTAAATCACTATTAGTCTGCAACCCTCTGTCCCAAATATTGAATATATCCGTTAAAATAAGAAACAACCCCCACAACGCACGCATGGGGAGCCGGGGGAGTATAAGCAAAAGATTCTTAAATGTCATTTTGTATAAGGCTACAGACTTCTTTTTTTAAAAAAATCCGAACCACAACACACCAATTCGGTGAAGTAAGGATATATTCAGAGAAACACCAATGCAACCGTATTTGATTTACCAACTGTATTACTTAACTCTCGCATTTACCAGAGGGCTTTAGCTATTCTCTCCTTTTGTTTCATCGCCATCTTACCAGCGCTGGCAAAGATTCAGCTGTCAATTAAATAATCACAGGACATTATTGTTTTGGCTCCTCGAACTAATAGCAACGATGACTGTCAGGTACAGACACCCCCTCTGCTATGGTTAGGTAATCCTAAATCACACCTCCCGTAACCTTTTCTTCTGTAATATAAGGACACATCACTAAAGAATTACTAATGGATGTGGTCAAAGTATTTTTATTTTTCAAAATGTCAGCAGATCAAAACCAAAAATAAGTCACAGAGTCCGTGGGTGACGATGTCCGAGCTATAGCTGTGGTTCAGCGGTAGGAATTTCAGTCCCGATCACTCCGAAACCCTGGTTGTACGTCACATTTGGGTGCCCACTCCCGATAAGATGTTTTCTCTAACTTATCATATACATATGTATATGTAAAGTAAATTTTCAAAAAATATTTCTGAAAGCATGAACTTCTTTATGCAAAGCAGAAAATAAAGAAGGGAGCGATGAGAACATAGACAGCAGCTTGTGTACAGAACATAGTGCCACGGTTCACCCTCTTATAATATAGAGGGACATTTAGTAAAGTTCAAAGAGAGTGAAATTGAAAACTGACCTGAGATTTTAAACCTATAGTACTCATCTCCACAGTGGATCACTGAGATCAAAAACTTGATATACAGCGCTAAATTAGATCATCTCCCAGGCTAGATTCAGTTGATTTACCTCTAATAAGAAAAAAAAATAAGCTTTTATGGCCAATAATTCGTTAGCTACCTTGAACTAGTAGGAATACTGTATGACAAAACTCCTTGAATTGTGCTCAGTAGGACATTTATCACTAAAAATTAGGATCATCAGGTATTTTGGATTATCGAGTTCTGGTAACATGGGTGTAAGGAAGTACATAAGCAACAGAAACATGAGTTTTCAGAGATTCACCATGCAGTAATCTAGGTGCCCGTTCAGCAGAATTTTCTTTACAGAAGGCCAATTTGGTTTCCGCAGTCTCCAACTAATGTGGAAGATGAGCATTTCTCCCATGCTAGTGTGATCTCCGATTTGACATTAAAAAAAAAATCATCGATCCGATCTGGAGCAATTTTAAAAAGAGCACTAACCTTGGAAAGTAGGTATCTTGTCTCCGGTGGACAAAATCGCCCATCATTTCAAGCCATGATTCGAGTTGAATGCAATAAATGACTTGAAAAATTGAACCTCACATCGTTGGTCACCAAAAGAGAACTGACAGTGACAGGTTCCTTCAAAACCATGTATGCGCCTCCCTGAATGAGGATATCCATGGTATTTTAGTATCCACTAAGCTGACAGTACCGACCAACAAGGGTACTGGATAGTTACAAACTCAGTCCACGCCAAGATGGTCTGAAGAAGAAAACAGAAAGGAGTGAGGGAAGTTAACAGCTGTTAACAGAAATTAAGGCATGCATCCACATATCTGGTAAGCGTTCACATTTTCAATGGACTCTGAAGCCTCAAAGAGCTAAAAATATTCAAAAATACTTTGTTTCCTCCTGCCGGCCATAAAATTGGCCATTGCAAAGTGCAGAAGGGGACATCTATTTCCCTTGGCAAGGTCTCTCCCACACTGCAGTCGTCCATCTTTCTCCTAGGTTAAGATGTATCATCTCACATGTGTTTTATCATCTGGCTGATGCTGTTCAGTTCCAGGCACAATTAAAGGTGTCTTATCCAGACAGTCAAAAAGTCCACCACTTCTTCCACATCCCACCGTCTGGACCGTGTTCAGAAACCATGAACTTTTTAATCCCTTATGGCGCTTGAGAACCTAACCCCTACACCATTTTCTCCTTTCTCTTAAAATTCAATCCAGTCAAACACATTGGGGATTACTGCAAGTACAGGGTAAGATTAGAAGAAGTTTTACCTCTGACTTTCAAGGATATTTCTGCCCCCCACAAATCTCTCCAGAGAGGAAGAACATATACATGGTGCGTGTATTTTGGGTTTTAATTGTTTCTCTGTTAACTCCTTTTAGTTATGGTCTAGTTGCAGGAATAAACTTTTTTTTATATTACTACTAATGTTTAGCAATGATAAAGGTGAAAGTGGGATAATATATCATTAACCCAGACCTTCTCCAACACGTTACTGTATGACATGTCACATTCTTACCCTTGCTTCGAAAACAAAACTTCATAGAGCAGACTTTTTTTTTTTAATTAAGCATTTATATGAAAAAGTTTCTGTTAAGGTCTATGTAACCCCTGAATGAAGGGCTCAGGTTCTGATTTTGCCTGTATTTCTAATTCTCAGGCTTTACAAGCTGTGAGCTTCCTGCCTCCGTACAGCCCCCTGATGCAAGGCAAGGCTACGACCGCAAGGCTGAACTGACTCAACCCTATAAATCTTCCTTTCAAAACCCTCTACAGCTGTCTTTTCATTCAAGAAGTATCTTCCAATCCCATTACTACTTAATCCCTTTATAATCCAATCAACCTCGGCAGCATCATGTCAGCTCCCTCTGTCAACACGGTAACCCTGTAATATTTCATTCTGGGAAAGAGCAGCACTACTTCCCATTTCCAGAAAAAATTTAATTCCTACCCTTGACCCAGCTTTGTTCCAGATTCATCTTCAATTGCCGTAACCACATCAGAAAGACCGACTGTATCTTCCGCATATCTTCATCTTATATGGGGCAGAAAGAAAAATTAAACTTTCCCAGCTATTTCTAAGGAAATAAAATACCTGGCATAATTCAGACAGTAATTTGGTTTGGTTCACACCTCTGTTTTAGCTGAAAAAAATAAAATTCACAGTTGGGTTATCATGGAGTAAACTGTAAAGATACTCCCCAGAGGCGAGAGTCCTGCAATTGGGTTTCTTTTCATAGCTATTTTTCTTTTTCCTCCTCCTCCACCTCCTATTTTTATGGAAGTAGTAAATAGCCCATAAAGTAAACACCCCCGTGGCACATTTTGTGGACTACACAGCTGATTACATATCACTACTGTTTGTGCATACTCCTGGCAGTTTTGAAGGAGGCAATCGATGGATTTGTGCTGCTGAGGTCATCATCTTCACCTGAAACACGCTTGGACAGGGCAAGACACAGCTTTAAGCTGGCACGACACCAGATTCTTTGCATTGCTGCTACGTGGACACAGCAACTACCCGAACCCTCCTAAACTAGGTTCCATCGCAAACATTTTCATCTGCACCGGGCTGCCACCCATCCAGCCTTCCCTGAGAGCGTTACAGGACTGGGTACCCACACACAGCATTCGCCGTTTGTGGCTCTATCTTATGACATCTAAATGTCCCAGCTCTAATCCCGTTGTTTCAAGCCAAATGGAAAAACAATATATTCGAGCAGTGACCTCTATTGTCTGTAAGACTTTATTAACTGGAAGCTTAACAAATAACATTTAAATTTCAGGCATGAAAAATTAACTAATGTATTATGCAGAGCTAATTGATGGACTGTACCGGATTGGAACAGCCAACAGTGTATTCCCAAGCCCTGAAACATTGCAGCCACCGAACAGAAATAAAAAAAAGCTTTAACTGCTAATTCCTTCTGCCACTATCAGACTAAGAAGAAAAAAAGGTCATTAAGTAGACTGAAACCAATACATTCATCTCTGGAGGGCCAAGAAACCACTACTAGATATATGAAGGAGGTAAATTTCAGTTTTCCAAGGTTTTGATCAAGTTTTCACCATTTCTTCTAGTCCTTTTTCTTCATTTCACTTAAGCTAATAGCAAACAAAATAACCTCAACTTCTTTATTTAGTTACTAAAAATATGACCGTAAGAAAGAATGCATTTATTAGCTTTTTATATTTATGGGGTTTTTTTTCCCAGTTACTAATATTCTTTATAAAAAGCTCCTACTTTAATGTAGCCCAGGAACAACAGGGAGGTCTAAAGGCACTCCCTGGTCAAAGACACCAAGGATTTTGTAAACCCGTGACATGTTCCTGCTTCCCTTACGGCGTATCATCATCCTTGCAGTCCACAGGAGGACACAACCCTGTAACCATAGAAACATGGATGTTCCTGTGGACATTTTCTGCCTATTATATTAAAAAAAAAGAACTGAGCCTTGTTTGCTCTCTCCACAATGTTGTCTCAACACGACTTGAAAAGAAAAATCCCATGTTCATTTTAAACCAGGGCAGCAGCTCGCAGCCCCTTGCCTTCTCTCTCTTCTGGGATGAATACAGGAATATAGCATGGCTCGGCTTTGCATTTGAGCCCCTTCCTCGTGCTGTCTGCCACTGATCTTATCTGCCACCCAGCCGGTCAAAGAGTAGGCAGCGATCACCGTCACGCTCAACAGCGGTTACGACTCAAAGAAATGAGTAGGGATTTTCCTAAAATGTTGGGGTGTACCTATTCCTCTCTCCCAACACACAAGACATTTCTTCCCATCTTCTGTTTTTCCTCTAAGTGCTGGCACTTCATAGAGCAGGTACCCTGGGATCTATAAAATTGCCATTTGCCACAATTAACAGAAGAGCAATGAAACGGAGAGACCGCAGCCGCTGCCCCTTCAGCCACCCACCCCCTGTAGTGAGCAGCCAGACGTAGCCCAGGACTGAGCGGGAGCACTGCACCCATCTTGGTCAACTGGCTTTTTTCTCTTAAAGAATTGCCTTATTCAAGTAAGCAGGCTGCAGCTGGATAGTACTGGCAGAATTAAGACCTAATGTTGAGAGCTACAGTAGGTAAGACTACCATATATTACAGTTCTCAAAAAATTAGACTGTTATTCACTGTTTGAAGATATGTATTTATTTAACCATGAAAAGCTAGCACATTAAAAAAAATATTTTCATACTATCCATGGCCAAGCAGTAAGAGACAAAACGTTTTGACAGAGTCTTCAGTTAAGACTGATTTAGAAGGAGGTTTAGCTACTATTCAAAAAAATTAACACATCAAATTAGATCTGGGAAAATCAGCAGTAACAGCTATTTTGTGTATGTCCAGAAAATACTTTTACTCATGTAATGCATTCTGAAATACTCTCAGCATCCTAAATGCTGCACAGGCCCTTTAAATCTCTGAAAATTCAAGATATTCCCTGGGCAAAGGATGAAGCACTCCACTCCATACACAATTACACATTTACTGAAGTCAGATGGTAGGAAGAATAAAAACCTTTTCCTCCCCTGGCAATATAATTCAATAATTGTAAGTCAGTAAAGCATTATAAACAATTTCAGCATTTACAACGCAGGCTTTACTGGGCATATTACTTCAAGACAATTAAAGATAATGACTGATACGAATCTCTAGTCACAGATATTTACAAAAAAATGTACATTAGTCAACATTAACATGAAAAAATTAGGCACAGAGAAGTTAAAACATTAGAACTATGAAGCTCCTAGAGGAATTTTAATCATGCCTATTTTATATCTCATGCAATATACCATGCAACTTCGAACATTCCCATAAATTCCTGAATGTGTATGCAACATAGCCAATGATAAAACTTGCTAGAGGAACCCTTGTACCTCATGAGCTTTGCAGTTCTTCATATTTTCATGTTAAGTTTGTCCACCAGTGTACACTGCAGTTAATTTCCTTTTTTTATATATACAAATAAAACATACAAAAACCCTCTTTGGCACCAAGGAGCCATTTAGGTCTTAAATCAAAAGCTATTCACTGCAATTCAGCCTTTTTAAACTGTTTATTTCATCTTAAAGGAAATTTTTTACATATTCATTCCCAAAGTGCCTAATCAGTCATTATTTAAAAAAATAATCACAAAGGCTTTTTTAAATTCAAATATGAATTAATTATCTATCCTCGGTGAAGGAAACTCTCTTACGTTTCCAGTGACTGATTCAGGACATTAGGACAAGGGTGAAATTTTATTTTTACTTTATATTTTAGCTCTGCCCATTAGATGCAAACTCTTAGGTGTGAAACCAAACAAAATACCAAATGGGTAGTTTAAATTGCTCAATAAAGTCGAACTGTAATAAAGCATAAAATGCTCACTCATTAGGTTGCCACCTACAGATTTCAGGATAGCTACTCACAGGCAGCCACTGCATAACAGGCAAATTTCACATGTTTAAAGAGGTTTTTGGCTGCCTGTGTAAATTGTCTCTCAGCTAGAGAAACAGGTGTCCCCAGTTAACTGAAAATCAACAGGGACAACATCTAATTAAGATGACAGTGGAACTGCGATGCCATAAAGGGACGAAGATTCTCCAAAGTCAAAAGGTTATAATACATGGAACCAAACCTTAACACGCACACACACACACAGCGCCAAGCAGAAGCATTTCTCCTTAAGTAGTATTACGTCAGTGTTTTATTGCTTCTAAAATGCCAAATGAATGATTTTTTGGCTTTGGTTTGACATCATTCATGGTATTCAAAAAAAAAAATGACGAGCACAGTGTTTTACAGAGGTGCTGGTAAGTAGTTAAGCAGGGCATTTGTCAACTTCTTGTTCAGAAATTAAATTTGATGCTGCCACATAAATAGACTGCTGCTGCATGAACCCCGCCTGTGACCAAACAGGCTTGCTCCTCAGCCATAAGGAACCCTCGTTTTCTCTACGAGTTCTGGGTTATACTCAAAGAAAAGACTCTATGGTGATGTCAGTCATCCACCACAAATATTTAGGACAGTGCTATAGACTGATGAAGCTACATTAATTTACAGACTTCACAGCTGATTGTGATTTTTTTTTTCCATTGCAACACTATTCCCTATCTTAATAGAAGACATTTAATACTAAAACCTGTTGAGTGGTCCCAACAAGAGTAGTCAAAGAAAGAATAGTCAAAAACCAGTGATTTTAGCTTTTCACCTACCTTACCAAAATAAAGCTAGAGCTCCGCATCACAGCTTGTGCCTCAAACCTATGTTTCATGAACGGTTGTGTTATTCCAAAATTCCTTCAATGCCGTAACAGATATCAAGAAGTTACGACCTCAAATGTGCTTTTTGAGGCAAAAAAACCCCACTCCAGCTCAATAAACATGACTCAGGCTATAAATACATTATCAAGAGCATCACCAACTGCAAGCGGTCACACCCCATGAGACGACAGTAACTTCTCCCATCGGATTTTGGCCTAAACATTTGTAGCATGACTATTTTGCTCATTTTCATAGGCTTAAATACAGGGGGTTGGGGTTTTTGTTTGCTTGTTTTTAAATAGAATGAAGTACTTCCCATTTCACAAGCATGTAGTGACCACTGTCTTTATCATATTTCATCTGAGCAACAACCTCCCGTGAGTAGCTGCTCCCCTTTCCGAACAGAACGAAGCTCAGCACAGTTTCCCTCCACTGTTTAGAAACAGGACGCCAGCAGATGCAGAAAGCATGAATTTCTAACTGAAAGCATGTACACAGTACTGAGCAAAAACCTAAAACTCAGAACCACGCTATGACTCTCAGCGTGGGGCTTAAAATCAAAGTGAGGAGAGGGGGCTTCTCAAGAGTTCAAGGACAGAAGGGATCACTGGCCCTTCTGTGTTCCCTCTCAAACACCGGCCATTAAGTTTCAAGCCGAGACCAGTAACTTGTAATTGATTAAAGCTAACTCTCTCGAAACCATCCAAGTATTGAATTAAAAGCACCAAGAGAGGTGCTGCAAGTTTTGATAAGGCTTTTGCAATGTTTAACACCCTCACTTTTGAAAATGTTCTTAATTTCACACTTAGATGACCTGGCTTCAGCTTCCAGGGGTTGATTTTTGTTATAGCTTTCCTGCTACTCAGTATTTTCTCACAGTGAAGTTATTAATATACTGTAATCAAGCCACCTTTATTTATTCCTTTTGATAGGCAGAACATCAAATCTATCTGACAAAACATTCCACAACCATCGCTTCATCCTCAGCATTGACTGAAAACTTCATAGGTTAGATAGAGAAGAATAGATTTTTATCTCATCTCACACAGAGATAACCACCGTGTTATTTGCATACCTTAAATCTGAAGGTCTAAATACTTTGGCCTAAAATTCACATTTCTTTTTTTATTGTGATCACTGTGAAGCTTTTACCAGCTCCTCTGTAAACCAATATCTCTGATATTGCTGCTTACATAAAATATTTAACAATATTCATAATGGTAATGAAGGGTAAACTGGTTACGATCATATAAGCTTTCATTCACACCTTGGACTGCGTAGGAACGCAAGCCGCGTGGGACAAGAACTGGAAACAGCAATTTCTTATTACACTTGTAAGCTTCCCGGCTCCAATTAGGATAAATATAAATATAAATCTTTGTCTTTTTATTGCCCATTTATAGAAGGTGACATACCCAAATGTCTCAGACTCCAAGGAGTCAGATGGAGCTACGAAGACCACCTTCATGGAAAGGCTTCTTCATCCCAGGCACAGGTGGGACACACTTGGGAGAGCAATGGCAACGCTGATGCTGGGATCACAACACTACAGCAGCTCCAAGCAATGCTTCCACTCAGCAACATAGGAGACTAAAATTGCACCAAGCCACCTAACATCAGGATAACGTGCAAAGGTAACGAGATCAGTGCAGGAAAGACATGGACCTGTGGAGCGGGTCCAGAGGAGGGCCACGAAGATGATCAGGGGGATGGAACACCTCTCCTATGAAGAAAGGCTGAGAGAGTTGGGGTTGTTCAGCCTAGAGAAGAGAAGGCTTCGGGGAGACCTTCTTGCAGCCTTTCAATTCTTAAAGGGTGCTTCTAAGAAAGATGGGGACAGACTTTTTAGCAGAGCCTGTAGCAACAGGACAAGGGATAATGGCTTTAAACTAAAGGGGGGTAGATTCAGACTAGATCTAAGGAAGAAATGTTTTACGCTGAGGGTGGTGAAGCACTGGCCCAGGTTGCCCCGAGAGGTGGTGGATGCCCCATCCCTGGAAACATTCCAGGTCAGGTTGGACGGGGCTCTGAGCACCCTGATCTAGTTGAAGATGTCCCTGCTCGTTGCAGGGGGGTTGGACTACATGACCTTTAGAGGTCCCTTCCAACCCAAACTATTCTATGATTCTATGAATCCTTGACCTCCTCTCCTGTTCAGCAGCCTCACTAACACAGGTTATTCAGGAAGTCATGACACCTAAGGCCCCATTCCATGTGTGAACTCCTCACCCAGGGAGTCCCAGAGGAACACCTATTAGCTGTTCACCCCTCTCATTAATCACAAGGTAACCAGCACTGCTTCCAGATACCTTTTAACACATCAAACAAGGTACATTACCTTATTTCATCCTGAAGCCTATGCAACCATAGGGTGTCAGTAGTACTTGGCTAGGAAGTCACTCAGGACTTCCACGCACTATAACAGCCAAGAAGCCATGCCACAATACGTAATGAACTTCATAAAACACAAACTAAACAGCTAGAAAGAAATACTGCTGAGATGACAAGCAGATACGACAGTAATCTGTTTATCGGTTTAGCCTGTCCTCCAAGTCTAGATTTCATAAGAGAACTACTCACTTTAAACGTTAAATGCTGGCTGGGACAGGAAAGCTTAACTGCTCCTCTCACCATTAGATGATGCTGTTAATGAATTAAAGCACAGGCAAGATAGGAGGGGGAATCTGGGGTTTCCATTGACGGGACAGTGATGACCAAAACTTACCACTAAGCACCACTGCAGATCTCCAGTTTACACTTGAGTCCCGAGACCCCAGGGCTTTAGTTGGCAGATTTTAGTGCTTTAGTCGGTAGCACTGAGGATATCTGATAAACAGGTGTCTTAGTGGCAACCTCTGCATCCAGAAATGCTGAAGCAAGAGCTACAGCAACATTGTTATGGCTTACAACAAATAGGACATCGGCCCACCTCTATAAAACAGCAGTGTATCTAAGCAGAGAGTTGCAACATGGAATAAATTAAATCATTTCATTACCTGAGCACTATGAAGAGCGAGAATTGCCTTACCACCTAGCTGATTCACAAAAGTCACTGATGGAATAAGGTGTAATGCTTAAATTCTGCCCAGTTCACCCTAATCCCACCCGACGGGGACAAAACTTTCCCTGGATGCAAGCTACAGCCATGACGAACCAATTCTGCTTTAGGATATGTGAGGGTGCTTATGTGGCACCTGCATTAGAGCAAAATTAGTTTTATATCTTCTACAATGAGAATTCAAAATCTGTTAGCACTTTAATACAAAAAAAACGTGCTGATATTCATTGAGAACTAACTGCAAACTTAACTCTGCATATAAAATCAGTTTAATTCTTGCAAGGTAAAGGCGTAATTCCTGTATTTACTTTCCTTCCAAAAGATCTCTCTGGTTTTGTTTAGCTGTAACTGTTTTGTTCAGTTTGCATCTATATACAGCAGCTGCCAGGCAGTTTCAAATGTTTCTTCAAAGCTTTGGTTGCAAGCTTTCAACAGGTAATTAAATTACAGCCACATGTGCATGGCAGCTTTTTGTAATAAGCCAATTCACAGTGCAGGCTTCAGTTACAGGTAGTTAAAAGTTCTCTGATACAGCAAAACACACCCAAAACAGCTGACCTATGGGCAGAAAAGCTCCAAAACATATGTAAAACTGAAACACCATATAAATTACTTGCCTGAAACTGCAGCAAGGAAAAAACCAACAGGGGACAATAAACCAACTTGCATTGCAAAAGTGCAATGAAATGCCCACCTGCAGCTCTCAGCCACTTACCTCCTTCCCCGACCCCGTTGACTCTGCTACAAGTATCAGTAGGGAATAAAAATTTAGATTTAGATTAGATATTAGGAAGAAATTCTTTACTGTGAGGGTGGTGAGGCACTGGAACGGGTTGCCTAGAGAAGCTGTGGATGCCCCATCCCTGGAAGTGTTCGAGGCCAGGTTGGATGAGGCGTTGAGCAACCTGGTCTAGTGGAAGGTGTCCCTGCCCATGGCAGGGGGTTGGAACTAGATGATCTTTAAGGTCCCCTCCAACCCAAACCATTCTATGATTCTATGAAAAAGTATTTTCAACTTCTACACACCTTCCATTTACATCCCCTCCCAGAGTCGAATGGTGACCGCCGAGGAAGGGAGAGGAGTGCCAGGTTAGCCAGGGCAACCTCTAGCCTGCAGGAGTTCATTTTGCCAAGAGAAATAAGGAAGGGACAATCCTATTGCCGGAATCATGCAGCAAGGAAAAAGTTAAAGCCTATAGGCAAGGCTGGAGCTGGATATAGCCGCAAAATTAAGGCAGAGCCGGCAAACCAGGTACTTCTGTAACTGTGCTTGGGCTAACTGGGGGATGCAGCAGTAGTACAAGGCAGGCCAACCCACAAGCAAATGGTGCAGAACAACTGTGCGTGACGAGATGACAGCACAGGCAGGCAAGACAACAGGGTTTTTTGGTGAAATTACAGCACCAAACATTTCCTTGCTACCAGCCCCAGTAAGAGATTCTTCTACTCAAAAGTGCATATGTGCTTAATCAAAGGCAGGAAGACCAAGAACAAGTCAGCAGGAATATTTAGGTTTACTTCAGGAGAAGGACATCAGACAGTCACGGCAACTAGTGACAGAGCTTTCAGTCATCGATCTTGTGATGTTTGGGGATTTCTACACTTAAAATTCCAGTTTCAGTGATATCTGAGAAGCAGAGAAAAGTTTACAAGTATATGCACTTATGGCTCAAAAATCGTAGGATTGTTTGTTTAAATCTTTCTTTCAATCAACCTCATCTGAAAAGAGAACAATGTGTTCTTTTGAATGCCTCAGGATTCAGCCCAAGGAGAAACATTCCCTACCCTGGGACTGGGCAGTCAAGCGTAAGCAGAAAATTACCATAATGATACATGAAGGTTTTTGCATCCTCCTCACAACAAATACAATGCTCATTTAGATTCATGGAGTACAAGATATTTTCATCTAAAATTGGCTTTTTTCCCCCCATTAGAATCCCATAGGGCTTGTTTAATTACTGCTAATGAGAATGAGTTGTTACATACTACCTGTTCATTTCTTTTCAGATTTATTTTTAATACCAACCCATTCCCCTTGGGAAAATGACCATCATTATCACACAGTCCTCTGAGAAGCACAAAATAACAGCTGTCACTTTGGGTCACCATAGCAACACTACTGTAACTACACCAAATGCAGTTCAACAGGAGAATATATATATATACACACACACGCAGAGGTGAGGATAATAAATTACTCGTAACATAGTTCAGGGAGTTCTCATTTCGACAACGATGTGCTTCCCCCTCCCTTTGCCAAACTCAACCAGTTTAAGCTTAGCACATCCCGGAGCAGCAGTGGATAATGCTGCAGATCATCTCCTCCAGAGCCTCCATCACCCAGCAATCTCCCAACCTCATGGTATTGTGAAATATCACATTCTCTCTCACAGTGCCAACAAAAGCAAGTTTTGGGGGATTTCCACACCCCCCCCTCTGGATTCAGATGCGTTGCCTAGAGGCTCCTGCTGTCACGTAAAGCCACTTCTGCTGGGTGTCTGGCAGAGCAGCCCTTGCCAAGCCAAGCTGCTAAGGCAGCACGGGCCACCGCTAGCCACCTCTGCTTTCTGCTTGTCCACAGGCGAGGAGGCACCTTGTCAAACAGGGATGCAGTCGTCATTTGGTGCACTAATTTAAAGAGACTGCCAAATACTGTCAGAAACGCCGTCATATCACAGCCCAGCAAATAGGTGATCTAGTCACATGCTGTAACCACATCAGTTCCCAAGGGATTCGCCCATTTAAGTGCCATTAACGTTAATGGGAATTATGTGCAAAGCACAAAGACATCCGAGTCAAACAAGCTTGTAAGAGCAAATCCACTGTCAGAAGCAGAAGTTAAAAGCTTGCCGTTATTTTTGGTGGGAGAAAGGTTGGATCCCAACCCAGTTAAATCAGCTAATCCTTTTTTATAGAAACGAGCTCAAAAGGTAAATTCTGAAAATTGAATATCTGGCTTCTTAGTCTTCACTTCTCAACAGAAAATACTGCCTTTTTATTTTTTGCATTTTTTCTGCTATGATTTTTTTTTATCTGGAAGAGGTCAAAGTATTTTATGAATATTAGTTCATTAGTCCTCACAACACTAATGAATCCAGGCATCCTAACTCGCTTGTGGACAAACGGAATTTCGCCACAGTCACCAAGAGACAATTTCTGGGCCACTTTCTCATGAAAAGCACGACAGCTGTGGTTGAAAATCTCCTTTGGCAGGTTTTTTTCCCCTTCTGATCTATACTGTCTACTTTATTTTGCATTCAATCATGTGTTTAAATACACAGCGTAGCTTAAATGGAAGCTTGTTTTCCTTCCTGCCCCCCCATCACCCCATTAGACTGAGGGAAAAATGTTAATATCTAAGCATGACATTCCTGATAACAGACCAGTAGTTTACAACAAACAGTATACTTTGAGAAGTTTAAGCTTTCAGTTATTTCTCATTTGTGAAGTCACATTTTCTGACTTTAAATTTTTGGCCCTTTTTTCCATAGTGTCAAAAAAAATTCTACAGTATTACATTCTTAAGAAAAAGAAACAATTTTTAGCTTCATAATTTTCTAAGTTCTGTTGTAGTCACTTTTAATCATCAAATTCACTACCTTCACCAGCAATTTAACATGAACAGAATATAGTATGCTCAAATAAAGGTCTCCATACTGTAAAACTAAAGAAGAAAGAAAATGCTATGGCAGATGTCCTATATCACGCTGATGAAAAGAATGTGAAAATGTTTTCTGTTATTTTATATCCTTCTTCTACATTATAGTTTTCCCCATCTTTCTAGATAGACAAACAGACCAAAGTCCCTCTTATCTGGTCCCGGAAAGCAGAAGCCTAGAATTATTTTATTGTCTGAACTGGAGTTGAATGGCCATTCTGAATTACCCAGGGCAATGAGCCTGATAGAAAAACCTCCCGGGGCAGATCATCTCTTGTAGTGTTATTTTCCGAGCTTAACAATGAATTCCTCAAACCTCATAACCGGCTGCAAAAAAAGAGCTTCCTCCCTGTATTTGTTTTGAAGATCCCACCATTTTATTTTAATCATTTCCTTCTTTGGACCTGTGTTGTGAGAGGGAGAAACACAGTTGCTAAATTTACTTTCTCTATAGGATTAGGTGCCTCACAGACCTTTCCCAGACCCTCTCATTTCCAGCTTTGCAAACAGAAGCATCCCAATCTTCACCAGTTTCCTCTTGAAGAGATTTTTCGTGTCTTTGATTATTCTCTTCAACTTTTCTTTACTCCTTCTAGCTGTTTACTGAGAGATGTGCAATAACAAGCATCCAACTCCAGACAAAGCTTCATTACCCATCCACGCAACAGCCTATGAAACACTAACCGCACTATTCCACCTTCCGCAACCTCACGTCTTATTTGCTTTTTTGATTATAGGTACCTCTAAACGGAAGCTTTAACGGAACAAGATATAATAATACTCGTGCTTTTCTTTGAGCAGAAATAGGGTTTAATATCATTTCACTACAGGGCTGATTTATAACCATCTTGTTTGTGCTAAGTATGCAATAGCGGCATTTATTTTGAACTCCATTACAGTAAAACTACACCTAAAACCGCATGTTAAGCCACAGGTGCTCATCAAAGAGCTTAGCAGTAATACCAGTATAAGGAATGTCTGACCTGCCTTCATCCGCCCCTTTTTCCTCCACCAGATCACATAGTTCGTCACCCCCTCAGCTGGGAGAGCACGAGGTGTTTGCGGGGCCATGCTCCAAGCCGAACGTCCCTCAGATTCCTCGGTATCATCCACAGCCTCATCCCTGAAAGGTGTGCTGGCACAGCGGAGAAGACAGCATTTCATGAGCTGGTAGTGGGATTACTTTAATCTGTAGCTGAACATTTTACATGCGGAAATTACATTTTTAGTGGCGGTGAATTTTAAGACTGCAGTAATCTGCTTTTCAGGTACAATTTAGCATTTTTTCGCTACACAATTCCTGCACCACTGTAAATTACATGCAGTCTAATCTCCCTTCTTTTCTGTTTCCATAAGTCTCCTTTGTGTTTCTTCAGTGATGTAAAGAGGACTTAACAATACGCAATTTTGCACCAATTTAACTCAATCAGTTTAAAAGAACCAATTCAGTTAAATGAGAACAACTCCCTGGTGAAGATACAGATTAAACAATACTGGTGTAAAAGGGAAAAAAACCCCACACCTCTCACTCTTCATACACGTGGATCAATGTTACCGCTATTTAAGTGATGAATGACAGCTCTGAATCTTTTTTCTTATATTTCTTCCTGACGGTCTCTGGCACAGTGCCTTGTCTTTAGCTAAGAGAATAGCGCAGCTTGGGGAAGGGAAGTCTCTGCAAAGATGAAACCAGCTATGAAAAGCTGTCTTTCCTCAACTGGAGCTGACTGAACACGAGCCCAGTCACTCCGACGGCTGCAGGGTGTGCTGGCAGCGGCAGGAGCTGAACACAACTCAGAAAGAACAGATTATTCTTCCTCTCCTCCTATTCAAGACCACCCTAGCATCCATAATCATGGGGACCCAGTCTAGGTTTTGATATGCTGTATCTTTCCCCTGGGGTCACAGGTTTTGTGTCCTGTTTAACCACTGTACCTGTACTTTTCCCATTCCCAATACACACGAAAGATGCACATTAATAGCTTTAAAAAAAAAAAAACTACTTTCAGTTTACTCCAAGAAAATGACAAAAGATCAGAGTGAAACATCACCAGGCTGGATTTAGTCTTTGGGCTGCAAGGTCTTCGACTATCAGCTGTCATGTACATCTACCACTACATGGAAGACACAGCTGGATCGACTTCACATAGTCAATTATGAGAGCTTTCCCATTACAGTTTATAAGCCAAATCACACAATATAGCAAGGAACTAAGCTTATAAATATTGTATTTAAGACAGGTTACAACAAAAGTTGCAAGGATAAACCTTCAGCCAGGAAGAGATATATCAGTTGTAGTCTCCGTGCTTTCACTGACGTGCAATAATTATGGTTCATAGTTGCTAAAAGGCTTCTAACAAACCTCTCAAAGTAATTTATCATAATTAACATAGCCTTAGATATGTTTCAAGCTTTTGGTCCTCAGCTCATTATTTATGGGCCTTTCAAAATTCTTCCAGTACATTAATTTTTTCTATTTTTAAGCAAATCTATAAGCAGAGCCTATCAAATGCTAGAAGAATTACACTTCCCAGTTTATAAATGTGGGTAATATACATGCACATTAATAGCTTAAACCTTTTTTTAAGCAGTATTGAGTCATTAATTCGTGATCTACAGAGATGATTAGAGTCAGGAATGGCCAGCTTTGCAAGAAAGATATTATGGATACCTTAAAAGGAGCAGAATTTACAGACAGTGCAAATTCTGCAAAATGTAACAAGCATTTAAAATATTTTGTATATAAGTTAGCATTAATAGTACTTTCACACTGTTACAAGATCAACATTCTTCCGAATACTCTTCCAACACCTTTATTCCACTTTTAGTTCAAAAATCATCTACAATAACAAAGTTAGAAAAATACATCTAAAGTGAGGTCAGTTTGATAGGGAAATACAGAAATCAATGTAAGGATGCTCAAGTCAAAATTAGCAAGATACAGATATGTCAGATTCAGAGGACAGAGTATGAAGTTTTGGGGGGGTTTTCCACCCCCTCATCAATTTAACCAGGCTTGTCATTCTGGCATGCAGTACTACATGTAGACACCCAAACTAGGAATGACCAAAATGAAACCAGTCTACAAATATCCAGAAACTGCCAAATCAACTAACAATTCATCTGAACAAATACGAAACCGAAAATACATTTTAACCAATTTGATTAGCTTGAAAACCTAGGTAAAGCATTGGTTGTGTTGAAAAGGAAAGAATAACGGGAGATAAAATGTGAAATTGAGCTTTCCCCTGCCTAGCACACTTCTGACAGTTGTGTGCAATTAAGACATCAGGATCCCAATAGCGCAGTCCTCTACCCTCTGTACCCTGCAAGATGTGGAGGAAAGATGTCAGCAGCGCGTTAAGGCCAGTAGCAGCAAAGCCTACAAAAAGTCAGTATTTTCAGATACAAGTGATTTCATGTAACTTCCTACAGTTTGGACCAAACTTCTACCAGGTATTAATTATTTCCACCACCGTCTCTTCAAATCAACTGTTTTCCATACCTGTACTTTTCCCATTCCCAATGATCATTAAAATGTACATGATCCAAAATACATTATTCATCTGCCAGAGCAATTAAATACTCATAGTCGGAGCCTCAGAGCTAACAACGACAACAGGCAGAATCTGGTCCTGGTCCCTACTCTGCATAATTTACATCAGACAAGTTTTCCTCTGCCTCCCCTTACATAAAATAGCTGTAGGGTGACCACTACTTACGTTCTGGAGCAGACACTGGCCAATACATAGAATCATTAAGGTTGGAGAAGACCTCTAAGATCATTGAGTCCAACCGTCAACCCAATACCACCACACCCACTAAACCATGTCCCTAAGCGCCTCATCCACACGTCTTTTAAATAGTAGCTGGCTGTAACATGTAGCTGGCTGAAAGCAAGCACCACAATAACAGCATCTCTTAGTAAAGACTGCCTTCTGGTGGGACAAAGTACCTTCCTTACTCTTAGATAAGTCTGATTAGCATAAGTTAATTACAAATACCTGCATGCTATACTTAAATAGCACGTGACATGCGTAAGGCAATGCATGTATTGAGTTATCAATCAAGTGAGTTTGTTCACTCTGTACAGCGAAGTCTCTGTGAGGGGGCAACCAAGTTAGAAGAAAGCTGTTCCCCACTACAGCGGTGCACAAACGCTTGCTGGAGTCAGACTAGATGGGACCCATCCCCAGTGCAATTTTGGAGCATGAAGCTTTAGCTGTAAGCAGAAGGCACTACAACAAGGAGGAGACTCCTTTCTTCTAGTCAACACAGAGCATCCCTCCATCATCTCCACGAGAAGCAATACAGCTACATCTATCCAAGCAAAATTGCCTTAGAAGTTGTCACAGCCTCATTAACAAAAAATATTAAGTGATATTTCCAGTCAATAAAGCCCACAGTCAAGGTGAACTCTTAGTTCCTTTTTAAATTTAAAATGTCTAGAAATACTTTGATTAATAGGGAATGAAGAGAAATTGTTGCCCAAAAAGAGCAGCAGTCAATCACAACCTTTGTTACCACGACTAAGTGGAGGTCCTGACACAGTAAGACCTCTTCTAGCTCCTCTTCAAGCAGCCAAATGGCCCCTGGAGGCATCTGAAGAACAGAGTGGCTAAAGCAGGCAGTCCAGTTTATCACAGCGTAACAAAACGGAATTAAACTCTTTGTCTTTCCCTGATTACAAAGCACAGTGCTGTTCTGAGAGCGAAAGGCCTTAGTGTGCTTTGTAAGGCCGACATTTCACCAGGAGCTGGCTATTAGCCAGCATATATCTCTGTCACTTTTTAAAGATAATCTGGTTAAACAGCTACATCTTTCCTTATTATGTTTTTGTTTCCACTATACACATGAAAATTAGCTTAGAGACTAAGGGGGCTAATTTACATTTTTAGGGATATGTTTTATCATCGTGTGCAGATAGGATTTGCAGTCTTTGCTGAATGTGTTGTATTACCAACCCACTCACTTTTCTCTGCCCAGAGAAAGAAAAAAAAAAAAGGACATTTGCATCATGTAAGCCGAGAACATAGTTCAGCTTTTAGTCAAAAGAAGAAAAGCCTTGAATTATCACCCCCTACCTAATAAAGCCAGGGAAAATTGAGGCATAATAGATGCTGAAAGCAAATTTTTCCCAACACTAATAGAACGGCAAGAGAAAGTACAAACTTCCATCCACTCATTTTTTGGTCACTGCCTTTGAGATTGTGCTCTCGTGAACATGACATGAATCCCACATGAAAGAAATACAGCATAAAATTTTTCACCACAACGGTAGGTATTTGTAGCTCTAAATAAAAATGGATAGTTTACAGAAGTCTTGTTGCCAATCTTGTCACTAGTAGTGGCAAGTGCATGAAAACTGTACTTGGTGCTTACCTTCAGGCAAAGCTTTGAAAAGTTTGGTATCTAAAACAGCAAAGCACCAGTGTGTATTTACCACTCGTGGAGAAAAAAAACACCTTAAGGAAGGGGATAAAACACAAGAAACCCTGTCTCAGTATTATGCTGCTCTATTTACTGGAAGAGAGGAGGGGTAAGGAAACAATTCTAGGATATTGATATATTACCTCCAATTCCCATCATTTAATAGCTGTGACCAGGGAATGGGAAAAGGTACTAGAAGAAGGTAAAAATGGAAGAAAATGTGAACAGAAATAGATTTTTAAAATACTAATTAGTTTGTACGCCTGATAAAACAGAACTGCCCATCACATTCAATACTGTGTACTCCGCTGGATCAAATGGCATCTCAGTCCTTTTCATAAAGGACCATGATCACATCACCAGTGCAACATCAGTGTCAATGGTTTTTATATACCCACACATACAGTATTAAAAGATACTAAATTGGCATTTATACATATGTATAGATGATCAAGCAAAATGCCTATACATATACGCACATCATAAACAGCATGGTCGGTAACTTGATCTACGCTGAAGTTACACGACGCAACACAAGCACTGGGAGAGCTGCATCTTTTGCGGAAGAGAGAAACGGAAAGAACAAGCAGTTTTCCCCTTGACTTTCCATATGCATGTTAGACTGGCAGAAAACTGTAATTCTATTTCATAGACGTTTTGTAGCACAACTATTCGAGTTTGCTCGCTTCGGAGCAAGAGTGCAAAACTTCAGTATTTCTGCAAAAGTCAATGGAGCTGTGGCTTCAGTGCAGTCCTCCTGTGATGTTGCCCAAGAGGACTCTGCAAAGTCTCCCACATGACTACTTGCCCTATTACATATAAGAAAAAAATCTGGAAGCAACCAAAACAGTGTCAGGAATCAGAGAAGCCAAGTACAGGTGCTGGCAGGAAGACGGGACCTTTTCAGCCTTGTGCCTGGGTGTCATCAGATCTTTACTGCAACCAAACAGCGTCAACAAGAACCCTGCAATTCTGAGAAATCAACAATTTGCAAAGTGAGTTATGGGTGGCTATTTTTTAATCCTCCTTTCCACATATTTGTCACGAAACCCAGGAGTCTGTCTTTTTCTGCAAACTTTGCATTCAGTGGAGCACCTTAGGCTGACATCTGCCCACAACTCCAGATGCAAGATGTTAGGGCTATTTATTAAGTTTTGTGTCTCAGTAAGTTGCACTCCATGCATTCGTACTGTAAGATTAATAAAATAATACTGGAAAGCAAGAGTTCCGTCATCATGATTTAGTGTACATACCGGAGATGTAAGTATGAATAATTAAACCCACCAATCTGAAATACACATCTGAAAGTCACTCCAACTGCCACCAAACACACAATTTCAAGTTCATTCGACATCTAATACTGAAAACACTGACAGCAGTATAAAACAGTATCGAAATACACGAAAAAATTTTTATTCACAGAGTTTCATCTTGCATGTCAAATGTTGTCATCTATTATTGAGTTATCTCACACTGGTTCCCTCTGCGTTACTTTTTTCCTAGTTTCATAGTGATATGGAAAAAAATTTACTCGAGAAACAGGTAAGTAAAAAGCAATTCCCACACGTAGAGTTTAATGACCCTATTTTGTCTCCTGGTCTTTCTACACAATCCACTTCCTAACTCCATTTGCTTTCCTGCTGTGACAATTCAAATAGACTAATAGGCTTCCCCAGCTCTGCTAACAAGAGAATTTTATTTTTAAGATCTTATTTAAATATAATTACTGTATCAGATTCAATGCTTTTCACTCATTCAATGTATCCTTTGAAAAACTAAGTTACATAGGAAGTACATTTCAAGTTTTAATAAAAGTTAGAAAGGGGCTAAGGCTAGAACAAGAAAATATTTTTTTAAACTGAGACATAATGAAATATTGACTGATAGGGGGGAAACAGTGGCTTTGTTTAGCTTTGAAAACTATGATATAGTTCACATTAAAGGCCAGAAAAGACATCACAATAAAAACAACTTCTCTAACAAAGACAGCTTACAGTCCTGTGAATGTTTTGCCAATTACACTGGCAACACAGCATCAGAACCATAAATATATGAGGATATAAAAAAAAAAAGAGGTACCTGACTTAATTCCAAAGCTACAATAACTAAAACATTTGTCAATAAAAATTCAATTACACAAGAATATGGACAAGCTACAATTCCTTTGACTGCAGGTACGAGGGGAACGCAAGACATGCAAATACACTACATTAACATTAACGCTATTTCCAGCTACTTGCGTCTTGCTTCTTACAGTGCCAAAATTAATTTAAACTGTATATTTCGGGCAACATCCAAAAATACAGTTTTCTAATTAGAGGGAAGAACATCCAGCCCAGACAAATAAAACAAGACGCATCCAGAGGGATACTATCGAAGGGATGCACACACCGGCAGGAGCTGAAGAGGGAGGGTGGAGGAGGACCTCAGAAGGGTGATGAATACTGGAACACAGCTACAATTTGTGATAACATTTAACCCTCTGCCCTCAATTTAGACTCTCTAAGACATTAAATGAATACCAGTATGTCAATAAGCCAGGACAAACACAAGCCCAGACGGAACAACACCACCCCTGCGCCTAACAGCATCCATCCCTCTTTGTCTTCCAGATTACAGGAGAAGCCACGGAATCAGAAGTCTTTAATCCGCAGGCGAAAGCTGCTGGGGAAGAGTCAAAGCAGGCAGAGCCACCTGCACCTGCGGCAGCGGCTCATCTGCTCTCCCCACACAGCAGCCCTGCAGGTCACTGCACTTTTAAAAAAAAAATCTGTCTGCTAGCACCAAGCCAATATCTGTCACCACAGCAGCTGTATCACACAGCAGTTGTCATGGATAAAATAATTCCTTGTTAAGGAAGGATTTATAAAATATGCAGGACATGAATTGAACATATGCGGCTACTAGTTCGAGATTATGAATTCATTTACCTAGAAACAATTGCTGGGTAGAAGGCAGGCCAGAGAACCAGTCCAGTTTCCCTTCGCTTTGTCCACGGAGACACAGCAGAATTTGTGCAATTGGGGACAAGTACAAAGACCACGATATTAGAAGGAAATTCTCAGATTGATGGGAATTAGGGGTGAAGCATCAGCACACAGAACAGAGTCCAGAACAGGGAAAAGTTCAGTTAAGCGTTGAATTGCCTTAACAACCCCAAGAGTAAAATTGCTAACACCTCCAACATCCATTACACTAACCATTTGGCCTGCAAAACTCCCTAAGGAAGGGACAGTGCCAAATCTCTTCTTCCAAACATGACTATTAGAAGCTACTTAAACATCTATCATGCCACTGCCCAAACGCTGCTGTGAGATGTCCAGGTCTCCTCAAACCCCTCTTGCATCCTGCCATAAGCAAGTTTTTGTTGTGTTTATAAAGCATCCCCTGTTTGATCTGCAATGCCGTGACGGGCCAGATCTTGGCATCTTCTGCATGGGTAGATGGGAAAAGAGGGAGCACCAGTAGTCGGCCACCAGACCGGGGGGATGGGGAGGAAAGTCACCTTTGTGTGATCCAAGCATCATCTGATAAAAGTCCAGCTGGAGAGAAATCACTCTCTTCCAACCTCCCTTGGACACCTGGGCTAAGACACAACAGCCCTTCTCAGCAGACTGAGGAGCACATGGCTCCTGCTCACAGGCACCAATCCTGCAGATACCTCTTACCACTGCTTAATTAGCAGCAGCAATTTGCTCCTTATCACTCCCAGTGCACTGTTGGGTTGTTTTTTTGTTATTGGGTGGGGGGTGGGAGGGGAGGGAGGGTGTTTTTTTTGTGTTTTGTTTTTTTTTTTTTTTTTAAAGCTGACTTGCCCTGACATTCGAGGACTACATTTTATTTTCAGCTCAAATTAAAGGCGGCCGAAATCCATCATGGTCTCGCCTCCCTGCGTGAGGAGTCGGCTCTTATCTCTCAGTGGGGGGAAGTGAAAATGGGCTCGGTTGCCTAGAAACCTGAATGAGCATCTTTTAAGTGAAAAGCAACTTCTGGACTGTTAATTGAGGAGCAGAGAGTCCAGGCGAGAGGATGGTGCCAGTCACTTTGCCTTCAACATCTACAGGGTGACCCTTTCCTGGGGAGAACGAAGGGTAAACAAACACTGGTCTAAGACTGACTGGAGTCCATTTTTTTGTGAACCAAGTAGTCACAGATGCTGCAAGCAGGGCATCAACATCTCTGGGTCAAGATGACTCCCTTCCTACTGGGTCACAAGGGTTTGCGCAAACTGCACCCACAAAGACTTGTTCGTTCATTTAATTTGTGTGCGGCATCGCACATGTGGATATGTAATGTGTTACTACTGTATACAGTATTATTTATCTTAAAAAAAGCATAGGTTGCTCTGCCCTCAGTAAGAAAGAATTACATTGTACTTTACGCAGAGATCCAATCTATTTTTTATATAAGAAAAAATATATACTCTCCTCTTGTCTAAGTTACAGCATTTATCATGTATGTACTGAGTATGTTTTCTTTTAATTTACAAAGAAACTCATTATTAACAACATTTTAGGAGGTCTTCTATGAAATTTAGTATTAGATCTCAAATCTGTTCCTATGTGAAATGTTTTCACTAGTGAAAGCAAAATCTTCAAGATATTCCTATCAAGTTAATCATATCATACATATTGGCCATGCTGATAGCTATGCCATGAAGAAAAAAAAAGCAAAAAATAGTGTTTTGAACATCAGCTGAATTTTGAGACTACTAATACTAAAGGCTAAAAACAAGTAGCGAGTGCAAGACAGCGAAGTACCAAGGCAAAGACCCATGCTGATGAAGAGTGTTCAAGCCAAGACCATAACTCCTCGAGAGTAGCTATTGCTGAAATTGGTGGGGTCAGGCGATTGCCAGGGTAAGTACCAGGTCTTACTGTACTCCTCCATCAGATTTGAGTCAATACATTGCCACAGCAGTCTCAGTTCACCTGCGAAGTAGAAAGGGAGCTACAAAACGGGGAGCAAAGGGCTGTTGCAGGTATCGCTGCATCCAGCTCCTCTTCGTGAAGTGGGTGTCCCCAGCCAGCCTTGCCTGAAGGCTGTGCCAGCAACGGGGAGCACCCCGAGGTGCAGACACGCTTCTGCCTGCTATTCTTGCCTTCAGGTCTTAGTGAAGTTATTTAGACCGTACCTTCAATGCCAGAAAGCACACTACACAGAAACAACTGAATTGACTTTGCTACTTTGCATTAAAACCCAAGAGGATACAAGATATATTATACTTCTACTAAGTTGGCCAACGATAACATTACAAGCAACAACGACTGTACTAGCTACAATTCAGGTACAAACCATTTGTGCTTTGTCTCCACTAGGACTTGATGTTAAAATAAGAATACTTAAGTCTAGAATCACTACAGACCTACAATACTTGTATTTATTTTTGGGAAAAGTAAACAATTTGGCCCCAGTTTGCACAGATCTTAATGTCCCTCTGTTTAAAAAAAAAAAGTATTTCTTTCCCTGTCTTGCAGAAACACTAAGGATAAATATATGAAGGGTTCTGCAGCGTTCAGATGTTGCAGTCAGTGACCAAACACAGCTAAAGTGAAAAGGAAGAATTCATCAGCACAATGAGAAGTTCTGTCCTGCTTGCTCTTCTTGCCTGCCTTTTTTTTTTTCCTCCTTTCTTTTTAAATATCTCTTCCTCCCTGCTCCTCTCCTCAAGTTACTTTATTCTAACATTTTTCTTGATGCAACAGGCTGAATAATGTGCATATAACTAAAGAAACCCACCTGGTTTCCCTCCCTTCCCTGGCCTCAAACACTGGAAACAAAATCTACCATCACGTGCCACTAAACCACTGACCTCTGCTTTTTAGAGCTGATGAAAGCTTAGATCATGGCAAACTCAGTCTATGGTAATTGTTGCTCCTAGGCCAAGTATTTTCTCTGTCTACCCTGAACACCAGTAACCACTAGGTGAGAACACCGATATTAAACACTGCCATCAGCACTCCAACAAAGCAGTCAAAATACAATAAAGCTTATAAGCACGGACCCTGTTCTGATGCTTATTTTGCATTCAGCTATCCCTGTCTTAATTTTTAGAATTATCGAACGGTTTGGGCTGGAAGGGAACTTAAAGATCATCTAGTTCCAATCCCCTGCCATGGGCAGGGACACCTTCCACTAGACCAGTTTGCTCAACGCCTCATCCAACCTGGCCTCAAACACTTCCAGGGAAGGGGCATCCACAACTTCAGTTTATACCTAATTTAAAATGATCTGCTTGACATGCCAGGTCATACAGGGAAGAGAGCAAGCTCTTCCCCAAGTCCTCACTCTACCTCCATGGATGGAGACAAAATAAAACCCACTGCTCACCACCTAGCCTACCATCCTGAATATCCTCTACACCCCACTGCAATACGAAGAACAACTTATACTTTCTCTTCTCTCCTTCCCTTAAACTTTAGAGGGCCATGAGCAAGAGCTACTTCAAAAGAGCAGCGCATCCCAGTGCCGGGAACGCATCCCAGCATCCGCCTGGGCTTGCTCTCAGGCTTCAGCCCCAGCTGCACACAGCCGATTCCCACCCCGCTCCCCGGAGACTGCATTATCAGCGCCTTGCCAGCCGAGAAGGTGAGAACAAGGGAGCGGAACTGGTGAGGGAAGGAGGGAGAAATCAAATGAAAAATAACACAGCAGCTGGTCAGTGAGACTCGATTTTCAAATCTAATCTTGGTTTGTGCAGTCAATGGGGGAAAAATGCCACAATTTGCATGACAACGGCCAAGCGAACTGAATAGTGGCAGATCAATTCTGCAAGAGAAGATAAAGCAGAATATACCTAATATATTAGCAGCAAGGTAGAATTCAATTCCCATAACGTCTGATGATATTGTTTAAAACTGACACTTTTGTCATTATTATTCCTCTTCCACTTAGGACGTGGAAACAACTGAGCCGTATAAAGACGCAGTTGTCTTACACAGATGGAAGCATACTTCACCATGGAAGAAAATAATGTAAAGTCCACATCCATTAGGACTAACAGCCCTAGAAAATATTAGGACTGGCCGTTTTAGCATGTTAAAGAAGCACGCTCACTTGGCTCAGGCAGGGATTCAGTGACTTGAATTTATACCCATCAGGAGAAAAGTAAATAGTATAGCTGAAAGGAAGTATTAGGTTTTATTTATGGCTTAGTTTAAAATAATCAGCAAACATGATATTTCTGACTTCCTTCCCACTTATTTAGAGATTTGACTGTCAATGCTGACTTGCTGTTGAATTTAATAACCTTCACAATCACTACTGGGTTTAATATGAAAGTTTTCTGACAATGTGCACTTGTCTATAATTAAAAACAATTATTTTTAACTCAAATAAAATCCTCCTCCCCTTCCTTCATCACCAGTGTCGTTATCTCATTTAATAATCTCATTTTTAAAGATGACATTACAGCTAAATGAGAATTGCTGGTCTGACAAGGGAAGCACATCCAGCACATGATAAAAGAAAGTACCTACCAGTGATGTTGCTGCCTGTGTCTAAGCAAAAGGTAATTGTAAAGAGAAAAACCCCACCAAGTTAGGGATACTGAAAAGTTCATGTCACTTTTAACAAAGGAATTTGCTAAAAAAATCACTTTCAAGTGAAAAACCCCAAACCTTTTAATGCAGTTTTTTGTGTTTTTTTTTTTAAACTACAGTCCATATCATCGTACATATTAGAGACAAAGACTGAAGAAAAACTCAGCCAACATTGCTTATGTCGCTGAATCTATTCTGCACAGCACTAGAAACAGATAGTGAACACATCTGAATCTTGTCAATGCCAAATCTTTTGACCTTGTTACAGGCTAAAAGAGAACCCCTCAGTCCCACTTTCAACACATAGATTTCCCTGCAATACACAGAGCCAGAAGCTTCACCTAGTGCCTCCTTGAATACTAAACACTTCCACTGGTCTATACGCCGATGTTGTCCTCGGACTCAAACAGATAGCAATCTGCCGCAATAACGTGCCAAGAAAGGCAGACCGTTGATGCTCCTGGTTTTGAGGGTGTCCTAAAGGGTGCTGGGGGGAAGCTGAAGAAGATGGGGCACTCTTGGTTGTGTTTGCAGAGGAGCGGGGTCCCTCTCTCACCTTACAGTCATCGGGGGAATGGGCAGGTAGCTCCCCTGCCCTCGCGCATCCTCCGAAATCTGCCCTGGAAAATGCTTGTTTACTACCTGCCATGCATATACTACAGATCCCAGACACAGACATAGAATCATAGGATAGTTTGGGTTGGAAGGGACCTCTAAAGGTCATCTAGTCCAACCCCCCTGCCGTGGGCAGGGGGACATCTTCAACCAGATCAGGTTGCTCAGAGCCCTGTCCAACCTGACCTTGGATGTTTCCAGGGATGGGGCATCCACCACCTCTCGGGGCAACTTGTTCCAGTGCTTCCCTACCCTCAGCGTAAAAGTGTCTTCCTTAGATCTAGTCTAAAACCTGTCCATGTCCCAACCTGACCTGTAATAACATTTCCTTCAGCGGGCAGTAGACTTACATTAATATATTAGTATTTGTAACCAACTTGAGTAGAGATGTAAGTGACATTTGCTCCCTGAAGTGAAATTATATATTTATATACATTCTATCATGTTTTGCCATCTCATTTCTTTACAGCAGTTCAGCTGTCACAATCTCTCTCACTCTGGTGTGAAAGGAAGCAAGTCTTCTGGGTTTAACAATAGGAAGGCAAAAAAACCCAAGAACAAGCCAACATCAGTAGCAGGGCACTGAGCCCAGTTTATGGATCAAAAAGTCCAGGCACAAGACAGTTCTGAACAAGAAGGATTGTGCTTTACCACTTTGCTTTTGATAGTTCCTTCGGGGAAATAAACCTTCACTAAATTCTCCCTCAGAAAACTGGGTGGTAACCTATGAAGAATTTCTCTTGGGTTTTGGTTTTTTTTTTTTAAATAGAGAAAAATTATATAAATACAAGGCCTGAAATTTGGATAACGTGCTGATATAACTATATGGCCCCCCCATTTAAACAGATTCAAAAGCATCTTGGAATACACATTCCATAAATTCAGATCTTTCCGCTCTGCTAATCTTGGTTACATTTTTTCTTTTTTAGATAAAAGAGCCCAGCAGCTCCCAGCACGGAGCTGTACAGTACAGGATACGAGCATCCCACTATGTCTCAACTGAACAGTTACAAGTCCATAAACAGAAATATGAAATACTACTCATTTTATTTGTACTTATATGGCTAGCATAAATGAAAAACATGGAAAAACAACATTTCTAATATCATTAAAATATGGTGATGAGTAAACCGGTCGGAACAAAAGGAATTAAGTATTGGGACGACTTTTTTTGTTCACAGAAGCTGGATGAATAATGTGGGATGAATAATTTATAGGATTAATTTCAAAGTTACCAAGAATGGATTTCAGTTTATCCACAGTTTGTAGATAACACCACCACAGATCCTATCTGAACTATTAGCATTTCCTAAATTAAAAGTATTGATTATTACAAGTAACAAAAATTCAACCAGTTTGTTAATTCAATTGGAACATCGCATGTTTTTTTTTTTCCCACCTAGGTTGGACAACTTCAACTTTTAGAGTGCATAATCATTTTTTTATTTTAAGACAATATAATACTATGCTGCCACAAACAACCGAGAAAAATAGTTTTGCCTTTCCTCTAAGTCACCTACACCATTACCATTCCCTGTGTAGTGATTATATGCACTCAAGTCCCCGAGTCAGATCAGCTTCCTCATCCAACTAATTAAGAAACTGGAAATTAACTGAAGAAAAATGGCTATATAATGGATCTGACTTACCTTAAAGTTACTAAAGATGAAAGAGAAAAAGGTAAAAATATTTGATCAGGTTTGGGAAAGGGGCAGGGCTGTTCTGGTAGACAGCAAGCCATGGTTTTAGCAACTCATGCCGATGAGTAAACTGCGGTGCTAGATATCAGCACAGCTTTACTTCCCTCCGATAGTCCTACAGGTTTTTGATTCTGCATCTAGCATGGTATGAACATAGTCTAATATAACCTCATGCAATATGCATCATCTCATACAGTATAGATTCAAACATTAACGATGAAATTTGTTCAAACCCTACTCCTGAAAAATATTCTTGCCCTCACCATCCTTCATTCTTGCCAAGGGCATAAGCATGTGATTGATTATTATAGGATGATTTCTGGATGTATAATTAAGAACGCATAGAGCAAAAGCTCAAATAAAGGAAAAAATTCTCATAAAGATCTAATTAAAGAATCTAAATTATTACATTTGTTCAAATATATGCCCACTTCTGTTCATGACATTTAAACTGATGATTCTAAATAGAGTGGCTATTAAGATACATCCCAGATTACTTCCCCAACACCCCACCTCCTGTGAATTAACAAGAGGTAAAATTATTTTAGGTTAAATGAGTGGAGGCACTGCAACACAAACCTCATGGTTTGCAGGATGCTTAGTCGTCACGGCTCTTGTCCTATTACTAGTCTGTTAGCTGGAAACTGCGCTCTTTCAAGAAATCAACTTTAAGACTTCAAACCCATTTATGAAATTAGTACTACATAAACATTTAGGCACTCAATTAAATGAGAGTAATCCCTTTCTATGCCACAGCCAACCAAGATACTAACAGCAAGAGCCATAAAGGACTGGAAAATTTCTTTCCTTCGTATACAGAATTTTAAGACATACACATACAGTATATGAATACACATGCCTCAACCTCTCCTGTGGTATATTAAAAAGAATGGTACAGATTAACATGAAGCTACAGCTTCAAATAACATTATAGCTCATTTTAAAAAGTGTTTGTGAAAACTTACAGCTAAAGATAATTAACTCATTTCAACCAGTTCTGCTCTTGGGTCTTATGTTTAAGAACAGTGGTATTAATACATTGCCCTGAAGAGTTAAATTCTCACTGGATTAAAAACAGTACAGTTAAATCTGTTTCTGAAAAAGAAGAGGGAAGAAAGAGTCAATTCTCTTGTAGTTAATGGAGTTAAATTGGGGTAAATGAAGGTAAAGTGAGGCCCATTCGCTTGTGTTTGTGCAGGCACAACAAAGCCTGCGTCACCCCAACACTAACAGAAACTATTCAAGTGCCTTGCTCCTGAGAAAATTAGACGTTTTCAGGAAAGCCACCAAAATCTCTCTTGTAAATCAGTCTCCAAAGACAAAGAAGGTCAGAGCCATTAAATGAATGGGGAAACAAGAAAAGAAAACCAACACTGAACGATTCCAGATCACCATTACTCTTTTCATACCTTTGATTTGTAAAATGAAAATGTTTTCAGCAGACAGCTATGAAGAAGGTGGGACCAAAACCTTACTAACTCTTGTTCTGCTCACACCATGGTCCCCTGCGGGATAGGGGGCTGCGACAGCCGAGACCCCTCTTGCACGGAGGATGTTTAAGCAGGGCGCAGGACCCTATTCCCATCTCCTGCTAAGCACGTTAAGGAGAACATCACCCTTGTTTTAACAACTCCACAGTGCTATTAGCAGCGCAATCAAACCACATGATGGCAAAGGCTGGACTTCAGAGAATATGAAGTTACACGTCTGCTTCTTCTACCGCCTAGGTGATTTCATCAGATTTTCATAAAAACCTGCTCTTGATTCCTGCCCTTCTAGGCCAGGGGAAACTCAATATATCCTGGAGGAATAATCCCGTCTGGCTGAAAACACCCACTTAGATCGCTTAGTTACACCAGAGCGGCTGACAAAGGGAGTTCTTCGCTCTCCGAGATGGATTAGGAGACATTTTACTGGCAGCTGCACAGCGAGCACTAGGTATGGGGCTGTCTGCAGAGAAGGAAATACTGAGAAACAACGTGACGAATCAGAGCAATAGACAGGAAGAGGGGAAAAAAAAAATCCTTCAGCATCAGCCAGGGACTTAGCTAGGAATACTCCTGCCAGATGAGTTTCTGCAGTGCCCTGAACCACCAGCTTCCAAAACAATTGCTTCACCGAATACATTTACAACAAATAATAATCAGCTTCTTATGACTTTTTTTTTTTTTAAATTCATTAATCCTGTATCAGAGTTCATCAAACACATGTTTTTCTGGTAACATGGTTTAGAAGTGAGGATCACACGCAAACATGAAATAATGCATACGTAAGAAATGATCCTGATGGTAGGTTTAAGTGAAATATTAGTAAGTGATACTACTGACAAGTGCAAAAGAAGTCTATTCTACTTGTGAGCCGCTCCTCTTCCACTGGCAACTCTAATGAAAATTGATTTATTTTTTGTTTTAAACCACACAATACAAGAAACTATACTTCCGAAGTCTTCCTTCAATTCAGATGCATTGTACTACTTTCCCTTTTAAATTATAAATGCCTTTATGGCTCTGACTGACCTTATCTTACTGAAGGGTTTTTTGAGCAACAAAACAGGCAGACAAGTAAAACTGAAAAAGTTAAAGGAATCAAAGCTTTAAAGGAGTCAAAGAGTGGTCCCGATGAATCTGCAATTTTCTGGTGCATCATTCTGCATCAGATGAGTAATCCATCGTTTGGGACCATTTCCAAGAACGAACCATCTGCTCTCAGCATGACCGCGCTCGTGGAAGCTGCACGGAATCTTTCACCTTCTCTTCGACAGCTCTAGAGAAAAATAATAAGGTTTCTAAAAAGAACAAAGCCAATAAATTGTAAGCTGCTTTGCCTGAAATACTCTCTCTTCACAGGTTCAGTACATCTAACTTGCATTAGTGGCCTTCTGCCACACATAAGTTGCATTTGACATGGAGGAAACAAATGATACTGACGGGAGAAAATGGATTTTCAGCCATGAGATCACAACACTAAAACAATAAAATCACAGTAAGTGATTGAGGGAATTTGCATATGTACAGTTTCTGAATTCTTCCTAATTTCACACACATGCTCTATCACAAATGTCTCAAAGAGCAGCAAGGCAACCACAGAATAAAAAACCTCCCCATCTATCCCCTACCGTGCATGCAAGGAAGGCTACAGGACAAAAGCCCCTGACTTTAATGCTCTAGCAAGGCAACTCCAAGGAAGGAGCCAGATCTGAAAGAGAAAAAGAAACAAGCCAACCACTTTTGATGAAACTGTCCCACAAACTCAAATTAAGGCACCTGGTTAATGGGGCAGGAAATCAAATTCTACCAACAAACAGGTGGGTGCTGCCAGAAGAGGTGGTCCTGTAACCCCCGGCCACAGCTTCACATCCTCCCCTATGCCAGCACGGGCACTCACCTGACCCCTTATGGGAGCCAAGCTTCAGAAATTAAACCAGCCCAAGGTTTCAGAATTTTACTCAGGAGCAAAAAAACCTCATGAGTCTAGTCATCCCCTTTCTAGAGGGGAAAAAGATCAATACCACCAGCATTTCTGGCAGTGGCCTGCTACCAGGTCAGCTCAGCTGTACTTTAAAAATCCAGCTAAGAGTTGATTCTTAAGCAGCTGAAGTCACTCTAAGATCCCACATGATTTTTAACAGCACATAGGTTCTAGCTTTGGCACAAGGAAGACCATGGGATCATGTAGTTGAAGAGGAGAAAGCTCAACTGCCCTCTTTGGTATTGAGTGGTCTTAGATCCAGTATCTTGCTGCCATCAAAAGGGTGAGGTCCCACTGCTTCCCCACTTCGCAGCTGCACGCTCCCACTCCCTCTCTCATGTGAGGACCAGTGCTCTTCCAAACCTCAACTGAGCCACTACCCCAGCAGAAGTCTGTGGGGCTTCACCCTTCAGACTCAAAAGTCAGAAAGCCAAGCTGACTTAAAAGCAAAGGAAGGCAGGTAAGAATGACCGGTTTTACTATGCCCTCAGTATCCATACGGTATTGCTCCTGCTTCATCTAAAGACCAACTGGGTTTGGGACCTCCTGAATAAGCTGATTTCATGTCACCAGAGCAGCAAACTGCGAACAAAGCCCACAAAGGCCAGTGGAGGGGGATTAGAAGAAAAGGTGTAACTAAGCTATTATGGAGGCCTTTTTAAAAAGAGGTTGAACTATTTTCTAAAGCCTGTAGAAATGGCTTTGGGTCTCAACGTTCGGAAGTGCAAGACTGAACACTCCACATACAGGAAGCATGTCTCTAAAGTGTGCACTTACAAAGCCAAAGGCAATATCCATACTTTGCTTACCTTTTGGAAGTTCAGAGCCCAGGTGTCTTGAAGTGTCTACACGGGGCTTCAGTCAGGGCAGCACTTCTCTTCCTGACCAGCCACAGTAGTGTCACTCAGTCTCCAGCTACAAGGATCCTAGAAACCTCAGCCCTTACTACCAGTCCTTATTCCAAATCATCTTCATCAGTTATTGTACATCTCTTAAGTATGGCTCCAGTACTACTCCTATGCAAAATCCAAATATTTTAGGTGTTAAAGGAGAAAGGAATAATTTGACATGAAAAATTCAGTGCAGACCTTTGGAAACCTATCTGGCCCGCTCATCACCCTTCTTTACCCTCTTTCACAGACATTTCCAATAGGCAGATTTTGAGCTGCCAGATTAATTGCTCAGCTGGCAGGAGAGCAGGCCACCAGATTCCCTGAGGTCCCAGCTGCTCCTCCCCTACTACTATCAGGGCTCCCATTAGAGGCAACATATCCTACCCTGATTAAAACATTTCCTACCCAAGTCTTACACCAGCCTCAGTCTGCCAATTTCAAAAGACTTGCTCTTGATTTATACCAAAGTGAGAGGAGGAGGCAGTTAAGAGCCGAAGAAAAAAAGCAAAACAATGATGGGGGGGAAATATCACAAATACTCAGTCCTTGAGCTGCAGGACTATCTTTCAGACCTACGAGCATTGACACTAAAAGATAATTTATTATCTTAGGAATCTAAAATAACTATTTTCCATAAAGAAAAAAATGTTTGTGTTTTATAAACAAGCATGCTCCATTCTTGGATTAGTATCAAGCTAACAGGATTAGCTATCACAGAATTAGGTATGATCTATATACACAGCTGCATCACTTCCAAAGCACTGCAGAAGGCAAAAAGAAGGATGTAATGAATATGCAGAAACTGTGTTTACAGTTAAGAGCAACCATCTTATTTTGCCCTTCCTTTTGTTACAATATTTCAATATGATATTAACACTCTTTCTTTGTGCTCTTCTATACTGCTGAGTCTTGATTGATGATTCTTGTAAATATTTGTTTAGCAATTAATCACCTGTCTCTACCTTTTGGACTTTACTGAAAGCATCTTGATCACAAAACAGAACAATTTAATACAGAATAGCGTAACTACCTCCAAATAGGGGAGAAAAAAAAAATCCAAACAACCCTACTTTGGATCACTGCAGCTCCAAGGTCTAGGCCATTCACATGTGGCAGTGAGCAACTACCTCCTCCCAAGCGAGGGCTCAAAATAGATATTCTATGTACCAACAGTGACCGTTTAAATAGGATGCTATGGATTATTGAACAGCGGTGTTACAGGACATTAGTCAGAAGTGCTACGGAGTTGGTGGTTGGTTTGTTTTTTTGAAGGACCACAACTAACAATTTCCCTTCTCTCTTTTCCTCTTAATAGATAAACCATCTGAAAGTAATAATAAGTTATATTTGACCAGTGTGATATCTAGTTGTCAGGTAGTAATTTCCCCACAGATATTAAGGGAAGCTTATGGCCTTGAAGCCATGCTTGTACTGAAAGAAACACTGACAAGGAAAAAACTCATTGCTGGGTTTTTGTTCATTATTTTAAAGAAAAAGAAGATATATTTTGCATCCGTCACTCATCGAGTGCTACAGAGCAACAGTGTCTACAGCATCCAAAGATATCCTTACCTTAGGTAATGCCTCCTAATCTAAACCAGACCAAAACCAAAAATCACACCCTAAATGACACCCTACAGCATGGAGTAAAAGAGCAAGAGGCAAGATGAGAACTCAAGTTTCTGATGTTTTGTGTTGTACCAAACTTGACACCACAGCACAAAAGTCCTTCTTCCACAACTTAAATGACACGTTCTTATGTAGTCAGTCACACAAGCATCACCAAAGGAAACAAGGCTTATCTGCTTAAACTGTTCCACTCCCTTGCAAGCAATACCTTTCCTACACTCCTTCCCCTTGCAGCTGAACTACAGCATACAGTATACATAGATATTGATACTCCACTCCCAACGATACCGCTGCTCCAGCCTTTGTAGCTGCCCTCAACTGGTAAATTGGCTTTTGCCAGCCACATTACCGCTGCTCTCTTGGCAGCGTTTTCCGCGGCTGAGGACCAAACGTGCTCCTGTTCCATGTGTTCCCAAGCAAGGATGCCAATCTTTGGACACCAGCCTTTGGCATCAGGCCAGATGGATGCTTTCTGCTGTTCCTCTGCTCTACTGACTTGAATAGCAGGAGACTGTGAACTGTAAAAACACAATACTGTTATCTGCTGAAGAAGTAAACATCGGTCTGCTACACAGCAGTAAAACCACCTCAGATTAGAAATCAGAGATTTTACAGAGAGGAACGTGAGTGGAAAAAGAGAGTAATCTAACAGGAAATCAAAATATAAAACTAATCTAGAGAAATCAGTGTAACTTACCATCCAATACACACACCTGAGGTAAATGAAGAGACATACCTTGCTGCACCGTCTTAAAGAATATAAGTATTACTTATGCCTCACATTTGTGGACCAGAGTGAGCGGCTTGCAGTTTTAGTATCTCTCTTTGGAGCTGAGGAATTACTACCCGCAACCTCTGAGAGAAGCTGCGACATTGTCTTTTCAGCAGTTCCTAAGGTGGTCCCCATAAGCAGGTGGCATTTTCTGAGCAGAAACATCTCCCACTTCTTCCCACTATCCCGTAATTACGCCCACACTCCAAGCTTCAACCATTCCCCCAGATCTACTTCATCCAGATGAACGGCTACTCTTTGTTACTTGACTTTAAGGAATACTAACTTACAGCAAAGCAGATAATTCAAGTTGGATTAATTACACTTCCCAGGGCAGCCAGGCACAGACACAAAGGGAAGAGTAACCTTTTTTGGACAAGAAACAGATCAGCAGTCATGCAGCCTGCTACACCCCAATGCTATCCTGTGCGCAAATAACAACAGTCTGTGCCTGTCTGGCACATTCACCAAGAAAAATCTGGCATATGTTTTACTGTGAATAATTAGGACAAACACACAGAACTCTGTTGTTTCAAGGTAGCTTTTATTAGAGCTCCGTTCCTCCAGACTTTTAAAACTAGAGTAAGATGACAAGACGCAAGACTACCAAAACTTAATTCAGCAAGAGGCTGAAACAGACGATCGGGTAGGAATTGGAGTAAATAAAGTCTCCACACGAGCTAAAGAAAACCAAACAAAACAGATACCAAGCTGCACTTGGGAAATCTGTTCATCTGTAAAAGTACAGCTATTTCACAGTTTCTCCCTGCTTTCTTCCTAAAGTGATTTAGATATGAAAGCTTTATAATATAGCTTTATCCAGTTTAGATATTACATATGTAAATATTAATATTTGTAAAGACCTGATTTTTGAAACATATATTGGTTTTCCTTTTTAGCAAAGGATTTTTAGTTGGAGAAGAGATGTGGTCCATGGAAGGGAAGAGAACCCACACAAAAATCTAGGGAATATGCCCTATTTCCTATTTGGTTACTTTAGCATTGAGTCTCCTGATTTTAAGTGCAAGTCCTGTATTTAGAGGTTTCACAAAATCCTTTTTTTTAATTTACAAAACCTGAGAACACACCAGATTTCACCTGGGGGCAGAGCTAGGAACCAGGCTCACAGGCCTCCTGGCACCAGCTCAGAAGGCACACACAGGATTCCTGTGATTCACAATTTGGAAGGCAAACAGAAAGACCTCTGGATGCTTCAGTGTTGATTCTTTTTTTTTTTTTTTAAATAACATTACAGTATCATGTGGTAGTCTTGAAAATAGTGAGATATACCACATGCTATGAACAGTCATTTTCAAAAGCCTGGCATCAGCAATATCTTTTTTGGCACAAAGTCCACCGAGGGTGCAAAAGCCACAGGGAGCTATAGAAGCCCTCAGCTGCTCATTCCTGCTCCTCCCATCCTTTGAACAGCAACGTTCACGCGGACAGGCTGAGAACAAAGACCAGTTCTCCATATGTCCCCCAAGGGTGGCTTGTGCCCACACAAGGGAGGTGGCAGCCAGCCCAGCATCAGCCACGAAGAGCCCAGCAGCAGGACAGAGCAGAAGCACCTCCACCAGTGCCAGTCACAACAGCAGCACACGTTTCACCATATCCTGGGGACTTCTACTTGGAAATTTAGGGATTGGTTTTCAAGAGCCTTCGCTTAAACAAACTTATATTGAAAAAATACTTCCATGCATAGGCTGGGCAAAAAAAAAAATCCTGTTTGTCCAAGCAGGCTTGCAGGTGTCATTCTTGTACAGGGATTCAAAACCAACGTAGGGCCAGAAACAAAGCCTGACCAAGACCAGCCACTGTAACCACAACCAGATAGGAAGAGAGTGATTTGATTAAACTGGTTTAATAGAGAAAAGTGGCGATAGGGGAGACAATTTAGAAAAGAAATACATGGGGCTTAGGTGTATTATGTTTTTCTACACCAAAAGTTTACAGTTCCAGGCAGTTCTAAAGTGAGATCTTGCAGCACCAGTCACTACCACAACTCATTCCAGCTGAGTTTGGAAAGGGTTTAATCATCCCATTCCAGACAGCTATGATGGAAGTGATGAGTTACACGAGTCAGGGTGGTGTCTAATCAGCACAATTAATCTAATTTGATGATTAACCTGAGGAGGGAAGAGCTCCTTTAGGCACAGGTAAAATAGCACATGAGTCATTACTTGGCAGTGACAGTGATTAGTTTGAGAATGCAAGTTGTGGTTTGTTGGAAGGTTTGGACTAAGTCTAAAATGGAAACATACAAATTATTAGGGTGCTAGGACAGAAGTTCTAGGCAGCCTCTGACCACCAGGAACCAAGGCACTACTGTCACGAAAACTATCTGTTAATTGGTCAAACACTAGAAAGTGTCTTGGGACACAACACCCAAGTTACAACTGTACACCAAGCACTGCTCTGACATAGGTCAGTTCTGTTGCAAGTACTAATGGCGAGGGCTCTTTGCAGACAGTTTTATACATCACGCTACATTTCAAGCTTTTATCATTGATTCCCCCCCATGGAATTACCATAAAAATGCTCTGAATATCCATACAAAAGACAGCTTCCACAGTGCCAGGACCCATTTTACAAGTGTCTGATGCCTGATAGCTCCTAAGCAGTGCTTCTGGTTTCTTCATACAGAAATTTCAGAAATTCCGTATGCAATTTCAAAGCTGCATCTCAGAATATGGTCCAATTGCAGCACAATACAAACAACAAGCTGTGTGAGTAGTGCCATACATGCCTATAAGTTTAAGGCAGCAAAAGCTAGCATCATCACCAAAGGAAGCAGCCTACCCTTGCAAATGCCATGGTGGTTTTTTTGCTACCCTCACACCTCTTCTTTTTCTGCGTTACATGGCTGAACAGCAAATTGGATGGGTGAATTCACACAGGGTAAAAACATTTTGAGGGTAACGAAGGTTAGTTTTAAGTTTATGCGAGTTTAGAGTATATATGAAATTTCACGATTCTTCCAGAAGCATAAGAAACCGATGGAAGAAGAAACTACGTCATGTCACATCTGACATCCGAGAGTTGTCCAGCCCCGATTTCAAGCAGCTGTTTGCCAGGTAAGCCAATTGCACTGGAAACACACATCGGGTAGTAAAAGGTTCCTAGTACTTCCTGGCAATGTGTCACTCCATACATAGATTTAGCAGCCTGCCTGTACGCTTAACAGCCACGAAAATAATTGCTGCAGAAGTAGTGATTTATCCCCTTTGACCTGATCTAAAGCCAACAGAGCTCAGCTGCGGCATCCAGCAAACTTTGGATGAGCATTTACAGCTATCACTGGCTAATGTCTTACTGCTGATAGAAAAGCCATCTTCTGTTTCATATTCAGAGAGATAACATACAGCACATTTCATTTTTATTTCTTAGCTTCCACTAGGGGAGACATAAATGTTGAAACTCTTCAATAATCTACCATCATAGAGCATACAGCTAAGGAGAGAACAGTCCCCATTTTATTCAGATCAAAACCAGTTACTGCTCCTGTTATGAAATAAATCACTGCTTACATTTGTATCAACTATTATTTCAGGAATGCATTTACCAAATTCTTAAGACTTCTCTGCTGAGGTGCATAATCGCTACTGCTCAAAGCGGTATCGAGGGAAGGGAGGAACAAAATCTATTGAAGGACTACGTGGGCCATTACCAGAGGTCATGACAGTTGCAGAGACGCCCATTAGATATACCCCATGTGTTGTTGGATGTTGCATACGAAGACGTGAAGAGCTGTTTCAGATTTCCTACATAACTCCAAAGAGCAGCGGTTCAGAAGTTCTCAGCATGAACTAGAAGTGAAGTCTCACCCCTTAATTCCTTTGGTTTTTTCCCCCAACTGTAAAATTCCTGCTGAAAACTTAGTGAAGTGTTTTGTATTAATAGTTTCAATTAAGTCAATAGTAGCACAAAAACATTAACAAAGGACAGTTCAAGGAGGGAAAAGGTTTTGCAGTAGATAAAAGTTCTGTTCTAGCCCAAATCAGAGTATTATTACGGGGTAAGCATAATAATGAGTGATGTGGGCAAGCGCTTTCAGAGTAGTCATTACCAAACAGTTACAATCTTTATTTTACTCCAGCATCCTGCTGGGCAGCCTTATTGCAGTGGGCAAGGAATACATGTTTACAGAGAACATATTACTTCTCACTTCTGAAAGAAAACTCTCACCGAGTCATGATGAATGTCAACTGTTATGCCCACACCAACAGGCTTTCACGAGCACTGAAAAGCCAGCTACCACAGAAATCCTGCTCTCGAGGCCTGGCAATCCACTGCTATTCTTTCATCTCTCACAATGCATCGTTAACCAAAACAAGTGCACATGTATGCATGCCTTCCTGCACACACACACTCTAAAGATAGTCATATTTTCCGTATAAATTTTAATACATCTAAAAGTTTTCCCATAAGGTCATGTAATAGTTATTAGTGTATCTCTAAGAACAAACTCATCCTAAAGACATAACGTACACCTCAAGCAGAAAACTGCTCAAGGAATCATTGCAACAACCTGCCAACCAAAAGACTGTTCTGCTGCACAAGAGTGCATATTACTCAGAGGAGTCCATATTAAGAGAACCTGTGCTCAATGTGGCATTTTGAACGCATTTTTCCTTTAAGCGAGACCATGCGGCCATTGCCTGCCCCTTCCAAGAAAATAGCCAGAGCTAGAGCAGAACTAGTGTGGAGTACTTAATGTATAAACACACAAGTATAAGGGATTATAACTGGCCTTGTACTCACACAAAAGAAGCGGGGAAATGTGAACAGGAGCACGTGGCAGGCATGAGAATAAAGTCAGAGCATCAAGACTGCTGCTGGTAACATGCAACCCAAAGGGTTCACGGCAAGCAAGACAACAGCCCTGCACAGTCAGGTTGCAGACTCGAGCCAGAATGGCAGAGACCACAGGATGTCCTCCAGAAGCTATGTGGGCACCATCTCTAAACATGATCCTCCATCCCCTGGAGATAAGACTGATGAGCAGCTTCACTACAGTATCGCTGGAAAATTTCTAAATCAAGACACAAACCCTTCATTCTGGACAGCCCCCCCTCCCCCAGCAGCTCCCCAGTGTTTCTCATCTGGGTATTAGAAATGTTTTCATCTCTTCTAATGGGGATTTTTTTTTATTATTTGTTTTGCACTTTCTTGTTTTATTGATGGGAGATGAGAGGAAAGAAGAGAGCAGTCATGGAAGTTCAAAAATCCCCACGCTGATTCCACAGAATCCAGGAAAATTGGCGCCTTTGTGTTTGTATCATCACTATACTCTCAGTAGGTGTAAGAATTTGCTCTTCAATGAGGACTGAGAAAAGATACAGCTCCCAACTGATTGTACAGAGTCTTGAAACCCTAAAGAGGATTTTTAAAACAACAGCCAAGGGACATGGAGAAGCAAAGCAGCAGGACCAGCTGCAGGGGACAAGTACGAAGGAAGATGATCATTCCAGCTTGAAAATATAAAGATTAACTGTCAAAGAGGAAAAAAATAAACCCAGTTTGTCACTCGTAACTCGTAACCCGACCACTGCTCTTTTTGGTTTTTTTGGATGCAGTTGCATCATAAAAGAAAACCCCAAAAGGTATGAATAGGGAATGTCTGTGAAGTTTTGGATACGCTATCTTAAAGTCCTGAAAAGTTATTTTAAGCTGACTGGGATTTGAATGCTAGCAATTAGATGAAACAGATGCCTCACTACAAGCAAGAGCAATAACAGTAACAACAATTACCATTTTGTGAGATGGAGTGTAATGCACACCAGAAAAATGCATTTTTAATTTGTCAGAGCTAATATTTATCCAAGGTAACAGACGATTTACTTTGTTGATTGCAAACTTCTGGAGCCCCGGGTTGAATCTGTACGTAGCTTAAAGCTCCCTTCAGCATCAAGCGAATCTTGGGTGGCAACCAACAAATGGAAGGAAATTCGAAAGACCTGAACAAGAAAGTGAAACAATTGTTCTACATCACAACCATAGCACAGGGCTTTGTTCTTCCTCCATATGGATTCTCTCAGTAATCTCTACAGTTATCATAAAATTAAAACAATCTGACAACACGCTTTTCTTCTAAACACTTTCTCAAATTTTCTGATAGAGTTCAGCCACATGCAATCAAGAGACTATCAACACTGAATTGATCTTGCCTGCATAAGGTTGTAGTTTACGCTGTTTGTCTTATCTTGCGAGCATTACCTACTGTACTATTCTGTCAGCACAGAATAGGTTTAGGTTTAAAATTACCAACCTCATTTAGTCTTTGCACTGTTAATGTAGAGAGGCTAGTTATATTATGGTACAGTAGTTGTAATGGCTAGCGCGCATTTAATCTTAGATTAAAATAAGACACGACAAATGTATGTGAAATAAATTTCTGCCCTAGCGAGAGCATTTGCACACAAGCATTACTTCTGGTTGTTATTGCACAGGCACAGTTTTGTCTCAAATCCAGAGAGGAAGGTGTTGGGTTTCTGTCATTGACTGTTTTTAAATCAAATTATTTGCCTTTTCTAGCGCACATTTATTAATCTATAAAGTACGTATTATGCATACACCTTTCTTTTAGAAGAGGACTGCTGCAACACTTAAGCAATTTCTGTCTGTTACACTGTTTCATATCATTGTATAACCCCCCCCAACTTCTATGGGTCCCACTAATTACTGTTACCTTATGGATTTGTGTAGAACATGAATGAATCCTGACATCAAAACAACCACCAAACAGCTGGGGCAATGACAACAATAGCTTAAATCCCTTATTGTCAATTTTCCACTTCATTGGATTTGATACCACAAGCGAGTAGCAACCCTCTGAAACCAAACAGGGTCATGCAGGTGCAAGCCCATACTGAATACAACACATGCAGAGGTCATACAACTTAACTTGTCCCATTCCTTCTCAGTCTGACACAAGCTGCTGTACTATTTCTTGCCCCCATTTCTTAAAAAAATTGACACCTTCAATTTCTGCAGTCTTGAACAATTTCAACTTATCAGGAATAGCATATCTAAAAAAAATGCTTGACTTTAAGCATGCATTTAGAGGCATTAAAACAGAAGAATATCATAGTTTGGAGACCACATCACATGCATTATATATATTATTTATAGACCTGTATGGATAGCATGTACTATTACATGTACTTCACGTGAAGCTTAATCATGTAATATGTCTTTTAACATCAAATTACCGACTTCAGCACAATTGCTACCTCCACTAAGTAAAACAACATAACACGTATGAAAATTACCATTCACTCCCTTTAAAGTTGCATTCAGGTCATTACACTTAAGGTGAAACAGGCGTATCGAGTTTAGGATGCTTTTTTACCGGATGTATTCAAATGACAACCAACCTTTGCAAGTCTATGAAATCAATTTCTTCAGATACGTGCAGGTTTTCTTAAAAATCCATCTTAAAAAGCCATTTCATAAAGAAAAAAATCCCTACTCACAGTCGCACTGCAAAATGTCACAGGTTCAGCAGTTCAACCGATTTCTTCAGTGCCTACTTGGTTTTAAGACATACACAGAGACACGCACACCATATAATTGTAGGTACAATACTTCCCCTTATTATTTAATCCCCTGAAGCTATAACTGAAAAATGCTAATATTACCTTGCATGCTTGAAGCAGCTTGTTAAAGAAAGGCAATTTTCTCATGTGTCAAAAGATTCCAGTCCCATGAGATCCTCCGGTTAATTCATAAAGTAATTTAATCATAATTAAAGCAAAATTGCGTCCTACCCAACCACCATGTTTTGCAAGACAGATTTAGCTGAAAAATAAGAAAATCTACATAGCCAGCAGGAAGAGAGTAAATGCACATTACAGGAGACAGGGGGGAATTAAAGGTTAGAGGCTGTCAACTCTGCTAGAGGTGATAGAGAACTTCTGCAGGTCCAGGTTCCTCCCCAGCTCTCGGTGAGCCCATGGGTAGGTGGGCCATACTCTTCTGTACAAGACAGAAGACTTATTTTGCATTTCTCCCTCTGAAAAATTATCTACATCAGGAACTCACTCGCACCCCCACCTAATTACAGCAACACAAAAGCATAGCTTTTGCTGTTCACCCATACACGCCATCAGAAAACAATGCGGACGTTTTGTTTTCTGATGGGTTATATTTAGCCACAGAAGCAACCACATACCCAGTAGTGACATTAAAATTAAGATAACTGGAATCGGACCCTGCACCTAATGTTAGTTTCCTGGATGGTTTGAATTAGCAATAAATACAGCATGCAACACAGCAAGTATCTGCCTCTGAATTAAGCCACAACGTTTCATGAAGGAAAACAGAATAAGTCTTTTGTGTTTGGATTTGGTTTGGGTTTTGGGTTTTGTTTGGTTTGATTTTTTTTTTAACTACTGAAAACTGAGATGTATATCAAACAAAATAACTAGCTATAATCTAGTTTATAGAAATTGTTAGGAGTTAGCAAAGCTACATATAAAATACCATGTTACTGAAAATGATGATATTTCCCTCACTAGTAGCTACAGAGGACTTTGATACCTCAAGACTGCATTAGAATCCAATGAAAGCAGGTTCAAATGGGGCACTCGGGAAAATAAGGGCTAGATAGGAAAATTCTCTGTAATTCTGACACACACATTGCGGGGGGGGGAGGGGGGGGGACACAAAACAAAACCAAAAACCAGGAAGATACACTAGAAAAGTGCTGCCTTACTGCGCTTAAACAAAAGAAGAAACAGCTACCTCGGATGGAATCAAACTTTATACTTACTACTAGGAGGTCCTTGACAGAGAAGCAGCAGCGCAAGAAAAACTGTATTATATTCCAAGATTCAGCATTTGTTAAAGCTTGATTTACTAATTCTTTTTTGCAACAACCCAAACCTCAAGCCTCAAACCACAAACCTTCTCCTGGGAAAAAGACAACCCAACACTTTGCAGCTATGGCACCCATAGACCCACCCCAGTTAGACGAACAGAGCTTACTGCGAGCACTGACGAGACGAGGTCAACCATGCCTTCCGAAACAGAGCTGAACATGAAGCCTATCAGACTCTTGAGACCATCTCCTCAGGGTCGGTCATGCCAGAGGTGTCTCTCACCCTAATATTTTCAAAACCTCCCAACAGCAGGCTGTGCTACCCACACACAGACTAGCTCACGCACCCAACGCTCCAGTTTAAAGATACTCCAGCTTTTCTAAATCCATGGACAGCCCGAGGCTCGCTAAAAACACCTTCTACAGTATCACAACAATGACTTTAATTCACAAGTAAGACTTATGGCCAACTTTGAATACCCATTTATTAGTCCATCTCCCCTTTATTCCTTGCTAATACATGCAGGAGTGAGGGAGGTTTAGAAGGGGTGTTGTTCTTTTTAAACAGGTGCTTTTAGATTCCCAAGCCATTCTCTACAGAAGGAACACCAATATTACTTACTAGGGCTTCAAACGACAGAAGGGCCTTACTGATATCAACAGCAGCTTAGGATTTGGAGAATATGTTGTCATTTCTTCAAGAATAGGATGTATTTCTTACTTTTCTTCTGACAGCCCAAATGCTGCATTCCACAAACACCAAGATCTTGAAAGGTTTAGTCCACAAAGAATTAACTACCATGGAAAAATAACACAAGAATACTCTTATGCTTGCACAGACTGTGATACCTACAATATGGACCACAGTGAAAACACCTTTCACATTTTAGGTCTTTTCTTTAAAAAAGTAAATACTTAAAAACAAAACAAAAATCCCTGCTGCGGTTACAATTCAGAAGCATTATTACAATCCAAAACCAGGAGGTCTCGTTCTCTTTGAAGATTTCAATATAAATCATCATTTTCAACCATAATTTTTAATAAGTCTTAAATAGAAGACCAGTGAGAATTAAAGTGAATGCACTGCTTAGATGTTAAACTTATTCAAATCATGCTTAATTTTTACTGCAAGGTTAAGAGAGCATGTTTTAAGCATCCTTTAGATCTCTTCAAGAAACAAAGTACTGTGGTTATATCAGCTATGCCATCTGCAGGGCTACTTTCACATTCATGACAACATTTATGAAAAAATAGTTAAAATATTTATTATTATTATTATTACCCTGTTTAGCATCAAGATGATACTTAGAGTTAAGGAACGGTGGCAAGCAGAAACAAGGGACATGAGATCTCCAGCATATTTGCTGACACTGTCGCTGACCCACCTGTAAATGTTCTAAAGGGAGATCAGTCCACCACCCCACGGGAGATTATTAGCTGTCTACTACACTTGAAGGTCTAATAAATCACTGTCTGGATATTTCCATAGATATTCATCTTATTTTTGTTGATGTTTGTTCCATATATTACTTAATAATCTGAATCCATCTTGAGTAACTGCTCGAACCAGTCTTTATGCTCTGCTACTACTAGCAAGTATAATACTGCATTCATCCCAGCTCCTTTGAAGGCATTTTAGCCCAACGTGTACATTTTCTGTATTGCTGAACGAGGGCAGAAACAAGCTCTGCCCGCCTTAAAGAAAAGCGCAGCCTCCATCTAGTTGAGACACAAATGTTTTGTTTTATTTTAACCTAAATGTTCTCTTTCGGATCAAGGTCACTAATTAGAAGTTAAAGATCCCGATTTGCCTGACTGGTAGATCCGTTAAATCAATTGATAATTTATTAACATTGATTTTTTTACCCTGGCACGCTTTACAGGGCACTGAGCATCTCTTACTTCTCACAATGCATTTTGTAGAGAAGCCAGAAATAAAGTCGACATACACGACAGACCTAACTTGCCGAGTGCTTGCAGAGGAGAAATTTAACACAGAAACCAGGGAATAAAGCAGAGTTATCTCAGTGATTTACAGTGTGAAAAGGCAAGAAGCCAGTCCTGTCTTTGGGATGTTGCTTAGTCAATGCATACAGGATTCTCATTTCCAAATCTTAATAGGACAGCATAATTAATCTACCTGTACTTGGGTGGGAGTTACAGCTTTTCACACACTTCCAGGCTACAGGACAGTTGCTTCCTTCTCTTCAGGAGAGAAAATTGTAAGCCTAACCATGACTTTATAATACTACGTTAACACGATAGCCCCTCTTCACATAAAGTAGTAATCCCACAACGTTCAATGGCACAATCGTCAAGTTAGTATTGCTATAATAATAATACACTATAGTAATAAGCCAGTGTCGCCTTAGTCACAATCAGGCACAGTAAATGACATTACGGCTCAGCAGTAGCCTTGTCACCAACTTGGGAGCAGGCAGTGCTGAGCTCCAGGGCGGGAGCCACGATGGCAATCAGCAGGAGATCGCCACATCCGACACTCACCAACCCACTCTGGAATATATGAAGCATCTACCACTTCAACATAAAGCCAGCTCAACTACTAAAGAACAAAGCTATGTTTAATAACTTTATCCTTCCATCTGTAAATGCGTTGTTTCAGAAGCTGAGAAGTCATTCTGCCTTTATAATAGACTGAATTCAATTTTAAGCCTCTGCTTCCCTAGCAGGGAAGCTCTTCTATGGCTTGCTGTACCAATCTGAAATTATTTCTCTTGGGTGGCATGAGGAAACACTAAAACCTTTAGCCCGCTATGCTTCTCAGGAGCTGCAACTGCAACTATCAAAAGGACCAAACAAAAAAAAAAAAAAAGACTGATGCGGGTGTCAGCAGTAGATGACAGATGACCTAGATGGGCTTTCAAATTAAGGGCTGTTCAATATGTTCATCTGGAAATGTACCACCAAATGATTATCAAATCTATTCCCAAGAAGATACTCTGAAAAAGCAATATTCCATAGGCTGGTTTACATTGTGAGCCAGAATTGTGTCAAAACGCAAGGAAAGAGTATATCAGCAACATCTAACAGGTAAAAGCAACAGTGAAAAATGCAGTGGGGGCAGGGGAGGGCGAGAAAGAGAAAAAGCAATGTACTTCTCCAAGGATGGGGTATGTAAGCACCAGGAATAACCAATGCCCAAGCACTCTGGACAGTACTAAAGCAAGTGAAGATTGCAGATTTCTGCTGTTCATATTTGTTTCCTACTACTGGCTATACTGAAGGCCAGGGGCAAAGGGGTTCCAGATTGGGGCCAGACGGGATCAGGCACTGACAATCAGTGACAAAATATACCCCGGCCAAACATCTCGCAATATGTCGCATTACATAGAAGCGTGGTAAAGTTGGTGCTAAGGTATGTGGTTTGCTTACTGGGAACCAAAGTGCAGAAGGATAAAGCACTTCATTCAGTCACACAAGAAGTCTGCGACAGAAGTAAGAAATGCACCCCGATACTCCGAACCCGCATCCACTGGCTGAACCCTAACACTGAAAAAACACTCTGGGACAGATGTGGAGTTCTCCAGTTTCTTACATCAAACTGAAAACAACAAGTATAAGATTTGAAAAATTAGATCTTTTCATTTAAAACAAACATCCTTATAGCACTTAGGCAACTCAACTGAACTCAAGAACTGAGGGATTAATCAAAGGATTCATTGACCAAAGGATTAATGAACTGAACGGTCCAAATGCTTAACACAATCTAGTTTAAAGAGCATGACTGATGTCCATTTTTCATCTTTATGGAACATCATCAGTATAGCTGTCATCTTTAATTTGAGGTTACACGATGTTTCTAAAAAAGTTCATTTTTTAGGTGCCATTTCTACTCTGAGTTTTGGTCCCAGTCTAAAAGCCTGAAGAGCAGTGCTTGGCATCAGACGTGAAGGTACTGCCTGTGTACAGAAACTGGTTCAGCCAAACTGAAGCTGAAGACTCAGAACCCGGCAAAAACTGCATCACTTCATATTCCGCAACGTATTATAATGATACTTTAATGTGAGAATGTCACAAAAATGTATTTTTCCTATATAAAAGGCAATTTGACAAAGTATAGGAACTCTGTAAACAAATCCATAAGTGCATGAGACTTCAGTGGTCCCTACGTACCAGGGCCAGCCAGTGGAGACTCAAGAGACAACTTTTATCACTCTCATTTATAAAAACATCCTTTCTTGCTAAAAAAAGAAATATATATTAGAGAAAGGAGAATCCCTATTAGCATTGTAACAGTTTACGAACACCATGTCACAAACGAAAAAATTCAAACTACGTTTAACAGGCTCGAGAGTGGCCAGGTGATAAGCATTAAGCAACCTGCAGTACAGTGGTAGTATGACCCTCTCATCAGCCCTTCACTGTCAACACTGGCATCTCACGGCAAGAAACATGAGCCAATGCCTCTCTCAAGATGAGTTTTTCACAGGTATTTGAAAGAGATATTGAGAAGACCTGACTTCTCTGGATAAAGATTTAGAACAGTTACAAGAATGTTGTGGTTTTGTTAACCTGAATCTTGACTACTGTGATCAAGGGTTGCACTCGATGATCTTAAAGGTCTTTTCCAACCTAAATGATTCTATGGTAAGATTGGCTTTTGGTCCTCTATATTTGGGAAGCATCGACAAGTCCCACAGCAACCACAGAGCATTGAATATCCTGGGACAATTCTTGAGATTTTGGTCTTTGCACAGCAAGGCCAAGATTAATTTTTATATTTGCACATATAGCAAGCTGGTGACATCTGTATAATAAATTAGTACCTACCACTGACTTAAGTGTTTCAGTTGCCAAAGCACTTCATTAAAATTAAAGCATACAAGCAGGAACGTGTGGATCAACCGAGTGGCTCAATCTCCAACTTACAATTGCAGAAACCAAGACAGATACAGAGCACAAGCCTGCAGAATGGCAAGAGTTATCATCATCTCCTTGTTAGGATACAATCCCATGAAGTCCTCAAATCTATGAAACGCCTACGCTACAAACAGAATCAATTTCAGGACCAGAATTAAGACTCCAAAACTGTATCATTCAAAACAATCATTAATGTCATACCTCCGTGCATGCAGAACTACTTTCCAAACACAATCTCAAATCACCGCTCAGTGTTACAGACAGCTTCTTCCTCGGTATTTGCACCCACGTTCCTGCAAATAAAGATCTGTTTCTCCAGATTTCCCTCCTAAACCTAAATGCTTTGTTTTATTACGCGACAGTACAGCTGTAGAACAATTGTTTCCCAACCCTCAATATTTCTGCTGAAAACTGCAGGCAGTTACATTTCCATTAGCAGTTATTCAGGCAAGCTAAACTGATAGGTTAATAACTACTGTTATTAACTATCCAGTATTTATTCCTGCACCAAGGCAGTTTCTTTCTAATGGATTAAAACATTTCTGATCTCAACCTGGTTCTGGTAACTACAGAACAACCACCCCGTTTAATTATCTTGTAATTTTACGATCTGAAAGGCCACCAGAATCTGTGCAATGGCAGTCTTCATCTTTGGTTAGTGTTGCTTATCTGGAAAACGCAAAAAACTCACCACTATTTTTAGAATCCTGTGGTACAAAAAAAAAAACCCACCCGAGCCCCAGCAGCAGCAGCCTGGCCATCATCTCTCCATTCAAACACATGCGCCATAGGCTGCTCCAGCTGCTTCGGGCAGCTCACCTATGTAACCTCACTGCATACGGATCTAGCACCGAACAAAACTTCAGGATGTACGTTACAACGTGCCTTGTTTAGCAGCATAAATGCTGGGCTGAACTGGAAGATGAGCAACAGCTGCCAGTTCTCCTCAAATAGTAGCACAAAATAAATATTTGGGGATTAGCCCACCACTCCTCACAAAAAAAAAAAAAGCACTGATGCTAAAAGAGACATTTGAGTGAGTATGCAGTTTTCCAGGGGTGATTTATACCTTAAAAATAACAACTCATTTCTTTAAGACAACACCCTGACACATTAAAGGTCTTTTCTTTACTGCTTGCAATATACTGAGAAGCATTTTTGGGGGAATGCTTCTTAAGAAATGCTGCTGTTCCAGTTGGGACTTTTCCAAGCGATTCTGTAATTACCCCTGCACTGAACCTTGCTGAAATCTTATTTTCTCTAGGTTGGTTTGCTCTGGTGCTGCTGCTGACAATAGAAAAGCAATTGAGGTTTCAGAAGTGAAACAGAGAACCTAATTTAGTCCCAAAGACTTTTATTACTGGTTATGATGTGCAAAAATGAGAAAACACAGCTTGACTTTCAGAACATATTGCAGCTTTGCTCAATTGGCAGTATCCGAAACATTTTTTTTTTTTCCTAATTTGCAACCACAGATGTCCTCTTTAGTAGAATTCCGGTGGTATTTTTACTAAAATAAGTTCCGATTATTACTAAAATAACTGTCCTCTCCAAAGAATTTTCTTAAAAAATGCTCTGATGATCAGGCTTTTCCTGTTCTCCATGTAAGATGAAGACAATACAAATGAGACAGAATGGAGGTTACTGAGACCAGTTCCAAATTTACAGTTATTCCAAGGTCTCCAGATCTTAAAAACCACTAAACCATCCTAGAGTAAATAGATGGTGGAAAATATAACTACTAATATTTTTTGCTTGTCTTTTAATCAGAAGATAAAGGTGTTTTTTTTTTTAAAAAAAGCAGCTGGACTTTTATAACATTTCCATTAAATTAGTTTTGTACACACAGCCAAAATAGCTAATCAAAGGATGGCCACATTCCTGTCGTGATACAAGATGGAGCATAGCTACTCACATTTGTGCACAGTGCCTTGAAGCAGTTTAGGAAGCCCTGATCCCTCTCGGTTACTTATTTCTGCACACAGCAGCGCACTGGAGCATCTCCTGCCACAGGGTTAACCGCATCTGGAAGCGATGCCGGTGGCAGGTGAGGAACTCCCTATTCCCAAGAAAAGATTTTTAAACAAATGCAGGAGCAGGCTCTTTTTCAGCTGGTATTTTCTAGCCTTTCCCAACATAGATGAACCACGCAGCTGCAAATGTCCATCTGCTGATGGCAGAGGGCACGGACCAGGGTGGGTGGCTGCAGCCTGAACTCCAGCTTACACAGAACCACTGCAAATGTCCACCTGCGGGTGCTCAGGTAATGTTTTTACCTTAGGAAGGCCTGTGTGCGGATGTTGTATTTTGAAGGCTTTCCCTCATTATTTGGATGAAAGCTGCTTGCAAGTGATAGGTACTGAAACGATCCTTTTTAGTATGCTGTTGAGTATTTTGTTATGGATCACACCATCTGTCCAAGCTGGTGAATGCAAATGAATCTATCAATTTTTAAAATATAAACTTAAGAAATATGCATGTGATATTAAAAATCCCATACAAGCACCTTCCGCTGCACATCTATTATTTGAGATCTACCACTGAAAATGCAGGATTATTTCAAAAGCATGTTCCAAGTTCCTAAAAAAGATCCCCATTATTTCTAGCTTCACCGGTCTTTGTGTGAAAGCAGTACTTCTGGCTTTTTCATCTGAATATTAACAGATACAGTACAAAGTATTTTGTTGATATTAATGTGCTTACAGCTTATTACACAGAGTTAATTAAAATCTGAATAAGGTAAAATCTGGAAATTCTGCATGTCTAATTCGTCCACTAAAGCAGCTTGGGCAATAACACACAGCTCTAAGAGCATTAGGCTATCACAATGCAGCGTATGATTCTGTTCCAGCTCTATTCATTTCCGAAAGAAATGGGAAAAGCTGCATGGCTTTGTGGACAAACCATTAGCTTGTCATCTCTAGGGAAATGGTTCATGAAAGCATTTCAGCTCCAGCCAGATTAGATCTCAGCCTGCTTCTCCTTCAGCAGCATCTACTGGCATGTAGCAAGACCACAGAAGGGATGTCCCATTTGGGACAGCTGAAGCCACCCCACAACCCGAGTCTGAGTTTTTGAGGTGCGAGTCAAAGCCATTCGCAGTTTACTACAACAGCAAGTAAAAAGCATGCACAGGGTGCTGTCAGACGGTGGGCATATATAGCAATTCCCATAGCATTCAGCCTGAAATGTAGGCTTCAGGAAGCACTGTAACATTACGCTCTTCTTCAAAAGATCCAGCACTGCAACAGGGAAGAGCAGAAGTGCACCAGCCAGACTAGAGCTTCAAAAAAAGGCACATAGAAACATAGAATATCTCAACTTGGAAAGGACCCATAAGGATGCAGCATCTGTTCTGCTCTGCCTTAACTCCCTGCTCGCAAAAATCCTTGGACTGTCCTTCTGCGATGGCACAGTCACGCAAAGTCTGAAACTCCTATGTTTAATACGTTAAACGTGCGTACGCATGAACATGCACGCAAACACCGAGCCATATTGTCCAAAGGTTTTACAGCCACAGGGCTGGATCGTCAGCTGGGTACAGCCTGACATCCCTCACTTGCGCTAATGAAGCTATGATAATTCATACCAGCTGAGGATCTATCCCCTGGGAATCTAGATTGGCATAAGTTACATTAGCTGCCTGCATCCTCTCCTACACTGCTCTCATCCAGCATAAGCTCTCACTACTGCCATACCAGCTTTGCCTTGCTCCTAAGCCAGGAATTTTGCCAAAATAATATAAATAATCCAAAAGAAAAGGTTCACATTAACATCAGGATAGTATTCAATTACACCTGTATTGTAGTGACCTGATAATGAGTTTTATGAAATTTAGTCCACCCAGTTTCTCCCCAGATCTCATAGTTTCGTTTAAGGAAGTATTTGACTTTTCTCTTAAAATCCCCGTCTCTAAGTTCTTGTGACTATAAGAGAAATTTATAATCTCCCTTAAAGTAGAACAAAGCAAAATAAGGAAGGTTCTCATGCTGGCTGTCATAGTCAGAGGAAAAGAATACTTGACCAAGGCTCAAAAATCCCAAATTCAAGAAACCTAACTTTAAAAGTCTTGGAACATTTAATGATTGAGTTATATTTTTGACTACTTGAACTTTTCTCCTCCCAAATTTTCAGAAATTAAAAAAAAAAGGAGAAAAAGGCAGAAGCAACTGTGATCAAATGACATCTAAACTGAAGGACGCTTTGTACATTTAATACATTTTATTTCTCCCTAAATTCCACTCCTGAGTTCTCCTTCAGCATGCATTGCGGAGATAAAGTGAAAATTCTGCTGGATTACTTTGGGAAAGCTTAGTTAGAGCTTGTCAGGAATATGTGGGCTCAAAACAGTGTCCACACCAATAGCAGACATCTTTGCAGCCAGAAAGGAGTTTAAAGCCTAATTCTGATCAGCAACAGCTCCCAACAATTTCTGCCAAGATATAATCCCTACTCTCCAGTGCGTGGAAAAAACCCACAACAACACACTGTTTATAAAGAATGGTGAATTCCCAAAAATGAAAGAGTTGCAGCAAGGGCTACAAAACAAGTACAAACACTCACACGCTCCCATATTTGGTTTCCTACCTCTTGTACTTCTTGCATCAGCTTACTCAGGACAGCACGTTTATGTGACAGCTCTAGAGAGTTAAGCTACTCATTTTTTCAAGTATATATTTCACTATGCATAAAAATGATCAGGAAAAGCTTATTCAACACTAGCTTCCAGAAAGCGGGTACATCACAGCAAGGCAGAACTTCAGGGATTGCTCCTTAAGAAAGCTGCCTGTGGGTTTTTAAACACCAGCCACACCACAGCCTCAGTGGAGAACGTCCTGGGATCTCTGAATGCATAAGGTGCTTGTTGTTTATGTTTTCACCACTTTTGCAGTTATTTCTTGTCTTAATAGCTTTATGGAATTTAAGCATTCTCTTACCTTAAAAAAAAAGTCCATGAATTGGATCCATTGAAAACTATAGTAAGTATACAAGAACGTAAAGGATGCTGACAAGGCTTTAAAAATTCAACATCAGCATCAGAAAAATTGTGGAGAGCTCCAAGAAGGAATAAGTGAAGGTCCAACAACAAGCGTTCAAACTTGCTGCAGTTGACTTTTACGGTTTGAGTGAATAATGAATGGTATTGATATCCATAACCATTTGAAAGACTGAAATACTAAGATGGCAACATACGGCAATATTTTTGGTGATCTAAAAGGGCATATCCATGGGAAATACATCAGAGGAATGCCCAGCAAAATATAGTACGCTTTCCCCAGAAACCCATATCTAGGCTCAGGAGTGCACCACGAGGTGCACTAGGGAAGATATCACTAGATTCCATTTAAACTGAAGCGGACTAAACACCCAAAAGACTGGTACAAAAATCTCTCCTCACATAGAACAGGGCCACTTTAGCTGTTTTGCCAGACACTGGGCATTTGGGATTCATTCTCTAGACGCAGTTTGATGCGAGAAACGAAGTCTTCATGAATAAACAAAACACCTAAACAGAAATGAAGTATCAGCTATTTCATTATCTATTTGTTCTCAGGGCAGCAAGCTGCTAGCATCCAGATTTTAACCTCTGTGCGGGGTGGGATGAAGAACTCTCACAGGCTGATGATCTTAAATATCCTCTGCAGCCACATCTCTCTTCTTCACCAGAGAAAACGGGAAAATGTCCAAAGAGAAATAGAGACAGATACTGCAAGTTGCCAGCGTCCTTCTAACAGTTGCCAGTTCCCATCAGCTTGTCAGCCTCAGTGCCCACTCTCGCCCTTGGCAATTAAGGCTTTTAGGATCCTTCAGACTCAGATGAGGCAGGTTCGGATTCTTAACTTGCTTTCAATTTTAACGCTGTACTGAAAGAAGAGTAGCGAAATCCATCAGAGCCTCCTGCTGGTAGTTCAGGTCATTCTGCTGCCTTGTCCCATATCACACTGCCTTTTCTTTAGGTACTATGCTATTCATCATGCACAAGCTTCAGATTAAATTTACAGAAAGGTACATTTGAGAAGTATTTAATTCCTTAATTTCTCCTCTAATAGCATCAAAACTTTGCACAGTGTTTCAGATGTAACCTCACGGTAAAGCCTCCTGCACACAGAGGTTCAAGCAGAAGTACAACTGGAGTCCTTGGGAAAGTGTTTTTCAACAGTACTTAGTGGCCTCTCTGACCAGCTAGAGACTGGCACCAAGAGAGCAAGTTTCCCTACGGGAAGGTACTGATGACCATATGAAGCCAGGAGAAGACGGGAGCACAGAAGCCAGTGAAAAGGAAGCAAGGACAAAAAGCAGTGAATGCACCGAGATACATAAATCAGTAACGGGTTTGAAGGACGTTGAAGAGAGTCCCTGGACAACTGTTTGCTTTTAATATTTTATTTTTTAAAAGCACAAATATTTCTACCCAAACTTTCTACCAAAAAAAATCATTAGGTAAAAAAAATGCTTCCTTTAAAGGAGACTAGATGAAAGCCTTTTGAGCCAAGAGGATACTGAAAGATTCCTGGAGTGTCTTAAACTGTTATTCACTGAAATATTTATATCCAGCTGAGAAGTTACGCTGCTGATCAGCCACAGTACAAAATATTAGCCTGATGCACTATTAAACCTGGAGTCTTGAGCACACCAAGTCTAGAGCAAGGTTTACGAAGCAAAATGTCACCTGACTGATAAACAAAGAAACCCCCAACTCTCACCTTATGAGAAAGGACTCAAGATGGTATATTCAGTCTCCAAGTTCAGAGCTCTTCAGATGCAATTACAGTTCATTTGCATTTTGGAGCCAATTGCATTGCAATTCTATAGTAGATAAAGTACGTGTAAAATTCAAACTCAGCTTTGGGTATCTAATCAGCCATGGGAGAGTTAGGTATTGATTACATGTAGATGATTAATTTTACCATTTATCATTATACCTGTATCACGATCATACCTTCCCCTCCTCCCCCAAGTCAATAGGTTATTGTAAATCTAATAACTCATGCTATAAAGCAAGAAATACGTAGGGAAAGAAATACAGGAACAAAACACCCTGTTCCTTCAGTGCACAGTCTGTCATGTCTTCTATCCTAAGTGTCGATAGAGGTGTTGATCCCATACTACTTGCAAGATGAAGTCTAAAGACTAGTCCTAATGATTTCTTTTTTTGGCAAGTCAGCATAATAAGGGCTTATAAGGCAGGCTGAGAACCTCCTATGGCACCCCAGGGACCCCCCAGCTGTGCACAGTCTCCTTTCTCCAGCATGACAGGAACAGCAGTCCAGCATTTCTAGACTCTTCCAAGACAAGACTTGATCAGGAACGAGCTGGAGCTCCAACTGCTTGGCTTGAACACTGTTTAAAACAACCAAGCCAAAAATGTAAATGGCAAGTTGTTAGTTAATCTACGTTGTTTGGCTCAAGCCATTTCAACCAGCGAGTGGAGAGGAAGCTTTCCATGAACCTAGCAGAGGCAGGAATTGATGTGCAGTGACAGTGATCCTCTCAGACAAAATTAGAAGCTATGACCAGGACTTCAGAGGGACAAGCAGAAGCCGTCTGGGTGGTACGCAGTATCAAAGCAGTCCTTAGTCACATCCTTCTTCGCTAGTGGTGTGCAGATAGCTCGGGTGTACGACGACCAGCGGCAAGCTGTCTATCACAGCAGACATGAGGGATGCTTTCTCTTGCTGCAGATATGTTCCATGTATCTTTGATAGTCCCTCTGTCCCGCTTTGCTTCAGAACAACCAAGACAAATCTGTGTCCCCTATTTCTTATCGGGGCAGAAGAGAATCATATTATCTTCAAGATACAGTACAGGTTTATTTCACAACCCAAACAATTTGTGTCACCTCTCTGCTCAGATAAGAATATCTGCATAAAAATAAGAACAGTAAGAAATAAAGATATTACAGAATTAAAGATTTTGTAGTTTATTAATGCCTAATTCTTTGTGTAGAGATTCCCCCCCCCCCTCTGTTTGCACTATAGTAGTTCTTAAGTTTAACTTTTGTGGTTAAACTGACTTTTGACATTTAAAAAGATGTGCTGTTATTTCTCTTGACATCAAGGCCACACGGGGGAAAAAATTAAAATAGCAACATATTACAAATGCATAGGTACAAATAAAACCAAAGCAGGACCTCCTCACTTACACCACGCTTCCCAAAATTAGCTTTGTTTTCCATGAATGTAGTTGATTTCGATTCAATGTCTTCTCTGTGTTATTCTGATTTAAACGTCATTTTAATTTAACTACCCCTTTTCCATGGGGACTTCTTGTTTAAATTCCATTCACAACACAGCTATTTCTCTACATTGCATTGATGCAGGGATGAACCGATCTTATCTGGATCACTGGACTAGCATAGCACTTAATACAGGGTATTTCATTATTTTTACTGTGACATGACTTACATCAAGCCTATTTACAAACACTAAACCGGCCTGAAGGAGATTCTCATCAGCCAGACAGGTTGGCAGAAAGACTTGACAGCAGAGCAGGGGCTCAAGCAACTGCTTGTGTCTCTGCATTAGAAAACACAAGAAAAGCAGCAGAAGTGAAATACACAGCGCTATCAAGAAAATCTCAAGTGGTTAAAAAAAATTTACACAATTGGGGATGTACACTTATCCAGCTAAACCGTAGAGTTTAAAAATAAAAATATTTAGTAAGACAAACCTAAGCCTTGCGCATAGACCCTCCTAAAAGAGAACAGAGGATTTTCTCAGCAGAAATAAGAGCTAAGGCCTCCACCAAGCGTTATTTAATATCTCCTTACAGGTGCAGATAGGCAAACTACAACAATAGCTAGGAAGGAAAGGACCTCCTTTGATAACATAAAATAGGAAGATGGGGGTGTTGTATTTTGGAACTGTTTCATACAAGTACTGCTCTTGGACACCGACAGAATGGATTGCAGTGCTTTACTACTACACTCCAAAAATGTTTTCTCTGCACGTCAGTCAGAAGTGAGCTAATACACAAGAAAGGAAATTTATTAGAGGCTTTACTTAATCCACTTCTGTATCACACATGCAGGGTTTTTCCTCTACCCTTTTTTTTTTTTTCTTTTTAAACTAGGAGAGCCAGCCTTTTTCTTCCAAAGCAAAAGGAAAGCCAGATCTAAGGTAAATAAGCAGAATACTCTCTCAACCTCGTCCTCCAGTATTTCACGGTTCACAGTCATAACAGGATTCGGAATCTCGACAGCAGCCAGCATCGCGCTGGTACTATTTAAAACCTCTCTAATGGCACTGCCAGCAGGAGGGAGATAACAACCCCGGTGTTTACAATCCGGAGCAGCGAGGGAAGTGTTACGGCAGAGAGAAATTCAGCTGGCAGACTGTAACTGCTTTTTTGCCTTATTAAGGGGTGGGGAGAGAGGACAGATTAAACAAAAATTGACTGGTGCCCTTAAAGTTTCCTAGAAACAGCCAAGCAACTTGGCATCATGACTGCCACATAGCCAAGTGATGATGTTTTAAGACATCAGACTGCCTTTCAAAATAGACTACCCTCAGAAGATGGACGGGACGGTCTCTCAGCTCCCCTCTCCTATTCTTCCTATCCAAGTGCAATTCAATATAAATAATATTATGCAATTGCTTAACAGGAAAAAAAGTCAAGTTTAAAGGGTCAATTGGATTTCAGTACAAATCTGCCACTAGAAAAAAAATCTTTCATCCCGTATGCAGGTGACATTTGAGAGACAGGTACTCACTAGGTATGCAAGTTAAAGCTCGCTTCATTAAATTTCAATTTTTGGCAGGTACTGACTGACAGTATCTGACTGTTTCTATGCTTAAACCCAAGATATCCAGATCAGCAGCAATTTCATACCATATGCTCCAAGTAAAGGTCTTCAAATACTCCGGCAGTCAAGCCATGTCTGGCAGGAGTTGTGAATTTTCTTTTTTTTTCCCCCCATCCCCAGTTCCACCTTGAAAGCAGCTGAATATCAATGAAACAAAAATATCATAATCACTTTTATTTACTGTACACCACATGAAGATTGAGAGGCCATAAAATAAAAATTGCCAATGTGACTAAAATAGCTGTTATAGTAATGCAGAAAGCCAGACAGAAACATCTTGCTCTTTTGATCAATAGCAATTTCCCCTTGAATGTTTATGCATGTATGTTTTTAAAGAAAAAAAACAACCTTCTTTGAGATGCTCAGTCTCCAGTAGAGAAGACAGACTCTTCCATTTCAGCAGGGTGTAAACAGTCTCATTTACTAGACATGGGATGCTAAAAGGGAATTGGAAAGTGTTTGAGTTCATTGTAGTAAGATCTGAGAAGACCAGTCACCCTGACTCCATAACACAGTTAGATCGAGACTCACGCGTATTCCTTGGAATCTCAAGTCCTTAGTTTCTTTTTTCTCCCCTTAAATACACTTTGGAATCTACCTTTCCAAATGAAAACTAACAAATACACCTGAACTGTAACATACGCCAATCTACATTTGTTCCCTAAAAAAATCTCCTTGCTGTAGTTCACTTTTGCCCATTCTTCTGTAGTAATTCTATACATCTCAACGGTTTTCTTTTCATACACACAGACAGGGAATTTCAGAATAATTTCTTACTTCTGTTAACTTACATGCGAGGCACATACCATTCCACTTAGGTTAAATAACAACAGAATACAGCAAAAGCAGTGGGAACAGCAGATTGTCACCGTTCCAAATAACTGAGAAGTTGTTTCTGCATCAAACTTTGAGTCAGCCATCGGCCAGCAGTAGGGTACCACGGTCCTACGATGGGTACCACGGTCCTACGATGCAGCTAGCACTTTTCCTAGCATCAAAGGGGTAGGCACAGCACCACTAAATATCTACCACAATGTCCTTTTCTAAATCCCACTTGAAATTCCAATTTTTATTGGAATGTTTGATAGCTGCAACAGGTTATTAATTCTGAGTTGCTGTGGGATTTCAGAAGCATACCCCGATATCCATCAACCCGCACTCCAGCTGACACTTCTCTTCCTACTCGGCTCATGGTGCCTTAACCAGCTATGGGTATTAACCATACACCTTACTCATGCCCCCAGATTAAATAAAACTGAGTTGAACGGATATTTTTCTGTAAACTTGTCCAGTAAGCGTGCTAAAGGAATTATTTTAGGTGAGAAATATTATGTAGTGTCAAATATAAAGACTACATTTTTGAAGATGTACCTTTCCATCCTGTAGTAAAACGAGCCTGTCAGCAAATCAAGCTCGACACTGAACTTCAAAGTAACTGTGTACTTCAACAGAATGGAAATAGCGTTTATTTACATCGATACACAGAACAAGCATCTTGTGCTTGTTGTAAGCATTTTAACATCATTTAATAGAAGCACTTTGCCATTTAGCACTTTGTAATGTGTTAACAATGCTGAGTAAATTCTTAGAAGACAAATAAAAACTATTAATATTTCATGTGCCGAGATCTTCAGAAGTCTTTGGGACTATTGATTACATAAACCCATTACGTGCTATTTTGATCTTAAATAGCTAGAGTTATCTGCAAAGAGATTCAAGCTAAGTGGTAATAGTTATTTTGAGAGCAAGCGATTTTCAGCAGTTATCATTACTGATACTGAAGTTTGCGTTTTAGAAGCCGCTAAGCAGTAAACAATAGCTGCTAGGACAGTTTTCTCCAAAAGATTGTGTTTCACCTTGTATTTCCTTTTTTTCTGATTCAAACATGTTTAAGTCCAGTTCTTACCAGGAATACAGACCAAAAGCCAACCATAACATTTATGGCATAAGATATCTTACTCTGTCATTTCTGCTTACTTTCTTTCAGAAATTGCTGAAGATAAGACCTTAAGTTGGCTACCAGCAGCAAAAACAGATCATAGCACAACTAGGATCAAAAAAGAGGCAGTAGCTCACTTAACTATATTTTGTCTACCAATTCTCCAATATTTACTTCTAATAGGAGGAAACAATGACTGCATTTCCACGTAGCGAACAAAGAATCATTAACACCAAACTTCTTCCAAAAAATTAAAATAGTATTAATTCAAAGATTACACTGAATATCTGTAATTTACATCCTTGCCTTCATATTCACTCCAGAGTTCAATTCAGGAAGAAATAAGCTGTATGCATGAAACTTCTTCTTTGAAATACCCTGAATGCAAAATAAATTTTCTTTGTTCTATGCCCTGGAGAAGATGAAGGCAGCAATTGTTACCAGGTCAAAGCATGGACAAGTATTTAGTCCTACAGATAATATATGAAAAACCCCTCTTTTCACATGGCCAAAATGAAGAACTTGACAAGTGAAGAGATTCACACAGATTTGGTGTTTTGGGTTTGTTTGTTTGGAGGTTGTGTGGCTTGTTGTTTTGGTTTGGTTTTGGGGGTTTTTTTAAACATGCCATAAAGAACAGCCCAGGGGTGCAAACCAAACCCTACTAAAAGAACAGAAAGTTTGCCACCTGCCTTACTGGGAGCCACATGAAGTCATCAGTATTTAGTTCCCTCGAGCCTTCAGTGAAGTTGAGCTTCTCAGTAACAATAATTCTTTTGAAGGCCTTCCCTTATTTCTCTTTATAAGACATTAAGGTAAGCACATGTATCTGAGGAGCTAGATTTTTTCCTATATACAGCCTTTTTTCTTATCCATAGAAGACTGTATATTGTACATGGGTGTACTTCCCAAAATAATCTTTTGAAGGCAAAAAAAAGGTGAGTGAAAATATATTAAAGTAAAAAAACTAAAACAAAAACAACAAAAAAAATCCCAAACCACAAACACAAAACCCCACACCTTTCTTCCAGAGACAAGAATTATCCTGAAGGTAAAGGACTACCACAAAGTAAAGCAGTACAGTCTGTGTGCCCTTATTGCTACGTATCTGATCTACAGCTACTGGTTCCTATGAAAGAGAACCTGCAACCTCATGCTTGCACCAACATGGGAGACAGGAATAAGCGATTTCCCTACAAAAAAGACAGCTTGAAAGAGTCATTAATAATGAGATCAGCCTAGGATTGGAAAAAAACTAGAACACAAAAAGTGTGTTAGAAATACTTTCATGTGAAGGTTCTCCCCTACAGTTGCTCAGTTTGTCTCACTGAAAGGCAGAGGAGAACACTTTGCAATGCAGTGCGAGGAGAGGATGCTAACCTCAGACCACCATAAAAAACAAACCAAAACCAAAAAAAAAACCAAACCCAAAACCACAGACAAAATTGCTTGCTCCAAATTACTGATAGGACAATCTGGTACAACTGGATTTGTTTTATTTTATGCAATATACTGCTTACTATCAGTTCACTGTATATTTTGCTAAGATTAATATCCAAAAGGTACTGAAACAAGTCACTTTAAATTCAGTCACCCTTTATCACAGTAAAGCAAGAAAAAGCAGTGTATTACTACAGCAAAATAAGTATAACATCACCTACTTACATACCAGGTTACAAAAACGCCTTGATCTGTCCCTCCAGAGTTGAGGACCGGTTCAATCACAGCACAATATATATTCCAAACACATTTGGAAAGTGATTGATGACATGAACTTCAAAGCCTTAAACCCAAAAAAGCAGGTATGTTTACTGGCCAAAAAACCCTAGAGGCCTAGCGGTTGCCTCCATAACAAGGAGCAATTGCATTTTTCTTTTTCCTCAGCTAGCTCTGAGCTGTCTCAGACTCTACTGGGAAAATATTAACACAACACTACTTACAGCTGTTGCATCTGTACGCACAAGAGTCTCAATTTTTGTTTCAAAATTACCTTTCAGAACAACTGTTTGCATGTGTCCTGCTCGCAGCTGATTAACCTCAATGATCATGTTGCACTGTGAGGCTGATGATGACTCAGTCTCCTTTCGCTTAGGACTTATCATGAAAATCGAGTTATCTAATACAAAACAAAATACGCACCAAGCCCCAGGAAAAAATAGAGTTTATAAGGTTAAAAACAAGAACTTGAAAGGGTTTTTTTTGCTAGCCTTAAGGTGGAATAAAAATGTTGACACCAAGTAGGTTTAATAAAGCTTTAAGCTCAGAATCTGTTGAAAATGCTATCCGCTACATCTTAACTGCAGGTGCTCAACACAGAAGATTTGTATTTAACGCTCCCCTATGATATACAATCATTTCTGCAAGTCCCTAAAAGGTGTTTGACTTCATCAGTGGCAGCAAACTTGTTAGCAAGGCCCGTTGCGACAGGACAAGGGGGAATGGCTTTAAACTAAAGGGGGGTAGATTCAGACTAGATACAAGGAAGAACTGTTTTACTCTGAGGGTGGTGAAACACTGGCCCAGGTTGCCCCGAGAGGTGGTGGATGCCCCATCCCTGGAAACATCCAAGGTCAGGTTGGACGGGGCTCTGAGCAACCTGATTTAGATGAAGATGTCCCTGCCCACAGCAGGGGGGTTGGACTAGATGACCTTTAGAGGTCCCTTCCAACCCAAACTATTCTGTGATTCTCTGATCTCCTAGTGCTCATCTTTTTCAGAGTCCCGCCTAGTAAGAGAATCTTCACTCCACCCTAGATAAATGGCAGCACTGGAGTCCCAGCGCTGCACTGCCACGGGTTTCTACTCTCAACATTTTAACAGGACCGGCTGGCTCAGAAGAAATCCCAACACAAGCCCGTCTGCTCCAAGTCAGGAGCGTTTGACAGGAAAACAAAAAAGGAATAAATTGAGCTACTAGTCCACATAAAAGTGTTGCAAAAAAAGCCATCTTGAGAAATCGCTTTGAAATGGTGACACAGCAATCCCAAGTGCATTTAATGCACCCTGAATATAGAGACAGTTGTGCATAGTACTGAGAAAGATGAAGAAAAGTATAGTAAATGCTAATGAGATTTTTACCTAGGCTTTCACGTTGTCTCCTAGGCTTTCACATAGTCTATGCTGTTATTTGACTGCCAACATTCATTCTGAGTTTTTATGGAAAGGGCAGAAATAATCAAGAAACTTTTATTCTGCTTACAAAAAGCACAGAGGATGAAGCCCATCATTAAACAAAAGCTTTGCGTGCCTCAAAACATCTTCTCTTTTGAGATCTCTAACAAGAAAAACAGACCTACTCAGGTAGTTAAGCTCACGCTTAACTTAAATGAAATATAACCTTCTGATTGAAGTGAAGTACATAAGAAACGTGATTTTGATTCAACACCGCAAGTAATTAACAAGTAATCCAGAGATTTTCTTTACACTGTCATTGGTGACTACTGTAACGTGCTTTAACAGCAGATCTACAGTTAGTCATGAGTTAGAAATACTGAACATGTCACGCAATCATATTACCGAGGATCCACAGTCCGCTCCTTTTTAAAATACACATTTCCCACGTAGTCAGAGTTGTTCCAGTTCTGAAAGACCATAAACTACTGCACAAAGCACTGAAACCAGTGATTTAAGGAAAGTTATACTAGCTGCCCTAAACATTTAATTTCAAACTTTTCAGACATTTGAATTGCACTTATGTTGAGTTACAATGAAAGACATCTGTAGCCAGGTGGATAAGCTTGGGTTTTTTTATTGTTTTGTATTTATCGCACTGTTTAGGCACCCTGACGGAGACGGGGTTTCCAGGCTCATATAAAGCTGAATTCTTTGACTTTCTATTGCTTGTTCTCTTTCGACTCCTCTATAGGAAGCACACAGTGGACATACAATGCACAGGTAAGCATTATGGTTCCTATGAGAACGAAGTTCCCCCCACCATGCAAGTCAAACAAGTTGTTATAACTTGTTAAAGATGATTTGCAGTATAACTCCTACTCTTCACCTACAGCAGAGAAAGCCTTCCTCTCTGCACTGCTCCAAGAGTAACCTCTTGGACTAGAGGTAGAAAAGTCTTCCTGCACCACTTCATTCTCCTTTAGCTATGACATCTCCTACACTCTTATATTACCAAATGCTGCTGAAGAACGCCTCCCTTTCAAAGCAGAAGCCATCCGTCACATTGAAAATGCTCATAAGCTTTTGTGATCACAAAATCAAAGAAAAAGTATATCGGGCACTGAAAATCTGTACATTGTTTTGTATTCTGTATTGGAGATCTCCAGATTACTAGCGGGCATCATTTAATCTGGTTTTGCTTCTCTCTATTGGCAATAGAGAGAACCAGCTACTGGGAATGTGACTGACACATGACGACTCAAACATCAGGGCTTCAGAGGCAGTACAAGGCGAAAGCAATCTGTCCTCATGCTAGTGTACCATGAGGAATTGGGGGGAAAGAGAATTTTGGAAAATAAAGAAAACAAAACCTCTAAAAAACTGTTAACAACTATATTGATAACATTTTCAGTCTTCCAGGTCCGAGCAGCTTGGAATAGTGCTGACTACCAGTTTACCCGCCAGAGTACAACTACCCAATCTATGACCCATAAGCACTACGCAGATCTCATAACATCTCACTCTGAGTCATTCTAAGACTTAGTGCTCCAAATCTGCAGTAGAGCCACACTGTAGGGACTTTTAACACAAAACACACGTGCATAAGACAGACACATTGGTTTTGTTGCATCACTACAGCCCAGAATTTGAACACATTCCTGCCTCCCCATCCTGCGTTTAGGCTAAAACATTTACATTAAGCTACTCTTACCAAGTTCTGCCTTCAAGTAATTTAGCATAAGGCATATGCATCACTTCAAAGCTCTGTTTCTTGCAAGATTTTTTTTTTTTGTACTAAGACTTATAGAACCATTAAGGTTGGAAGAGACCTCTAAGATCATCAAGTCCAACCATCAACCCAACACCACCATGCCCACTAAACCATGTCCCTAAGCGCCTCATCTACACGTCTTTTAAATACCTCCAGGGATGGTGACTCCACCACTTCCCTGGGCAGCCTGTTCCAGTGTTTCACCACTCTTTCAGTAAAGAAATTTTTCCTCACATCCAATCTAAACCTCCCCTGGCACAACTTGAGGCCATTTCCTCTCGTCCTATCGCTTGTTACTTGGGAGAAGAGACAAACACCCAGCTCACTACAACCTCCTTTCAGGGAGTTGCAGAGCATGATGAGGTCTCCCCTCAGCCTCCTTTTCTCCAGGCTAAACAACCCCAGTTCCCTCAGCCGCTCCTCATCAGACTTGTTCTCCAGACCCCTCACCAGCTTCGTTGCCCTTCTCTGGACACGCTCCAGCACCTCAACGTCCTTCTTGTAGTGAGGGGCCCAAAACTGAACACAGTATTGGAGGTGCGGCCTCACCAGTGCCGAGTACAGGGGCACGATCACTTCCCTACTCCTGCTGGCCACACTATTTCCGATACAGGCCAGGATGCCATTGGCCTTCTTGGCCGCCTGGGCACACTGCCAGCTCAAGTTCAGCCAGCTGTCAACCAGCACCCCCAGGTCCTTTTCCAACAGGCAGCTTTCCAGCCACTCTTCCCCAAGCCTGTAGCACTGCATGGGGTTCTTGTGGCCAAAGTGCAGGACCCGGCACTTGGCACTCCAGTATTTCTCTTCAGAGTTTATATCCCCTTCTCATTAAACAAGGCAGAAATCTAACTGTAAGAGTACACTTCCACCTACAGCAAGACCTCAGAGTAGGACTGAATTTCAGCTTAAGTAGTGCCAGCGGTTAAAAATGACAGGTCTGTTGTTCCAACCTTTGCAACTCAAACCAAGAGGTTTCTGTGTCCTCCTGAGGAGTGTATTGAATTATCCAAGCTGGCAGCAAATCACAGAAGAGAGTCAAGTCAGTTGCTCTAATACCAGTGCAATGCAACTCAGATAGGGCTTTTCCTTCAGAGCAAGGGCAGTGTGAAGAGGAGAGATCCCATGCAACAGGGAAGGAAAGATCAGGTACAGGAAGTTCCGAGAGATAAATAGGCTTGAGGTCCTCCTCCTTTGCAGGGGGAGATGTCATCCAGAAGTACCATCTGGGAGGAAAGAGACAAGTCTGGGGTTTAGTTTTTAAAAGCATGTATATCCTTGTTAATTATAATTGAGGGTTATATATATTATTTTATTATTTTTATATATATACACATACCTGATTAAATTAAGCAATCAGGACTCACAAACCAGGGACAAATTCATCACTGGTCTAGCCTCCATCCCCACATAACCTCAGATATAATTAGTACCATTGGACTTACCCAGCTCTTTATTAATTTCTTCCCTCAGAAGGACAAGGTGCTGGTTTTACACTAGTGTCTAACAGGGAAGCTTGGGACATCTGAAATATTGGGTAAAACTGTCGCCTTCAGACTTTTAAGTACTCTGAAAGTGCAAAGCATTATTTTCTAAAAAAAAAAGTTAAAAGGAGAAAAAATAAAATCAGAAGATTTTTGTCTAAAAGATTAGGAAGACCCACAGACTTTCCAACAAATCGGTAAGCATCTAGACAGCAACAAGAGAAAGGAATTTGAGAATAACTTCTTGTACAGAGCCAGGATTGCTGTTTGGCTTGACCCACAGGAAGCAGGGAGTGGTATTTATGGAGCCAACGGGAGAGAAAAAAAATCATTTTTGAAGCCAGGTAGTATTGCCATTTCCATTTATATTATTGACATAAATTGGAGACATTTAGTCTATCACTCTAAATCCGAGAAAGGAGGCAGCCTATTGCTCCAAGCAGCAGTGCTTCCCTAGAGCTTGTGCCAAGCTGTTAAGAGAGCAGTGAATTCAAGTGTTTTATAAGTATTTCTGCAGGACAGTAAATACCCAGTTCAGTGGGGAATACCTGCGTACACATCTGAAATGCAGAAGCTAACACAGCAGTAAATAGGAGAAAAAGCTATCTGTGCTACCCAGAAGTGCCTCTGTCTCAAATGGTAGCTCCGGTGTCCATTAGGCATCTACTCTGCACAATTAGGTAGTAGATACTACTAGGCACTAGCACTAACTTAATCCATACAGAGTATCCCCAGTGCCAAGTCCAGCTTCTGGTCACGTATCCTCATCAACAACTTGGCACCAGCTTCAAAAATGCCTCAAAACACTTGTTTCTTTTAAATGCTGAGACATTCTAGGCCAAGGAAAAGTACCAGCATTTGGAAGACTTGCACCCATCCATCTACCTGCCTCATCACAGCCCAGACAGAACCAAAAAAGCACAAAACAGCTTGAAGAAATGTGTTTATCAAACTAATGCTTATTTACACTTTGACTAAAACACACATGCTTTAAGATTATTTGGGGTGACGGGGGGGAAGGATAGGAAAAAGGCTGGGAGAAGCTGCTCTGTGGTGACAAAGGGGTCCCTTCATCCAGATTTGTCAACTGTCAACACCACAGCCCCTTGAACATCATCTCACAGCAGTGAGTATCTACCCCCTAGCATCAGTATCAGCAGCTATATGCCTGTGCATCTCTGTCCTGGGGTAAACATGCACAAGATATTTAGATTTTAGATATTCAAAGAACATTGGTAGTCCCACATCACGCTGCCTTTTCCCCCAGGAAATACATCTTCCACTGGCTGCCAGCAGAATCAGTGATCCAGGGCTATACTGTGACACTCTCCTTCATACCAACAGGCAGGATCTTCTAATGATGGTAAACCATACCAACATCTCCACAGGTAGAGGAGATCACACCACTTCCCTCTTGAAGTATATTACCACTCCACAACAGAAAAACAAGGCAAACATGGAGACCGCATCTTAAAATTGCGAGTGTGATAGGGTCAAACTCCATGAAAAGAAAGTCAAGGACAGCGACTTCACAAAAGGTGTACGTTGGACAGAAAAACCAGGACTCCCAGGGTCCTATCACACACACCAGCAAAGAATCGGTCAGAAAGAGGCCATGCCAAAACGTAACAGAATGCAGCAGGACTGTGTTTCAACAATATTATTGCCATGTCCCTTGTTTCCCGTTTCTTTTTACCTTAATCTTTAGCTCCAAATACCCTTATTATTTACAGTCTTTCCTTGACTAATACAGTGTTCTGCTAACGTTTTTATTCATAAGCTATTGCTAACGTCTTCAAACTTATCTTCTCCTTAATCAGTTGTTCCGGATTTCAGATGCAACTCGCTACAAGAAAATAGCTGTACTCCATGATAAAAAATTTTATCTATTTATGTTTACACAAAGGCCTATTCATTTCACATTCAGGATCTAACATACAGATAAGCCTTACTGCAGAGGCATAACTGGGAAAGCTCGCTAAATAAAAGACCTCAGGGTGCCAAACCAATTACATTGCTCTTGCTCGTAGTTTTTCCACCAGCAAAGCTATTTTAACTCCTGTGAGGAGAAATAATTACTTTAGCTTGACAGTTGGAGCGACTACAGTTACGAAGTTTAAGAGCTGCCACAGAGATGTCTTGAATCTGTGCATTTGATCTTCAAGTCCACAGTTATGCCAGACAGAAGCACAATTTATCTTAAATAAGCATAAAAAGACAAAAGTAAGTGGGGCACTTACCCTACTTTAAATCACTGTTGTGCAAAGAGGAATACTAAAGGTGCTCCAAATTCATAATTCAGCCCATATTGGAAAGAGAAGAAAAAATGCACAAATGCACCAGTCCAGTTCTGACTAGGAGTTTCTCTCACAGAGGAAAACATTTTAGATAAAACTTGGATCCTTTAACTATCTTCAAGGCCAGTCCCTGCTCCACAGTCACGATTATACAGTTAGTTATCGAAAAAGTGGCAGTTTCATCTAAAAGAGCCATCCAGGCAGGAATAGATGTCTTATTTTCCCCTTGGAACAGGAAATTCTTCACAGAAGAGGCAAGACGAAGTTTTACTCCTTGCTGGGGGCTGAAATAAGTGTAAGCTACTACAGGTATTTATGACATAAACCATAAAAAAGGAGCTACGAATACCGACACTGCAGACACATGCATGTAAATGCAACCAGAAAACAAGCATTGTGGTAGCCAAATAAAGTACGCAGACCAACAAAACCCCAAACGGCCTTTGGACCTCCCTTAAGTATCAGACAGACCCTTATATAAACAGTAAATCAATGTTACAGCACAAGAAACTTCACAGGAAGACTCATGCCAAAACAAGTCACCCACATCGCTTTACTTTCTAGACTGTTATTAGATAGTGATCATTGATGTTCTCTTCCAGGTTCTCTCATGTCTTCAAATGGGCATCCACATATTTTTCTATTTACAGGAAGAGCATGCATACACCCCATTAGCAAAACTATCAATGACACTATTAGTTTGCTTCTACAGCTAATAATTTTGTGCTCAGACCACAGACTAACAGCGAAAGCAGAAGACCAAGTCACCCAGCCAGCCTTTATGCTTTTGCTAATACAAGCAAGGGAAATACTAGGGAAAAGAAGCACCCAGCAAACCCTGAACCACCTCAACAAAAAACAGTATCAGCAGGAATAGAGATGTAACTACTTGAAAATAGGAAGAAGTTACTGAAATAATATTCTTTACCTTGAACTGCCTATAACAAGAAAGGCTTACTCTAAAGACACTTCTCCAACTTAGTCTCTTGAACTAAATGCATTTATATAAACAAACTTCACAATTTGATTAGATGTCTATGACCACTATAATAAGACTTATTTTAACCTTTTAAACTTTGGGTTTACTCTTCATCACTGAGAACATGACTGAGCTTAATCTGAAGCTTGGAAAAGTGAATATTAACCCTAAGCTTCCAATTACACTCAGTCATGTTCTCAATGAACACTAACACAGCTGGTGTTAATATTTAAAATAAGGGGTTAATTTAGCATGGAAGGAAAGCCACAAACTTTTGGGAAGCCACAACCCAAACGCCCCACCATAGTCTCTAAATTACAAGTACAAGCCAAGAAGATGTCATAGCACCACATCACTACATTACTTCAGAGGTGGGCACATATGCTTTTAGGACCAATCCTTAGGCCTAAAGTAAAATTAATGGAAATAAAGCCTCAAGAAACCAACTGCACAGCAGAAACCCATGAAAACTATCATTAAGGATACTACATTTTCTTAAATTTTAGGGGGAATGTGGGCAATGTGAGCATTTTTCTATTTTTAAGACATAATATTTGTCTCTTAGCTGTATATGTGGTTTACATGACTGGAGATTACCGTCTTCCCTCAAAAGAGGGATGCGAGAGATTTTGAAGTACAAACTTAAATGGCAAATGTGTTATTTTCACTGCAACTATAACCTTTAAAGTAGGTACTTAATTACAGAACAACTGTCCGAGTCTTCTAGTGACACTTGAATGATGAAGCAACAAGCTACGAATTTTTTTTTTTTTTTTTTTTTTTTTTTTTTTTTTTTTTTTTTTTTTTTTACAAAGTTCATTATTTCTTCCAGTATTCGGAACAGCTGGTGAAAGTAATCATTTGGCAAAGCCTGTCAAGGGCTAAAAAATAAATACATGTATTTCCTATGGTAGATTACATCCTTTAAACCAAAATGAAAGGCTGAAACATACAAATATTTATGAAAGCATAGGGTGTTTTGTACTTCCAAATTGTGCAATAAATATGTGTGTGTGTGTATACACACACCAGTTCAGTGTGCTGTAAAAACATCCCCTTCATTTTATACTCCACTATTTAACTCTGAGCAACCTGATCTAGTTGAAGATGTCCCTGCTCATTGCAGGGGGTTGGACTAGATGACCTTTAGAGGTCCCTTCCAACCCAAACTATTCTATGATTCTATGATCCACCTTCATGACACACGCATGTTTCCACTGCCGTGCCCAGGCAGAGCTGAGTTTCAGCGTACAGCCTGCCAGCCATGTCCGCAGGTACCTGCAGACTCCCACCGAGCAGCACCAACCCTGCTGCGGAGGCATATTACAGTTATGCCTTAGATAGAACTGAAATGCTAAGGACACAAAATACAGTTCTGTATAATATCCATATTAGTTGCTTGTTATTTTCTGTGTCAGTAAACCACATGTTACCACCCAGAAGATCTCAATAAGTAACATATTGATCTTCTATATTTGTATGAGAAAGCCCTGATGTACAGGTCACACGTACCACCCAATTAGATAGTTATCCTCGTATGTCCATGCAGATACGGACAGCCCTCAAGACGTGTTTTTATTGTTTGAAACACTTTATAAAGTCATCTAAATCAAGTGAAAATTCTGCTTTTTTTTCTTCTAGAAAGCCACCGTTTTAATTTCATCTGGAAAATCAATTTACACAGGCCAAACAATTGATGGTGCACAGGGATAATACACTGCTTTGTAATAAGAGGGAAAACGTGACAGAAGTTTCACCAGAAGTCATTGTAGTCAAAATATCCAATGTTCGCATCAAGCAGCATAACAGATGGCCCAGAAACTACTTTTTCCGGCGTTCTTCTAGCAGCCCACAACCCCTGGCCCTATGCCTACACTAGACCCTATCGCTAAACAGAGGTGCAAGGACTGCATGTTAAAGCAGGAGAGAATAGCCACAAGAACCTGATGGGGAACCTGATGACAGTACATGATCAAAACATACATTAATTGATTAAACTTTTAGGCTAACTTTCAAAATGCATGTTCGAGGACAAGTCATACAGGTTGTTCTTGCCTAAGTCAGGTATTTCGGCTACCAGCCATACAGGTTAAGCAAGCAAAAAACACTTCATTCTCTCAGTCTACTGGCTTTCCATTACTCTCTCACCCGTGTATGTTTTACATGAACTCATAGTACTAGAAGAGGTTCCTTTATGTGGTGAAATATGAACAATAATGCACATAAATTTCTCTACTAGGAAAGTTGCCTCTAACGCAACCATTTCAATGCTCAAATTGGCAATAGACACAGTGCTCATTTTCCAGTGGCATCACACCCACTCCTCGAATTCACCAAGAAAACAAAGATTTTTTTTTTTAAGAAAAAAAAACGGTCAGAATCAATATCACAAATTAGCAATTCCCTATCTGATAAGGAATCTTTTCAACCTAGTATGCATATTTCAGACTAAGCTATTAACTTGAAAAGGCTAAGAATAGCAAGCCTCCTAGTATGACATTCAAAGCAACATGACCATCGTGCAATCTGCTAATGGTGCAATAGGCCACTTCTGGTTTCCAAATTGCTTTCAGACTTGTTCCCGCGCACAACAGTACTCATCTCTAAGCACTTTAATGAAATCCTGAATATTTCGGATGGAAAAGACATGCACTGTTTTGTGGCTGATATTCATAGGACTTATCATGTTATTCTGCGCTTCACTCCTTGCCTCTAAGCCCTTAATTTCAAATGACAGTACTGCAGGGGAAAGTACATCTTTGGAAATGCAAGACTGGAAAATCCTACTGTTTTATGGAAAATATTTTTCTTATTTACATACTAGCTGGTCTTCAGCAAGCAAGCACACAGACCACCGTGCATCGCTTTCCTCAGTATTCTCTACATGTATTTTAGGATCTTACCCCAGGTCTAAAACAGCAAGGATGGTTCAAGTACAAGTTTAAAAGGAACAAAGAGCAAAATAAAGCCCCTTAATGCAAGGCCTCAAATGAGAAAATCCATTTTTCTTTAGAGTGTATTAGCATAATCACGAGACCTTACTTTTGTTAAACAGAAAATTCTTCTATTGATTACATAGGGAAACTGACGGCAGAACAGGAAGAGTCTAACTTGGATGTATGAATTCCAAGTACCCAGGGAAATAACACAGGCCTTTATATCACCACTGGCAGTCTCCAATAAAATGCAAACTAGATTGTGGAAAAAAGACTACAAACCCCCTCCCTCTACTGAAAACCAACTAAAACAACAATCCCTCAGCTTTTTCCATTTATTTCACTAGTTACTGTGCTTCGTCGTTCAGTCTTGGATGGACCGCTGAGGTAGCGCAGTATAAACACAGCTCATCTACCTCATCCAAAAATTGGAACGAGTATACCCACAAATACAGTAAGCCATCACAAAGCCGTTCTGTGCCAAGCTTCTTGATTCTCCATTTTCATAGCCTCAATGGAGAAGGAAGGAACTGAGTCAGTTACTGTCATAAAAAAAAGTGTTACCGCATTCTTATGGACAGAAAGATCCAGGCAAAACCACCGCCTTTTATTTATGGTTTAAGTTTGCTATGTACCTTTCCACAAAGAAATAATGGAACCCCTGTCCCAGAGATCTTACCATCTATTTAGACAAACGTTAACGATGAAGGTTGTGGAATGTAACAAAATGCAAAGATGCCAGCTGTGAGGTTGACTGTTCAACAATTTAATACGAGTTTTCATTCTCCTTGTGTGTATACTCTTGAAACACAGGTCAGAGCCAAATAGTCAGTGTAAGAGTAAATAACAGTTTGTATCGTTTTTAATGAGGCCACTATATTATTTCTCTGCTGTTATTATGTGTCTGCAAAACTAGTTTGCTCCAGCTGCGTTTTCTCTCCACATGGCACAAGATGTGTTATTTAACAACCTTTCCTTTCCAAGGCTCCAGTGAGAAAAGGGAGCAAGTTTACATCATTATTCCTTGTTGTTTGCATTTCTTTATACAAAGGTTTTTGCTGTCGTGTGAATTCTGTTTAAAATAATTTTCAAAAATAATTTCCTCTGTTCCTGTAGCTCTACTTAAGCATATATCCTAGCATACAGCGACTCTAGAGCAAACTTTTAGAAAGCGCCAACTTCAGTACAATTTTCCTAATAGGCTCAAAAAAGTAAGAGAAGCAAATGAAAGGCTTTTACGCAGCCACAATCCTATTTCATTGCACTTGCATCCCTCCCATCATCATTATCCCACATTATTTAGCTTTACTGAAATATTCCTGCATTTTCTCTGTTGGCCCCTGCTTTTATCCAGAGCGTTTCTGGATAAAAGTCTCCACTGTTCCCGAGTGAACAGACATCCCCCTCCCACCTAACCAATTACATCACCGAAGGAATCATCCCCTTGATTGCCCTAACAGTACATTAGCAGTTAAAAATATAATATTCTACCATTTAAGCTTGCCTGCCTGAAAGAGCAGATGATGCCCACTCAAGCAGCTTTTCCACACTCAGATCCCCCATCAATTTCAATGCAAATTCCCCACAGAGAACGACTACAAAGACTGGGCTCCTGCAAACATTTATAGCATAATTCAACATGGTTAATGAAGTAACCGTGACACAAACCAGAAAGAATACTAGGTAAATATGTCAGGCCTTAGCCACATGAATAGAAATTAATATACACACATAGATATTACTTAAGTCATGAAACAACTACAGGCTCTGCATGAGTAAATAGTGCAGCTGTAACACCACAAAAAACCCACCTTGGATCCTGAAAGGTAAAGAAGCATAACAGACAATTACGCAAACAGAACAGCTACTGTTAAATTCATTTCAGGAAAAAAACTGGTGTGGAAAAATCAGCACAGGTGACCTAACTTACAGTTCAGTTTATCTTGAGTAGATACGCTGAGGTGCAACCTACCTCAGTACTATCAGAAAGAAAAAAAGTTAAGCTTCAGGTTAAATGCCATCAATAAAAAAAAATTACAGCAACTGAAGGAAGTGTAATTACATGAAAGGTACCCAAGTATCAGACTAGTACCCATCTTTTAACTTCCAATCATCAGTTTTACACTTTTTACACAATGCCTGAGAGATAAGTATCTAGTCTTGGGTGCTAATCGGTGCACACGCTGGCAATTTCAAGCCGTTTTGCCTACAAAAACAAGATTTCAGAGCTACAGTCATCTCATTTTTACAAGCATTTGTTATCTTTATCACTTTATGATTTCACGTTAAAAAGGGTATATGAGGCACCTAGTGAATTAAAAGATTTTCTTCCTCACAGAAAAATCTTTTTAAAATATGCTTTTATGTTCATATTACCATGTTTCAGTCACTATACGCTGGGAAACTGATAGAAATGACCCTAGCAATCTAATACTCTACTCCCATAACTACATAAAATCATACTGTAAACTACTCATTATCCTTGCTTTTCCAAAAGCAATATTCAAACTATAATGTGTGAAGTGAATTACATTAGTTCCCTAATTAGATATTCTTTTGCCATTACCCAAAAAATTGGTATTTGATGCAATGGAAGTGTGCACAACACGTTATTAATCACTGTCAACAATGTGAAAGGTTGCAAAGATAACTACTCATCGTTATAGAATCTGGGCAGGTGGCCAAAAAGGAAAAACCCATGGATATTAAGTTATCATCAATGGCTATGAATAGTTGTTGGCTTCTGAAGTTCAACACTCCAACATCTGACATACTGCCTAGATCTGCCTCATGAAAGCCTTGGTTTCAAAAAGGTTTAGCTGCACGATGTTCTCCGTTAACAGAGCATATGTGGCAGTGCATTATGACTGACAACGAGCTTGGATCATAAACAGACTCCAATATCTTAACTATTGTGTAAGACTTGATTTTGAACAATTTGCTGAAGCGCACGGTCATCTTTTCTTCTCAGGTGTTAAGGATGAAACTAAGCTATTAAACACGTTGTTGTTTTATGTTATCTTTGACATTATCTGCAAAGGAGAAGACACTATATTACAAATAAAACCAAAGTGTCTTCATCCAGCCATTAAATAAAAACCAAGGTTGACCGTTTTCATTATTTCAATGCCACAAAAATCCTAAATTGGAATCCACATTCTAGTCTAGTAAGAATGGATATAAGAATAGAAATTAACTGTACTAATACAAAAAGCACTCTAGATTAGTAACCTCAGTTGGCAACAAAAGACATCATTAAAGTTCATTTTCGGAATTGACTTCCAATAGAACACTTCAGCACAATATTCTATTTCAAAAGAAAATCAGTCATTCCAAACTCCCAAAAGAATTTGGGCATGATATCTGGACATCCTTTAAGTTTGCTGCAAACACGTGCAAGCTTTAAGGAAACATAATTACATCCTGTCATATCCTCCAAGGACCACACTAACAGTCTTTGCATTCTCTCTCTTCAAGAGGCACATCCCCAACTGGTCAGCTAGGGCAGCAGTTACAATACACTCCGGAGCACTTCACGCAGCGTGAGGTTGTTAATAGTATATATTGAGGTTCATCAGGGATGGGGGGGTTGCCTTCCCGATTTCAGCCTGTATTGTAGCAAGGACAAAGGGACTATTTCCCTTATCCTCTGTCTAGGGAAACTGCTGAATCTTGACTGGTTTCCCAGGACCCCAGAAGCAGATGGAAGCCTGACAAACTACTATGTAAGTGAAGTAAAACATCTACCAGCATTAACTGTGGCTCACACAGTACTTGCCAGGGCTGAGAAAGAATAGACTCTGTCCTCCTCTAACCATTCCCTAGCTTAGACTCTCCCATTCAGACAAGATTCACTGCAAAAAAAGAAAAATAACTTCTCTGCTCTGAATATTTGAAGTACACCTAGTGAAAAGGCTTCCTATAGAAGCTGCAATTGTAACCACTACTGTAGTTCATAGAAACAGGACACAAGAGACCGACACTACTCCCCCATCCAAACCCATGAAATCTATGAAATAAATTAGAGGTTTACTTCGAAGACACCTAGTAAGATAAGCTAATTAGCATGTTTAATTGGTTTATACATGCACCTCTTCAGAGACATTCAAAACATCTCGGACCAAAGCCTTGATCATAAAGAAGTCCCTCTGCACTTCATAGTCATTAGCTTTTATTGCACAGCAAACGTTATGAGTCATGATACATCACCTTAAGGCAGAAGAAGTGAAAGGGAGGGAGAGCAGTTACCGTTTCATCATCTTTGGCAACGCGTACAACTGATGCAGATTAGAGAAAGCTCTTTGGCTGTCCTTGCTCCCCAAGAGCACAGAGCAGCGTGAGAGCGGGCTCGCCTCCGTTTCTGCACAGACCGCTGGTTCTGCATGACATTTCTCTCAACGCATCCATCACCCAGTCGCTATTTTCAGGATGCATCAAAACTTTGTACAGACGGGATCTGTCTGTACTTCAATACACAAATGAAAAGCCACCCATGGAACAGTAACTGTCATTTACAGACTATACAGAGTATTTGGGGGGTTGTTTGGTTTTTTGTTTGGTGGGGTTTTTTTAAGAAATAAGGACAAGCATATACTTCAATTTTTAAGCAGATTTCCTCATGAGGTGAATGCTTGCATTATATTTGCTTTCATGTTGCTTACCTTGTGTTCTAGCCTGCAAGACTAGAACAAGTATTTCTCATCATTCATAAAGATTATCCATTTCTAACTTCCGTTTTACTTATAGCAACGGAAAACCCAAACAAAAAAACAAAACCAGCACTGCAAGAACTTGCAGGAACAAGAGGAAAAGCAAGAACAAGCCACAGTTCTCCTCCACCTTCCCATCCTCCATCGCCTTCCCATTCTCCCTGATCCTGAGATCAACTGAGGAACTTGGAGCCACATTGCCTAAAAAGCCACAAGGGGCCATGCTGCCAGCTGGATTCATTTGAAAGTAATGCCCCCCTCAAAAAAAAGAAAATTTACCTTAATCCAAGGGGAATCCAATACTGGGGGCTGTGTGTGTCAGATATTCTCATCCGCATAGGGCGACACCGAAGGAGTCATCCAAAGGACATTAGCCCTTGAAATGCCAATCTGCAGCAGCGAGGCAGCAGCAGACCGAGCAGTCCGACCCATGTTACACACACTCAGATCTTCAGGGGTTTTTTTGTTTGTTTGAATTTTTTAGTAAAGCTCCAGAGATGCCTCTTGCTATTGGAACATACACAGGTTGGGCCAATCACTACAATCTGACTGCAGCATTTGAAATTCAGATCCTGACATAACAATGCAGTGAGCGAGGGAGCTAGGTTCTGTTTTAACACCTCAGCACTTTACATACTGCTCCTGAACTAAAGAGTTACATCTTTCCTCCTATTATTTCTGATTACCAGACACCAATATTCTACTCTATAGAGAGATACTCTTATACACACCGAAAAATCTAACAGGTACATCTACAAGCTGAAAATATATTACCTGAAAATCAGATAAAGACAGATAAGTACAGAAGACTATCAACAAGACATTGTGTTTATGCCATTATTGATTACAATGTAAGTTAAAAACCTGGATTTTCTGCTAACGTCACTCAACTCTCATTTGGAGGTCCCAAAATGCTTTGGAAAGTGAATATTACCTCATGTTATAGATAGGAAAGACCAAGAGGCAGAAGTCTCTCACATTATCTTATGAACTTCCCCCACAAAAATATGTTGGGGGCTAGAAGAGCGAGGAGAACTATGTAGATTTGTATTTGACACCTTATGTATCAACAATATTGCCTCCCCAATTACATGAGCAACAGTTATGACACTATCATTATGCAGTATGTATCTTCTGGCTCATTTTGATTCTGTCAAAGCATTAAACACCTTCACTTCAGATTCAGCTACCGTAAATACAATGAATGACATTAGACCACCACCACCACCAAGATTTAAAGTTCCAGCCTTTTACAACAGCAATCATCCGCCTGTCTAGGAAGACCCTTGTCTGTACATGCTTCCATCTATTTTAGCGCTTCAATGTGCTGTACTGCACTCAAAGTTCACATGTAGTTTATACAAGGTGAAAAATCTCTCCCATACTCATCCTCTGCCAGCTCGTCTATTACGTCATATCATTTGAGTTTTAAAAGGATGCATCCATGTATTTATTTTCCCCACCTGATAAATATTTATGAAGATTTTATTCCAGTCCTAACACATACATACTGCAACTATCTTCCTTTTATTTAGTCAAGCATCTTAAAGGAAAAGGAGTCTGAAGACAGGCTACTCCTGTTGCCAAGCTTGAGCTCCAGAAGTCAGCGTATTAAGTGAAATGATGCAGGTTTGGAAGGCAAATAAAAAAAACCCACAAAAAAACAAACAACAACAAGAAAAACAGCACATGAGATTAACATGACTTTCACAACAATGGAGTGCAGTAAGTACTTAAAACCTGCAAAAATGAGATGTTTGAAAGAAAGATCTCTTCTGGTGTTTGGTGATGGTTTTCACATTCACTAGGATGTGAGCTATCAGCCTAAATAACATTAAAGCACTATTTTATGCAACTAACAGATAGCTGATGCAACTTTCACTCATTTCTAATATCTTACATGGATTTTGATCAAGGCTGATAGGGAAAGGACACTGTTCTTTTGATAACTGAACTAGCACGGTCTAGTTTTGGCTTGTTTGTTTTAACATTCATGTTGTAGACCAATGGAGCTGAAGGCCAGTTCCTGCCCATCTCACAAAAAGTTTAACTACAATACAACTTTCCTTATCCAAAGTCTAGCAATTCTGTGATCTCTCTAGTTTCTAACCTCTTATTTCTACTGTGTTCACAGGATTTGCTTAGAGATTTTTAATATCATAGTACTAAATTCGAGACATTTAAAAAATTCACTACCTCATTTGACATGATATAGAAAAAAAAAATCAAGAAAACGAGTCATTTAAATTGGAAAAATTCAGAGAGACACTCAAGTAACATAGGCAATTCCATCTGCCTTGTTACATTTTTGGAGTAGTCATATCAGATGCATGTTGTTTATCCCAAACAAATCCTCCAAGTTACTGAAGATCTGATAGTCGCTGCTGTCATCACCGTGAAGAACTGAAAGACTTCAGAAAATAAACTGCAAGCTGAATACTTGCAGCACATAGAGTTCTAGTTTTCCACCTATAAATGAGGTTTTTCATAACAAGCTTACCTTGTCTCTATTGATTTCTTAACTTACTCTATTATCAGATCCCAGAAGCTACTCCCCTGCCCCTCAGCTCCCTTGAACACAACTCCTTTTTTAATGCAGAACACTTGAAAAATAGCTACACAAGTCTCGGCACATATTTATTACCATCAATGTGCGACAGCCTCAAGAGACATCCACGCATCATATTCTGTTAGCAAGAAAAGGAATCACAGTCTTCAATACTGTGCTATTTTTTCCTAATGCTGCAAGGACAAGCTAATTTGTAAGCCATATCATTCCTTTCTAAAGGATGAATGACTGTCTTCTGTAAAGGAGAAAAACCAAAGACGATCTTCTCAGTGACTTTTACTGCCACGGGAATATTGCAGGAGCCTCTCAGTAGACTCCCAAAGACAGGGCTGGTTCACATCAGAAGCTGCAGTAAGCTCCTGAGGAATGGGAGAAAGGTCTAGGTCTACACTGGCTCCATCTCCCCTCTAATGCTATACACATGCCATTTCCACCTCAGACTATGATACTGCGTCATATCTTACCTCTGGGTTACTTTGCATCGCCAGAAAAAGCAGACGTAGAGTGAACTGTCTGAGGGGGAAAAAACTCAGTGCAAGAAAAGGCAAGAAACTCATAGATGTAATATTCCCTCCAGCTTTTCTCTGCAAAGAAAAGGGAAATTATGACTTGATATAGAAAACATGAAGACTAGCAAGATACTGCACTACAAGGGGATTTCAGGTTGGGAGAGTAAGTTAAGACAACTTAGTCCAGCAGTCTCCTACCAATCATTTTAGCTTTAGACCAACGTAACCTTGAACAATTTTAGAAGAAAGATCAGCTTTCATCTGTAACACATCTATTTTACTACCAGGTTCTGTTACATTCTAAATATTCCTTTTAGCAATCCTTTGAAAATAATATATGAACTTGAAAGCATACACAGACACATGATGCTTTTCAAAGAGAAATACGTAGCTAGGAAACACACACCTTTCTTACACTCGCTAAGAGCTCCTTCATCTGCACTGAAATCTATTATGGAGCCACAAACTGCACCAGTAAACATGCTTTAAGTTGTCTGTACTAATGGATCTAAACCTTAACACAAATCTAATTTCTTTGTTAAAGAATATACTATAGCCTTACTGCTACTGTAAGTTGTCACTAATACTTGTTTCTTAAAGTTATGAATTGCTGTAGTATACAAGCATAAATAAATCTATAGCACATCTGTCAAACTAGACTATAATCAACCAGAAAAAACCCTAACACTCAGTGCCTAAAAATAAATACTGACAAATGCATGTCTGCCTCTCCCTAATGCCTCCCCCCTTCCCGAAAGGCCCTTGAGGTACTCTTAGCTTTGCAATATGCCCTAAAATTAGTAAATAAGTCAGAATTATCACGAAGACTATTTCCTTTACACTCCTTCCCCCTTTTTCCCATTCCCTTTCCTACCACTCCCTTCACCAAGAATATCAAAGTAGATAGCGGACCTCAGGGATATCAAATTTGCTTCCAGGCACAGACATCATGAGAGGCAATATCTGACTGTCCAATACAAATTTCCCAGCTGTTTAGGTTTCAGAGAATTTAATATCATGGCCCACACTTTATTCCATATGACAATTACTCCAAAGCCAGAGGCTAGCCATTTGCATAATAACGAACATTTTTCTAAAGAGGTGTGCAGGAAACTACATGCTAATGAGTTCTAGTGTATATTACCTGAAAGTCACATTTGCTTTATAAAAATAATTAAAACCACAACCTCTGATGTTTACCTACTTGTACATTTTATGTAACAGACCATGAGAAACACCTGTCCTATTAAATGAACAAAAACACATAGGACTAAATTTTGCAATACTGAGTCCCTTGAAGAAATTCAGTAATTTACGTTGGACTGTTCACACGTATAAGGATTGCAAGAGTAGGCTGGCTTCTGAAGCTGTGCATCAGGGGAAATGCATCTGTGGCACAGGAAACACTGGTTTGCTACATCTCAATCACAGAAAGAAGGAGGGAAATACAGCCATTTCTGCTAAATCACTGTAAAAAAGGGAAGGATAGATGAGGTGCATTTCACAGCTGAAGAAACATTTCCACCACCACTTTGGAATCTGACAAGTCAGAGGTAATTTTTTTACAACCTAACCAGTAAGAGAAGAAAATTTATTATGCTTCCTCCATAGCATCCTATAGCCTGTGTTTGATACAGATGTAGCAGACTTGTCCCTTGCACCATTAGAAATTCACTTTACTTTGAAACAAGTGTTCTTTATACTATAAGGAATATATACTATACTATGTAGCACTTACCTGTATTTACTGCTTGCACCTTTTGGTTTCATGAATCACAGAATAGTTTGGGTTGGAAGGGACCTCTAAAGGTCATGTAGTCCAACCCCCGTGCCGTGGGCAGGGACATCTTCAACTAGATCAGGTTGCTCAGAGCCCCGTCCAACCTGACCTGGAATGTTTCCAGGGATGGGGCATCCACCACCTCTCGGGGCAACCTGGGCCAGTGCTTCACCACCCTCAGCGTAAAACACTTCTTCCTTGTATCTAGTATGAATCTACCCTCTTTTAGTTTAAAGCCATTCCCCCTTGTCCTGTCACAACAGGCCCTGCTGATAAGTTTGCCACCATCTTTTTTACAGGCCCCCTTTAAGTACTGACAGGCTGCAATAAGGTCTCCCCAAAGCCTTCTCTTCTCCAGGCTGTACAAACCCAACTCTCTCAGCCTTTCTTCATAGCAGAGGTGTTCCATCCCCCTGGTCATTTTTGTGGCCCTCTTCTGGACCTGCTCCAACAGGTCCATGTCTTTCATATGCCAAGGGCTCCAGAGCTGGATGCAGTACTGCAGGTGGGGTCTCACCAGAGCAGAGGGGCAGAATCCCCTCCCTCGACCTGCCAGGATACGGTTGGCCTTCTGGGCTGGGAGCGCACATTGCCGGCTCATGTCCAGCTTTTCATCCACCAGTACCCCCAAGTCCTTCTCGGCAGGGCTGCTCTCAACCCCTTCATCCCCCAGCCTGTAGTGATACCGGGGGTTGCCCCGACCCAGCTGCAGGACCTTGCACTTGGCCTTGTTAAACCTCATGAGGTTCACACGGACCCACTTCTCCAGCTTGTCCAGGTCCCTCTGGATGGCATCCCGTCCCCCTGGCACATCGACCGCACCACTCAGCTTGGTGTCATCTGCAAACTTGCTGAGGGTGCACTCGATCCCACTGTCTGGGTCACTGATGAAGATGTTAAACAGTACCGGTCCCAATACAGACCCCTGCGGGACGCCACTCGTCACCAGTCTGCATCTGGACATTGAGCCGTTGACCACTACCCTCTGGATGTGACCATCTAACCAATTCCTCACCCACTGGCCAGTCCTTTCATTACCTTTGAAACCAAAGTTTCATTACCTTTGAAATTAGATTGATGAAGCTGTTAGGATCTTAGCTATCAAATCCTCGTTTATACCACAGGGTATAACGGGCTCACTAATGCACTGAGGCACAGCTCCAGCACCGAGTCCAGCCTCGGAGCTTTCACTCTTCAGCCCATACTCACGTTCACCAGCCTCAGAAAAGGAACCCCAGAGCCAACTAGAGAACACAGCGTTCAATGGAGAATACCACCTCTCCATACAAGCCACTGCTGACTGGAGATTTTCCACAGAATCAAGGCGCCTGGCTGAATTCTAAAATATCCCAGCTAATTTGTGACCATTAATACTTGTAGCCATTCAAGCTAAGAACGATGATCATATCTAATGCCTTAGGGTTTAAAGCCCATTGTCAGCACCAGCTCGAGGAAGGGCTGGATTTCTTCCCTGCACACAAGGCAAGCAGCTGATGCATCATATTGTTGGGTTTCTCGCCAGCTCTGAAACATCAGATATTGATCAGTGCCACAGGCAGTACAGCATACCAGACAGACCGTTGCAGGATTTGTCCGAGCAAATCACACCAATGTATTCTTAATCTACCATCAGAGCCAGTTTAAAACTAGATGCTACGTAAACACACACGTGCAAGCAGGGAAGCTCTTGCAGGCACGAGCAGCGTTAGGGGTGTCTCACATGAAGTACTCATCAGCATTAACCCTCACTCCCTTGGGACTGGAAATAATCAACTCTTCCACATTGTCCAACACAGTTTCAGCACACAGAAATCATTTAACCTGATTTAGTACAGTTCCATTTTAAGTTACATCTGTGCTTATCTACTGTGTAAATACTCTTCCATACAAGCATTTTCAGAGGCATGCTTTCCAGGATTCTGGAATAAACCTAGAAGAATAATTAAGAAGAATTTTTCTGCTTTTTTGCACATGTGTTGGGGGGTGGTGCCAGGCTTTTCTGACCATAATGTAATTCAGCCCCATGCTCTATTTTTGGTTAAGATAAAGATCCAGAACAGGGCACTCTGCTAAAACAGTGCCATCAGCAAGTTTGTAAAAGGCGTTATAAACGTTTTTAACAGAGACTTCCAGAATCCTACCCTTTGCAATGTAATGTTTCACTCATAATTATTCCACTAATACATAGCCACAACACAAGAGGCAGTTGTTTATGAATCTCATCGCCTACTTGGTTGCATTTCCTGATCAACTTTACTCCCTCCCTCTAACAGAGGCTTTAAGTTGCTGTTTAATGAGGAAAGCCAATACTGTCCTTCATCACTTAACCCATCTGTAAGATCAGCATTTTCAAAGCACACCCAAACGATTTCGAAAGGTATGCTACATTGTCTTGCAATGCCACTCTGCTTATACAGGGGTATTTTTCACATCCTTAGAACTTCAGATAACTTTGTCTTGACTAAAGAGTTTGTTTCCTAGATATCGAACTTCACTTGAGATGAGGAAAAGATATAGGTGACTCAGTGACTATAGGACTTCTTGTTCATTATTTTATTCTTGCTCAGTGAAAAAAAAAAAAAGTGCTGTGTTGGATCCACCAAAATGACTTAGAGAGTTGAATTCAGCATTCTCAGTCCAAAAGAGGATAGAAATGTGCCAATACAGCTACTCTGCAATAATCCAACATGCAAAAACTTTTTAAAGCTAGATTTACTCTGATTTACATGTCATTCAGCAGAAACCGCATAACCTAGCAATATGAACAGCTGACAGATATGAGATAGCCACTCCTGATCAGACAAAAATCAGGATTTGAACTTCGTTATCTACACTGAGGTCTCCCTTTCCGATGATATCAAATAATTAACATCATCTAGGATCTCTTGGGATGGACTCCTTCAGGGACAATTGTTTGGAAGAAGGCTCCAGAACATGAACAACTGGGGGGAAAAAAAAAAATCATACCCAGTATAGAAGACTGAATATGTTCTGACATTGTCGCAAAGGTAGCCTCACTCACTGGGAGAGAAAAACCAGTTTCATATCAAGTATTTACCAGGAATCTTAATTCCAATCACAGAGAAAAAAAAAAATACAGTTTAAAATTAATCAGGTTCACAAGCAGCGATTGTGACAAAATATGCAGCAATGAGTCCATATGAACTAATCTGGATACTCTTCTGCGAGATGGGATAATGCAGATCAAAACTTCATTTAAAATCAAGGTTATATTTCACATATCCCACGTAAACACCTACATCATGAAGATACAAGTGGAAGTCACTGCTGTCCCCTCCAGTTTTGAAGTACTGTTGTAAATTTAGTTTTATTTTCAGGCTTTGTATGCCAACACTCCTAATCCCCGAACACAAACAGATCTGCTTCAGTTCAACTTCTCATCTTTCGAGCTTTTCATTTTTCACTTGGATCACTGAACACCAGATACAAAAAGCTACCTGCACAGCCATAGAAGCACTCGACTTCGAAGTCTTAATGTTAAGCTGACCACCAACAAGAACAGAAATAATCCAGACACCTTCCTTACAAATCCCATCCATACATATTCCATCTGGGTTTTTTAGGAGCCATATATATATATACACACACTTATATACACTTTTTTTTATATATATATATATATATATATATATGTGTTTAACAAGTCATAGCATATGTACATATGCCATATGCTGTTTACTCACTTCCATGCAGCAAAACAGAGGTAAAACCCAACAATTTGTGCAAGTATAAGACCTCAAGAAATCACACACAAGCTTTTTTCATTCTACAGTAAGACAGACTTGGAGAAAAAGGACAGGGCAAAAAGATGAAAAACTCAGTATTACACTCAAGTCAATTCTAGATGAGACTATACCACGGAGACCTGAAGCGCATGAAGTTCACCGCTCGCAGTCTAATCTTCTATTGGTCTACATCACCACAGACCCTTTGTATCACATCCTAATGTAAATTTACACAAGTTAACAAAAAAAAACCCAACCCCTAATTTTAAAAAAGCTTGCCAAATTCCTTGAACTAGACAAATTTTTACAACAGACATCAGCTCAATAGGCAAGATTCACTGTTTACCTTATATAAATGCTTTGGACAATCCTAGCTAGCCCTGTTTCTTCATCCAGGAAATTTCTTTAAGACCAGAGTCTGACTGGGAGAGGACTGGCAATAATAAAAAAATAAAAATAAAAAAATAATAATAATTAAAAAAAAATCACACTGTCTCATACAACTCTCTCATTAAAGCTATTACAGGAAGAACTTTTAACAGAAAATAGAAGAAAAATAAGAACAGAATACCTTGTAACAATCATCAAGGTTCAAATCTGCATCGCTGAAATGAAGAGAACTACCTGTTTCTTGGAGCCAATTTCTTAACAAAGAGTGGTTTAAAAGAGTCACAGACAGCACGCCCACAAAATGGGTTTCAGGAGCATCTTAAAAGCAGAAGACATATGACCTTAAAGCAGAAGCCGAGCCTTGGACAGATCACCAAGGCCCATCCGTGTTACTAAGTCTCCCAAATCCGATTCTGTGAACGTCAGGTTTAGAGTAGATTTATTAACAATCTTAATTACAGGAATAAAAACATAAATCCCATAGCTGGGAACCAAAATCTTAATGATTGTTATGTTTGCAGAAGGTTTTAACTATTTGCAAAATGAAGGAGAGATTATGACATTTTCTAAGTTCTCTTGCTCAGTGGATTTTTATGGCATTTCTTTTTCCATAAAAGCCCAGTTAGTTACATTATCAAAACACCACATCACAGCGTGCTGTAATTTCATAAGGTAAACCTTGCTGCAATTTATAAGCAGTTATACTTGAGTGCTTTCACCCTGGCTCAACAGCACAGCACCCATCAACTGCACCAATGTCTCAGCACAAAAATCTACTAATAAATATGGTACTCAGCCAATATTACCCCACTTTAAACACAAGTTCTCAATATGAGAAGGTCAATACATGCAAGACCACTTATGCTCTTTAAACTAACTTTGATAGAAAGGTAGCAGCAACGTATCCTCAAGCAAATCTGAAGCGTATCAATAATGACCCAGGAAAACCATAACACAAACCAAAGAGAAAGCTATAGCATATGGCTTCAGTCATGTGTATCACGATGACTGTTTCAATAAAAACAAGTCAAGTAAGATGCCACCCCATGAAAAAGTGTTAGTCTGCTTTTAACACTATAAAACTGCAACTCGCACATTCTTCATTCAAAAAAAAGAGATGAGGAAGTTTTCTACGAAGTAGACGGGGGGGGGGGAAAGCCTACTGGAAGACCACCATCAGTTCGGCTTTACAAGGTCCAGTGTCAGATTCACTATGCATCTGTGGTAGCATGTCGAGGTAGCTTGAACTGACACTTCAAAGTCCAGGGTGACAATTTTTCTGCAGTCAAAAAAAACCCACAACCCCCACACACAAAAGCAACCAACCACCTATAAGCCTTTGAGGTGCAATATTAGCATGCTGCTTTCTGTGCTGCTGACGACAAAGACAGTCCTTCCTAAAACCTACTAGCCTTATACGCCAGGTAGGCACAAATAAATCTCTGCTTATCTTGTGATTTTCAGTTTTTATTAGAGCCAAAAGTTTAGTTGGACAACAGAGCACATATAAGCATATAAAATACACATTTACAGAGATCCTTCCAAAGTCTAAATTCATTTCACAATTATATTTCACTCATCATTCAAAGAGGGTTCATTCAGGCAGAGCAGAAGACACTTCTGTCCCTATTACACATACACATTTCTTTACCATGTCCTGCTAACTTAGAGCTACTAATCTGAACGAGAAATCCGGAAGAGTGGGAATGAAGGATGGAAGTCAACTGAAGAAATATTCCATTTCTCTCATCAGCAGAAAATGCATTTAATCAGAACACAGGGCAGTACTACATTTTTCAGGACACAGGACGATTGAAATATACCTAACTGGATTATTTTAGCAGCAGTTTTTACCTGCTTTACAGTGATTTCCTCAAGTCTCCCCTTCAAGAAAAACTGGTTAATTTACTGGTCATGAGCGATCATCCATTTTCGGAATCAAAATAATAACCTACACACAAACTCAACAAGTCTATAGTATCACCTATATCACTCCTGTATTTAAAGAATTTGTTGCCGAGGTCATATAATGGCATAAAGCCTGCTCACTTTATTCACATTAGTATTCGTGTTAGTAATCCTACTACCTTCAGTTGATCCACTTACGTGGTTGTTAAACCTGATCAAATTTTTCACTCGTATATTAGAAGTTGCATGGAATTTGGCTATATAATTCTCACTACAGCCAACATAAGTTACATAGATAGAATCGATGCTATCCCCAACATGAATACTAGGGTCCTCTTAAATTCAGCCTGGAAAGCTAACGGAGTGATGAGTGAAAAGAACCTGCTTCTACTGATTTTGGCAATGTCAGACACAGCCCAGCTTCTAGCTCTTGAAGATCAGCCAACACACAAAAGCAAAACCCCATACCTCTAAAAAATAAGCACAAATACTACATCTTCTCTTGCTTTAATCAATGTAGCTACTAAGCAGATACCTAGAAATACACTTACCAAAAAAAAAAAAAAGAGCAGATGAAGCTTTATTTCTACACCACAAATGCAAACGTAGCTTTCTGTATTTTACTTGGGAAAGACACGCCAGATGCATCATTGATTGGTGTGTATATATACACACTGATTTCTTACTGCTTCAAAACCACTAAACGGTTGACTTCATGTCCATAAAATATATTGTTATAAAAAGGAGAATGCACTTGCCCAATTTAAAATGAGCTGGGTCTTATTTCTTCCAGCACAAGCCTTATTTCCAGTAACAAAAGTGTCTACTGACGATTAATTTTAATGGCCCTTGATCAGACACCCACTTTTCCCAATCAGGAATCTCAGAATTTTAAGGTTAAGAACAAAGTTTATAGTACTATTCAACTCCCCGATAACAACCGAGTCGTACCAACATTTTTATTCCAAACTGATTTTACCCAGTAAACACAAATCTAAGCAAAGCTCTCGTCAGGAACCTTTCCCTGGAAAATTCAATAGGAAATTAAATGTAATACTCTATTAAGACTTGCTTTGCAAACAGAAGCGAGAGAGATCACCTAAGCATGCAGAGTCATTAAAATGGATCTTACATATATCATTATAAATTTAATAATCTCCATGACGGCTAGAGTTCAAGTTAAAATGAATGTCAGCAAAGCATGACCAATTGATGTTATCCCAGCTGCCACTGAGCCTCACTTGGGGTTACATTATACATTCAGAGGCCCCACACTACATGTGCACCAAATACCCAGAGCCAGGAGCAGATGGGAGATGTAGGCTTCTATACCTATCAGCAAGGAGACAGACATAGTTGCATATTAATTTTGGTGCATCAGAACAATTATAGTATACTTCAGTGTCACGGGTCCCAAATGTTTTTCCCATCATACCCTATATGCGGTATAATGTTGTGTACTTAAGGAGAAAAAAGTGTACTAGCAGCCTCCAGAAATTAAGTCAATAGAAGGATTTCGTTTCCATCCTTATTGATTTACTTCAGCCTCAAAATGCTTCCTTGAAAAAAGTAGAAGGAAGACCTTGGCAGCTTATCAGTTAATAGATCATGTTTGGTGCAATTAAAATACATTTAGGACTTCTATTTGGCTCCCCAAATAAATGTTCCCTAAATATCATTTCTCTCTAAGGAAACAGCTGCATTTTATCCCATTTCTGAAAGTTTTCCAGGCTGCTTAGATTTCTAATGGGGTGACAGGGAAACGACTTTTATTCTTCAGCAGACTTGATGAAATTGTGACACAAACCTCCCTCTCTCCAGAATTAGACAGCGCTGTTGAACAGCAAAATAATAGCTGACCGTCAATTTTTTTTCCAATTCACTTTTCAGCTGAAATAAAAATCATATGTAAAAGCTACAGGAAAAAGGAGCTCTCCACACAAAGCTGAACACACGGTATTTTCTATCACCAATCAAATCTGCATGGAAAATTATATAAGTGATTTATACAGTAGAAACATGGCACCAGTCAAGCAAACTGTAAAACTTGACAAGAAAACAACTTTAAATGTCCCAATTATTAACAAGCTACAGTTTGTCCGAGACAGCAACTTCATTTAGGTCAACTTAATACGCCAATCCACTAATATTAAATAATACAATACTACCTTGACACACAGAGCTTCCACAAAGCATTTCTGCAAAATAAGGTCCGCCAGCAGACATTAAGCACCTTCCACTGTGCATTTTGTTTTGTTTCAAGTCAAAGTCACATCTGGAAACTACAGTAAAATGCGAATGCTACCATTAGGACAATGAGGACACTGACGAGCGTACAACGTTTTCAGCAAATTTAATCGCCAAATCCCAAGAAAGCAATTTTTTAATCTCTCTAATGATATCAATAAAAAAGTTTAAGTTACAATAAATCAATAATCTGACTGGACTTAGTAAGAGTCAGTATATCTCATTTGCACTGTAAGTCTCTTCATCAACAACCATCCAAAATTCTGGAGTTTATTTCACTCATATTACCATTTTCCCTTCCCTCAGCTCTTTACTCCATACACTGAAACAAGCCTGAAGAGAAAGACAAACATTTTTTTTTTAATATATAATCAGGAGAAGAGATCTACAGCTGGCTAAGCGTAGCGAGCAGCAACTGCAATTGATAAAAGAGTTATAAGGAGCTCCTCTGCCACTTCTATCTCATCCAGCAATTTAAGCAGAAAGTGCTTCCGCCTTTTGTCACTTACCCTTTTTTGATCTTCCAGTCCATGTGTCACAGGCTTTCTTCTCTGATGTTGGCTGGATTCAGAGCCAGGTTCCATTTCCCAGCTACAAAGACTCTTCCGGCCTCTTTAAGCTTTCCCTAAAAATCCATAGTACGAACAACAAAAATCTAAAAATAATTAAAAAAAAGACAAGAGAATTCCTTCAAACCTCGTCCGTGGTTTTTATCATCCTTCTAAATTCTTGTTCGCCATCACTGCTCATTATCTTAACAAGCAGCCATTCTGTGAGCCTCTATATCCTATTTTAGCTCAGACGAAGGTTTCCATTTACATGCCTTACAGAAGGATGACAGAACTGAATCCAAACCCAGTAGTTTGTGCCACATTATTGCTCCATCAGCAGCCTTTTCCTTGCATTCCTGGCACGGATAATTTATATGTCAATAATGTAATGTGTAAATGTGCATTTAATCCACTGTGTTGATATTATCAGCATCCCTCTCTTGAGCCACCTTCCTCTCATAAATCAATGTAAACACTTCACAGCGATAATTGCCTTTTGCAAATCTAGCAGGTGTTAATTACGTAAAATCATCCATGCACGCTTGTCATCTTCTTCTGTGTATTCAAACAAATACCTAAAAGGGGGGAAAAAAAAGCATTTTTACCAGCTTGAAAGAAGACATAGCCACTGATATTCTTTGCCCACCACCTGGAGCCACAAGTCAGAACGGATACAATAATTCTGTATTTTGTACATACTACACCCTTCATCCGAGCCTCTCAAAATGCTTTGATGCCTATTTAGCATGTTACCTTGCCTTTGGGGCTTCTTGCATAAAACCACCCCAGAACGACAGCACTGTACATCAGAGTCGAGCCTACCGCAATGCCGACCGAAGCCTTGATGCAAGCATCAAGTCAAAACTCAGTCTTCCAGGATTCGAGTTCTGGATCTAAAGCCAATTTCATTATTCCTCTGGGGTCCCTTGCCCAGGGATCTATCTCCACAGTTTATAAGGTTACTGTGTGCCACCTCCCAAAATCCTGGGCACAAGAATACATGAATGAACAGGTTATATTATTACTCGGGAAAGAAAGTGGCACCTGAAGTCACAGGTTAGCAACTCAACCGCCTTATAATACTGTTTTTTGTACTGAGAAGCACAAGTTTACTACATCAGAGACAAATCATTTCCCAAGTTAATTCGTAAGGTGGGATCAATATCAGCAGGCTTCAATATGCAGGCACCAGAAAAAGTACATTTGTTAAGCTGGATTCCATATCTAAAAAGGCTAAATATTAAATCAGTTTTAGCGACCTTAGCTGAGCATGGTATAAGACCACATATTTAGCTGCACGTTGTTGATATAAGCTCTGGTCATGAGACAAGCACCAAAAAAACCCAAACTTATGTGTCCTATGTAAAATAAGAAAATAATGAAAAACAAAGTCATCCTAATAATCGAACATTCTCCCATCACTAAAGGATGGGTAGCATGAAAAACAGATTTTCCATAAACATGGTAGAAACTGGCTATCTGTACCCCACTCACATCTTTCTACAAAGCTTCAGCACCAGCTGAACTGAATAGCTGGATCAAATATCCAAGTTAGATATAAGGCAGATTTTTGGTCAAATGCATGAACAGGTTTGTTCTGTGTGCCGAGGTCCCTTGTTATTCCAAGGCAAAAGTCACAAGACATCAGGTAGAAATACTGCTTTTGCCTATCACTTCAAACGCTCTTCTGCTGCTCCTCACCATGAAGCAGTAGGTCATTAATCCAGTTCTTTCTTTTGCCGAGTACAGGAAAGAATATGACTGATTGCAGTGATGCTGCTATGCTTTGCCATTTGAAAATAGTTGAAAAAAAAACACATCTAACCCCTTTCATAGAGAAAGAAGAGGTTTCTAATTTTATTTTGAACCACATCCTCCTCCTGATCTGCCGTTTCACGCCTGCCGATATCCATGGAAATCATACAGGTAGCTTGAAGGCAGTAAAGGGCCTTTGACCTTAGCAACAAATATCACGCAAAAAAAAAACCCAACCCAGCTTTTATAAATATCCTTAAGTCCCACCGACGAAAACTTTTTCCCTCCAGTGATTTCACTGTGATGTGACACATGAGACTGCATCAGTCACATCGTGTAATGCCATGCTGGAATAGCATGACATAACCAGTGCAACTAAGGACAACGTCTCTGCACAAATGGTCCCCTGAACCAGAAAAAAAAAAAAGAAAAAAAGAAGAAAAAAAAAGAAGGAAAAGTGCAATCTCTCTGGAAGTTCCTGTGCATTCAGTGTTACGGCTTTAAGCATCGTGGAACCAGACAGACTCTCTAGGGAAACATGCAGATTTCTGTTTGTATATAGTACATAGTATATGCCTGTAACCTTAGAGCACGCATTACTGGATAGTGTCACTGCATGAGTTAGCTACATTAAGCCTCATATAAAAAAAAAATTATATTAACAAGAAAAAAAAAATATCCTGAAGCTTGAAGACCCATTTAATTCAAATCAGCCACAAAACACTTCAAGTATCTAGACTGAATTTATTCTTATTCCCTCCAAGAAAAATAAGTTGCACTTTTTATCTCCCTGCATACCTAATTACAGAGATGGATTTGTTAACAGTAAATTGGCATTAAAAACAAAACAGAAACTTTAAGAAGAAAAAAAAGTAAGGTTTGCTGGGGAAGTCACGCCATAGCCGTCAGAGACGCTAAAACCAACAAAATGCCAAGTGACCAAAAGTCTCCGTTATCTCATTTTCCTACCGCTGCGACATCCAGAGGCCCCAGTCAGGCTCTGGACCCCGCTGGGCTACGTACTGAAAAACCTCCATCAGAAAACAGCTCTAAGAGCTCAGAGCCTAAACCTGCCCGTGGCTTAAGCATATGACCGATCTCAATGAACCTCAGACGAATTAATATTCTTAGATTTAAGCCTCAAGGGCTGTAACTGGATGTGTCCTACCGGGGACCATCCTCCCACGCAGCCCCAAAAGGATCCACACCTGCACAGAACGTCATTCAGAAATACCTCGCTTGAGAACCAGACCCCCGACAACGCCTCCTGGTCGCTATTCTTTCATTAAAAGCAAAGCAGATAAATAACTTCCCCCCCCGCCCCCCCCAAAAAAAAAAAAACCAACCTATAAAGCAGCCTCCACAGCCTCGGACATTTTCCATTCCCGCAATTAACTACGTTTCAGAACAAACGAGCAAACCGAAATAGACTCGCGGGTCTTTCTCCACAAGTTTTTTTGTGTTTGGTTTGTTTTGTTTTTTTTTTTTTTTTACACGGAAAATAAAAGCGCAGCAGTAAGTTTCCCCGGCCTCTAACACAGCCCGAGGTGAAAGACAAAACCCCGCGGGGACACCTCCACCCGCGGCCGGCGCGGGCTCCCCGGGCGGGGCGAGCGCCCCTCTGCCCCGGCAGGCAACAAAAACCAAAATGAAATAAAAATCATCATCAAGAGCGGCAGCACCAACACCCACCCGCTGGCAAACCGCACGGCTGGGAGCACGGGGAGGCTCCCGCCCCCGCCGGGGGCTCAGCCCGCCAGACCGCCCAAACCCGCCGGGCCCCCCCGCTGAGGGAGAGGGGCTGGAGACACACGGCCCCCCACACACACACCGCCGCGCCCCCCGCAGAAGTTGCGGGGCCCCCCCCCGCCCGCGACCGGCGAGAGAAAGCGCGGAGGAGCCGCTCCCGCCTCAGCACGGCACGGCGGGCAGCGGCAAGGCGGGCGGCGCCGGCCCCGCCGAGCCGCGGTGCGGATGGGGCACGGCCCCGCCGGGACATCCACACCCCCCCCTCGCCTCGCCCCGCGGCAGGAGCCGCTTCCCCGGCGGGGCACGGCTCGCTGCCGGCCCCTCACCGCGGGCAGGGCGCGGGGTCCCGCCGCCCCTCCCCGCCCCGCCCGCCCGGGGGCCGCGGCTCTCCCGCCGCCGGAGCAGCCCGCCGGGAGAAACTTTCGCATCCCTCCTGCGAGCCGGGCGGGCTCCCCGCGCGGCGGCGGGTCCCCGCCGGTACCTGCTGCTGCTGCTGCTGCTGCTGCTGCGGCGGGGCGGGCGGCTGGGCGCGCTGCTCCTCCCGCGGGCCGGCGGCCCATGCGCCCGGGGCAGGGCGAGGGGCCGCCCTGCACGCCCGGCTCCGGCTCCAGCTCCTGCTCCGCCGCTCCGCGCTGCCGCCGCCGCCGCTACTCACTCTCCCGTTGCCCCGGCAACTGCCTCCCGCCCCCTCGCCTTGCCCCCTCCCTTCTCACAACACCGCCCTCGCCGGCCAACCACAAGGGAGCCCGCCGTGCCCACGTGGGGCCGGGAGGCCAATGGGAGGCGGGGGCTGCGGCCGGCGAAGTCAATGAAGAGCCGCTTTCCAGGCGGGAGCGGGGTGTGAGGGGCGGCGGGAGGGCGCGGCCGCTCCCCGGCGGCCCCGCCCCGCCCCGCCCCGCCCCGGCGGGAAGCGGCCCTCAGCGGGGAGGCGGTGGCCGGGCAGCGCCCCGCCCCGCCCCGCCCCGCCCCGCCCCGCCCCGCCCGCTTCACAGCCCCGCGGCGGAAAATGGCGGGGGGCGGCCCCCGGCCACCTGCGGGTGGCGGGACGGTGCGCGGCGGCTAGGCCAGGCCAGGCCAGGCCAGGCCAGGCCAGGCCAGGCCACGCCACGCCACGCCACACCACACCACACCACACCAACCACACCACACCACACCGGGCGCTGGGCTCCGGCCCGGGCTGCCCGCGTCGTGCAGGCCCCTGCCCGCCAGGGCGGGGTGATCCCCAGACGAGCAGCCGCCGGCACCCTTCGGCCGTCTCGCATTACCCACCCGAAGAAACCCTCCGGGGCCACGAAATCGCCAGCAGAGCGATACGGGTAGGTTTTTGGACAGAGCGCGTCACGTCCCCCCCCCCCTCTGCCCAGCCCGTGGGGTCAGAATGTGCCGGGGGATGGAGGAAGCATCACTGCGGGACCAGTGAAGGGAAACGGGCACACGGGTCCGGGGGATACCGCTCAAGAGACGCCACAAGGCAGCATAGCTCATACAGCACTATTAATGCAATATATCGTTGGTACCAAACGCATCTTGATTAGGTAGGTATTCCAGAAAACCAATATAAACATGGTATCGGCCTCTCCTTATTGCAGATGCTTGAATTACTTGGAGCAGAGCCAGCCTGCTCTGGAGCCTCACAAGTTTTCACAAGCCAGCACTAGGGCGGCAGGCTGGATGGTAAGTTCACTCCTCGCAGAGCCGCTTAGGCAGCTCAGCACGGGTTCTGGGAATGGAAGCGTGGATATGCTCCAGACGCCTCGGCAGAAGCCAGCTCCGGTCCCACGCGACTTACTGGCTTGTGCCGGTAGCCGTGCTAGCACGCGCCTGGGCCCCAGCAGACCTCAAGCAGGAACGTATTCCCTTGGTCACCCTATACCTGAGCTAGCCCTGCTTGACCCACACAACTTCTGTGGGGAAGAAAAAAAACCCTCTACCAAATATCATCACAGATGCAAAATCTGTGGGGTTTGCATCGAAAGATTTAGCTTCGAACTGAAATACACTTCTTATAGTGAGAGGCGGTGCTGTAACACACTGGCTGGAGGCCACAGAAGTAGGTAGTGTCGAGGGAGTGTGGATTTCTGAAGGCAATCAGCTGGTCACGGCTCACTGCCTGCTCTGTCTACAGTCCAAGAAACACAGGATGGCTACTGCCTACCACCTTTTGAGAGAGGCCAGCGTGAAGAGAAATGGTACCTGTTCCTCAGCAGGATGTATCCTGGAGCAGCATCAGCCTTTACCCTTCCCATCCTGGTACCAGCCCAGGATTTCAAGGCATTTTCCTCATCTTCTGTCTGAACTTTAGCGAGTCCTATACATGACGCTTTCTGTGGCACCTCATTCTTGGGGAAAGAAAATTCAGTTCCCCCCCCAAATAAAATTATGATTACAGTCTCACCTTGCTTTTAGCTTTTATCCTCAAGGTTGTTGATTCAGCAGAGCTACAGCTTTCAGCCCACTATTCAGGACGTCTGCTAACATGGAACACCAGTAAATAAAATTTACGTCTCATTTAGACCATGTCTTTAATTTAAATGTTAAAGTATGTGGCCTCTGTAAAAAGAAGTCTATGAACTTAGGTTGCCTGAGGCTTTGTTTAAACTTACCTGGAAAAACAAGATGCCACAAACACCTGGGCTGCTGTGGCTCTTGGGACCTTGAAGGACATCGTGGCTTGCAGAAGGCTTTGCCACGACGCTCAGTCTCGCCTGTGCTCGAAGGCCTTTGCAAGCATTCGGTGCGCTTGCAGAATGCCGGCTCCTGCGGAAAATGCCATTTCTGTCACTCCGTAACTCAACTGCCATTTTTCGTATCTGATGGATGTTTCACATGCAGACAACAGGAATGAGAAATTAAGCCAGATTGGTTCTTTGGCAAATTCAGGTGTTGTTTTAGTACAGCAAGAGATGGTTTATAATACATTAGTAAGAAACTCTGCTTCTACTGTAACAGTTTTATATTTAGAGAATCTTCTTTTAAAGTATGTGGCTAGAGGTAGGAAAGAAGATTATAATAGCCTAGTCTGTGATAAAGGAAAATTTCAATTCGGTGGGACTGCTGTAAAGGCCCTTATTTATTTTTCTCAGCAGTTGCATTTTGCCTTTCACTCGCTTGCCTGCAGCTTTGGTTGCTGTGGAGGTTTTCTTCTGTAAATTCTTCAAAGTGATGGATTTTACCTTTGAAAGAATGCTTGACTGTAGAGAACTACAGAAGTGTAACCTTTTTTATTTTTTTCCTGTGCATGTGTGATGCTTTGAGCTTTGAAAAGACAGGTGTACTGCCACCTCTTTTGTTAATTTGCATGCCGAGAGCCTGAAAATTTGCATTACTGGTTTCATACTCCTCGACTGAAAGGCAAGGACAGTGATCTGCTCTTTCCAGTTAAAGGTTATCTGCAAATACATGTTCCTCTCCAGTTCGGATTAGTGAGACATTCAGCATTTTATGAATCAAAGAAGCATAAGGTATATTTTTATTGATTAAATGTTACGGTTGTAGCAAGAAGCATTAACGTACAAGGTGTTACACTTACGTACCCTCTCCAGTGCTTTACAATCTAAACAGATAAAAGGCAAGACAAAAAAACAACATTTTAATCTCTATTTTAGAAACAGAAAGCTATGGCACAGAGCTGATGAGAGGAATTTGCCAAAATCAGGTCTCCCAACTAACATCAGCATCTTAACCACAAGCTGTTCCCCTTCTTGTGGGTTCTTGTCCTTTTGATGTGTTCCAGCCTGTTAGATAGGTAAAAATAATCGTGTGTGAAGTTACAGGCTTGGACTCTAAAAAGATAATGATCAAAGCCCAAGTTCTCATCTCAGTGATGAGAACTGAAACCGGGAGCAATTTGATGACTTCATCAGACATTAACACAGTAATAATTCCCTTATTTAAGAGTCCTTACGGAACAACAGGTAACAGTCACTGTCCTGTAAAAATCAGCAACAAAACACTTTAAACGCACACCTTTAGTCTAGGGATAATGTCATTCAAATCCCGATACAATTCCTATGAAAAAGCCGTTTAGTATGTTCACAGAAATGAAATTATGCTGGGGTAGGAGCGCCAGCCTGGGACTCAGGACTCCTGAATCTGTCAGCTTTCTGTCATCTAAGCCCACACCAGGTACTGTGGAAGCACACTGGGTTCCCACAGGATAAAATCTAAATGCCAGCCATGCATTGTAAATACTTTAAATCAAAGATTGCCTTTTACCACAAATCCCATAGAAATTCTAACAAAAACGAGCCCTTGATCTTAGCTGGAAGTTCTAGCTACCAAGTCCACAATAATTAAGTGCACACTAACACTTGAACGTGTTTTGGAGTTGTGATCTCAGCAAGGACAGCAAGATCTGGCCCAATGCATTTTAATTACCACTGCAATACAAGGCTACTTAAATGCTGTGAAAGCCGCGATGCCATAATCGCACCGTTCACCATAAGCATTTGAAAATATGAGGCTTCCTTTGCAAGTGCCTCTTTTCTGACACTACAAAATGTCACAGAAAGTTCAGTTCTAAACCAGTAAAAGATGCCTAAAAATACTGAATATTATTCATAAAGAACTAGATTTTATAGTAAGTGAAAAATTAGTTTCATAATTAGAAAACAAAACATTCATAAACAGCTACATGCAGTTCATCATCTAAAGAATTTAAATCATTTAACTTCAGATAATTCAGCTTTGATCCTTAGACTGTACGAGTCAACGTTTCCTGAGGTGTTTTCACAGACTTTCAGGACAATCTTGAGTTCATTTGTCTGTCTGTCTGCTGCAGAGTCTGCTAAAACGTTCCGTTACGAAACTGATGGCTGCGATGGTAGGAGTGGTTAGAGAGCAGAAAAACAGGGATGTTAAACTAAAATAGCAAAGCTTTCATTAATTTTTCAGGCTCTGTTATGTACCTTTTAGCTTTTGGCTGTAGCTAATCAAATTTAACGTTCATGTAAGTTCTGACTTAAGGCAATGAATTCTTAAAAATATCTTATTTTGCATTTTTAAGATGTTATTGTGTAATGCATGTACATTAAGAAAAGTTGTTGCTTTTGGGGATAGAATGCATCTTGAGAATCTATTTACCTCTATGAAATCAAATACAATCTTTGAAAGTTTAACTCTTGAGATAGCTAATAGGTTTCCTCTAAGACAGCCAGATGCTGTCATTCTTTGTCGTATTCTTTGGCGGGGGGGGGGGGATTGTTTTGTTTTTTAAATATTAAAGATTTCTTTAAATAAAATTTAGGTTTGGAAAATGAAATCAACTGCTCATTTGATCAATGGAACACGACAGGTATATAGTATCTTAGAAGCTGCTTCACCCATTTACCTCTCCTGTGATCTGAAAACCATTAGACTAAAAAGAAAGTTCAAACGCTAAATTTAAATGACAGTTTTAAAAGAAAAGGGACAGCTGTTCTCTAAGAATTATGTCCACCCTGTACTTGTTAAAAGGTGGGTACCCCTACCTCTTTGGTAAGAAATACGTAGATTCCTCACTCATGGCTCATAAGGACAGCTGCTTAGATGGAGTAAAACGTCACAAGACCATGTCTCTACAGTAGTTTACCTGAACTAAGAATTTGCTTCACAGTGCCTTATATTTACAGTGTAAATATTCTAAGACAACCCTCTATCAACTGTTGCTATTGTTAGCTAGCAGCTCTTTCATCCTCAGAGTTGTCGCTCTCTATTTCCATGGCTAGAATACACGTCTCCTCAAAGTAGCTAACTTCATCCATGGCTTGTATCCATGGACAGCCGGCATCTTCCACGGTCGCTTGTTACCACAATAAAAAACCTTTGCAAGGGTTAGTTAGGATTGCAGTGAGCCGTTGCCCCGAGATGTTACCGGTACTCCATACTGCCGAAGCAACCTGCTCTCTCCTTTGACCAGTATATATGTTCTCTCAGGCTATCAGAATGTTTTAGTAAGTGGCATCTTGCTACACAATGATTCCATCGCTATCAATGGCATTATCCTCAGAACAAGCAAGTACTTACTTTGCATAATGGCATCAAAATCTTGGTATTGGCTTACGCGCTTTAAGATAAAACAGAGGTAGGAAGAAGCAATTAGATGACATTTGTTTAATCCTTGCTTTGGCAGGTGAGGCCAAGAGCGGACCTCAGTTGTTTGTCTGCATTCCCAAGGTCTTCCCTGAACATCTGCCAGATGTGGTGGCATTCTTAAAATTCTCTCTGCTGTTAGCGTCTCCTTGGCCTCTGAAGCCTGGCCGCCTAATTGGAAACAAACCCTTTCTCAGGCTGCCAAAGGAAGTGGAACGTACTAACCCTCACACCGTGCCCGCCTCAGCCTGCGACTGCTGTGTAACCGGAGGATTCCTACTTGGCAGCAGGGACACCGTTAACCGTGGACGACTTCACAGTGCAAAGTGGTTATTCACTGTTATTCGGTGGAAAGTCCACCTAAGAGAAGCCAACCCGACCTGTTACACACCTCACAATTTTCAAGATTTGAGATCGTTGTTTTGCTTGAACAGGACACCTTGAGAGTGTCTCAGGAGATCCACATTCAAACAAGTTCTCCAAAGCACATTTTCCATACCTTCTTTTATCTGAACGGAATCTGTCTTCCAAGTTAGTCACGTATACTGTGAAAGGTTATAGACTGCATATAAACATGTTTAATGAAGCTGAATACTGCAAGGATAAGCAGCAAAAATATTTTGTTTACTTAACATTTATACACACTCAAGTAAAAGCTTGTTAAGTTTGGTTGGCTAAGCTTGTTTTCAAAAGGGACCTAGAAGGCTGAGAAAATTAAATAAATCAACATATGCATAACAACACAATCATTCATATTACCATTCTAGTTAAGTCAATGGTTAATTCTCCTTTGAGGAAGAAGTGGTGGTGAAACAACTCTAGCCTAATATCTAGTAGCAACATTACAATCAACTCAAAATTCCAGATTATATCAACACATGCATATGTACTACAGGAGAAACTTTCAGAGCCTAGACTTTAAAGAGAAATCTGAATAAACATATGCCTATTTGAGTATTTAAATACAGATCCAAACTAGCTACTCTCCACAATTGGCTTGTAGATATCTGCCCTGCCTGCAAATAAAGAGGTCACTAGAGTTTTCTACTGGCTTTAATGGCTGAACTGGAAGAGCAGGATAATGGCACAGCAGCAGCAGAAAGGACTAATTCTGAAATAAATTGGCTGTTGTCAGAAAGGTTTGTATGAACTCCAGTGGGACGATGAGAGACACTGCAATGGTATCTCTTTAAAAACATGACGAGCTGCTCTGTCTTGGACGATCCGGACATCATGAATGCTGTAACTGAGCTTTGAATACAGGTTTGGTGTGGGGGGGTTTCCCCACTGATAGAGTTCTCCATCCTACTCGTCAGTAAAGATTGCAATAACACAAAGCATTACTCAGCTGGGAGCCGTAAGACCAGCACCGGAGAGAAAACTGAAACCTTCTGCAGAAGGTCAGTCTTTTCACACTGACTCAGAGGACAGGAAACTGAGCCTTTCCTCCTGGAGACAGTGAAAGACGGTATGGGATGCCCAGTATGGATTAAGAGGGCGATCAAGAATGCCTGAGAAAAGCAACTTTCTTCAGCTTTTAATTAGTGGTTACAGCAGAAAGGGAATTTCTTATCTTAGCAGGCCAGGAGAGGGGGACTTTCAATATCCAAACCAAGAAGCTGAGAAGGCAGCCCTTATTTCCTTACTCTAGCTCTGTCCTTAAATATGCAGTACTCCAATGTCCCGAAAAGGCTGTCGGCTTATTTCCCACAGGCTCATTAACAGTTCTTACCCTCTCTCTGGTTTTCTTTGCAGGGAAGAAGAAGTTACTGGGAAAGTCCACGGACAAACTTGTGGCTACAGAGATACATGGTTAAGATAGATAGAAAAAAAAATTTCCTTGTGTCCCAACAGTAACATCTGCATCAGTTTTTGTGAAGGTTATTCTGGGGTGTTGGATTTTGGGGTATTAATTTCAGTAATATTACTAAAGGCTTCCATAGGTTTTAGGTTGTAATGGAAACAGAAGCAGCTGGGTTCATGGGTGATCTGGCGGCTCCAGACAGAAGTTGGTAGGCTCAGATATTCTCCGACTGGATAAAGCCCTAAGAAACCTGGTCTGATCTCATAGCTGACCTTGCTTTGAGCAGAAGATTGGACTAGAGATCTTCTGAGGTCATTCTAACCTGAATTATCCTATCATCCTATGAAAATAGAAAATATGCTTTACAGAAACCAATGCAGATGTTAGGAGAGAGAAGATGGTTCCCATCTAGAAAAAAAAAAAAAGATGCATTTTGAAAAGATTGTGTTATGCCAATTATCTTACAGTCTGAAGTTACATAAACCTGAGAGAGGAACTTCTCTTTTGCTAATATAAGCCTATGGAGAGAGCAGTATGAATCTTTCAACACTGATGCAGTCCTACAAGATTCAGCTGGATTTAACCAGGACCACATTTTAATTGGGGAAGCACAAAGACTGTGACTAGAAGATTAAAAACATTGCTAAGAAGTTTTTACATTAACTTTGTTAATATGAAAATGATTCTTTAAAAAAATGGGCATTTACAACCTCACATTATCTGTACATCAAAGGAAAAAGCATTTGCCTCGATTCTAAGGTAAGTTTATATGATTACAAAGATCTTCATAAAACAGGTGAGCTAAGGGAGAGAAGGAGAGAGGTTGTGGGTTCACATTTTTGCTTTAATATTAATATTTTGCACTTCTATAATCTCTTTCATCTAAGGATTTCAAAGCACTCTACGGACATTAATGAATTAAGCCTCACAGCGGTCCTGAGAGAAAAGGTAATGATTTAAAGATTGAAATTCAAAGAGATGAATGGATATAAATAGGAAATAGCATTCCTAAAATTTCATCTAGTACTTAGACCATATGGAAAATCCACTATTTTCCTCTTCATTTATATCCTGTGTGCCTTCAAGGCAATTCACAGTACTGGAAAAATTGTTAAGAAGTGTTTACAACTGCTTACATACAGACAGTTTGGATACAATGACAACGGTAGTAGCAGAATAAACAGGGAATAGATTAGATCGCAAAAAACAGGGGTTGTTTTGAACATGTTGAACTTAATTTCAGCCTGTAGAGGTAAAAGATTTTACAGAATACTTTTGTATTGAAACGGTTTTGCTTTACAAATTACAACATTCAGGATTGTATGAAATAACTTAACCAAGACAGTAGAGTTAGAGAAATGCTCTCCTGCTCAGAAGCAAACCCAGTCTCTGCACACAGAGGCCACAGCAAAAGGAAGGAGGTCTTGGCACTCACTGGAATGGAGGCAAGGAAAATGCACAGTGTACAATACATTAAAATGCACTTACATCTTTAACGACCAGCCAAATTCCTGTGCCTTTGCTAACCTGACAAGTTTTGTATATAAATAATTGTATTGACAGTTAGCAGAATTCATCCCAAAGGATGCAATATTGTGTGCAATGATAAAAACAGTATCTTTCAGAAAGCAAGTGAAGCCTTTGATGCATGGGGACGTGGCATTTCAGGAGGTGAGCAGGTATTCTGTGAAGTCTTGCAACTTTTCTTCCTGTTTTACGTTTCCATTGGTCACAGATACAAGTTCCTCTCAAGCACATTTGCAGTTCTCCAAGCTGTAAAAATTCATAAGCAAGACCCAAAGGGAAAGTGCCTTGTATCTTCCAGGGAGAATGTGTGTTCTAATCATGTAATGAGATCTCTCTTGATGTACAGCTTTCATTCAATGGAAGAGTCAACAGTCACGTTAAGGGCATGTAATTACCTAGCTCAGAAGTTCTTGCTGTCCTGGGGCATTAGGAAATGAACCTCTTCGCAATTAGATCTTTTTTTTCCAAGTTTTTTTTGTAATTGATTATTCATACTTTGAACAGAGCTAGAAACTGAGAAGTATCTGCTTACAGAGAAAATAGCTTCACATCAATCAAGAAAACCTGCAATTACAAGTGGAAGCTCATTTCACACTCTATAAAAAGAAGACAAGACCTGAGTTATAATACATGCATATTAGCCTTTATTTACAATTATGACAATCGAGCTTCAAGATAAAAATCTAGGAGCAGTTTTTCCTGTAGGAGGGCACTATTCTTAAGTGTTCAACTATAAGAGCGTCTGAGTCACTTTGGCCACCAACCATTTGGTTCAAAAAAGCAGCATCGTTTAAAGGCCATCCTCCCCTTTGCTTTGCGCTGCCACATATCTCTGTCTCTTCAGAGAGTGCGGCAGGCTGAAAAAACGTCCAACCCCAAAATCAACATCACTATGCAGATTAACCAGGAATAGCCGTATTGTAGCAAGCCAGCTGCACCTATCCCTCTAAAACTACTCTAAGGTCTTAGAAGGTAAAAGCAGATGTACCAAGTCATGCTAGAAATCAGTTTTGTTCAATGTCCTACCCCTAACAGTGCTCAATAACCAAAGTCTGTGAAAAGATGTAAGAACAAACCAAGCACAGAGTTATATTTCTGTACTGTATACTCCCAGCTTCCAGCAATTTGTGGCTCATAGCCTGAGCCTGAGCCTTCTAGCTCTTGTATTAGAAAAGAGAGTAAATGAATACTCCCAAGTCTTCCTCTGAAGATAAACAGCTGGGCGATCATAGGCACCCGGGCATCCCACACAATTTCCTCATCTTTTTGCATTAAACAGGTAAAACTGTGTATGAATTCCCATAGGGGCACAGGTAGAAGACAAAGCCAGACCCTTCTCGGTGATGCCCAGCGAAAGGACAGGAAGAAATGGGCACGAGGTGAAATACAGGAAATTCTGTTTAAATATTTTTAAAGTCTTTTTTTTTTTTTTCCCAGTTTAAGGGTGATCAAATGCTGGAACAGGTTGCTGAGAGAAGTTGTGCAGTCTCCACCCTTGGACACAATCCTGGACAACTTGCTGGAGCTGGCCCTGGTTGAGCAGGGGGTTAAACTAGGTGATCTCCAGAGATGCCTTCCAACCTCAGCTACTCTCTGATTGTGTGAAATACCCTTGATTAGCAAGTAGTAGTGTGCTGCAAAAGATCCAGACCCAAAGGATTTCTATTCTTCCTGGCTTGAAGCAAGACTTGAAACTTCATCTTCTATAGCCCAAACTCTTGTATTCTGTATGAATAACTGCTGTCAGGCCAGAAAGAGTCACTTACACTTAGTCATTCTCCATAGCTTAACGGTTAAGACATTCCCTCAATATATGGATAAGACAATGATCCTGTACATTCATCTTTAGTTGTCTTGTATGAGCAGGCTCTCATATAAGTCAACAGCAAAAGTGCTACCAACTATAAAACAGGGACTGTCCCAGCAAAAAGATACTATTTTTTTAACCTTTTGAGTCGCAGGTGCTTACGCACCTGCTTATGCAGTTTATCATCAAAAGAACCAGCTCCAAAGTACAAGTAAAAACTTGAACTAACAGTTTTAATGACTGGTAACAAAGATAAGATCAAAACAATCTCTCTGGTCCTGCACTATATAAATTATAAGTAGGCAAAAGCATACATTTCATCAAGGGGTCATGCATCTCATAGAGAAGACACTGAAGCATTTGAGAGGTCTGCAAAATTCAAGCTCCCAGACTGGGCTTCATCTCAAAAATCTTCACACACACATCATTAACGGATTAAGAACTTAAACCTCCAGTTTCTCAGCACAGGCTTCTCTCATTTGAAGGTTAGTTTATCTTTTATAAGTAGCAACAGCCCTTATCTTCTCTATGGCTTAGCCATTAAGACGTGGCATTTATTTCAGTTACTATTAATTCATCTGGATGAACAACAGAATTTTACTTTCTAATCCAAACTCTACAAAAATGTGCAGCATCAAGATACATATAGTTCTTTCCTTTTGAAAAGCAGAGGCAGTAGGTTTGCAGACTCCTATAGAAGCTAAGTTGTCAGGACTCTCTCAATGTTCTTTATATGCTGTACACACACCACTGCATTTTACTTTTCAGTACCCAAAGTTTTTGGTCAAGATGCTGCTTATCCCAGGCTAACAGAACTCAGACGCCCCCCGTCAGCTCAGGAAGGCTCCTTAATCCAGAGCTGAAAAACATTAAAGGTAGAAGATTTTTAGTTTGTTTGCTCTCACGTGTGGAAATGCCTTTGGAGTGTTTAAGAGCTAAATTCTTACTTTCTGACAAGCTGTTCCCTTACCTATGTTTTTCACTTTCAAAATCTCTCCCCTAGAGCACTGAAGCAAGGGTATTTAAACTACACATCTAAACTGAATAATGTCTATTAAAAAAGGAATGTGTAAGGAAGCCTAAGGATGGCTGAGTCTGTCTTTTTTGACAGAAGCTACTTATATCCAAGAAGTCAATGTTTCCTCTGACAAAGTGCAACATGTTCTTCCTGTATTATTTGTTATTAAAAAAGAGTTTAAACCAAGTTACCAAATCCAAACATTCAGACACTGGGAAGATCAGAATTCCAGATTAAAAACAGCAAATAACACCTTATCTTGTGTAACACATTCAAAATCAAGCTCTAACTCCACAGTTTATGCTTCTGTTCATTTATTACTGAGATCGGCTTCACTGTTAGCCTAGACTTTTAGGGAGCTGATGAACATGGAATGGCTTTGCTTGTATTATTCACTCAGAGAGCTAATGTTCTGTTATAATTTAATTATTTCCATGACACTGACACTAGCAAGTACTAATTCAAATACTAGTTCTAAAATACAACTGACACTAAAAGTTCCTCTGCTGTCTTGGGTGCCCCAAGCTAGCCAAGCAAACTCAGGAAAGCAAGAACAAAGCGAAGATTAGAATTCAGGTGGTTCTTAGTCCAAACCGAGGCGTTCAGCATCTCAGCGAGGCGTGCAGCCTGGCCGCTGGCTAACTGCATGACCCAACAGTGGCACGTACAAATAACAGCGATGTTGGATGCACACCGAAGAGAGTTTTAATCCGATTTACAAAAATCCCATGAGGAATAAAGGAAACGTGTTTGTTCCCAAGACAGGTTAGCACAATATTGAGTTGTCATCTTGTTCACTTCTGCTGTTGCCAAATCAACCTGCTGTGGTCCCTCCCCATTTTGTATACTGTAAAACTATCAACGATTGCTAGTTATCACATATTGTCCCATTTAAACACCACACAAACAAATTTTCATTGCAGTTAGCAGGAACTGTCTTGTCTTTGTTTGCAAGTATCTGCTCCCGTGCTAATTTAATCAGTTCAAGCAGTTACAGAAAATTTAAATCCATCCTAACACTAGCCAAAATTTACTGGAGCGCAAAACAAACCTAATACATTTATTTCATACTGGCAGTCCTAACCTGACACCTTTAAATACCTAAAATATTTTCAGGGGAAGGAGAAGACAGGGGGAAGAACAGTTGCAGATGAACCACAGCTGCGGAGTCTGCACCTAACACCTTTGCTTATAGAACAGTCGTTACCACAACCGCTGAACAAACCGGGCAAGAAATAGCGTGAGCCAGCCCCGCTGCTCTGCAGTGCTTGGCTGCTGCGGATGAGCCAAAAGAGGCATCAGCTTGGTGGCAACGTGCACCTCGGGTGAACATCTGTCTGCCTTTTTATGAACTGTTAAAATAAAGTGAAGGAGAGTGGAAACAAGACCTAAAGAACCAATATCCAAGGTAACCACAACTGGATCATATTTATTTTGGCTAATTTCTTCTTTACAGTCAATGTCTCCTAGACTTCTTGGAGCAAGTAATCCTGTTTTGAAAATTGCAATAAAATTAATACCAATAGAAGGTCCCTATATTTTTCAGTAACCTCACCTGAAACCTAGCTGCTACTGCTTACGCCTTGTAGGAGAAATTTCTCTATGGAAATTGTGTGCAGAGACCAGGTACTTGTAAAGAAAAAGAAGGTTCCATACCAAAAATACTCTGGATCAACCATGTAAATAAAAACATGCTTCCCTTTCCCACTCCCCAACTTTTTTTTTTTAATTTATTTTTGTTTAAATTTTTTTTGTCTGGGTGGGGGAAAGAGGGAGTTGAGCAAAGAATGTTATGACTATTGACCTGAGACAGTCTCCTGGAAATAATCTAACAGCAGGGAACAGCAAGTCCTTTTCAAAACCAATGAAGCAAGAAAATGCTGTTGACCAAGCTATTGTGAGAGATGTGAGGGAGGGGAGAGGGGAAAAAGAGATGGAGAAGAAGGAAGAGAAAGGATGAAACTATGCCTTAGACTCATGCTTACTGTTTCCTTTAAAAGAAAACCACGTATTTTCAAGGCCATTTTCTGCCCTTTCTACCGTAACTCACCCTTGTTCCAAAGAAGACGCCTGTTTTTAGCGGCAGTCAGACGGCATGCTTCGGGTTATGACTGCAGGATTTTTGCTCCCAGCATACAGTGCTACATAGCCTTGGATTTTCCCTGATCTGCCTCTCCTTATATGCCCTATGGTAGCTTTGAAAAACAAGACAGTATTTCTGTAATCTTAATATCAGTTTATGTCCTTCTTTGGAGGCTCTATCTTTTCAGTAAAAGGCCACTGTCTGAGACACAGGAATTCTGAAATCGTCACATATTTACTTAAAAAAAAGCTAGGGGGAAAAAAACCCAAAAAACCAAAACATACTCCCAGTCCTGATGAGGTTATCAGCAGTCAGCATTACCAGGACCACTTTCACTGTGAAATTATGGCCTCAGAGAGAGCCTGAGGGTGAGGAGGACCTTGCTGGGAGATGTTTTGTGTGTGTTACTTCAAGATGCTACTACCAGTACCAGCTGGGTCAAGCACTGTAGCAAAGTTGGCCCTAGGAACACAGACAGCGCAGATATTAACTGTTTGCTTTCTACAGATGCTTTTTCTCTACAAACCCCCTTTTTGTTTCGGAATTACAATGGACAATATTGATACATTGTTGGATCTGCACCTAACGGTACTTAAAAACATAATAAAGAACCTATATGCTCGCTCAAATAAACAACACTCACCATCTTAAATAACTTAAGAATGACTGTAGATGAGACATGGTCGTGTTAGAGAAACTTCCCGCTCAGGGTTTGGGTTTTGTTGTTTAATGATCTTCGGTTCTTTTTGCTGATCTTTCATTCTTTTTGTGCATGTGCAGAGGCACACTGAGTAGTTTCTCACTGAAATACAAACCCCTCAATGTTAATTCATCTTTTGAGTTAATCCATTTACACCGAAAGCCAAGAGACTGAAATTATCATTGTTGTGGACTGACAGTTAGGGGCTCCATCAGGAAGCCGTAGCAGTGGATTTGACTTTCCCGGTTCCTCATCATCTTCCCACATCAAGTCTGCTAATCTAAACTGTACATAAACAAAGGGGGGTTTATTGTCTGTGAGTGTTAGGAAAGTCAAAACCGAAGCTGTGTGTGAACTCTGGCTTTTATTTATGGCATTTGTTGGTGAAACAGACGCTTTTTTCCCACCACATCTTAAAGGAGAGTGGAATCCTGCTCTAAACCATCAGAAATCATCTATTCTTATTACTCAGATATGTGTAGCCACTATTCACACAGAGCAATTTCATGAATAAGTTAGTACGTACTTGCATTTTTAACCATGATATCACACCTTAGGATTCTTTTTTAAGGAAGAATTCCTTGGTTATTTCAAGAAGTAAAAAACCAAAACAGAGCAGGCAGGTTTTAAGAACTTTGCACAGTTATCTATAAAAGAAAGTTCCTGAACAAAATCTGAACTATTGATGAAATAATGAAGATAGTTTTCCACGTATTTAGGTATCAAACAAATAGCCAAGAAAAATGTAATGAAAGAATAAAGAAAAAGACTAAACAAAACCACCACAAACCACCTTTGGGATGAAAGCAAGCATGTGTAACGGGAGCCCAAAGGGCAATACATTCCGAAAGCTGTAAGTGCCTGAAAATGAAGGCTTAGAATGAAAACACGTCCTCAGCCATAACTCTAGCGTCACTAATGTAAAGCTATAATCTTTTTTCCTATGTTCTAACTATTATCCATGCACTACGTGTCAGTTAAGAAGATGTGAGAGAGCAGGAATTTTCAGTGGGGTGGAAATCTTTTGTCACCGGTTTTATTATTTATAGGGATGTTAAGAATAAAATTACAATTTTGTCATGGCTTTTAACTGATCTTTGGTTTACTGCTGCTGTGACGTTTTAAGGAGGTAGACTGTGAAATGAAATGATACGTTAGCACTCTAATACACTTAAAGTATCTTTTTTTTTTTTTTAAACCAAAAATAGCAGTTTCAATATTAACACTGGAAAGGTTAAAGCCCGTATCTGTGATGAAAGTGGGAAAGAAGCAGATTTGTTAGCAAGCAGGAAGGGATACCAGTTCAAGCTTCCGATACCTTTTTTGTATTTTGAGGGCAGGTAGATACATACAACTGCCTGGAGTCAGAGAATTCCTTTGCTTTAGAAATTTTCTTATTAGTACCAGGAAAAATATAATATTTTTACCTAATTATTTCACAGAAAATAGAAGCATTGCAAAGGGAAATGATTTATGAAAAAGGTCCTCCTCGTCCACAATCTGTCATTCTTTCATAATATAGCTCCTACAAGAATAGTCACAGTGGTGTTTGCAGCACTGTTTAAAGAAGAAGATAATAATCAGAGCAAGCAAGAAAGCAGAATGTATCCATGAGTTAGCAGTCAAGCTCAACCTACTGTTGGTTTCGCTTCATAACTGGATATCTACAAGGTTTCAAACTTAACGCAAACTATGGATTTGAGCGGGATACCTGAATTTTGAACTGACTCACTCTCCAGAGAAGGAACATGAAGAAATTTGGATTCACTGTATTCATTATCATAGAATCATAGAATAGTTTGGGTTGGAAGGGACCTCTAAAGGTCATCTAGTCCAACCCCCCTGCTGTGGGCAGGGACATCTTCAACCAGATCAGGTTGCTCAGAGCCCCATCCAACCTGACCTGGAATGTTTCCAGGGATGGGGCATCCACCACCTCTCGGGGCAACCTGGGCCAGTGCTTCACCACCCTCAGCGTAAAACACTTCTTCCTTGTATCTAGTCTGAATCTACCCCCCTTTAGTTTAAAGCCATTCCCCCTTGTCCTGTCGCAACAGGCCCTGCTAAAAAGTTTGCCCCCATCTTTCTTATAAGCCCCCTTGAAGTACTGACAGGCTGCAATAAGGTCTCCCCGAAGCCTTCTCTTCTCCAGGCTGAACAACCCCAACTCTCCCAGCCTGTCCTCGTAGGAGAGGTGTTCCATCCCCCTGATCATTTTCGTGACCCTCTTCTGGACCCGCTCCAACAGGTCCATGTCTTTCTTATGCTGAGGGCTCCAGAGCTGGACGCAGTGCTGCAGGTGGGGTCTCACCGGAGCAGAGCAGAGGGGCAGAATCCCCTCCCTCGACCTGCTGGCCACGCTGCTTTGGATGCAGCCCAGGATACGATTGGCCTTCTGGGCTGGAGCGCACATTGCTGGCTCATGTCCAGCTTTTCATCCACCAGTACCCCCAAGTCCTTCTCGGCAGGGCTGCTCTCCATCCCTTCATCCCCCAGCCTGTAGTGATACCGGGGGTTGCCCCGACCCAGGTGCAGGACCTTGCACTTGGCCTTGTTAAACCTCATGAGGTTCACACAGGCCCACTTCTCCAGCTTGTCCAGGTCCCTCTGGATGGCATCCCGTCCCCCTGGCGTGTCGACCACACCACTCAGCTTGGTGTCATCTGCAAACTTGCTGAGCGTGCACTCGATCCCACTGTCTGGGTCACTGATGAAGATGTTAAACAGTACTGGTCCCAATACGGACCCCTGCAGGACGCCACTCGTCACCAATCTCCATCTGGACATTGAATCGCTGACCACTACCCTCTGGATGCGACCATCTAACCAATTCCTCACCCACCGGACAGGCCACCCATCAAACCCATACCTCTCCAGTTTAGAGAGAAGGATGTTGTGGGGGACCGTGTCAAAGGCCTGACAGAGGTCCAGATAGATGACATCTGTAGCCCTTCCCGTGTCCACTGATGTAGTCACTCCATCATAGAAGGCCACTAGGTTGGTCAGGCAGGACTTGCCCTTGGTGAAGCCATGCTGGATGTCTCGAATCACCTCCCTGTCCTCCATGTGCCTTAGCATAGCTTCCAGCATTACTTCCTCTTAAAGTGAAAAGACTCTTTGGCTGCAATTTCTAGTATGGCTGCAACAGTTTATTCTCTTTTAAAAAGTAATTCATGTAAGTGATAAATACATATATTGAGGTACTTTAATTTTAATAACATTTGTTCACTGCTTCCATAAGACATAAATGTAGCTGACCAGACAGGGAAAAAATAGCTATGCCTATCCTAGAAGGATACAAAGTTGGGGTTACACAGAAATTTGTAGCTCAAAATATACCATAGGCTGCTTGTTCAAACAGGCAAGCTATAAATTGTCTTTGGGGGTAACTTCTTACCAAGTTGATATATTCAGGGTCTTCCACCTTGAATAACTGGAAGATCAGATACAACCCGGCTCAGCCATGCCCTCTCTTCATTCCCTCCCTCGTGCTGACGTTTCCCGGTTAGAAGGGGCTCTGCAGACCGAGTCATTTTCAGGAAACAGCTGTTATATAAGCACCTTACTAACACAAACCAGTCTATTACCTTTTAATACAGATACTAGATTTTCCATCTGGTATTTAAGAACCTAGTGCACAAGAACTAATATCTCATCGACAGGAACTCTGTTTATGGAGCAAACTTATTTAGTGCTATTTTACATGGCTCTTAAAGGGGCAAGGGACTCCTTCATCCCTCTCCCTACAATTGGAGACACAATTAATACGGGAGACAATTTCCAAAAAGAAGTTCCTCTGTGTGGGAAGAGCTCTTCAGCCACTGCTCAGCGTGAGCTGGAGAATGAAATAACCCAGTCCTCATTTAACCACAAACATTTTCTTAGGGAACAGCCCAGATCACTGGATTCGAGTTTTTAATCTGTATATGGCATCACTCATACAAGAAAAGTTACACTACGTCTCTTCCAGAGAAAGTAATTTAAAAATACCATCAGTACAGTTTCAACTATGCTAATAGCAAGACCTAACTGCTTGTCATACCATTAATCAGTCTTTCTTACACAGGGCTTTGGGGTTTTTTTTTTGCTAACAGTAGAATGAAGAAGTGAAGTTTGGGACCCAAAGTGTTCTCATCCCAAAGTGTTTCTGTACTCTCTACTCTGAGGTAACTAGACAATAAAATGCTTCAGTCACCCATAAGGAAAGCACTCAAGCTGCAGTCATGCATCCATGCATTTGGGTATCGTCTTCTGGTTCCTCAATTTCACACTTTGCTAGAACCACGCAGTAGCAGCAAGTTTCAATTACTCACATCTAAAACACTTACCGATACTGATGAGCCTGAACCACGGCGTTTGGATCCCCGCTTCCGATACAGAGACAGTATCCTTTTGAATTTTCTAACGCTGTCTGGTTATCATTATTTTGAACATAGCTTTCTGCATCCTAAAGAGACATATTAAAGCAGGAATATGGCAACTGACACGTGACTTATTACAAATCACCTAAGTGTGGTAGCTTTTCTTAGCAAAGAAAAAGCATTTCTTCCTTTAAACTTAGAAGAAATGAAATGCATCCCCTGCTGCCATAAGTAATGACAGAAAGCAACCTTTTAAAATACTAAGTGGTTGCTCTATTTATTCATACCCAAGGAAATTACACGTTAGCTTGCCATGTGCACAAATGGATTCACATCTATAAATCGCACGTAATTCAGCAGTTTACTGCAGTACAGTTAACTCATTTTTTGGGCTTGTCAGTTCTGTTAGCGTCACCCCCACTGCCTCAGAAGACGATGGGAATCAGTCCAAAGGATCGTCTAAGGAAGCATAGTCGTGTAAGGTATTACTACAGCAACTCCTCAGTTGATATAGCAGCAGCTAACGGGTATAGACTTCCACCCTGGAACCATTTCTACATGAATACAGGTCTGAGTTATTACAGCCTGAGTTAAACTCGCTCTTATCTCACCCAGAAATAGCTAGTGACCAAGAAGTCTTAGGTCCAGGGCTAGCTTTTCTCTTACTTTATGTTCAGGAAAAATAATAGCCATATTCGATATTGAACAATCATCTATTTTCTCCCATTTGCTCCCTTAATCCAGGAAACAAAGAAACGTTGAAATATATCTGCTGCTGGAGTTCAGTCAACATTTCTATAATTAAGCCTGCTGAGAAACTCATTTTAGAGAGGGGTTTTTTTTTCCACAGAGAAGGGAAAACAGATTAATTCCTTGGCAACAAAATTCTAATTAATCAAAAAATGCGGCTCTATTCATTCTTAGCTTCTTCATTACAATAAAATATCAGATGTTTACTGCTGAAATTACAGTCTTGATTCAATGCAAAATCAGGTGGCTCTTAAGATTTAATTATAAAAATAAAAATTAGGTTTATTGACTCTGCACAAGTGTTTATCTTGATCTGTGATTCACTGATTACAGAGATAAATGATCTAACATGAGGCAGGACTTTCTGCAAACAACTGCAGAAACATGCTTATCTCCAACCCAGTAGACCGTCAACCATCCCAGCAAACCGTCCCCACGTCAACAGCAGAGAACTGGCTTTGTAACCCCTCAGCCTCATTCAAGCGATTATGTGAAGGAAAACAAAATTCATGAGCAATCTGGCCCGTATATAAAGGCCACTCAGGGCACCACTCGTGCTGCCACCAAGGTCACTGCAGAGAGGTCTGCTTTTCGGTACGTACAAGCTTCCATCGTGTCTGTTCCAATATAAACAGTAGCTTTCCATGCCAATACTCCATCCATCGACAGACTCCATTTTCTTTGTGAGCCACATCGCTCTTCTCCTAGCGACAAAGCCAATATTCCCAGGACGGGGAGGTTTTGTCTTTTCGTAATTGAATGAACCTGACCCTGCCTGTATTTAATTGCTTAAAACTTGTCTGTCAATGCTAGTTTGTGCGTACTGTAATTTCTAAAGGAAAAATATTGAACCTTACTTACCTGATAGTGTCTGTCTTTAATCATGTTTTCATATGAAATCCATGTGTTGAGAAGTGAAATAAAAAACAGTGGCAGTGCTGGCTTATCTATTTTTCCATAGATTTCTTCAGTCTGGGGGAATGGATAACGGAGAGATGTGTCTGGACCTTGCCTTTTTTTCCTCCTCTAGACAAAAAACACCCCAGATTTCACCTTTACTTAATATATAGTAATTTGAATAGACGAAGAAAGCAATGGATATGCTGGCTAAATGCATAAAGGGGATGTATTCTTGCACCTACAAACTCAAGAGACAGTGAAAAGCTGAGCAGTTAACGTATTCAACAAGCTTTACCCTCACCCCTCTCAGGCCTCTAATTTTGCTATGTAGCACCTTCTTCCCCCCCGGCTTTTTAGTCTACACCATCTTCCAGAATTAAGTAGCTACCTCTGCTCTGTCCCACAAAGTTCACCTGGTAATCCTCCCTCATAAGACACCTGAAGTTCTTCTCCACACAGGGAGATTTGAACTTCTTTGTCCTATCTCCTTAGCATGGCCGTAACCACCAGGAGAATGTTCCCAATTTTTCTGTTGAAGCTCTTTCACTTGTAGAACGCAATTGACTTTTTATTAGGCCAGAGAAAGAAAGACATCGCAATTGAAAAGTGAGGGCATCCACCTGCCATTCTTGCCCTACACCAAACAATATACAGGTATTTTGTGTGAAATACTCACTGGAGACACCAGGAGTACCTTCTCGCAGATGCATGTGCTGTGATAGATTCAGGTTCTTTTTCACTCTTTGGCCCAATAAATGTTTATCTATAATATTCGTCACGCATAAAATTTAAAATAATCCCAGACATAGCCAGAGGCAGCTATTTGGGTGCCTGGGGAAGCTGGAAATGGGCTTGGCTAGAGAGAAGGGACTCAGCATCTGAAGTCCACGGACAACGGTGAGTCGAGCAAGGATTTTAGAAAATCTAAGCCCAGTTTTCAAATAAGCACCCTAATTACTGGAAAAATCTTTCCCTGTGTGTTTTGTGGTTGTGAACGGCATATCAAAGTAGAGTCTCTGTTTCAGCTGATGCTCCTGGATGCAACTGTAATTCAGACAAGGAACGGCAATAGCAAATATGCGTAAAACCAACCGGTTGCTGTCCCACCCTATCGACGGTTTATCAATCACGCACGGTCTGACCCCGCCACGGAGGAGCTGGACCTGCCGGGTGCACGTACACACCGCTGAACACCATTTCACACGACAAAGTTCTCTAAAGAGAAGGCTTCCCTTTTTTAAACTAACAACGAAAAGGCGTCCCTTACTTGAGAGGACGCACAGCAAGCTTCCTTCAGGATAAATGGCCCTTGAAAAAGGTGCCTACATGACTGTTAACAGCCTATTATACCTCATCTCACGAGTGCAGCGTGCCGGGTGTCTTTCCAGGCCCCTGTCATTTTAATGGACAACTCTCCATTGTGGCTAAACACTGTATCAGTCCCTCCAGGGGAAAAAGGAGCAAACTCTGCAAATCGCGTATACCTGACTGACAGGCCACGTTCTGGAGTACAGCCAGGAGGGGATTCACAGTGAAAACCCCAGTTAATCATCATCTTCACTGGATGCAAAATTTTCCCGTGTCAGATTATTCAGCAGAAAAAAGGCTCTTTGTTAGAGCACCACACATTTTCCTGCATTCTCGGGGGGGGGGGGGGGGGGCGGGAACAACAAAACACAACAATATAGCTAAGAAATGAATATTCAAATGCCTTTACGTTTCATTTTTTCCTTTGTATCTTCGCAAAAAAATATCCTCAGAGAATTATCGTTTCTGTGAAGAATTGGTGAGGCTGCCAAGCAAAGCAAACTGCATTTTATTTGGATGGGCACACTGCAGTGTGTATTTATCATCCTCTGCGCCTTCTTGGAGCATGAGCATTACTGCATTATACCGTCTATACCAACGACCTCATCTAGACTATCATAATGCCCAGAGAGCACCCTAAATGCATTTGTCTAGTTATTAGCCTTAACTGCTAGGCTTTCAGCAGGAATACAGTGAATGGTACTAACTCAAGTTTCCTTCAATAATAGAGGACTGTAAATTATTTTCTCATACAGTTCTAGGTTAATGTATATTTGACTACATACTTTTTTCCCAATAAAAATATTTCAAAAGCGTGAAACATGGCTTTAATCTTTTAGGAAAAAAACTCACTCTTAAAAACTCAATATTAACAAAATTTTTCATTTCTCTTGACTTCTGTGATATTTTAATCAAAACTGTTACTGTAAGGCTTTGGTAAATGACATTTTACAGTCATTTTAAGTAACAAAAATTGTTAGTTAATCACAACATGAAATTAAACCTATTTTAACAATAAGAATCACAATTAGCTTTTGAAAAATAGCACTCAAAACATTTTGTCTACAAAATATTATTCAGTTATTTTATAAACCAAAACATTCACTGGGTAAAAAACCGGACGGCCGGGCCCAGAGAGTTGTGGTGAATGGAGTTACATCCAGTTGGCGGCTGGTCACAAGCGGTGTTCCCCAGGGCTCAGTATTGGGGCCAGTTCTGTTCAATATCTTTATCAATGATCTGGATGAGGGGATCGAGTGCACCTTCAGTAAGCTTGCAGATGACACCAAGTTGGGCGGGAGCATTGATCTGCTCGAGGGTAGGAAGGCTCTGCAGAGGGACCTGGGCAGGCTGGATCGATGGGCTGAGACCAACTGGATGAGGTTCAACAAGGCCAAGTGCCGGGTCCTGCACTTGGGTCACAACAACCCCATGCAGCGCTACAGGCTTGGGGAAGAGCGGCTGGAAAGCTGCCTGTCGGAAAAGGACCTGGGGGTGCTGGTCGACAGCCGGCTGAACATGAGCCGGCAGTGTGCCCAGGCGGCCAAGAAGGCCAATGGCATCCTGGCCTGTATCAGAAATAGTGTGGCCAGCAGGACCAGGGAAGTGATCGTGCCCCTGTACTCGGCACTGGTGAGGCCGCACCTCGAATACTGTGTTCAGTTTTGGGCCCCTCACTACAAGAAGTACATCGAGGGGCTGGAGCATGTGCAGAGAAGGGCAACGAGGCTGCTGAGGGGTCTGGAGAACAAGTCTGATGAGGAGCGGCTGAGGGAACTGGGGTTGTTTAGCCTGGAGAAAAGGAGGCTGAGGGGAGACCTCATCGCTCTCTACAACTACCTGAAAGGAGGTTGTAGCGAGGTGGGTGTTGGTCTCTTCTCCCAAGTAACTAGTGACAGGACGAGAGGAAACGGCCTCAAGTTGCGCCAGGGGAGGTTTAGATTGGACATGAGGAAAAATTTCTTTACTGAAAGAGTGGTGAAACATTGGACCAGGCTGCCCAGGGAAGTGGTGGAGTCCCCATCCCTGGAAGTATTTAAAAGACGTGTAGATGAGGCACTTAGGGACATAGTTTAGCGGGCATGGTGGTGTTGGGTCGATGGTTGGACTCGATGATCTTAGAGGTCTTTTCCAACCTTAATGATTCTATGATACATGGCTCAGGAGCCCCTTGCTGAGGTGTGGGCAATCTCTGATTTCATAGGTCTTTGAAAAGTCTATGAAACTTCAGGATCAATTTAGTCATTCTTCTTGCTCGCTCTCTTCTCTTCACTCACCTCTGCCAGTTCTAGTTAAAAGTACAGCTCGACTGTCATTAGAATTTAAAGCACTAAGTATTTTCTACTAATAACACAAAACTTTGCAAAAATCTCAGTCCTCTCATAGGTCAGAATCACTTTCTAGCAGCAGCCTAACAGGCTTCCAAGCAGAGCGTAAGCTCAGCTGGGATTTTGACTAGAACACCACAGACTAGAATTTATGAGTCAAACCCTCCCGACCACCTTCTGCTTGCAAGAGTGGGCACATGTGTCAGCACTTGCTGTGCCAGCAAATGATACCTTGATAGATTTCTGCAGCAAGAGATTTAGTGAGAAAGTTATAACGAACCTCTGAGCATATTTAAGGAAAAACAACTGCCAGAGAATAAGGCAAAGATAATTACTGTTGACATGTTTAATCCCTTTGTGGCAGATGAAATAACTCAGCCTGGTTAAGATATTATATACAGAATATAGAGGAGTATTTCAACAGAGATGGCATCTGGAACAGAAGATGGCAGGTGCAAGTAAGGTTTATTTCAGGTATTATGTGCCTTGTGGTGGATTTACTTCACTCAAGCAGCATTCTTTTGGGGGAAAAAAGAAAAAAGAAAAAGGTTATCTGTGCAGTGCTGAATAACTCCCTCTACACACAAAAGACACAGGAAAACTAGCTAATGGAAAGAAAAGTCTGGTTTCAACTCATCACAGAATTTTGCTTTTAATTGCACACAGAAGAAACTCAGAATCCCCTATTCCCTTTATGACATTATAATGCATGCCATTTCCAAGGAGTAAGGAATTTTTATTACCCATTCCACAATGTGGAATCCACAGCACAGACAAACTAATAGTCCGACTTTCAGATGTACTTACTACAAGGAAGATTGGATACAGGGCGCATGGTGCCGACTACCTTTGAAAAAGCCAGACTTCTCAAATTGCAGAAGGTCATTCAGTAAGTAATCCTTTCAGCTAGAAAGACGGCAGAAAGAAGGAAAGAGGAATGCTGAATCCCTGTTCAACGTGATCATCAGTACATCACAAACTCAGAGATAACCACAATGCACGCTCATGTCGCAGTGCAGGTGCCTCTCACGTGCCCGTCGCTGTGGTACCCGACAGCCCACAAGAGCGCACCTCTTGTGGATGGGATTACCCAAAAGCAGGCTTAAAAGAAAGTCAATGTGAAACAAATGAGCTATCAGAAGTTAGAGCAAGAGAACCTACAGAGCAAGAAGCACCTTAAGATGGAACGGTGGCTCAAGTTAGAAAGGCAGAGCTGGCCAGAAGGTTTAAAGCAAGACACGTGAAGAGCAAACACAAAGAAACAGCTTTCAAATATAATACAGTACAAAAACTCAGGGAAAGGAGAATTTCGTTGAAATGCAGAAAAATCTTCAAATAAAAAATACTATTAACATTCTCGAACCAAATTCATTCCTCATGTAAATCCTCTGAAACCAGCCAGTTTACACTAGAGGAAAATGTATTCCTTGGTGTGAATGCAACATTCTTACAACTCGATGAGTTAAGCCAAACAATCCAACACAAGAATATTGTAAATATATTCAGTTGAACCAGAGGAGTAAAGTATGTCTGTACAATATCAGTGTTGTCTGTTTTGTTAATCCTACACTACAAAGCATTCTGCTGTTGACATGCCATTTACCATTACATGTGTCATTTCTCAGCTAAAGCACTGAGGGGGGATGGAATTTGTGTAAGAATCCGCGTTTTGAACGAACATTAACTTTGGGATGTGTCTGTGCAGTAGGAATCCTTTTGAATAAGAACTTAGATACTGCTTGTTGGCAAGAACCTAATGAAATCAGGTCTTAAGAAAAATGCTTCATAGGCTGCTTTAAGAATCCACGCTAGATTTCACTATAAATACGTGACAGAAGAAATACAAAATAAATTACGCAGTTTCAGTAGCACAATCGCTTAGGGAAATAAGATCTTCCAAAGGCTCCTGCAAATAACAATATAAAAGGAAGCTTTTTTTTTTTTTACTTCATCACATAAAACATTTTGGCAGGGAATTAACTTCTTTTATTGTATAGTCATTCAAAGTTTTTGGTCGAACAGTAATATCAGATACTACTTAATACTATCACGTGTGCTTGACCCATATGCAAGAGTAACCTCTGCGGTATCACAACAGAGCTCATGACATTATCTAAACAATGCTGCCTGGTGCTATGGAAGTGGCACCAAAGAGCACCTCTTTTCAATAGATCCCAACTGAGAATGAATACCATCGCAGCCCCTCACAAGCGCTATCGACGCTTCTCATCTCTTAGATATTTGTCTGCCCCTCGTCTTTATTGCTCCTGTCTCATCCTCTCTGAGCACTCACCTTCTCATCTTCCTTTCAGTCATCAGCAAAAGGCAGTGCTGGGAGAATGTCTAACACAAAGAAGCTTGGGCTGACGGACACTGAAGCTTGCAGTGTAGATCCCTGTAAGACCAAGGCGCGTGATGTGCAATGGATCTGCAGGAATGCTATTTTTTTTTCTCTCATATATATCTACGTAAAAAAATGTGGGTTCTGTCACTATTATAATAATCTCTTTTCAGGAACAGAGTTGACCCTGTGTTTTAGCTGTCCCATGAACTTCTGACTTCAGTGAGTTGGGTGGAAAGCACACAAAGTAGTAAAAGAATAATATAAATCTAATCCTTTAGTTCAAGGACATAAAGCAAACAGGTCTTCGCTCCAACTTGTACTTTAGATTTGAATCAGGAAATAACATCTCAGTGAAAGACTCGTCTGCATGTTTCTCTTTGGCAAGCAGAATTCCTGCTTCGTTTCTCCGAAAAATTGATTCACTTAAATGGCCACGAGCCTCAACTCTTAGTAGAGATAGCTCATCTCTGAAATGTTGAAAGAACGAAATTTACAATACACTAAAATAGTTTAGATGCTATTATCTGTAAAATGTTTGACTACAAAGAGCAGAATGCATTTGAAGTAGAAACATGCTCTTTACTGAGTACTCTAAACTTGTAGCTCTATATGCTCAGCACCAGTGCTAGGCGCGTGCCCTGCTGAACCTCAGATGCGTTTGATCTTGAATATACACACATTTCTGCTGTTATCTTCTTCTCCTAATAATTCATCTTAACAGAAAGAATATACCTACAGAAGTGAAGCACCAAAACACTACACCTCTCTCTCTCTCTTTGTACCATTGTCCTGGTTTCGGCTGGGATAGAGTTAATTTTCTTCCCAGTAGCTGGCACAGTGCTGTGTTTTGGATTTAGTACGAGAATAATGTTGATAACACACCGATGTTTAGTTGTTGCTGAGCAGTGCTTACACTAGTCAAGGACTCTTCAGCTTCTCCTGCCCTGCCAGCGAGAAGCTGGGAGGGGGCACAGCCAGGACAGCTGACCCAAACTGCCAGAGGGACATTCCATACCATGTAACGTCATGCTCAGTATATAAACTGGGGGGGTTGGCCGGGGGGCCGTGACCACTGCTCGGGAACTGGCTGGGCATCAGTTGGCAGGTGGTGAGCAATTGCGTTGTGCATTGCTTGTTTTGTATATTCTTTTATCATTATTATTATTTTCCCTTCCTTTTCTGTCCTATTAAACTGTCTTTATCTCAACCCACGAATTTTACTTTTTTTTTTCCCTGATTTTTGCTCTCCTCCATCCCACTTGGGGGGAGCGAGCGAACGGCTGGGTGGTGTTTAGCTGCCTGCCGGGTTAAACCACAACAACCATGCTATTAATATTCTTGGAGTGTAGTTTCTGGTGCATGAATTAAGTTTTAATTAGCATTCCCTGAAATTAGCATGCCTGAAAAAGGCATTTGTTTGTTTAGGAATCCAGGTTTCTATAATGGTTTTTTTTTTTTGTTTCCTTCCCAGCCTTCACCTCAGAGTTTGACCAGCCGATTTAATTTGCCTAATTTTAAAAGATAATGTAACAACTGAAAGCAAATAAACTGAAGTTAAATTGAATCAACTCGTTCAATAATATGCCTTAATATGATTTCATTTTATGCAGACTAATGAAAACAGAATTAGGTAAGGCTCTAGTAAAGCACACCGCAGCGCCTTCTGGACCAGGCACTGCCACCTCCTGACCCCAGTGCTGCGCCCTGCACCGAGCTGCTCCCATCCCGCTGCTGCAGCCACCGAGCGCTGTACCCGCACCCAGATCTGGGGCTGCCAGTTATTTCTCCCCCAGCATCTCTCCCTGCAACCACACCAGTTCCAGGGCAGGCAAGTGACAGCAGTGATTCCTCTGGGTACCTACATGCAACTAAGGCTGCGTATGTCTACTGCAGAGCTGATCTTACTGACCGCCCGGGCTATGGGGAGTACACGCCGCTGCCTGTGGAGATACCGGGTGGCAAAAATAGATGAGATCGCTTTTAGACATCATGGTTTTTTTAGTCTGCTACATATCACCTTATTTGCTGTCATTTCCCTACTGTATATATTTAATCTTTAAAAGTCTATTTTTTAAAATAATTTAAAAGCCATTTAGTGCTATTATACACTGTACAAAATTACACGTCATTTTGCTGGGTGAATAATGACGCAAATACAGCCTGCAAGCACAACTCCATGACTTAACAGCAGTCTGGTCTTGTAGATACAAAGGAGTAAAAGAAGTCTGACCTCTAGTGAGCCCAAGCGCTTACACCACTGCTGCAAGAGGCAGAGCCTTAAGTTACCTTCACGCTCCAGAAAACTTTATTCATAGCTCTGGAATTAAGATATATTTTTGTTACAACATATCCCCGAGTAAAGATGAGGGCAACAAAAGGGTAAGTATTATAATCCTAATTACTACAGAATTTTGAAGTGACTGGAGAGATTAACATTACAGAAGCATCTGAATAAGGAAAAAGCTGTGGTTTCTGACCACACATTGTACATCTGAATCTACTCTGCCTTCTTTTCATTTTTATTGAATAAAATAATTTCATTATCTGTATTTAAAATATAAGTATATCAAATATTTTATCCAACTCTACGAGAGATTTCTGAGGTATTTCAGGGTCTGCTTATATCATGGACTTCTTGCCTGGAAGTACAGACCTGCAGAAGACTGCAGTTTCTCCTAGATACCCATCAGACATTAGAGTTAAGGTATAATAAAAGACAGATATCTATTGCCTTTAAAATTTGCTTGAATAAAAGAAACATTACAAGAAAACATAACAGTTGAAAGAGATGTATGCAATAAATGGCAGCACTCACAAGGATTCCCACAAGCAGTATTTCCACAACGGAATCGGATATGCCCAGCTTGAGGCTGTTTCCTGCAAAGCTCCCGCAGGCGACTATTGCTAACAAATTCACAATTCCAGTCCTAGAAAGAGTAATCACAAACTAGTTCCTTGAGGAAAGCAGCCTAAAATAGTCTGAACAATCAGGCAGCAGGGCAGAAAGCTACGGAAAGTTCGGTTTTCTGAAGGTTGTACGAACCAGAATCTTTTAAACTCACATACCATCAGTGATTTTTTTTGAACTTTCCAGTAGAGGTATACATTCAGAGATGTAATCACTGTACATCTCACAATCACAGGATGGCTGAGGCTAGAAGGGACTTCTGGAGGTCATCTTGTCCAACCCCCTGCTCAATCAGGGCCACCTAAAGCCCCCTGCCCAGGACCATGTCCAGACAGCTTTTGAATATCTCCAAGGATGGAGATTACACCACCTCCCTGGGCAACCTATAAGTGATCTAATACATGGAATTACCTGATAAGAACGATTTCAGTAAAATTCTTTATGCATTTGGTTTTATGTGAGCCATTAATTACAATTCCGCTTGACAGAAGTAGAGCATGACATCCATGAAGCACACAAGCACAAGATGTTGAACTTCTGCTGCCTTGTGATCACGCTAAAACAAATCTATTATTGACAAGGTGTGTTCATACAAGAAGTACAACTCTGAGCAGAGCATGTAAAGCAAACCAGATTAGTGCTTTCTTTGGCATAGCGCATAGCCAATGCTGTTAGAGGAAGAGGAAAATATCTATGGGCAAGATAAGGAGGCATGCTTAACCAGAATACTGGCACTAGAAGCACTTCAATTTACATATTCTTGACTTACTTACCACCTCACATATAATCCTAGCTTATCATTCATTGGATTTGGCTAAACCACTAGGATATATGATGCATACTCTTTAATCCACATGACGATGCTTCAAGTTGAACTAGCACAGATAAAGTTAAAGTTACATATCACTCTCGAACACTGATTTCTGGCATCAGGTGATTCAGCACATTGCTTGGAACTAGCTAACATCCCACATGAGAATCATCATGCAAAAGGCTTCAAGATTATACATTAAAAGACCTATTCTTCACTTGGTACTGGTGCCTCTAGTTCCGGTCAGGCCATACAACCTTTAATCCTCATGCTTTTCTCTTTAAAAGGTGCCTAGCAGAGAACATAAGCACTGCTTCTTATACCTAGGGCGACCGAGAGCAACTCAAGCAAGAGCAGAAGGAAATACAAACAGTTTAAACTGATGGCCGCAACTGAGCACACCGATTGACTGCTCCATGTATTTGTATAATCTCAAAAAGGCAAAGGCAGTAGCAGAGTAAGGAAGACCACAAAAAAGGCACACAAGTTACCAACAGAATAATTATTTCAAAAACAGTAATTATGTTAGCAATTCTTTTAACCTTTACTTTAAAATATCTGATCCTGTTGAAATGGACAGATTGTAAGGCTAACTCTGAGACTAGGAAAGGTCTCCCCTGAGCAAAGGGCACGAAAGATACTACAATGTGTTTGAACAGAGATAATGGCTACTTGATTAGGGGATAAGGGTAATTTTCAAAGCTCAGCATAAATGAAAAGAGTAATCAAGTGACAGCTTGAATGTAAAAGCCTGATTTTTTTTTTTTCCAGTTTGATTTCTGAAACACATGAATGCATTTGCTCCTCATTTAAGTAACTCAAATTCCAACAAACATGGTATTGCATGTGATCATCCCTGGGAAAAAAAAAAAGCCACCATTTTTTTAAATATTTATAAGTGTACTTCTTGTGAGTCACGCACCAATTCTGGGTTACCAGAACATGTAACAATTACACCTTCTAGTGCACCTTTTACTAAAAGAAGCCAACACACAGTAATTGCATCAAAGCATGAACAAGGAAAAAGAGCAAATGTCTACCCAAGCCTAAACCTCACTTTTTAAGGTGAGGCGTATATGTACTGCAAGATAATAAACTTCGGCTGTTACGTGGTTGGCGATACCAAGGAGTGAAGGTTACTTGGGTAATTTTTCAATTTGAATTTACATTCTTTCAAAGACTTCCTTTCAGAAAATTAAACAGTTACATTACAAGGTTTTGTCTTTACGCAATCCTAGCTCTGGTATAGAAAATGCCCACAGTAAAGTGGTTTTGAATCCCAAATGGCTACCTGCAAAATAGAAGCGTTGCAACATCTGTGATAAGCAGCACAGCCCGTCTTAATACCAGCTGCTGAATCTTATCTCAGGGGGCACCAAGAATACCCCTCGCCAGAAAGTCAATAGCCAGTGATCCCATCCCACAATAAGCCATGCAATCAGTGAGCTATTAAGCTTTTTCCTTTAATATATATAAGTGCTTTTCCTCACAGTTAAGAGCATATGGGTTACTTGAATCTGTTGGCAGAGGCAGCCTGCGCCCGCGTTGGGTGAAGCGGCCTTCCCCGGGCTTGTCTCGGCCTCGGGCTGCCGGGCCGGGCGGTGAAGCACAGCCTGGAAGGCCGGCGGGCTCCCCCCCCGCCGCCCCCCGGCCAGAGCGCGGTGCGGGGAGGAGGGTGGCTGGGGCACGACGGCGTATTCTGTCGTTTTAAAGAGCGTAAAGGCCACGGGACCCCGCGAACGGGCCGCCAGAGCCGCAGGCGGCGGCCGCGAGGGACGGCCGACCGGCTCGGCCTCCGACGAACAGGGAGAAGCGACGGCAGATAATTAGCTCCGCTAAACCGATTAGCGCCCCTCGCCCAGGCTCATCCCGCTAATCCCCTCCCGCCCGCTCCCCCTCAGCGCCAGCGGCCGTTGGGGCAGGGAGGGAGGGAGGCGGCGCGCGCCCTCCGCCGCGCGCCCCGGTTCCCGCCCCGCGAACCCGCCAAACCCCCAGCCCGGCCCGAGACCCGACTTCCCCCGTCCGGCGGCGGCGGGAGGAGGGAACGGCCGGCGAACGCCGCGCCCCGATTGGCTGCGCGGGACGGAGGGCTGCGAGCCGATTGGCCGGGCCGCCGCCCCCCCCTCCCTCGGCGGCTCAGCGGGTTGAATTCAAATCGGCACCGGGAGCGGCCGCGCGGCGGGACGGGACGGGGACGGGCAGCGGCGGCGGCACCACTCCCGGTGGGTGCCGGCTCTCAGGCGTCGTGGGGTGGGCAGCGGGCGAGCGACGGAGCGGGACCGGAGGGGAGCAGCTCTCCAGGTACGGCGGTGGCGCCAAATGTTTAAACCGGATCCCGGAAGGACCCCGCCCGCCGGCGGCGGCCAATCGGCGGCGCCGCACCGCCAGCGGCCGGTGCGGGGCGGGGCGGGGCCGGGCCGTTGGGCGGCGGGCGCGGGCCGGGCCCAGAGGCGGGAGGCGACGAGACGTCCCCGGCGGCAGCGAGGGCGGCGGGAACCGGCCAAGGTGGGCGCCGCCGCCTGCCCGCCCGCCCGCTGGCCCGTCGCGGGGATCCCCGCCGGTTTCCCTGCCGTAACGCTTCCCTCCTCCCGCCCCGCAGAACCGGCGGGACCTGCGATGCGGAGCGCCGCGGCGGGCCGGGTGAGCGTCGCCCCCTGAGGCTGCGCGGCGGCGGGAGAATGCAGCAGGCGGGCGGGGAGATGGGGACCGGCGACAAGGTAATTCCTCCGTTCCGTCTCGCTTTCCTCCGTGCACTGCTCCGGTGGGGAAACAAACAAGCAGCCGCCCCCCCCCCGCCGGGGGTTGCCCTCTCCCGCCGGTGCGGTGGGGTCGGGCCGGCGGGGCCCTGCCGCCTGGGCCCGGGGCGGTGACAGCCCCGGGGTGCCCGTTCTCAGCCGTTCGCAGCACCTCTGGGCGTGAAGTCACGGTAGTCTGAACGAACGCGTGTAAAAAGCGTTGGATGGCAGTCACGGAGCGCCTTTTACGTTCACTTTATTGTCTATCCTTAACAAAAGAACCTAAAACTTTACCTGACGACCTTTATCCACCAATTTCGTAACGAGCAGTACTTCTTCCCGGCTCCCGTTTTCTTCTTCTCTCAATAAAAGGTGTTTCCGTCGTTCTTTATAGCTTTCTGCCACGGATTAACATTCATTCTGACTGTATTTTCCCTAGAGGGAAAGAAAAGGAAAATTACCTCAAGAATACCACGGGCCCCGTGTCTTAACCTAAAGGCACAGTCAGAGAAACGGCTTCAGGGAAGGGGTTCGTTGGTTCGGAGTAAGACTGCAACCTTTGGCTTTGAGCTACCCAAAAAACGCCATTGATCTCTATCCCACATTGACCGTTAGCAACAAATGGCTTGTAGCGCTTCTGGTTTTTAACATCACCGGTTTTCTTTTTCTCGCCGTGTAGGAAAACCATTCTTCTGAGCCACACGGAAGCGTATTGAAAACTCCTTTGAAACAAGCTGCTACCTCACATTTGGTATTGACAGAGATACAGCCTGACTGTCAGCCTCTAACCACACCCCCAAAACCTAAAGAAATCCTTCCAGCAGATCCATGGACGCCTACTTCGAACCTTAAAATGCTGATTAGCGCAGCTAGTCCTGAGATTAGGAGCAGAGAACAGAGAAGGGAACTGTCAAACAACACAAGTGAGGTCCTACAGGCGAAACACTGTTTGCAGGTATGTTGTAAAGGGGTCGTCTTTATTTACGTGGTTTTTTTAAGTCAGCCGAAGGCTGTTTATTCAGTATAAAAAGTTATACGTTAACATACTGCAACGCTTTTAAAGTTTTGGTTTTGGAGTATTTACCAAATATAAGTAAGGATATTGCCTAGTTACATACAACGGGTAACGTTTTGCTGGTTTTGTTTCCCAGGTGTTGAGGACAAAGGGAGAACACTCGGCAGTGCTCACAATGAAGCTTTTAAATAGCTACATATTCACATATTTACTGTAAAAAATTTCAAATTCTCTTTTTCTTATTTCCGTGTAGGAGCACTTATCAGGAGATGAGTATGAAAAATCTCAACCAAGTCGCAAAGAGAAAAGTCTAGGATTACTGTGTCATAAATTCTTAGCTCGATATCCTGATTACCCCAGCACTGCAGAGAATAATTACATTTGCCTTGATGAAGTAGCTGAAGAGCTCAGTAAGTTGGTGTACATGCTATTTTGTATTTCTTCATACAAATGTGCCAATAGCCTACCATTTGCGTTAGTACATTTTTGCTCCGTAAAATTTTGAATGCTTACTGTGTACCCTCAAACTTATTTAAACCCAGCTTTAAACTCTTCATTCTTAGAGCAATTCTTTTAAAAAGCTAAAGTTTCTTCAGTGAACTGAATGGAGAAACTCTGAATTATGTTTAATATTAAACATCTAAATTATTGCCCATACCACAAATAACCAGTTGCAGTTTTTTGGATCTAGAGATGATGGCTACGATTAGTGGTTGGATTTTTGCGGCAGGAACTAGCGTTTCTCAAGCTGAACCCACAACTTCCTGTCCAATCGTGACATCAAAGCGAGCAACTACTTTCTGCTCTCTATGATAATTAAACTTTCTCATTTTATATCACTATTTTTATATCGCACCAATGATCTACCGAGAGTCTGAGTTGCTAACATTAAGCTGAAGCTTTTTTTTATCAGAGCTGTGAAATTACAGTATTCTACAGATTGTAACGCTGATAATAGTTATAAATCGCACTGCTCCAAAATTTTTGGTGTCATTATATCTTCAGAACATGTTGGGAGACACAGAAGAGGGATGAATTGCAAATTAAACAAAATGTCTATTTTATTTATACTTTGTACGAAATAATGTCTTTTAGAAAACGCCTAGTCAAAACCAAGAATTTAACAGACAAAAGAGAAAAGGACAGTGCGTTAGTAGAATAACATCTAAGTTAGAAAACAGTTGTCTACCATGAGTTTCCAAGGATGTTTAATGAGACGATCTAAAATCGATGGAATGAATAATTAAAAATGCTTTGTTTTTTTTTAAAGCTGTATTGAAACCCATCTAATGGCTCTTCTGGCAACAGTAAGTTTTATTTCTTAAGGAATGCTGTAAACCAAGTATAACTGTGGAAAAGCAGGTCCTTCCATATCTAAAGCAAGAATTGTTTTCTTTTCCTTGCTGGCAAGATCTGTGAGGGCTATTTTCAGAAACCTTTATAACGAGGAATTGGCGACAGTGGCTTAGAAGTATATTAAGAGGAGGGGGAAGTATAGGAAACTGATCCCTTCTCTGTGCAAACCGTGTTTCAGGTAAATAGATGACGAAACATACGTTATGCAGTAGAGATGTCATGTTCATCTTTCTGGGTTTGGTTTTTTTCAGATGTTGAACGTAGACGCATATACGATATTGTGAACGTGCTAGAGAGCCTACACATGGTGAGCCGCCTTGCCAAAAACAGATATGCTTGGCACGGGCGACATAATCTCTCCAAAACCCTGCAGGCTTTGAAGAAAGTTGGAGAAGAGAACAAATACACACAACAAATTCAGATGATCAAGAAAAGAGAGTATGAGCATGAATTTGATTTCGATGGTGAAAGAAATGAAGAAATGGCAAGATCTTGTGGCTCAAATGAGCATTCAGAAATGTCTTTTGTCGAGCTCCCAGGAATGGAATTTCGTGCTGGTAATAATTCTCTGTAATGCCAAGAATAATATGTGCTTGTAATGATTAATATCTATGAACTTGGAAAAAACATTTATTGGACTTTTTTTTTTCTGAAACGCTACTTCCTGAAAGGCACCACAACTGTTTGTGGTGAGAAAAAGTGCTCTACGCTCCTTCAGTTCTCTTATTCATTCAATTCTTGCACGTGTTTTGTTTTTACAACGCAAGAGCAAGGGGGCATCAGGTGAAACTATCAAACGTACCCAACGTACAATCCAATTTGCAGGATTTGTTACCCTTGAATGTTACAGAAGCCAAAAGTATAAATTACTCCGTTAATTTATTTTTTAATTTAGGTTTGATTCATGGAAGCAGCGTTAATTAAGGATTGTTAAATACATTGTATAACCTGCAGTTAAGCATCTTTAAGAGTACAAGTTGTCAGACAATAGGAAGCATATACAGGGGGAAACATCACACTCTCTTCTTTGTAGTTAGACTCGGTATCCACCTAATTGTCCCATTCTTGCCATGTAGAGACGTGATTCTGGAGTCCACGTCGGCCCTGCCTAGTTGCTGTGTTGTTTGTTCTTCTAAATTGTTACTGACAAATTTCTTCATTTTTTTAAAAATGTTTGTAGCTGGTGTGTGTCACTTCATACTTTAATCTTTTCTCCTGTCTGCTGCAGCATCAGTAAATAGCAGGAAAGACAAGTCTTTACGAGTGATGAGTCAGAAATTTGTGATGCTGTTTCTTGTATCGACTCCACAAATAGTAAGCCTTGAAGTTGCTGCTAAAATCTTGATTGGAGAAGACCAGTTAGAAGACTTAGATAAAAGCAAGTTTAAAAGTAAGTAAAATATCAGGCGTAAGCTAAATGAACTATTCTAGTACTAGTTTATGTAGTGTAAAATACCATCATCTTTTTGTTGCCATAAATGTATTTGAGCCTCCGAAGACTCACTAACCACCTTGCGCAGTTTTTAACAGGGACCCACTTGTGCATAGTCATTGATACATAATGACCACGTAAGAGAAAAAGTCCATTAAATCCTCTCTCCTGAAGTAATGTCACAAGGCTGCTTATCGGTAACAATTTCTCTTTCTCTTTCCTCAAGCAGTCTGTCAAAGATTTCAGCATCATTTCATCAAAGATGCCCCAGAATCATACAAATCTGTGTCCTGGTCATATAACTTACTTATTGGAAATCTAAAGAAATTCTGTAAAAGTCCTGTTAGTAACTTACACGTGAGAGGAAGCGAAACCCAGTGCTGTAACTGCCAACTACTTCTTCATTCTTTTGCCCTGCTCTCAGTTCCCTGCACACTTCCTCCTCTTCCTCTTCATTCAAATGAAAAGGTACTTCTAGGTCTAGGCCCGTGTATCTATAATAATCAAAAATGTGCCTGCTCTTGAGGGATCAAGAATTAATTGGGGGTTTCATTGAAAATTACACCCTTCCTTGATTCTCAGACTCCATTGCTTTTTTTGCAGAATTGTATCTATGCAAAAAGAAAACTGATCCTCGCTGGTTTCAGTTCATAATTTCCTTTCCACTGCATCATGGCAACATAGAGAGGGTGGGTGGGCAGTCAATAGGGGGTTTTTGTTTGTTTTCATTCTTTCTTCTTCCTCCGCAAGGTCTGTCTCGCAATAAAAGCATTTTCAGGGCATTCCATCCATGTGTCTGTATTTCAGGTATCGCACGTTTTACGCTGTTCTTGGTTAAGAAGCACAGTCCCAAGTTCATGACTCGCTAGACTTTAAATTTTCAGTAGCAGCAGCAGCGTTGGCCTAAGCACGTTCACTCTGCAGTCCAGAAGTCACTTGTCATTTGACTGCTGCCTAAAGCTTTTCCCTAATAGCTCAACCTGAAAACAGTTAAGAACGTGCAGGATGATTATCCTGTGGGATTTTAGTGTGTCTCTTCCCCCTAGTTCCCATATTCACGATTGCATGTGCGTACCTGCCGTTTAAGCTACTTATTTTCACTACAGTATTGGCACCGGTTTGGCCACTGCACAGAACCCAACTTGTTTGGAAAATGTTTTTTTTTTTCTATAGCATAATATACTTAGCAGTATTTTCTCTTCTAGATCTCTATGTCATTCTAGTTTACATATAAACTTTATATTGTGGTAAGATACGTTATTTCATAGTATAAATACCTGTTCCACAAAATTGTTCTTATAAAAAAATAATAAAGGTTTTTCCTTTTAGCTGCTAAAAGGGCGTTACAACATTTTTAATCTGACCTATGTTAACTTGTTAATTGGAATTGCTATACTTTACATTTGTTTATTTTATTTCAGCCAAAATTAGGAGACTTTATGACATAGCAAACGTCCTCAGTAGCCTTGAGCTTATCAAGAAAGTTCATGTTACAGAGGAGAGAGGTAGAAAACCAGCATTCAAATGGACAGGACCTGAGGTCTTGCCAAATATTCAGGGTAGGTGTATGTGTCACTTCCTTTTGTTCTGCTGATGATTTTGATTGTTTCTTCGTTTCCTCTGCTAGAAATTTTTTGAGCAAAAGACAGAGTAAACTAAGCAGAAAGTCTTTGCTAGTCACATCCCGGTCCTTGGTCCTTGACAGCATAGCACACCCGTATGCATTTCCCCATAGTAAATTTACCCATACGAAGACTCTTGCATTTCCACTTTTGCTGCTGCTAGTACTTCAATGATTGTAAGCCAGGCTCAAATAACTGCTTTTAATTACTGAATCTGCATATGATGCATATTTACTCTTTGTGGGTTTTTTTCTGCTTTTAGATACAAAACTTGAAACAACTTCTACGACCTGTCCCCCACCTATTTCAGAATCCATCACTTCCAAAGATCAGTGTTCAAAAAACCTTTTTCCTTCAAGAGGAAAGCAAAACTTCACTCGGCATCCTTCTCTAATAAAGTTAGTTAAAAGTATAGAAAACGACAGAAGAAAGATCCAATCTGCTCCGACCAGTCCAGTTAAAATAAGTGCAAGTACGTATCTTCTTTTAAGTTTGTTTTTAACTCGCATGTAGTCTTGCATTAAATATTCAGGCTTGCCACCTTCTCATAGGAGATGCGGATGTGTGGGTATGCCCGCTTACAACAAACATGTCTTAAGAACTGTCAAAAATAGACAAGATGGGGAAACTACATGTTGCCTGTAAGTCTGAGGCTTTACAAGATTGATAGCGAAAACAAAGCAAAAATGATCCGTGTTCAGTGCGTAAGCTCTGCAATTAGAAGCTCCTTGCAGTTTGGTGGACCAGATCCAGTCACAGCTTGTGCAGTTGCAACAAAGTAAATGGATTCATTGAGACCTGGACCAAATTCAGCACGCTGTAGAGAACTCTAGCCTCCTCTTCACACCAAATACACAGAGTGGCGTATTACTATTTTGGGTTTAAGAATAATATTGAATCCCTTTTTACGTATCACTGTCTTGACTTTGTGTGATGTCTTACTGGCTACAAACTTCTGTTTGTGTAGTTTGGCTGATTCTCTGGATATTGTCTTTCTCTATGAACTGCTCTAACCCTAGTTTGTTATGGAAACTGTGCTTTAGATCTTACTATCTAAGCAGTGCTGTAGAAAATTGCCGGAAAATTACCTATCGATGTTCATGTTCTTGTTAAGTATCCTCTTCGGGGGGGCAAAAAAAAACAGCTGAGGCTTTAAAATTTGTTTGATGTAAGCTACCGTCCAATTGATCAAATCAAGTCTAGGCTGCAGTTTGAGGATAACATGGAGTCTTAGCATCTTCTCATTAAATGTGTATGCCACATTAAATAGCGCAGTCTCTTCAAGACAAAATTTAACTTCTACATTTGAGGTACTAACAGTTTGGGTTTGTTTTCCCCCTCCAACCAGGTACTGATCAAAACTTATCAGCTTTCCCAAGTAAAATGGCTCAGGTTCCAGCAATCGCTAAACATCAGCTGGAAGGACAATCAAAGTAAGTTTGCACAAGTGTTAAGGTGAGAAGCTTTATTTTGTCACTGGCCATTAAGGTAAAGCTATGCGCGGTTTGAGTTGGGCAATAGTCTGCAAAAACCAGTAACCCCTGATACTGCAGGCTATTTTTTTTCCCCCTTATTTTCTGTTTAGTGGATTGAGAAGTACAAGTTCATGCCAAGTCTGTATATTGCAGAAAATAACTTGTCGGGGCATTCGTTTCTGCACAAAGGTATTAAAATATGTTTTTAATGGCTTTTTTGTTTGTTTGCTTTGTTTTTTTTTTTAAGGAAAGCAAAAGAGGAGATGAAAATGAAATTGTCAAGATCTGCTTTGGAATGTAATCTGTCCTCACCTGAGGTAGTCCCCAAGCCCGAACCTCCTCGCACCGCAGCACCCTCTCAGCAGTCAGCTCTCACACAGCCACTCGGTGTCTGTCCTCCAAGCCACAGTTCAGTCCCACCAGTAATACTACCTCATACTCATTCTGGTGTTTCATATGCGATATATCTGCATCCTTCTCAAGCCCACACTGTGACAACATACAGCCCAAGTTTCATGTTGCAGACTCTGCCGTGCGCTAATGTAACTGGAATTAAGAGTATTAATTCAAAAGTATTAAATAAAATAACCACTGAGGAAGGGGACAATCAGATAGCTACAGATGATCCATCAAAGTCCTTGACAGCTAAGGACAGACCGACTAGAAAATCAGAAACTTCATCACAGCGGTGCCTTAAAAGATCACAAGCATTACAAGAGAATAATTTAATTAAAAGGTATAGAAGTGATGAGGAAAGCCTTGATACTTCTCTGGTAAGTTAATTTATTTTTAAAATGCCTTTTTGTAGCTTAATGATGTTGCCACCTACTCATTTTCAAAGTGATTTAGGAGCCTACCAGTGTGTGTAGGCGTTTTAAATAACATTATGCTTGAAGGGATGACGTTCATTTGTTGTACTTGCTGATGTTTAGGGGGCTAGTTTTTGTTTATTTACGTATATATGTATTATATGTATATATATATATGTATTATATATCAAATATCACATAATCTTGCTGGTATTTGCAAAGCATCAGGCAGAATAAATAGTATGCAATATAACACATATCTTCAAAAGGCCAACCTAGGATCAGGCTGTGTTTTTCTCCTTGTTGTTCCCCTCTCTTCCCCTTCCAAATATTTATTCTAAGAAGATGTGTCAAAGTGTACAGATGTTAGACAAAATATAACAACTCCCAAAACATTATGTCAAGACTTACCTATTTCTACAATGATTCTGGAGTAGTTCAGGTTGCTCTTCTTGCTGGCATTCATTCATGGCTTTAGAGGTGTTAGGAGGGAAAGCGGACGCATAAAAGTTGCTGGACAGGGAATGTCCCAAAATCCTGATACCTTCTAAATATTTCTGTCCACTGTTGTGCACTGTTAATGTTGGATTGTTGTAGGCGTAATAACACAGCACGTGAAGAGAACAAGAGGTTCAGATACACCTGATGCATATGGAGAAAAACTGGGTCTGGATTGCTTTCTGCTCCTCGGTTGCTGAATGTTTTAGTGTCTCTGTAAATTACTAGGCTGCTTTAAATTGTGCTTGCCAAAACAGCCATGAAATGTTATCAGTGCGTTGTGACAACGTGCGGTGTCAAACATCCACTAGCTGTGAAGGAGCAAGAGGAGATAGCATGGAACTGGTTGTCTTATTGACTAGAAATTTTTATAGCGCAAACTTGGGAATGAGGAGAAAGGAGGAAGCTTGTTTTCTTAATTTTCAAAATGTATAAATATCATTGTAGACCTGTAATGGAGAATGTTAAGTCTTACAATGTCTGCCTTTGGTTTTGTATGTACTTTTTTTAAAGGGAGAATCCATTAAAAATGAAAGACCACCTCCCAATAGCTCACAAATGAATCACAAAATGGACAATTTCCAGGAAGAGGGACAGAACAAAACCAAAATGTTAGATCAGAACATGGCAAGTTGCTATGACCAATGTAAAAGAGAAGATATTGCAGAAGATGAGGACAAAATCAAAACTAAACAAGACATACCTGTAGCATTTGCCATTCCTGCTCATGAGGTAAGCTTTGTCAGACACCACAGCACATCTTGCCGTTACCTGGGAAAACACCACTTGGAGTCTTCGCAAAAGAAACAAAACTGTAATGAACTACACATACGTAGATTGTCTTTGGTTGGATTATTTTTAGTGTGCTTTGAATACCTTATTTTGTAGGAATGTAGGACTTCTATTTCTTCATTAAGTACACAAGTAAGAGGATATGAAGTGACTTTTCAGGCTTCGACTGGGATGAAGATCACAACTAAGACTAAGTAGATGAAGACAACGTTGAGATCCCTTACATCCCCAGTCCTTTGTTTGTGCATATTTAGTCTCAAATACTTTGATTTACAACAGCATCGCATGAAACTCTCTTCATCGGTAAAATTTGGTATTCTGCAGTTAAGACTTACTACTGTAGAGAACCTGAATAAAGAACAGTTCTGTTGACAAAAACAGAACTTGTAAATGCAAAAGGATTGTCTTCCAATATTTGTCTTATGAAAAACACAATCCAAGAATGAGGTGATATGATGATTACTGCGTCCAGATGTTTCTTCTGGGGGGGGAAAAGAAGTATTCAGTATCAGGATTTCTCTTTTGTCTAGTCTAATTGTACTGTGTTAATCCCAGATGGATTTCCAGTTCCTCACTGAGAATTCTGCTGACCTCTGCACAGTAGGACAGTCTTACTTTAAAGGGAATGTCCTTGAGTCAGTTGTGTCTAATTTCAGACAGAAGGTAGTACAGACATGGAATATAGGATACTGGGGATACGGAGGATAAAGAATAAGAACAAGGCGAGGGGGATGCAACTTTGGAGAAAAACTTCATTTCTTATTATGTGTATTGTATTTTCTTTTTCAGACTTTTTTTCCATCTGGCTATCTTATTCCTCTTACTCAGTGCACCCATGGCAACAAGGCGGGCTTTTCTGATAAAGAGAAAGCCGGGATATGTTCATTACAGCACACGACCTACAGCTCACCCATTGCTAGTGAGTATTAAATAAAATAGGCGTACAGTTGTCTGGCTTAAAGGATTGTGGGCCAGATTCATCCTACTGAGGTAATGAAATCACAACACAACGGCTTGAGTCTCAATTTTTAATCCCCTTCAACACATGATTTTTCTGTTTCAGGTGTCATTCCAGTGACAGCATCTGAACTGAAAGCAGTTAACATTCCTGCTTTTCACATAACACCCTTGAATATAATGCTGTCACCAACTTCTATAGCTGCTGCACCTGTACTGAGCAACTCCTGTCTCAATTCAAGCAGTACCAGTTCTGCCCCAAATTCAAATTCTTCAGTTCTGAACTTTACACTGCAACACGTAGGACTAATACCTGCTGGCGTGCAAGTTCCTGCAAATCCTGTTCTTCAGCACATGCCAGTCTCTTCACAACCAGAAAATGTTAGCCATAGCTCAGAAAACATGAACTTGCAAGAAGAGAAGGTAAGTAAAAATACATTGCGGCTTCTTGACCGTGGTGGGTCGAGTGGGAATTATAGTGCAGTAATTCCTTTACAGCAGGTAAAATTTTTAAATAAACTTTTTTTTTATCTTTATAAATCAGCACTGCCCAAAAAGAGCTGGCAGTGAAGGCCAGCGTAAGTACAATATAACTGAGAGGTCAGAAAGGAAGAACAAGTATCTTATTTGTTGTGGAAGCGGAGCCAGCTGGAAGATGACAAGATGTGAAGAGACAACTATTTTAGAGGGAGGATTTTGCATAGATCGAGATGACACTTACTAACAAATTGTCTGTTTGTTACTTGATCTTTCCTTGTTACTCTCCTACTCTACTCTCAAGTTCTTGCGTTTAATGTTAGCTTTTTCTAATAGGTAGGGGATTTCAAAAGAGTATTTTTTTTTGCACGGGAAGTTTGTCTGTATATTTTGTGTAATACTGTATTGCCTAAGAGCTGTTTGTATTAAAAAAGGAGATAGGAGGGGATTAGAGAAACCAGATTTTTATTTAATTGATTTTTTAATATCTATATATATTTATAGATATATCAAGGAATACAGGTATATTATTCTCAGTAAAGAGTTGTTAAATTTTTAGATTTCAGGAAAAAAGATTAGTTTGCTAACATCCTGCAGAAACCTAAAACTAGAATTCACTTTTTTTTTTCCCCTTCCCCTTAAATGAAAGTAATTTTCTCTCTTCTCTTTAGCCTTGTGTTCCAAAGGAACCCCAAGAGCCCCCGACAGTTACAGAAAATTTTTTCCGCACACCAGGAGGGCCGAACACAGTCCCTTCACTATCTGCAATTTCAGATGGTACCGACAGAATCTCTCAAGGAACTCTGTATATTCCTCAACGAAAACTTGAAGTGTCAGAAGACTAATTTTGGGATATCGAATTGCTGAATGTGTTAGCAGGCATAATTACTGGTAACACGCTGCACACGTCTTGGATTGTATGATGGACAATGTGTGTTTTGGACGTGTATTGGCAAGACCTCAGTACTGGAATAGCCTTAATTAATGCTTTAGAATTAAAACTGGCTCTTAATGAGAAAGTTAACGTCTAATAACTTTTCCAAAAGGCTTACCTGAAGTATTACTGCAACAAAGTTATGTATCTAGTGGGTTTTGTGTTGCTTTTCTGCTATGCAAAGTAAGCTGAAATTATCTTTGTACAGAAAGGTACAATCTATCAGTCAGTACATATTTTGCACAAAGAAAAGTACTGTGAGTGTGTACATATTTTATGTCTTAACAAAAAGGCCATAGTTAAAATGTCTTGCTTCTTGTTCAATAATGCTCTTTTGTAAAGTTAGTAAAAAAAACAAAAACAAAAACAAAAATGAATTCTTAATCAAGTTTTATATAAGTTAAGAATTATTTATACTGTATTTTTAAATCAATTTGTTCAGATTAAACTTACATCAAACTCAAATGTTGACTTCTTTTGTTTGATCAAATTAAATTACCTGAGTTAAGAAATACATTGTATATTCACTGGCATCTCTTTATTCTTTTTTTGTCAGACAGGGGTGTCTGTCTTCTGAAGAAAGGGGAAATGGTATTTCATCGGAAAGGGATTTAAGTAACTCAGTCTGGCTTCTGAACTCTATCACTAGAGATTACATCTCCCAATAACAACAATTAGAGGAAAATACAGTTACGAAGTTTGGAATTCAGAGTGTCCTTATCACCCTAGAGTATTCTGGAAGGTGCTGTCCAAATGTCACAGAATTGGGAAGTTACATGGTTTGGGCCTCAAGCCAAACACAATCTTAGTAAGATTTGAAGCTCTACGCTCGCTACCTTGTGCCTCTTCTCCTGTTAAACTCGGAGCTTGAGCCAGGTGCACGCTACGCTACACACACTCCATAGGTTCCCTTGACGCTGCAGAGGCTTCAAGCCTAAGAGAAAGTTTTCGTAACATTTGACCTAAGGTTTTGTAACCATCTCACACAGCTGGTGGCAGAAATCCCACATGCAGTTACTGACGCACTAGCTGTTCGCTGTCGCAAACAACGTAAGGTCGGGCTTTAGAAGGAAGGAGCCTCAAGTCTCTTGGGCATACACCAGACAGAGGCTGTTGCTGTTAGTTTCTGCTTTCTACCTAAGATCAATGTCAGCTTCCAACTTGTTTCTCCCCTACTGCAATTTCATATCAGACAGGTTAAGTTAAACCAACTGAATTTAAATACGTACAGCAGAGTCTCTTCTACGCTGAAGGAAGAAAGATGAAGCCTCCTCACACAGCTCACGCTCGTCTTAGGTGACAAGGAATAACTAACAAATTAAAGGAAAATGCAGGGTGCGTGCCTTCCCAGGTGAAACGTGCCTGTCTGTCCAAATTAGGACGGGAGAAACGCTAGCAAAGCCCAAGATTCAGGCTTGGACTGGGTAAAAAACATAGTTAAAACAGCCACCACAGTAAAACTAACTGGCTTGCTCTGTAATAACGCAAAATTATTTTGTAATACAAATATCCCTGATGGAACAGGATCACTATTGAAATATTCCTGCATGAGGGGGAGAGAAGAATAAAAGCTGGAAGACGGAGGAATTCTCACTGCAGCAGTGACTGGATGTTTTTTCTTCTCCAAAGTGGTAATTGATTGATCTTCCTTACAGCTGCTATCAATTCCATTCTAGAAGTATAAAGGCAAAGGTTTACAGAAACTTGCATTACTCAAAGGAAACAAACTACAAACCTTTGATTTTTGGACACCACAGTTGACAGAATAAGAAACTACAGTAATTAGGCTTGGAGGAATGGTCTTCTCACAAATTGTCTTCTATTCTGAAAAGCTGAACGTATATTCTCACTTGCTGCCTAGTGTCCCTTGGCTCCTGTCAAAATACAGTTGCTTGCTTGTTCACGCAGGCTTTATAACACCCAGCACTTTACTTCTTGTTCATTTTGCAGGCTGAAAAGCTACTGCTTCTCCACATAAAGCATCCTGTTCCCCAGAAGACCTGCATTTTGCTCTCGCTAGCTGAGCTCGCTGCTCTTTCCACCTGCCTCACCTACCCTCGAATGGGACCTGCACCCGATGTGCTCTGTTGCCCAGCTCTAGGAAAGTCCCTCTGATCCTCAGGCTCGCTTTGCTTTTGATATGCTGCCTTCCAGTTCTCCGAGCAGTGTTTTTTAATCCCTACCTTTGGTTTATAGAAAACACTACATTCTCACTCCACCACGAATATAAAAATTCATGCGTTTGTTCCAGTTGCATATTTCAAGTCCGTTCTTCCAGTCTCAGGTCCTGATAACCACACTGGACCAGGGATTATATGAAATGCCAACTAACCCACACGGGTCCGACTGCTCCTCTGAGCTGTAAAGAGCCTCTCGATAAGACCCGCTTCCTTTCAGGGGCACGCAGTATCCAGGGTAGCACAGAAGTACAGAAATGAAGCAACACCCAGTACCAGGAAACTAAAGGTTGTTCCCTGCTTTTACTCCTTAAATTCTCTGACAAACTCAAAGGGAAAATACTTGCTGACATTTTGGGGCAAAACCCTTCTCCACAGATTTCCCTGCAGTTGGTTATTGTGCAAATCCATCAAAGTACATCATTTACATGACATGAGTGAGGATTAACAAAGATTCAGTTCCCTCAAATGTCAAGGGTCCTAACTTACCAGTCACCAAGGGTGCAAACACTGAGTGGTTACAAGCTTCTTAGTGCTTTCTCTGTACTCCAACAGTGAGCTCAGTCCTGCCCCAACCCCTCCTCGCCGTCGTCTTACAAGAAACGTTCGTACCACGTACACTGCACCGTCACCTCTGCATTCAGCCTTATTTGACATAGGCAGAAGAGTTCCCTTAACTATCCAGGGAGAATGACCACGAAGAGATGGAGTCCAGCTTTCCAGCTCAGGAAAAAATAGTCCTCCAGCTTTACATCAAGGACCTGTCTCTGCATTATAAAATCTTTGCTGGACTTAACAGCCAACGGATCTATAGGCTCCTAAGCGTTTTCAAAGTAGTCTCAGCGAACAGACCCCTAAAATCCTAAAGTCTGACGCGGATTTGGCATCTAATTGCCTTACAGTCCCATGAAAGTCCCAGAGTTGAGACTCTCAGCTTCAGACTCCTGGTGTTTAACCCCTAGGCTGTAGGGGCTTGGCCCTTTCACACACAGCAAAGTCCACGATACTGAACGAAGCTTCTAAATTCAGACATCCCTTTAGAAAATGAGAACTACCTTCTAAATCTTTAAAGCACTTAAAATAAAACCCTGTAAAAAGTGAACTTTAAGTGCCTCATACTTTAGCCTCCACATCTTCAGCTACATATAAGGAAGGAATGTTTTACGCTGAGGGTGGTGAAGCACTGGCCCAGGTTGCCCCGAGAGGTGGTGGATGCCCCATCCCTGGAAACATTCCAGGTCAGGTTGGACGGGGCTCTGAGCAACCTGATCTAGTTGAAGATGTCCCTGCCCATGGCAGGGGGGTTGGACTAGATGACCTTTAGAGGTCCCTTCCAACCCAAACTATTCTGTGATTCTATGTCTGCAGCATCATTCATTTCCAACGAGCTCAGCGAGGCACAGCAAATGTAACTGCAATGGTTAGACATGCTAAATATTATACATGTTAACTAGCCATCTTAACGCCTAAAACCAGTACAAATTTAAAGATTAGAGTGAAAAGCGTAATTCTCTGTAGCCTAAATGACAAACCAGCTGTGAACTGCTGAATGAAATTCTATTATTTGGTTTAAAATTATTGAGTTCCAGAGGTTCCTACAAACAGGTTTTCATTTTTTTTTTTTAAATAATTATTTTGGTAAGTTACTTTTGGCAATGTGACCATTTATGACTAAATCCTCATTTCAGGAACTGTTATTTTATGATTCACATTTAAGCAATGCGGTAGCAACTACAAAACTTTATTCTTTATTTCTGATCTATTAGACTGCAGTCAGGAATGCCCTCTAGGTGTAATCTGAGGGGCTGCATTGTTGTCCACCTACTCACAAGTGGACGTAAGGGAACAAAATGCCAGGCTTTTGTCAGAGGTTATTTTCAGCGTGGTGATAGCAATGGCATTGCTCAGATCCCTGAAACTCTCTCTCATTCCCCTCCCCTCCCAGCTTATAGGGCCGACAGCGGCGGCCGCTGCGTTTAAAGAGTGCAAGAATCCTTCGCGCTCAAACCCTTCGAGGCCTAAGAAAACAGGGAGAAACGTCCAGTGACCCCAGTAAGTATAGTATATCGCGTTCCGCCAAGACTGTCTGATATAAGGGGTTTTTTTCCCAACAGGTGGTAGGAACAGCTTATTGCTCGACAATGAGAAATGTGTAGGTAGAGTACAGAGACGCGAGTCCTACAGAGCTGACAGCATTATTTTAGGTTTGGAGGAGCCAACGGATAAAAGAGATCCTTCCGGGCTTCGCAGCTCGTTTAGTAGCTACTAGTGTTGCAAGAACGGGGCTGTGGGGATCCTCGTTAATGAGACACAATTTTGACTACATGCAAGACCGGATAACAGAAGTTTCAGAAGCTTTAAAAAATTTTTTTAGAGAGCTACAGAATTATGTTCTCCACAAATAGTTTGTCTTTGTACATAAGCTTTTTAAAGCATACAAATTCACGTGCTTTCATAATTTCTCACATAAAAGTATACTAGAAGTAAAAAAAAAAAACAATGAAAAACCCTCAAAATATTTAATGTCAGTGACCAATTGGTTTTATATAAAGTGAGAAGAAAACTTCTATGCAGGCTTGACCGAAAATGGCTAGATAAGAATGCAGGATGAAAGAATTCACACATCCATTACTCAAGCATTAAAAGGCAGCACGGTTGGTCAAGTCTTCAGAAAAGCCCCAATAGTTTAAAAAAAAAAAAAGTTATTTACTTTGAAAAGTTTTCTACCTAAAGGTAAAATTATTTCAAAGAATAAAGCCTTGTACGTAGATAAAATAATTCTGTGTCTGATCTCAATCATCACGGCAACGTTTCATGGTCCGTAACAGTTTTGCTTGGCACTTAAGAGACTTAGTGCACAGATAAGGATTCAGAGAAGGATCTTGTGGAAGGAACAGTGAAAGTTGATAGCCCAGGATTAGGTCTGGAAAAAGGAACCCGTCATTTGTACAGCAGGACGCAGTTTCTCACAGCCACATGAATCAAACTGAACTCTGTGCATCTATGTGCGAGTATGTGTGTGTGTGGGGGGGTGGTTTTTTAAGTCAGAACTGAGTACCTTGTTCTAGTGTCGGGGTATCTTGTTTTTTGGAGGTGCAATCTTAAATTTCTGCAACAGTGTGCATCAAGGAAGATTTAAAAGAAATGTGGTGTTACTATGCTACAATAATAATAGATAATTGGAAGGACGCAGAGATGAAAGCAAAGGATTCGGACACAGGACTGTGGGTTTTTCTATCGGCTTTGCACATCACGTGCTTCATACCAAGTCACTTAAAATCTTTTGTTTCAAAAGGGCTGGTGTAACTTAGAGTGACAAGTGTCAATGAAAAATCATATTAACTTTCCTGTGTCAGTGTGGAAATTCCCATCCCTTGATCTCCATGTGTTGGGTTACTGCCGAAATAAAGGAAAAATGTTAGTCATCATGAGACCGTGGTGGAGGCTAAACGCACGACCCTAACTAATAAACTGAAAATTTACTTGTATCCATAGTCCATTGAATGCATCGGAATATAAGAAATATGATTTTTCATATTTCATTTTTTCATGTTATGTTATACATAACAATATTGCATCTTTCATTAAATGAGCTCACTCTCCAAATACAAACATTTTCTCTGTTGTGAGTCTATTCTGCCGAGAGAAAATGCTTTCTGCAATGGATTGGATTTTGACAAAAACACCTTCAGGCTTTTTGAGATGCAGTGGCAGGAATTGTGCTTTACACCGCAGGCACATCAAGATAAAACATAACATAGGAGCGTTAGTTGCAGAGAAAGAGAAAAACTAGAGCAGCATTTTATTGCTACTTTTATAAAGGGAGCTATATATTGTTACAGCCCCACGGTGCTGGTGAGGCGAGTAACACTAAGGACGGTCGAATGACGGTGGTCACAGGACAGGTCAGCAGCGGAGCTGCGATTAGATACCGAATGAGGTCCTGGCTGCACCGGCATTTCCCACAGACTTCAGCTGGGAAAAGAATTTCCAATGTAGCCTTGATACTTGCATTTCAATGTAGACAGTGATTTAATTTGATATTATCACTGTTTATTTATTAGGTAAGGAATCAGTATTCTTATACTTCTAACCGAGTCTAGACCGAACAGCTAGCTGGGACTAAAATAAAGAGACGCAAGGCACATCCTATCCATCGGTCCCGGTTCAGCATTTCTACCACCGTTTCTACCAGTGGTCATGAAGACCGATGTTTCCCATTCTGTTTATCCACTTGCAAGCCATTCTGCAGCACAGGTGGCACCCTGAGATAACCCTCCTAGCCACACAACAAATGACTTCTGCAGTCCATTCAGATATGATTTGAGCTCTGGACTGTCAAATGTGTAAGCACTTAGAAGGGAAAACCTCGTGTTTAGCAAGGAAACACCAGAATTACTTTCAACATCTTTTTCACCCGCACCGCACTGTCTAGCGCTAGCACTGCCTTTTACTTCTCTACACAACTTCATCGGGCCAATACTGCATCCACCTCCCATTTAGATCAATGGATCTAAATATATTTTTAGATTATATTCTTATCAATAGCACTCTAATCAGAGCGAGACACACTCTGTGACAGTTACGCGACATCCAGATTTGTACAGTATGACTAACAGCCCAACAGAAGACGGCTCACATTTTTTCATGCCCCTGCAGAGCACAGAAACACTTCAAAGGCTTCCTTGCTCTGAGGCTAGCCTAGATAGTAGTGTTACAAGCTCTAAATAATGAGAAGCACGTATCCTTGGCTGCACATCCGATGTGCGTAAGTTCTACTCCATATAGGAGCTGCATTTTGAAATGGAAGGATACGAGCTGCTGCATGCTATTAGAGCGAGACCAAGAACACTCCTCCAGCTTAACAGTACCGTGAGCGCCTGCCAACATGCCGCAATATTAATACTCAAAAGTTCCTCTGTCACATGTTTAATACATTTAGAGTGGGCCCACTCTACTTCCCACTAGATCACCAAAATATAACGAGTACCATGTGGTTAGCAGCCACTGCAAGTTAACCAGGTTTAGACAACAAAGTTCAGGGAATTTCAAGGGGATTTAGATACTGACACCCAACGAAATTCACTGAAGTTAAGACTGTGTATAATTTTTTCCTACCACAAATAGGAGACTGAGTTCTATCTGCACGTTGTAAGGATGGCAATTTAATCCACCGTTATAATTTAGACGCATAGAAAACTGTGAATGCCATATACCCTGTGGAATTTACTTGCCCGTGGCAATACTGCCGCACAGGCAGCATCCGCAGGGATGGCCGCTGCAGTTCGGTGTTCGGAGAGATGAACAAAGCAAGGACACGAAGAGCACGGACTTGCCCGGGTACCTCACCCAGCTGTTAAGCCAGCCAGCGCAGACATCACGGCACACGCTGCCGTTCTTACGCCGATATCCTTATGGGAACGTTTTTACTGTGACTTCTTTCTCCTACAGCTTCCCATCAGGTGATGCCAAAAAGACATGGAAAATGTGTATGCATGCCCAGTCACGTTACTATAATTAGCGTCAGGAGCAATGGTTCTTTTAAGAGCTCTAACCACAGCCCGTAAGAGCACAAGGTTCACTACCACGCATTATCAGACTTTTTCAGAGATTATTTTTTTTCCTTCAGCTAATTACATAATTGGAGCTACTTTCCAACAAGCATCCCGCTGCCACAGGCTGCGACGCTCGGTGTGCCTTTGAGGGGAACTAAAACAGCAGAAGCAGTTTTACAGAAACTGGAGGTACAAACCGCTCTCCTCCCAGGCAGCTATCGGTGCTGCTCGAGCTGGGAAGGGATTCGACTGGAAACTTGATTTGAGAGGGAACACTGTGAACGCAAAAATCTCATTTTAATTTTCAAGAAAGTGTCACAAAACTGATTTTTATCTCCCGTCCCTCTTCCTTCTCTTAAAATGTTTGAAGCATTACTTGAACTATTTTTATAAGAGAAAAAAATGGCACCGATACAGAAGTACTTTAAAAATAGGAGAAAATACAGAATGGCAGAATGAGACACTAAGATTTTACCTCCGTGAAAGATTTCTCTCTGTTTCTTTACCTCCCATTTAAAAGAAACGGAAAAAGGACTTTAGCAGTTCTATTCAGTAAAGCCTTCGCTGAGTAAGAAGGGGCCAAATTCATAGTCTGTTCCTTGCATGCAGTTATTTTTGTTTCTTATCGCAGCTGCATCAGATTTTTGCTTCTTACTCGTTACATACAGATAAACAGTCAGAGGCAAGCCGAGTTTTCTTTTCCTTCTTGCATCATTACTGTTTTCTAACTGTCAGAGCAGGTCGGCTCGTGAACAGCCTCCCGAGAGAACTGTAGTGCCTGAAAGAGATTAACGATGCCGTTGCTGTATGACAGCAGAGGGCTAGGCTGACTGAGGCGGGGAGGTTGTTCAGCTGAGCATAAATCAGCCTCACAAAGAGAAGGAGAGATTGGATCTTGCGTGAGGATGACAGGTATGCCGTCTACCGCAGGCAGCAGTCACATCAGTGCATATGTAATTATACGGGGTTAAGGATATACTAATAACCGCAGTACTAAAGCGGAGACGTTTGGATATGCTGGTATCTGCATTGTTATCAGACACTGATTGTTAAAATGTGCTCACGTTGCTACGTCTTCCGTGCTATTGCTTTAGCACGCGCACACGCTCCTACGCTATCTTCCTTTTGCTGAACAGACGTGTCTTTTATACCATTGCACGGTTTTTAGCATTAGCAGCCAGAAAGAATTCCCTTCGGCTTCAGGTTAAGCTTGCAGAGCTGGCATGCAGAAATTGTGCATTTCATTCTGAAATTCAGAAGATACAGTACAGAAGTCACTAAAACGATGATAAACACGGGACATTAGCGTCCAACATACAGACATATGTATGTCTGTACATACAGACATAGTAAAATGTTAGTCTAAAATGCAAGCCATTTAAAATACTAGCTATGTTACATCAATGCTGTGATAAATTCCCCTCTCTCTCTCTCCCTCTCACTTGACTTCAGAAGAAAATTCTCAGGTAGCAGGCCTGATTCAGTGTTCACAATCCTTTTCTTAGTTAAGAATATCTCATGGTGAATTTAATCAAATACAAATAGCACAAGAGGGCTTCAAAAGAACTATAATAAGAAGGTGACTGGTTTTCCAAGAAGGAGAAGGAAGGTCTGCGCCAGGAGCTTGGAACATCCCGATAATACGATGTGCAGATGACAAGATGACGTCCCAGTCTTTCCAGAAACGATGACTCAAACAAGAAAACAGAAGGGCAAAGCGTAGGTTGGGGTTGTTTCAGATGCGTGATAGCACAATCATCAGGAAGGGCACTTACTGAACCTGCCGTCAGGTGACCTAAGCTGGGCTCCTGGCTCCGACACTGCCCTCCTGTGTGACCTTGGGCAAGTCACTTCAGCAGTAACTGGAATAGTAAGAACTGGAACAGTAAGCACTACTCTTTTTTTTTTTTTTTTCCCCTCAGATGTTTAGATTTTTAAAACAATTGACAAAGAAAAAACATGCCTTAAGCATCTTAGGAACCTATCTGTTATTACTTTATAATGGCTGTGCAGCACAGTGATCTTGCAGCTGTTTTATGAGGAATTCAGAAAAGCAACAAACAACTTGTTTCTATTAAAGCATCCTCTGAAATAACATCGTACATTTGTTAAACTTCAAGGTGGAACTATCCAGGTGTGAATTGTATAGAATGATACCATACTGACACGGAAAATTGCCTTTATACATGTCACCGAGGAAGCTCATGTGGCACTGGATGAACTAGGATTTGCTTTGGAAAGGTATAAATAGTACTATATGCTGTCTCTTAACAGAGAGTCTAGGTAGAATACTGTTCCGTAGAAAATTTAATGCCAAATACTGTCCACACTTTTGCTTAAACTCCAGTAAAGCTTCGAAGTGTTTGTTAGCCTCTGTTAAAGTTTGCCTCGCAAAACCAGATCAACACACATAAAGCAAAAACTGAGGGGAAAAAAGGCTACGCTGGGATACAGGGGAAGGCAGGATCGAAAGAAAATTACTATTTGTTGGAAAATAAATCCTAGATCCACTACTCCAGAAGAGGTTTGAGTGATCCTGGTACCTTTTTACTGAAACGCCTCACAATCATTTCACCTATTTACCCTCTCAACACACTGAGCTAAGGAATATCCTTATTTACAGAAGAGGGTTGCAGAGGACAGAGGATTTAGGCTGCCCCTGTCCCCCGAAGCACCAGGCTAGAGCCCTCACCCATGGATAGGGTACACTCCTGCTGCCGCACAGCTACGTAGTATTTGCTGGCTACCAGCGTGCCTCAAAAACCCGTTACACCACCCACAGTTCCCGACAGCAAGGAAGGTCTCCCCGGGTCTCCCCTCCTCAGCAGGGCTGTAGAAGCTGGGTGGACCCTCGGTGCCATCTCATCTCTCTGCTACCAGATAATCTACAAGTACTGTGGTGTAATTCATACAAGCCGATATCGGCTTGGGGCCACCCTGCAACAGCAGTTGACTGGAGGGGTGTGTGTGTGTGTGTATAAAAAAAAAAAATCAAGCTGTTCTGTTTAAAATAATTCACTCTTGCTGTTGTATTTATTTATGTAATTTGATTTTCTAGGCTACCCTTCAGATATAAGGATGCCGAACTGGGGAGGTGGAGCCAAATGTGGTGCCTGTGAAAAGACAGTGTACCATGCTGAAGAAATCCAGTGCAACGGAAGGAGTTTTCACAAGACGTGCTTCCTCTGCAGTAAGCTGGGCTACACTGTTTTAACTTCACAGTATTCCCATAGCTCTTTCATTAAAGCTAGTAAATTTTCTTTTGTACTACTTTGCATGCAATAAAGAAGCTTCATAGTTTCCCCAATTCAACACGTTTGCTCACGGGACACCTACAGCAGGCTTTTAAACACCCTAAGCGACGTACAGGATGGTAGAAGCAACCAGCATCAGACTGAATTTCACACAGGGAAAGTTTTGTAAAGCTTATGCATCTTACTTCAGGGAAAGTTCGAAGCAGAGGGCAGTCACATGTTAATCATCCTACCTAAAGTACAGCACAGTGAGACTGGTTCTGGTCCGGCACTCTCTAGAAACCTAAAGATGAAACCCGTTTCCCATCCTTTCAGTGACGGAAGGATGGAAAATGACCGTATCTGTTTTCAAAGCAGGAGCCACTTTTCTGAAATGCCAGCCTGCCGCTCCATAGCGGCTCTTAATAATCAAGCCCAGTTGCCTAGCCCTTTACCCCAGGCAATCTGCCTCTCGGGCTCCTGGCTTTCCTTTTTTCAAACACGCATTGGATGATTTTTGTTAGGGACACTAGAGTGCTGCAGAATCACGGTATCTAGGTCCATCTCCAAGAAACCCTACCTTCTGTCCACAACGTAGCACATTACGCGTTTGTTTCAAGTTTAAAAGTCTAGAAGAACGAAACAAACAGTGCTGGTAAGACTGGAGTATGTCTTGTTAGGATATTATAGGAGATGATTACTTTTGTGGTGAATCCTAACATTAATTCATCTCACACAGGAAAGCTGAACGACATTACCCCGGTGTCATCAAAATCTCCCACCAACACCCTACAAGTGTCTCAGTCTCCTCCTTCCCCGTATTTCATATAGAACCATTTCACTTACTCTTTTACTCCACGCACCTCTGTAATGTTTAGCAGGCAGCTTCCAGGAATTTTGCTTTCTCTGCAGATGAGCTGGCACTGGAAAAATTAGAGAAGGGATCAATTCAGCTCTGTTTGCCCTCTGCAGAGGGAATAAACGATTTGATAAGGACTAAAGATAGCTAAATAGTTTATTTTGCAGACAATGCTTGAGATTTAGTACCTTTGCAGTACGAATTCCAGCATGACAGCTTAGAAGCCACTGAACCCAATTTTTCGCCCTCCTTTCCTGGATGGATAGAGAATTCCTGTTTGGAAGCACGAGATGATTGATATTACATGCTTAGATGACACGGTACAGCGCTAGGCAGAATCAGTCCAAAGGACGCTTGAGTCTTCTTTGCCTTTCTCCCAGTGCCCTGCAAGCGATGCCTAAAAGACTGAGTAAGAAAGAATTCCTTCAAAAACTTTTCAGTTAATTGACAACCTTCAGCCAATTCTTAGAGAATGGTAAAAATCTCAGTTCTGTGAAAACTAGAGACTTCTTATTGCTTCCATGTGCCGCCCAGAACAATACTAGATATCAGAGAAACTATAGGTAGAGGGACATAAATGGGGTAATTATGACAAAAGCTTTAACTGATGCTTGTGCTTTATCAAACGCTAGAAAATGATAAGGCAGAAGATGACAAATGAGTAGACATTCCAGTATCTAATAAAAACAAACAGCTGTCCTAATAGGGCATAGTTAATAATATTTCTCTCCCACCTAATACTGGAACAAGTTTAAGCTTCATTCGTAACGTAACTGATTTTGTGTGTGTGTGTGTGTGTGTGTGTGTGTGTGTGTGTGATTCATGATAAACAACATATATCCATTAGTTCTGCCAAGTGTTTCTTTGGTTTGTTGTGGAGGGTTTTTTTTTGTTTGTATTTGGTTGGTTGGTTGGGGTTTTTTTGGAGGTTTGGGGGGTTTTTTTTAGTATTTTATTTGCCCCTTGTAGTTGTAAGTCTAAACTAAATCATTAATAGGTTAGATGATACTAAAAAAAGTATTCCCAGTGGAAGTATGTTTAAGGTCAAAAACTGAAGATGCATCTAAGCCCAGCTGGCATATGAGAGGTGTATTAATTGGCTTTACTTTTCCCATGAATCACACACACTAATCAGCAGCTCCGGACAACTCAGTATCACGTATCATGTTCATGGGCTTTTTGATGAACCAGTTACAGGATTTCATTTCTCAAGAGAAGAAAAGCAATCCTCCCCGACCTAATCTCAGGTACAGAAACAGTTAACCTATTTAGCTGAGCTTTTATATACTTTTATATTAAATATATATTTTAAATATATTTTATATTTTACATTATATTTGACCGGACACACAAAACACCCCAGGATTTTTCGACCAAAAAGTTCAATTCGGGCAAAATTATAAACAATTCAAGCCAACCTGTTAACACAGTAAGAATCAGACAAGCTAAACTATAAATCACGCTCTCCTCCACTCCATACTTTTTCCCTGCAAACGTTATGAGAGAGAAACTTCTTCCCAACAAAGCCTCCTTCCCGTGCAGATTGCTGTTTACCTACCTCGTTTCCCCGTCAGCTTTTACTTTAACCGCAGCCGTGACGGACATTTGGCAGGATCTCATGCCATCAACCTGAAACTTCTTCATGCCTGCTCGTGAACGGTATCTGTTGGCAGATGACAGGTCTCAAAGTTATTTCAACAACAGCACTTCAAGGGCTTTTGCTCCATCTGTCGTGGTGAATTGATACTCTATCCCTAAGGTGCCAGAAATAGAAACACTTTATCTACTGCTAGAGTTTCCATCATCCCTTAACTCCCTTAGCAAACATAATTATCATCTCAAAGCAGAAGAGACTGTAGCACGACGAGATCAGGTTCACACATTTACAGAAGCCCCTCGTTTTATTTCTATTACCTATAAAGGTCTTTGCAAATTATTTTCCCCTCTACGCGGTACAGTGACAAGATTAAAGCTGCTGCAGAGGTTCCAGTATCAGCTTAAATTCTCCGACGTGGATGAATTTTAGACTCACAGCAGGACAGTCAAAATAAACGTGGGGGGAAAAGGGACTAATCAAACACTCAGCTAGCTCTTCTAGAGCTTGAACTTCCAACCGCTTTCAATACTGGTGTATTTCACAGGTTTCTGTTGCTTACACGAGCTAAGCAACTTCATTTTCCAAGCTATCAAACAGCCCATGCGTGACCGGAATGCCCCCTGTGGGGCAGGCACTTGTTCAAGGGTAGTTGTAGGGAAAGTTCTTCCCTATTTCTCCCCCCCCCCCCCCATCAACCACTGTTGACACAGTGAACAATTTGATCGAAGCGTTGAAATTTTAGTTTTTAAGCATACTACGAAACCCTGGGTTTTTTTCTATAGGCACTCCGAACTGAAAGCTTCATCCTCTCTCGATGGGGCAGGGGCTGTCTCGTGCCGAGTTCCCAAAACAGTGCAGCATACGCAGCCACCAAGCAGATGAGGAGCGTAGCTACTATTTTCTTCCATTCATTATTGTTCAGTTTCCATGCATAAGCGGCAAGGAGATCCACCGGATCGGTAACAGAATTCAGTCTCTAAACACTGACCAGGTCTCAGAGGAGCAAAGAACTGGGGAGAGAACAATCTAGCTTCCACGGCCACTCGATGAGAGTAACCACGCGCGAGACCGGCCTCAGCAAGGCTCGTTAGCTCTACATGTGGCTTGTGTTTCTCAAAACATGGATACTTGCTTACTGAGATCCCCAAAATAAGCAGCTGTTAGCACTCATTAACTTTTGGCCCTTCCAAGTTGAGGCTAGGGTTAAAGTAGTGCCATAGAGGACATAACTTGTATTCCATTATGCATGTCGGGCGTTCCTATGGCACCTTCTGTCCAAAAGTCTCCCAGACTTCTCCTAGTGAGCTAAGCCAAGCAGTATTTCTCTATAACGAACATGACTAGGAAGAGGTCTCTGTTTTTGGAACAGCTATAGTCACATTCTTGCCATCCTGGAGGAAGCCTAACAGAGCTGAGACTACCAGTTATTCGGGATCACTGCTTCGCCTTGTACTACAGCTCAAACAAATGTGACTAGATAAATAAAATATATATTCTGCTTGACTCTGGACATGGTACGTACATTACAGCCTCTTTTAGAAACATGCCACCCTAAACCAGCGTGGGCTGAGATGAGAAAGCCACCGCAGACTCAGAGTGACTATTCTGAAAGGTGCAGATGCACAGCAGAATCTTTACCCCTGCCACCTCTTTTTTTTTTTTTTTTTTTAAAGATTTGGGAGTTTAGGATGATAATCTCAAATCCATTTTAAGCTTCACAGATGCAGACAAATTGTCTTGACAAGCTCCTGATTTTCCTAGGGTTAGAGTATAACTTTAGAGTGGCAAAAGAGCACGTTGTGTGCACGCGCAACTACTTTAGCAACAGCTCAGTGAAGTTTTATACCGACTACAGGCTAACACCCTCCTTCTCCTGTATTTTTAAAGATACACAAAAATAAAACACTAATTGTAATTATGCTGAACCACATAAATTCAAATTTGAAAATGCAAATGTCCATATGTGCCCCTCTCTTCCCGTTTTCAGTGGCCTGCAGAAAAGCTCTGGACAGTACCACAGTAGCAGCTCACGAATCTGAAATCTACTGCAAAACTTGTTACGGGAGAAAATACGGTCCCAAAGGGATTGGCTTCGGACAAGGGGCAGGATGTCTCAGCACTGATACTGGTGACCATCTAGGCTTGAACCTCCAACAGTGAGTTAAATCCCACTGACAGCACCTTTTTCTGGTACTACTTGTCACTTAGCGGGGTATTTTAGATATTTTATTCTGTTTCCATAACAACATGTAGCATAAGTAGCAGAGCAGACTTTCCTACCACCTTTCCTTCAGTGGACACAGTAATTTACCAGTTTTTAATGACGTTCAGTCTCTTTAAGCCTTCTTTATAAATCATCTCCTCCTTCAATGTGCAATTATTCTGCAGAAGCAGCCTTTATATGCAACCACAGACGTAAATATTCACTGCAATTGTAATTTGCCATTAGTAGCACAGTGGTAAAGTCACATTCACCATAGAACATAAAAGGTTTGGGGTTTTTTTTTTTCCCCCTATCAGAGGCTAAAATACAGTTAGGTTTTACTGTTGGAGAAAATCATCACACTACCACATACTGTTAACTCTCCTCTCAATGGGGGAAATAATGTTTCTAAATCCTCCCCATGGCTCGAATAACAGTCACAAACACACCGAGAGTATGTTTGAACAAAGGAATTCTAATGGGATACCATCTTCCAAAAGCCTCAGCTGCACATTAATTATCTCCGACAGTACATTTTTATAGTATTTTTCTACGATTCTCAAAGCTGCCCATTTCCAAATCAACGATGCCTTCTTCTGATATTGCTATAAGGAAACCAATTAACCAATATGCTGTACAGGAAATAAAAGCTTAAATAATGTATTTAACTGTAGCTCCTTGTAAGATATGAATCCATCACGGGCAGAGTTCTGTACCACAAACTGTCATGGCCTGTAGATTTAATGACCTGTTGCAGTCCAACAATCCGGAAAGTCAAGTGTCATTCTGTGAAAGGCTTTAAGCTAGCACAAAGACATAAAGCACAGAGTCCAGAAATACAAAGCAAAGCTACTTTTCTGATGTGCTTTTGACCCTAGGCCAGCTAAGAACCCCAGTTCCCTGTCCAAACGTTACAGTGACTAATGAAACAACTGCATGCAAAATCTAAGGGTTATTTTCTGCTCGCTACTGAGTACCAGCAGATAGCCAGTTACAAAGAGAGGACTTTTGCTTGTATTTTCCCTCTTGCCTCTCAATAAAACAAAATTCTTTTTTACTTTCACTTTTCATTAATCTTTTCTGCATGTGGCTACTGTCAGCTCCATGTACTCAGCCAAAAACAGGTTACACCAGTGGTTACAGTATCGGCTTTTCAACCACACAACGCAGAATTCAATAGAATACTTCCATTCTCCCCACCACCACCACCACTTTTGCATGTCTAAGACCAGTAATTTAGTAGTTTTTACCCCTTACCAAGAAATCATGAAATCATATTTCTAGAATGAAGATAACATTTTTAAGCAGTATTTTAAAACACTGAAAACTTCTGTTTTAGGGGGTCACCAAAGCCTGCTCGCCCTTCTACACCAACTAATCCTTCGAAGTTTGCCAAAAAGATGGTAGATGTGGATAAATGTCCCCGTTGCGGCAAATCAGTGTATGCTGCAGAGAAGATCATGGGCGGAGGAAAAGTAAGTAGTTACTACAGCACTAGAAACAAAGCACGCTTTTATGATGGTGATAAACTATAGCTAGTAGGTCCTTGATCTTTTAAGTTTTTACTCATAGTCTCGATGAAGAAAACATGAGGGTGAATTAGCAAATTGCTCCAGAGTCCGACGTACTGACTTTCAGCTTTAAAATCATGTGCTTTTCGTAAGCCACCTTCAACTTTTTGTATCTTGTTGATGTCTGAGGAACAACTCCTGGCTACGGTACAGGCTGGCTCTTCTACCACTGTCATTCTACTAACATCTCTGGGGATATTTATAATTTAAACATTTATTTGTAGTGGCAATTGCAGATAAATTGAAGAGATTCTGTGACTAGAAAGCCTGCCTCACATGACGCGCTAGCTCTCTGCTCTAGGAACTCTCACTAGAATATTATCTCTGCACATCAAAGAAACGGCCAAAAGAAGAGTAATATCTATAGCGCTCTGCTTTTTACTAAGCCTCCATTAATAACACAGTCACTAGGTAAGATCTTGATATAGGATAATAAAGTAATTGAAAAAAGACTAATCTAGAATGACTAAAAATGGAAGCCATAAGACCAACAAGACAATTTTAACCTTTTCACACCATAAAGAGCAACAGTGTGTTGCGTCCGGTATCTGCTAGCTGTGCTCTTCCTGCAGTATACAATGAATTGTCTTAATTTCCTCAGCCTTGGCATAAGACGTGCTTCCGCTGTGCTATTTGTGGGAAGAGTTTAGAATCTACGAATGTTACAGACAAAGATGGAGAGCTCTACTGTAAAGGTAAGAATTGTAAACGAGCTGAACTGGGTTACTGAGTCAATCTAAAATTATTCTTTTTAAGACCTGGTATTGCCATCACGATTTACCTTGCTGCATGCTTAACAACTTCATGAAATTTCATTTCATCTTTTTTAACAACTTTCTGAAAGCAAAGAGCTATGGTGACATTGCAGTTGCATCTTCTACTATGAACATTTAAATTTTGAAGTTGTAATTTTTCTACAAATGACATCCTCTCAGATCTGTCCTCAGACCTTCTAACAGGAACGCTGGCCGTATCTGCTGGGCAGATTCTTGTACCTGCACAATCTCTCTCACTCAAAAAAAACCCCCAACCCAAAGCAACCAACCAACCAAACAACCCAAAGCACAAAGACCCAGATCTTCAAAGGTCATCTGTCTAAGGTCACGGTCCTAATTAGACTTCTTCCCAGTAAGAGTTAAAAGATACTTCCACTATATTGGTAGTACAGAAGGTGATGCATTCATGCCAAATTATACACCCAGATGTTCTTCTCAGATCAAGAAAGTTCACAGGACTTGACTTGACTCTTAGAAAGAGCTTAAAGTGAAAAACATGCAGAATTTTTATATCCTAGGCTAAATTTTACAGAGAGTCCTAGAGAAGAACACTTCAGTTTTGTGACTTTGGGTGCAGTCTGACAACTGCAGGTGATCAAATTAGGATATTTTGATAAATGTGCTGACCATTACTACTTCAGAACTACTAGCAGAGTTGTGGTAAGTAACTATGAACACACTTAGCAATAGAGAGTTAAAATGAAATGGTTTGAACTACCATCAATAGTTTCTGGACTAAGCTCTAGTTCTTTTAACCTCCTTTGAAAACCTCCGACTTATCACTCAGTCTGTATTACTCATACAGACCAAGTCTTACTGAGTATTTTCAGACTGGAAAGTAGTTTTAATGAAAATATTACTTAGATCCTAAATACAAACAGTTTCTTCTTTTTTGGAGAAGATTAGATGTGACTTTTGTTTAATTCAAATATGTGATTCCAGTTTCACTATTAGAACCTGTCGACACTTCCAAGAAAGACGCTGTTTCAGATTTCCTTCCTTTTATTAACTTAAGTTTGGAAGCAGTACTAAAAATGAAAGTCATTTACCTCTATATGAAAACATTCACAATACCATTTACCTCCCTCCTTCTTTTGCAGTTTGCTACGCAAAAAATTTTGGTCCCAAAGGAATTGGGTTCGGTGGCCTCACTCAAGTGGAAAAGAAAGAGTGCGAATGAGGAGAAATGGATGCAACAGACTCAAACTGCTGTTGATGCCACCGAGTGATAGTTGTCAAGTAAACCGTTATCACATATTGCTAAGAACCTAGGGCATTTGTTTAATATTTTCCACCTTGCAGGAAAAACTTGTGAGCTTGTATCTTAAGAAATTCTTAGAATAGCTTAAAAAGGTACAGTGATAAAACTAGATTCATGTTTGTTTTACAGTAAATAAATACAAAAAACCTCATGGAACATTATTCATGGAACATTATTGCTTCTTAAACTAGTATTTACCACACTTCAGACTGGAATTTTAAAGACTCAGCATACTGTCCCGTTAAGACAGAGATACCTTATGCAGCGCAAGGGTCAGAGTGTTCCGACTTAAGCCATAGTTTCCTTCCTTCAGAATGTTACGCCGTCTGTATTTCTACCAATCTCCGAATGGAGTTTTGAACGTTTTGACATTTTGTGTTATGGCAAAGTAGATGTTATTCACTTTGAGACAATTAAAAAGGATTTGAAATTCTTTCTCTCAAAGGGAGATATTTCTGAAGAAAAACAACATTTGCTTAGAATACAGTGTTGTAAGTTTTGTAATCGTATGTTTTCAAGCTACAATAAAGTACTGATATTGCTTCACATTATTTTTACTCGAATTTGCTTATGCTTTATGTGTTACAATGTCGCAGATAAATGCATTTCACTGACACGTATGAAATCGCCCATTTCTTAACTACAAGAAACCTGTTTCATTACACTACTTTACTCTTATGTTGTCAGTTCTAGACGGTATTTAACTTTAATGTTCTGATCTTTATTTGTTTCCCTGCTGGTTTTCATTATTTCCTACTTTGACTTACATTCAAAACCACACTGCCCAGCTGGCCACTCCAGACTGATGTTGTAGCCTTTTCTTGAGAACATGGCTGACATCTAGCTATTCAAGATCTATGCATGCAGCTGGGAATAATTCCCTCGGTTTATATACATTGCTATTTTCCATCATGAACTTACCCATTTTCATACGCTAACAGGGCATATTTAGATGCAAAACATAAGGCAAAGAGTCAGGCTTTTCCTTATGGTTTTGTGCCTACCTGTTCTTAAATACCTCACTGGTCACATATCCCTGGAATCTATTTCAGTCTGTAAAAATACACTTAGAAGCATGAAAGCTCTATTTTATTACATGTAAACCCTCCAAATACAAAGACTTAATAGAGGTTTTCACAGCATAAGCAATAAAATTGCAGGGTAATTGTAATATTAAATTTCTCAATATGAACACTCCCCTTAATAAAAGAAAATTACATTTGAAAGTTATCTGCAAAATAAAGCAAAGGGTACCAACATGGTTTTGAAATTCTGCCCTAAAAACTTACCTTTAAAAAAATATATTCTTAGTGTCACCTCATCACAGAAAATTTCCAATAGTTTCAGCCCAAACTATATATACACATACAGTGACTGTTCCATATACAAACCTGCTGTAACTTATGCAAGATAGGTTTAATACTTAAAACAATAATAAAAACAAGCAACTTCAGAAGAATTTGTAAAAATTAACAAAATATCCAGTTTTATTTAGCTTTCAGCTCAATGGTTTTAGAAATTAAGCAAAAATTCACACAGAATGAACATTTTTCTCCTTTGCCAGATGAAAAAGGTTGTATTGCTTGGTCCAGTCAACTACATTGGGTTTGAACATACCAAAGCAACCGCACTGAAAAAAGTCTGCAAGATTCTGGAAGCATCCAAGACTGAAAAGGAGAGAAATATCCATTAATAAACCTAATAAAAGAAGACTGCAGGAATCAAAAATACACGTTCACCATGGGACAGTACTTAAGATATAAAGCTGTCAATGAAGACAGCTCTGGGAGAAGAAACATAAGAACAGTTCTCTACTGACCATTATTCCTTTGTTGAACTTTTACAACCTGTATTACATTTAAGAATGAGAGCAGCTCAAATATTTAAAAGTTAGTACTTAGTAAGATCTCATCTGCTACGACACGAGGAAATACGGACTTCTAGTCTAACAGGGAAACCTTGGTACTAATTTCTCTATTGAGCTAAATACCGCAAGAGAAGTCAGAAAGCGGCCAGTTCATACCTCAATTCTCTTTCTGAACCTACAGAACAGACACAGAGATTGATGAACAAATTAAAGGACGACACCCCCTCACCCCCAAAATAGCATCTACTGATTAGAGCTGTGGGCTGATTTTGGCACATCTTTTTCCTAGATACACAGCCATGCAGAAAGAACCCCAGTAGCTCCCATGCTGCCTGTTTATTTCCTAGGGCAAAGGAACTTCTCAGCAAGGAAAATGAGGTCCCTTTCCTCCTCTTAGCACAACTCATAACAGACACGACTAGCACGTCCATAGACCACCAGTTTTTTGCATTTATGAAGTAGTGAAGCAAATCAGTACGGAAGAGATACATGCTTAAAACACACCACGCATTAATACTCACTTGTATGGAGTTCTCCTGAGTGAAACAGGATGCTTAGAAGATTTTCTCTGTATCAGGAGGTTCATTCTCTCATGCGAGGTCAATCCCAAGAATGCAATCTTACAGAAAAGAAAACGTAAGTAACGGTTAAAACGTGAACATCACAAATTAAAATTCTGGTGATACCACAAGATACTATTGAGAAGGGAGGGAGGGGAAGGAGGTTGGCCGTATCTAACAAATAAGTAATTACTGCCATAATTAATGACCGAAAAGTATGTTTTCAAATGTCACTTGGACTAAAACAGAACCCAGCAAGCTGTAACATGAACACTTCCACTGAGAAGGCAAGCTTAATTGGGATGACTGTAAAGATTGCACTTTTACAGATGTCTGTAGAAGTATAAGATCTGTAGCAGTTAAGCACCCATCTCCTCAGATTTTGTCTATGTTCTACCACGCAAATTGGTAGAAAAAGATTACTTGAAAAAGACAAAGTAGCTTAGCAAAAAACATGAAGTAGATGTCAGAGACTCAACAAAAACTTTTTCATTTTCTTGATTTGATGTCTTCTTTCACCGAGTTTCACAGTGAGATTTATGGGTTTTGGGGTTTTTTTGCGTTTTTGCTTACCTATTCCTTTTTCCATTTTCTTTTTTTTTTTTTTGAATCAACATAAATCTTATAAGCCTTTATAAATGGCTGCAAGGTTGCTTTGCTGAATGACATGCTAAATATCACAAAGCAGTACATTTACAAATGACTGCGTATGAAACACAGTAGTTAGCCGTAAATACCCTACCTAGATCCTTTTTTTCCCAGGATGGTATCTCAGTGTCTTGGGCATTACAGAAATCTAGCAGTACACATTTAAAATTGTGGGTTTTGTTTTTTTTTTTTAAACAAGATGTAAAACAAGTCTTTAGCTCAGTATGCTTAACACATATTCAAATGACACATCTTTCCTAAAAGCTGCTAAACAAGCTGTTTCCTAGATGCTTTAAGACAGCTCTTCTCAGTGTTGGTTGCATAGCCAAGCTCTCCGAGAAAAACATAAACAAGAAATTTGACAGTCCTCATCAGGATAAAATCCAGGTCATGTATTTTTATTGTAGCAATGGGATTTAATACAGTCTAATGACGCACTGCTGAGCTCTGCCATAGAGTTTTCAATTCAGGACTAATTGTACTATTGAGCTTCTGTGCCATTTTTGGGGTAGTAATACCAGTTCTGTTAGTTAAATAAGTTTCCTGCCTTTAAATACATCTTTCTACAGGTCTGGAATTTTTGATGAGTACAAAACCCAGAATTCAGTTATAGGAATGATTTGCAGACTGTGATCCTACTTTTAACGTGGGAATGCTGAGCGCACAAGTACCCATAAAACTTAAAGGACTGCCCTGAGATTTAAGAAAAGCACCTAGATGTGACATGAATTAGTCAAGCTTTTACGGGAGCAAATCATCTAGGGAAAAGTTTTAATATGATGACTCTTTAAGTGAGGAGCATAAACCGAAGCAAAGTAATACCTGATAAAGCTGAACAGTTAGCCACAACGAAGCCCATACAGTATGAAAACAGGCTACTGCGAAGATATAGGAAACCCATGGAGAACAATATGTTATCTGCGTGAAGTACGTCCATGCTCCATCTTGATGATAACTTGTTGCGCAATGGTTTGACCAATCTGACAAGATACATAATCAGTTAATTACATTTTTAGGCCACTTAAGAACTGAACAAAGATTATTTGCATTGCAATTATTTACATAGCAATATGCTCTAGAAATACCATGTTTAATGTATCACGTTCCCACTTAAAAGCACCCACAAGACTGCTTGCTGTTCTGGCTGCATAATCTTTACGTTATGTGTTCATAATCCACAGAAGGAACATTCAAGGCACTGGCTATGTACTTTTTATATGATATTGAAATCAGTCATCATGTCTCATTGTCAAGATTTCTGAAATTTTGCTTCATGCTTATTTGTAATTTTAGGACAAGAATTTATCATTTATCTTAAACACCATCATCAACAAAAGAAGACATGATGGTGACAACGCCAAGACAGCAGTGTTTTACCACTATTAAATAGACAAACTGGAATGTCCAATGTCTGTAAATTTCTTAAGAGATACCTAAAGCCTACCACATATGTATCTAACCCATAAAAAAACCCCAAACAAACTACAGCAGAGCAACTTTTTTTTGCCTCTATGTCAGTAGAACAATAAAGAGGTTTTCTCTCCCATGTTCCTTCACACACAGGAAATGGAGAAAATAATATGCTTTTTCCATACTTAAGACCACCACTGAAACAGAGGAAAGCAACTCATGTTCACACCCTGTGCCCTCCACTGCCATAGCTCGTTCACTTCACTTCACCCTGCGTTGAATATTGACTCATTTCAATATAATGTGAACTAATATAAAATAAAATGAACTCCCCCTACTTTCCATTTAAAAGGTTAGTGCTATGCTAATTCATCCTCAGGAACTACATTATAAGGGCTCTCCTCCAATAAATTTCTTAATTTTCCAAAGTAACAGTTGGGATTTATTAATGACATATACAGTTCTCTTCTTTTCAAAGTTATCACTACATTAAAAACAAAAAGAAACTTTTGCAGGTGTTCAATATAGGTATTTCCAAATAACAAAAATCAATAAAGCCTTTGCAATAATGTATTTACAAACTTATTTTCTATTACTTTCTAGTATCCAGACTAGAACCTGTAACCTGACCTTCCTCCACATGGCTTCCCTATTTCATCTCTAACAAAAATGCTTTCTGACATTGTATTTTCCAATGGACATCCCACTAGAGCCGTATCTCAGTTCTTACTCAACACAAACGTAATCGTATATTTGACCAAAGACTCAGCTATGATGTATTTTCATTTAAAGACAGAATTACAAGGTAACATCACTGCTGAAATAAGGTATCATTTGTGCAGGTATAATTACACTTGCTGGAAACAAAATGCTGAAAAATAAAGACCATACACACACGTCCCTGAAAGCTAAACTAAAATAAATTCATGGATACATACACAGAAGAGTTCCATAAAGCAGCCAGACACCGGTCATAGTCAGGAAAAACAGGAACAATAGATAGTAATGATGGTTCCCAATGCCTGAATTTGAGGTGAGGAAAAAAAGAGTTTGACATTTCAAAATTCAGCAGAGGTTGCATTTCCCCTTAACTTAATAGGAATAAAAAGAATGAAACCCACTTCTTCTTATTACCCCTGCTATCCTCAAGAGAGTTTGACAAGGCTGGTCTCTTTCTCAACTTTCTCCTGTAAGCTATCCCAATTTATATAATACAATTAGTTCTGATAAAGTCAACCAGGATTTGCCTCTTCTTCAGAGCATGCCTTCAGCTGTTTTAGCTAGATGAGGACGAATTATACAACCACAACTCTCCCCGTGCACAGGACAATTGCCTCATATGACTGAAAAATCTAAGCTATTCAATTTAATGGTTTGACCTTTGTGTGCTTCAGAATTGCAAACATACGCATAAAAGCCCCAGACTTCCGTCAGAGAAACCGTTACATGAAGATATACAATTATTTTTCTTTAAATTACAATCAGTATTGCTCAAAGCTTTGAAACAACGCATCAGAAGGATGTCTCACCACCTTGTAAATAGCAAACACTGTAAAAACATTTCCAAGTATTTAACATTACAAAAAACCTATCGGCAAAAGAATATGCTAAAAATATACTGCTACAGATGTAAAGCTCTAACCTTTCTATCTTAAGCATCACCAGTAATGAGACAGAAAGGAAGAAAGAGGGAGTTTCTCAAAGAACACAAGAACATGAAAAACGCCCTACGGGGTTATCTCAGTGGTCCAGCTGCTCCACTTTACTGTCTCTAACAGTGACAACAGGCAACAGTAGTTCAGGAGGACACAGGAGCCTGGCCACTTTCTGGAGTTCACTCTCCTCATCCACAGCTACTGCATTAAAATGTCAGAGTGTGCATACTCGTCTAGTTCTTTTAGTATCTAGTTTTGGACACATTGTCCAAAAATTTGTCTAAGCCCTTTCTGATCCTTCTGATACTGCCTGTATCTGCAAACCCTTCAGCAGCAAGCTCCAAAATTTGACTACCTGCCATGTAAAGACATTTTTTCTTTACCAATTTTAAATCCAATTGCTACTCTCACTGAGCCTCCCCTAGTTCTAGTATGATCTGCTTGGCGATTAACAGTTCTGCATTCACCGTAGCCACCATCTTCATTGCTACTTTTTTTTTTTTTTTTTAAAGTCACAATCATATCCCTGGTTCCTTCTTCTCTCAAAAGAAAGAGTCCCAGACTTTTTGGTCTCTACTCTTAGGGTGACCACTCCACCCCTTTAATATTTTTAGCTGCCTTTCTCTCTGCTATCTAATTTCCCTCTGGCACCTATCAGTAACCCTTCAGTATCAACTGTGTATTCTTGTATCAGGTGTGCTCTCTGTCTAAGGAGACAAATGTTATTTCTGCAACTGTTAAAATATGTGGTATTTTCGAATTTGATAAAACAAACACTCTCACCTATGCACTGTCCAATCCACAGAGAGTGTTGATCGTATCTGGCTACACATGAATCACAAGCAAGGCAATGCACAGATCTCAAAGGCTTCCTTACCTAGTTGAGGATGAAGAAAAAGAATACAGTCATAGCAAAAGCATCTATTTTGCCCAAAGTTTAGAGCATCATCTCATGGGCACCATCATATTTTGTACATTTACTGTGTAACAGACCTCACAACACAGAACATACATGAGAACTATACATCTTAATTTTACAAAAAAAGGGATGGAAATAATAATTATTTTATTAAGATTAGAGTCCAAGGATATCAAAGCATCCCTTTTGTCACCATAGAAGAAAAAAGAAATCTAAGTAATATAGAACAAACCATGCATGTAACACTTGCATGACAAGCAATGAGGAAAAAGGTTTTTTATAGCAGTATTGAGTAAAAGCCAGGTTCAAAAAGAAAAAAAATACCAAAGGCTCACTTACAAGACACGATGTGCAAAATGTTCTGAAGTCCAAGCAACCTGCTTCTGCAAGAGCTACAATGTTCTGAAAGACAAAGTAGTTCGCGCTTGCATTTGGATCACATTTTCAGGGGAATCTATGAAGATTTTTACGTTAGGCTTTTTGCAGTTCATAAGTATTTTAAGTGCCAAGCACGACAGGAGTAAGTACTTGCTCTTTAAAAAGGTCCATGAGAAACACAAAGCAGCAGAGACTACTGCAACTTCACCCATGCAGGACTATTCAGAAAAGTATCTCTATGTTCCCAAAATTAATAAATAATGTGAATGAAATATTCTTTAAAATGAGATGGTATTAAGATACAAGGCACCTCTCATACAGTCAGCCAGACTTCAGAGAGATGAGCAGAGCTGCTGTATTTACTGTTCCTTTATGAGTACTAGATAATGTTTACTAGTCCTGTGGCAACAAGTTAAAATTGCAGTTTATTCTCCCTGGCAATCTGAAGAAATATAACTTCATGGAGAGCACAGAGATCACAAACAAAATGCTTTCCTTAATCCACAGGTTGAGGAGACCAAAATACTAAATCCTCTACTGACTGGCTGGCCATGAATTCTTCTTGCCATTCTAAAATCGAGCTAGGAAATAGCATGTGAATTACATGATGCTTAAGCACAAAAATCAAACCATTGTACACATCTTCAAAGCATCTGACAAAATTCAAGCCATTTCCAGCCTTTGGTATGTCTTATGAGCATGGAGAATTGTAGGAAAGCGCTGTGAATCTCTTTCTAACCCTAGACAACTGAAGAGGAAACCGTATGAAATTTCTATTTATTAAGTGAAGTTCTACGTGAATTTATATCACAGATAACATCAGTGGTATGGGTCTGTACGATGTTTGGCCAAAGCTCCCATTTCGATGAGAAGATGGAGGCAAGGAAATTATGGCAGGATGATGAAGATAATTTTTCCTACTGCTGCTTGTTTCCTTATCTATGATCTATGTTGTTCAATGACAGAGCTAAGAACTCTTAGAAGAACAAGGAGTATTCCGCTGCTTTCAAGTTTAACAAAGCTGCACATGATGACAAACAAATCAACCAAAAGTACATATGCGTTGCACCAGGTGAGCTCTTTCATTTGTTTTTATGAAATCACCTACCTCTTTTCTTTCTTTTTCTGAAGTCTTAATATATCCAGGATCAGTTCTCCAAGTTTTATAGAAATAATAAAGAAGACCCACCACGCTGAACATGACAGTGATTTCAAGAATTGTATCTGTTACATGTAATATTCAGGTTAAGGAATATATTCTTATACCACGTATCACCACTATTTGTCAAACTAACAAAATATTCTAAAATTAGTTTATGTTATTTTACAAGCAACGCACAAAAAGGAAAAGAATGACTTTCACTTTTATAGTAGGATCCTCGCTGTCCTTCAGAGGCCATCGTATCAGAGAAGTTGAATATTCTGTCCAGTTTGAGTGCTGGAGAAGACTTTTACAACTGTATAAACCTGCATCACAATACAGCTCCCTGTCATCCTCACTAGCAGAGTGCAGACTTTTGCCTTTGAATATTTAACAGATATAAAATGAATTCAATTTTTTTTTTCCCCTCTGAAGTTCTTCTATTTTATTGAAACACCACCAATCAGACATGCATGGTTATTAAGCTTCCAGCAGCTGTGAGATTTGTTTGACTGATGCATACGCCCCTAAGTCATTGACCAGGCTCTTACTCAGACTGTTTTCTAAGTCTTGCCCTTTCTTGTTTGTTTCAGCTAAAACAACTGAATAAATTCAGACAGAAAAATGCAACTGGAAGTCATCCTGGAACTATCTTTGTCACTCAAAAAACCAAGCACACACTGCTAAGCACTTCTGAAGGTAATGGGACAGCTACTGGGAACCCTTCTTCCCTCACAAATATACTAGAAAATCCATGGTGATGAAATGACAAATTTCTGGTCTAATTGCACATTTTTCTTCTTGCACAGCGTTTACTTTTACCCAGTGGCTAACTGTTTTAATTACAGTATATGGAGGGAATTCATCTCTCACGAACTCCAGAGAAGGAGACTTAAACTCAGTACTTTTTATATATGGTTATTTGCTGCAACTTCTCTAGCAGACAAATTATTATTATACATGAGGGAGGATGTACGGTCATTAGGAACATAATTTTTACACTATGGACTAAAAACATCTGCATGTCAGGCGAAAGCGGGAGAAAAACACGTCAAGATTAACTGTCTCTATACAGCAACAGAGGAATGTGGAGTGGGACAAGTTTCATACCAACTAAATTCAAGCATCAAACTTGAGAGCTCGGGCTGCTGAAGAACAGTCCATGATGCCACCAAAGAGCAGTCAGAGAGCCCAAGCCTGGATTCCATCTCCAGTGACCACTCAGCCACTATATAAACTGCACAGTGTGAAAACCTCTTTAAAATAAAGTACTGCAACCTCAAGGTTGTTTTGTCTTATGAACTAACAACACTGCAAATAGCTCTAATTAAAATCAAGACGATAAATTATGAAATATTGGCACTGTGTATTACCAGACTTACAGCTGTGTCTGTTACAATGCAATTGCAGGGTGCAGTTATAGAAGTCAAAATGATGGTGCATTTCTTGTGGATACTGCTGGTCTACTTACACTTCTATTGTTTTTTTGGAGCTCAGAGAAGTCCTTAATTAGAATAGCTGGATTTTCATTCAGTCTAGAGGAACAGTTTGACAAACATAAATGCAGGTAACTAAAATACTGAACACTTTTATAACACTCAGATCTGTGACCAGTTCCAGAAGGAAAACATATTCATGAGAAAAAGGGTTGGATAGTGAAATGGAAAACTATCCACTTGCCCATCTCACCAAGCTATGGTTAGACCTTCAAGAAAATTGCTATGCTCACTATCTTAAGCAAAGTGTCTGACTCAAACCCTTATCGTTGGAATTTTTTTTCTTTTAATTTAGATGACACCAAGAAAACCTTAAAACTTCACAACGCAACACTGAATAACATGATTTTCATTTAGACAAGCATATATGTGTATCCCCAGTGGGAATATACTTGATCAGTTCATCAAAGTTAATCCTGATAATTCTATTAAGGACATCTTAATTGGGAACAGTACAAAAGAAAATGCCACTTAAAGGATGAAGTAATTAAAAATTAATTAAAATTGTGTAGCAATAAATAGATTATAGCCGGTTTAGTACAAATTTATTTACAGTTCTAAGTATCTCCCTAAAGGCCTTTTCACAAAACTTAATAAATAAATAGATGCCCCCTGTGTAACAAAAGAGCAGGGCACTGAAAAGCCAGTGTAAACTACTAAAACGTTTTTGTACTCATCAGTGCAAGGCCTCTTCAAAGAAAAGTAAATGAAAGATAGAAATTAATGCACTGTACGGTAAGGATGCAGCGTAACCTGTGCATAAAGACAGACAGGAGACTGGAAGATCTATTTTGGAGGGACATGAAGAAATTTGTTCCTTGTTTTTTTGGGGGGAGGGTGTTGTTTTTAAAAGCGGAAGCACGAATACCACTAACTGTCAAATCCTTGTCATTTTAGAAAGAAGACATGCTTTGAAAATTATTATTAATGCATGTGTTATCCGGTTATACCACTTGCGAAAATACATTACTGTATGAGAGTCTCAATGAGGAAGATTAAAGAGTCACATGGAGATGCTAACAGAGACAATTAGGTTTATAACAAAGACGTCTTCATTTTGATATTCCTGTAACATAAGAAGTAGTTCAGAATTGTACACAAATATCTGCCAAAGATAAAAGAAGGTACAGATTTCTAGTCCGTATATAAGTTAAACTCAAAGTTATTTCAGCCCTGCCCAACGGAAGTAAACCAATCTTACCAGACATTGACAGTCACGTGGAATTGGGACCGCTCATTACTGTTTGTATGACTGGGCTTAGATTTATTAGGAACTGTAAGGAGAGTTCTATGGCATTTCTTGAGTATAAAGGATATCAGGCAGGAACCATAAAAAAAAGGTCACGGACATCCAAAAAACTGAACTTAGCAGAAATGCTGTGGGAAGATACCTTAGATTCTTGAGCCCCACAAATTGCCTGAAAGAATATGAAAAGAAAAAATTATTTTTAAAAAATGTATTTAAAAATGTAACTCCATAGACTATAAATCATCTGTTTTGTTATTGTAAAAACTTCACACACAGAGTATACTTCAAGTCTCTCAAAGCAATCAAGGATTGTCACTCAAAAGCATTCTTTAGCCAGATGCCCAGGGGGTTAACAATGCAAAAACAAATCTGAAGAGTGCTCTGTTCCAGCCTAACATTCTGTATCAGAAGTGCTGTAGCACTGGGTGAAAAGTGCGATCTCTGTCTATTTGCACACTGATAGCATTGCTGTTTCAATGAATACTGACTGTTGCAGGAACTGTTGAAGAAGGCAGGAAACCTGCGAAACAGCTTAGGATAACACTGGGAGGTCTGGGGAGCAGAAGGGGAGGGAATGGTTCATTAAAACTCATTCTGTGTCACATATACAGAAGGAAAAGTTGAGATAAAGCACATTTCTGAGCATTGTGAATGGGTATCTTGGTGTCTACCAGATGCAGACCTTCAATAACACTCTCTTTATCATTAAAATTAGCTAACAGACTCCTTAATCACTTCAGTGGTTTTTTTTTTCCTCCCAAATCTTTCAGTGATGAGGAACTATTATTTTGCACATCTAAAGGCATTCAATTTCTGTGGTCATTCTAGAAAGTACATATATTTAAATCCTTCACACACTCTGCAACCACATCTCAGGAGTTATCTTTTATGCTAAATGAAACTAAACTCTGAAAAGAATACTGCATTAGATACCTCATATGGTGTTTATAACAATTAAATACACATACAGAGAGAAAAAGCCACAAACCTCACAAACAGAGCTGTCCCAAATAGCAGGAAGAGAAGCAGACCTCCTTTCAAAAGCCAAGAATCAGAACTTAAGTTCATTACGTATCCTATGGCCCACATCAATGTCAAGGAAGATGCCAACAGCAGGAAGAGCTATTAAAATGATTATTGTTAAAATACGACAACGTATTCAAGCAGGACTTACTTCAAAATTATTCAGTTAATGTAATAACAAATGCTGAAAGACTCAAGGTAGATAAGACAAGGTGACACATCAATAGATCACAGGGCGGGGGGGAAAGGACACAAAGAACCCACCCAAACCACTGCTACGTGCTTTTAAAGAATTTTATTTTTGTGCACCCAATTGCAGAAACTTTAGAAGATCCTCTTGTTAGAAAAGAGTTAAGTCGCATATTATTCTAAACACGGAATGCTGTAGCTTTATTCCCATTAGTTATTACTCGGGAAATTACCTCGTATTTCTCTACTATTTTCAGTAACCTGTTATTTCTTCTGCTTCTCATTCTTTCTTCCTCTTTTACCATATAAACCATGAAGCGATTCATACTTTGATAAGCAAGGTCAAGCGGTGTCTCTCCCTTTAACAACAGAAATGGTTAGTTATTTATGCACTTACCATATAAATGCTTTCCTTTTTAAGGGAAGCAAGAAATAAATATAGCTAAACCAAGAACAACTGGGCAGTTACTTTCCAGCCCCCCCCCCCTTTTTAAGGCAAGGGTAAAATAAATTCAGAGTTTTAACATGCTTAATCCAGTGCTTTGTAGTTCTAAAAACTGATACTTGCAACCACATTGCATCCATTTGAGTTGTCTGTTGGACTGTCTCCAATAACCTGAAACACTAAACTGTCTGCTAGAATATTACATGCTTACTGAAAGGGAAGGTTTCTTGTTTATGTGAACTTTTTAAAACCAAACAGCAACATCCTAAGTCACATATATGAAAAAAAAAGCAGCAGATGGAAGAGCTGCACAGCTTAATACACAAACCCTGAATAACTACACTGTACAAACATATCTATATAGTCATAGGAATTGATACTTTCAACATTTATACTTCTCACTATCAGTTTTTACCCATACTAGGACAAAGACTTTCATATGTGACTAGCTCTTCTGAACGTACAAACAGGCATTGTCAAACACTGGTTTTCATGGGATGATACACACATCTTTTTAAAGTCTTTAAGAGTTTCACCAAGACACTGTTATTTTTAAAAATCTGGCTGAAGTCATTACTCCTCATGACAATGTTTTGAAGTGGAAAACAGCCAACTTAAAAAAAGAAAAAAAAGAAAAAAGAAGAGGGGAAAAAAGGAAGGAAGAGGGGAAAAAAGGAAGGAAGAGGGGAAAAAAGGAAGGAAGAGGGGAAAAAAGGAAGGAAGAGGGGAAAAAAGGAAGGAAGAGGGGAAAAAAGGAAGGAAGAGGGGAAAAAAGGAAGGAAGAGGGGAAAAAAGGAAGGAAGAGGGGAAAAAAGGAAGGAAGAGGGGAAAAAAGGAAGGAAGAGGGGAAAAAAGGAAGGAAGAGGGGAAAAAAGGAAGGAAGAGGGGAAAAAAGGAAGGAAGAGGGGAAAAAAGGAAGGAAGAGGGGAAAAAAGGAAGGAAGAGGGGAAAAGAAAATTATTAGGAAGATACTAAGAACGAGGGGAAAGAGAGATAAAAAGGAAAAGAGAGAAAAAAAGGGGAAAGAAAAGAAGGGGGGGGTTGGAGAATCTGCAAAGGACACAATTATGTTCCGAGTGACCAAAAGGCTTGGCTGTTCATTAAATGAACGTTGCACAGAATCTCTGCATTCATAGTTTGAGCCACACCACAAGACAGGTGTTAATTCCTTTTGGGAAAGACTAAGAACGCCTGCTCTTAGTCTTTCCCCGTTGCAAAGGATATCCAAAGAGGAGAGGACTCAGATTTTTCTTTACATTCATTTTACACATTCATGCCACATGGAATGAAATATCATGAAAGAAACTGTACCTTGACATTTTTTATGTCCAGGCTAGCGCCAGCTTCCAGCAACAGATCCACTGCACTAGTATTTCCTGATGCTATTGCCCAGTGCAGTGCAGTATTCTTTTGAACATTGTCTACAGCATTGAGAGAGGGGTTAAACTTTAAGAGAAACCTCGTGGGTTCTGGTCTAGATGAAAATAAAGTATAAAAGTTAACAAACAGGAGATAATCTATACTGGAGATGAAACTTTTGAACACCTTAGAAAAACCACTGTTCCCATCTGTGAAATAACAGCAGATACACAACGCCTTGTCTCAGAACAAGCTCATCAACGGTAGATCCAAGCTTATAATTCAGGACCTGCCCTGAGGGTTTTTCTCCAGACTATGTTATCTTACCATTTTAACAAATATGATGTATATACACAGATTATATCTTTTTACAACGCTGCATATAAGCTTACATCTCCACATTTTATTTCTTCTAAATGCATTTTACTGCGTCCACCTCCATTTGTTTTCATTTCTGGGAAAGCACAATAACGCTGCAGACGGTTCAGCCACAAACCTAAACTTCTTTTAGAAATTCTTTTGACTTTCTTTGCTATATCCAGTTAGCTACTTGATAACTCCTGATCTCTGAAACACTGCGTATTTTAGTACAACTAAAAGGGAAAGGAATGTCAGTTTAACAAAAAATTTCATAGGAAAAAATTCACCTCACTGCTTCTTGGGTACAATAAAATAGATCCTTCTTAAGTGATTCACTACTTACCCGATCGCTTTTTGTGCTGATAACATTAAAGGTGTTTGTCCATTGAAGTCTGTTGTGTCTATGTTCTAAGTATAAGAAAAAGATAACAAGCAAGTGATTACCAGTGATTTCAGGAAACAGAGTTAGATGGTCAGATTCGGAGCTACACAACTGGCTTAGTTTCACTGCAGTAGTGGAAAGAAACCAAATTATACCAGCCAAGAAGCCAACACTCATTTAAACATTTCCCCCCACCCCGAGTCTTGCATGTCGTTCCTTTCAGAATACGCCGAGTCCCTGCTAAGGATATTTTTAAGGGACAGTCTCCACTAAGGATATTTTTAAGGTAACCATGTTAACCATATTTCTTGTCCTCTTTTGCACAAAAATATTATAAATAAAATGTACCTTGTAAAGCAATGTTAACCATCTTCCTTTTGTAAACAGAAGTACTAACAGAATGTCCAAGTACATAAAACTGGTTTATTAAAACAACAAAAAAAGGATTGATTATGTATCTCGACATAATTATTTAAACACCTAACTTGCATTACCTAATTTTCTTCCTTCTTCTTCACAATGAAGGTTTCTTTCTTCCCCGCCTCCACCCATCATTACATTAGAGCAGATTTACTTAAAAGAAATGTTTAATCACTTGGATTTTTTAGCAGAAGACAGGTGGGCTAAAAACTTTCTTAAGTTTGTGATATATACCATCTATACCTACATTCCAGAATTCAGTTACTCTACTAAAGAGAGCTCTAGGAGAAAGAAAATAAACTTGCCAAATCTTTAAATCTTAATACTCAGTGTTTCAAAGAAACAGTCTAGATCCTGTAAGAACTCTCCTCTCATTTTTATTAGCAAATTGTCACACTTGTCATTAATTCTGCTTGCTTCAGATGTAAGCTAAGCAGACATCAACTAGAGTGGATACAATATAAAAGTACAGAAAATACAGAAATTTCTAATAAAAAATTCAGACCTAGTCTGATCATCTATTCTGCACACTTCAATTGACGGACAATTGCACAGACTATTAGCTAAAAAATTGTAATTAAATAGTAAATACTTCATGATGTATACGCTTCATATACTGCTTTTTGTTCTCAGGTTTAAAAGCCAGTTGTTATTTATACAGCAGCACAAACCTGCATAGCCTTAACGACTCTCCTTAAACACTCTGATTTGTATGTGAATGTGTATGTGTGGGGATGACAAGAACAGGGGAGAGTATTAAAAAAACTCCATTATATATATAAAAAAAAAAAAATCTAAAGTTTCTCTGAACTTATGGCACAGGGAAAGAGCTGTCAAATACCTGCTTATCATCTAGAAAACAAAACAGTTAATTCTGAAATGTATCGTACACACAGGCAGCTACTCGTAAGTAGAAAACAGTACTTGGGACAACAACAACATACCTGGCCTTGTGATATGAGGTAAGCTACAATGGGCATGTGTTGAAACAGCACTGCTAAGTGAAGGCTGCTGAATCCTTCCCCATCAATAAGACTGGGATCCGCTCCACATTTCAACAATAACATGACCATAGGCAGGTGTCCTTGTCTGTAACGATACGTGAAATGAAACTAGACAGATGACAAAAAAGATGGAAATTTTAATGAAAGCATTGCCTTAATAATTCTCATAGATACCCCGCAAAAAAAAAAAAATTCCTTTCAGATTCTTGTGTTTTTATTCAGGAAATTACTTTTTTTTTTTTTAATTAAAAATTTATATCAGAAAATTATATTAAATAAGTACCTTAATAAGTCAGCCTAAAGCAAGCTGTTAATTTAGAATACAATGGTTATTCTACAGTAATTTCTCCTGTGGGCAGTCTTTCTCAGAAGAAGTATCTAACTTTGTTTGGCAGAAGACTAAGATAGCCCAGAAGAAAGCACTGATCTTCCAATGTGAGAATTTGCACTCAGAGAAGTCATCCCAAAAATCACTAATTAAGGTTATGTTTTTTCCAGACGAGCCGTGCTTTGTTCTTTAGATCATTTTACTCAAGTCCTGCCCTAGAAGCCAAAGTTGTGTGATTTTTAAACTGTATCAGGTTGAACAGATGTAGTCTAGAGCAATGTAGAAAGAGCAGATCCAAAGAGGCATTAAACACACACAAGCACTAATAGCTACTGTCGCCCAGGAAGAGACGCTGCATGTTTGTGGTGGAAACAGCTATAAGGAGCCCAAGGGGAAAAGCTAACGCCACTGGGAGAAGACGGTTAAAGACCTCTCTACGTGCCTCTGAGCAACAAGATGTCTTACACTGGTCCTACTGCTACATGCTTGTGCTTTAAAGTCCAGGACTGGCAGCGTTGAGTCTTACGAGAGCACACCAAAGGAATCTAGTGCAGAAGCTAAAACAACTGAAAGCGTACTAGTTAGACAGGCTGACATCTGAGGGAACTGCGACTGCAACTTTTTTGGACTTAAACTGTGCCCTAATAAGCATCAAAAGCTAACTTCAGTGACCTAACACAGCCAAGTCTTCTTTGCCCAGTAAGGCAGCACTTACGAGGCAAAGTCTGAACAGTACTGTTTCATCCCTAGGGAAAATTCAAAATGTGAGTCCAAGTGACTAAAACACAGATGCACGCGTAACACAACTTTGTGGCCTGCAAAGCTGCCAGGAATCAGAGAACAGATTTCAGCATTATTATGGACATGCAGTGAAATTCTTTATACCTCAAAAAAATCAACATACCACAGAATTTGGTTTAAGGTGACCACTGCTGTGCTACACAAAATATAACTGTCAATACTACCAGATTTACATTTAGTAGTTGCAAGCAGCATACCTAATGGCCCAGTGAAGGGGAGTTGAATTCAAATCTCCACCTAGCTGATCCACTATTGCACCTTTGGAAATATAGTATCTGTATAACAGCAACACAATACAATTAAGAACAGACACAATAAAATATTAAAACATTATACTAAGCATAAGATAGGTCTAGAAGCAAATAGCTTATAATAAAAAAAAAAAAATTCACTAGAGAGGCAAATGGACAAGAGTATTTTTGCAGTAAAGGATGCTGTTTTGAGAAAATGTTTAAGGAAAAATATAATAACTAGGAAGGCACCTATAAAATCAGCTTTAATCTTTGTTAACCAAACCAAACCCAACCCAACCCAGGAAAATCTAATGATTTCATGTACTACATGATTTCACATATAAAGAAACCGTGGTAACTTTACATTTCAGTGACATTTTCACAGAGGTAATCGGGTTAAAATTTGAATTTTATGCTTTTCTTCTCAAGCAGCATGTTCCCTTTGTTTTGAAGTATAATAGCAACAAAGCGATTATAAATAACAGTGGCAGAATACTTGTGCCACTTTCACAAGGAACTCTAGAGCTTACTTAACCAGCTCCTGTCTGTTGTTTATTGCCGCCCAGTGAAGAAGAGTCACATTTTCTTTGTCTGGCTGTCGAACATCATATCCTGCTTCTACCAGTTCTTTGCATCGCTCTACTATTCCATACCTTAAATGAGAAAAAAAAAACCACATCGATTTACTTATCATTCATTTGTTAAGTATCCTCCAGTTTAGAGACAGCCATATATTAAAGAAAATCCCAGTAAGCATCATCCAGCAGGTCCTACTTGAGCAAATTCCACGTTGCATTCAATGGAAGCCTTGGAAAAAGAGATGGGCTGAGCCTTGATGAGTAGAACTTTCCACATAACAAAACAAACCTGGTTGAGATACCATTGTTTGTGATAAAATATTTACAATAGTACCTTTACGTGATTTTTCTTCTTTCACTATGGGGAGAAAAGGGAACTGTAAATTTTTCCTTTGTAAAAATATCCAACGTGGCTCACGTTTGAGGACACTCCCAACTATTTCAACATTTTTCACACACAGAACATATACTTACTGTGTAGCCTTGACAATATCACAGGTGCTGGGGTCTTCAACAATCGGATATGGCCCCGGCAGCACCGGTAGGTCTTTATCCTCGTGGGCGCTATGACAGCTGTGCATATGGGGCCGATGAGGCCCATGGCAATGGTTTTTACACTGTTGGTTAACAAAACGTCTGTCAACAAACATTATTTATACACTGTACACCACACCTCCCTCTTTACCAGACACACGTGCTATACTTGTCAAGTTGCATTAATACAAGTAACAAAGTTCATTTAAAGCACAGGTAAAACCACCTGACAAGAGACTAATCCTTTTATTCGGCACAGCGACATGGGAGGACAGAAGGGATATGGTTAAGGTCCATCAGGCCAAATTACAAAGGCGTTAAACACTTTGCAGATCTGGCTCCCGACACAACACCCTTGCCCGCAGCAACGCTGCTACACTAGCAACGACAACCTACGTCCTTGAGTAGGTTTCGAAATGCAAGGGCACTTGAGAGCCACGGGGCCAGCCCCGCACGCCTGAAAACCAGATGCCAGGCACTAAAAAAGGAACACGCCAGACAGGCCACAGGCCTCCGCTTATCGCTCAAACGCAGCTGCCGGGAGCCGGAGCCAGCCGCCGGCGGCGGACACCAGCCCCGCGGGCCGCTGCGAGGGGCACCCGCGCCCGGCAGCTCGGTTGCTGCGGGCCGCTGGGAGACCCCTGCCCCGCCGCCAGCAGAGCGCCTCCGCTCTGCGGAGCGCCGCCACGGCCGCCTTCTTCAGCCCCGTGCCGAGCCACGGGCTCACGTCGAGGCACCCCGAGGCAGCCGGAGGGGAGCCGGACGGCAGAGGGGCGCGCACCCGGCCCGGCGCCCCTCCCCCGGCTCTAGCCGCCCTCCCAGCCGCCGCCAGCCTGCCCCAGGAGCCCGAGGCCGCCGGCCGGTAGGCCGGCCGACCGACCTCCGCGCCACCGCCTCGTGGGGCCCCGGAGCCTCCCCCGCCGGCCCCAACGGTCAGGCAGGGCGGCTCCAGGCGCCTTCCGCGGCCGGGCGGACCGCGGGCCGGGCGGACCGCGGGCAGGGCCGCCCCCTCGGCAGCCCTTCAACACCCCTCCCTCCCCGGCAGCCGCCCCCGGGCCTCCCCTCACCACCGGGCCGCCGCCGCCCGCCATCCTCCCCGCCCGGAGCTCCGCGCCCGCCGCAGCTTCCTGCTCCCGCTTCCTGGCTACCGGCTCTGGGGAGCAGCAGCGCCGCCGCGGGGGCGGGGCCGGGCACACGGCCCGGGCGGCCGCCGCGCAGCCCCGCAGCGGTACCGGGAGCGCCCGCCGGGCCGCAGGGTGCAGCGGCCGCTAGGGCCGGCAGCCTGCCGCGCGGGAGAGCCTCGGAAAGCCGTCCCTAACCCTCCCCCCGGCTGCTACAGGGCCTCTTCAGCTGGCAGAAGCACATCAGCAGCTTCTAGTTTTCATCAGTTCTGTCTCGAACTGCTCCTTCCCCTTTTCATAGGCAGTAACGTGGACGCTCATTCAGTGCGTGCTTGGCGTTGCGCGTAGGACATCCCTCCCCATAGTCGAGGACAAGGACCAACGCCTTTTCTGCTGGCGTAACCTTGGCGGGGGGTGGGGGGCTGGCTGTGCCTCGGGTGGCAGCAAACAGGTTCAGCTGAAAGTGATCTGAGCCCCACGCCTTGCCTACAAAGTATTTACCAGAGTTATAATCTGTCCCACCCACGCTGCCTTGTACAACAGGAGGAACCAAGGGGACACTTGGAACCGGTGCAGCCTTCAAAGTCTGACAAGTCGATGTTAGAACATGAGAAGGCGTTTCCAGTCCTTGTAAACATTTTGACACCTGGTAATGTTATAAGCAAACATTACAGTATGAAAGGTTACCAAAGAATTATCCTAATGCTGAGCACGTGTCAAAAACAAAGCAATGCCTCATTTATGACTGCCTGTGCACTGGTTAAAGCAGGGTGGGAGAGGAGGAGCGAGCAGGCTGTATCATGAAACACGCACGGCAGGGGCAGAACAAGAGTTACTAAAGCAATCGTGAATCTATCCTCTAACGCCCAAGGGTTTGATGTTGCAACCTTAATAACATTTATTTGGCATGTCTTTGTATGTCGTTTCCTGCAACTATTTTCAAGGGGGGAAAAGTATTTTCTCTTCTGTATAGTCATAGCAAGACTCTCCTTTATCACTAGAGCAATCTACCACTTCAGTCAAAAAAAAAAAAACCCAGTACATAGTAAATGGCCAAAATAAGCTGTTATCAGCTATCTTGAGAGAACTGAGAATGCTTGCTGGTTAAGACAGTGGGCTGGTGTCAGCTGGAAGATGCCCTCGTTCCTTCCTTCCTGCTCTCCCTCCTTGATCCACAGAAGATCTCCTGCTCAATGCAGCGTCAACCGCTGGAGATCTGAATAGGTTTGGGGGGGGGGGGGGCTGTGCGCAGGGATTTCTGATCTGGTAAGAGGAAGCCCGGCCTGGCACATCACGTGTATTTTCAGCTCAGCGTTGCTGCCTTGGAGAAGGGATGGTTCTTCATCAAGTTCATAGCCTGTTAGCAAGTTTGCCAGCTACCAAAGTTTCTCTGAGGCGCGCAAGTCTCAATGAGAAGATGGAAAATTTCAGCAAAACAATTAAAAAGCTTTTTTTTTTTTTGTTTGATTGGTTGCAAGAAATAAAAAGAAACTCTTCACCACCCTACAGCCCTTAGGCTTGTCAGATCTCATGCTGAAAACAGTAACAGTAGCAGGGATTCACAAAAGTCACCGGAATACTGTAAAATGGAGAGTGCTGGCACCTTACCGATAGAGCAGCTATCAAAATGCTTTACAGTCATGAAAGCTGCTTTGGTTTTTTATGACTGCTGATAGTGTGTTGTACTTTATATAAACTTCAGCTGAGATTTTCAATTGTTTTAAATATGTTAGTAAGCTGTTTATGAGATAGGTAAACATCGCTCAGAGCACTCCTCTTACATACTTGGTTTTATTTGCTTTTCCTGATCTTTTTCTGCTTGATCTTCCTGTATCTCAGGCTTCATCCTTCTACACTCTTTTTTTTTTTTCTTCAGTTCCATTTATTGTCTGGAAGGAAACAGACAGCTACAGTAGGATCCACAATCACTGCTGAAAAGAAGGCTCAGAAAACCATGTTCCAGAAATCCTGATGTTCATGAGCATGCTAAATCAATGTGGTAAGCTATTCCCCATCAAGCTCTTCTTAATCAAATATTGCAAGGCTAGTTCTCTGGCCTGCGCTGTGCTCGCTCTTGTGTGTCATGCACCCACGCCTGCACTGCCCTATATCTCCTTCCACAACCCTGCAAAGGTGCAAGCGGAGCACCTCCTATTCACGCCACGCATTTAGAGCTGGAATATCCCGAATTGCATAGTTTAGGCCCCCAAGTTGACTGAAGGAACAAAAATAAGCGTTTTGTCCACTATCAGAAAAAAGTTGGCTAGATGATAATTTTAAGTCTTCTTATTCCTAAATTCTTGTTAATTTTAGGGTGTTAAAAAAAAAGGATTTAAGAATTTACCTGCCATGGAACATGTTATTTCTTTGGTGATTTGAACAACTGTTATTTGTTGTTGTTTAAATCAGCTGAAACTGTAAATGTTATGAATTTTTCACTTAAAGCTAGTACCTTAAGGAAGCAGTTGCAAATACTGTGGGCATCTGCTGTCATCCATGGTTACCGAAAAGTGGGTGAATAATAGAAACCTGATGCAAACAAATATAGAAGAGTTCCTTCACAAGAATATTTGTAATGAGTCCAGAAAAAAATTGATTCTGAACGTGGCTACTGGAGGCTGCTCACAGTACATTAGGAAAAGTTGGTTTATTCCAAATAAACTACAACTTGCTTTCCCAACTTTATTGTGGAAGAACGAATGTGGTTACTGATAGTCTGCAAGTTTGCCTAGCAATCAAGATGTTGCAGAATGAATGCAAAAAGTCAAATTCCAGTTGACAGGCTAACAGAGATTTTCCTTCCATGTGCAGAACTGCTACATAAATAGATATTAAAGCAGCTCCAATTGTTAAACTATTGAGAGCTTTAATTTGGTTCAATATCACAAAATGTTTTATATGATTTGAATGCAGAAATCACATTGGGGAAGCTCAGGAAGCAACACTCTTGTGTAACGACACGGACCTGTTGGAGCGGCTCCAGAAGAGGGCCACGAAAATGATCAGGGGGATGGAACACCTCTCCTACGAGGACAGGCTGGGAGAGTTGGGGTTGTGCAGCCTAGAGGAGAGAAGGCTTCGGGGAGACCTTATTGCAGGTCTTTTTTATAAGGGGGGTTATAAAAAAAGATGGCAGCAGACTTTTTAGCAGGGCCTGTTGCAACAGGACAAGGGGGAACGGCTTTAAACTGAAGAGGGGTAGATTTAGACTAGATCTAAGGAAGACATTTTTTATGCTGAGGGTGGTGAGACACTGGCCCAGGTTGCCCTGAGAGGTGGTGGATGCCCCATCCCTGGAAACATTCCAGGTCAGGTTGGACGGGGCTCTGAGCAACCTGATCTAGTTGAAGATGTCCCTGCCCATGGCAGGGGGGTTGGACTAGATGACCTTTAGAGGTCCCTTCCAACCCAAACTATTCTATGATTCTATGAATTCTAAGATACCACAAAAAGATTTGGTAGGCATTTGGGTATGTAATGGATTCCCAAAAAATGCAGAAATGCAAAAATAAAACTGAAGAGAGAGTTACCGTTTTCCAGTTTGAGAGCTTGGCAGGCGAGAAGTTAGGATTTGTTAAAATAGAAGTCAGTTTGATAGAGATTTTCTGCATTATCTGAGACTACTCACAAACCTTAAATCACTTGATTATGTGGTATTGTATGACAGTTGGTTGCAGTAATTACAGTAGTATGCTGGCAATTTTCAACTTGGTCTCTTTTAATCTTTGTCACCTGCGGATCTCACCTCTAGCATCTTTTTTTATATTAAAAAAAACAAACAAACAAACCAACAACCTTTCCAGAAGTAGGAAAAAAATTAAGGCTTTCCTTCTACTATATCTACAGCTGGCTTTGCAAAAGAAGCCATGTTTGATATTGCTGAAATCTAGAGCAAAGCTCCTAGCGGAAGGCAAGATTTGGTCTTCAAAGAACAGATGGGCAAATTTCCATGTTAAACTACATACTATCTTTATTGTATTCGTGGGTTTTGGGACATATAATGGTTACTGATTTCATTTTTTTTTTTTTTAATAATCAGCCACTATTATCTCATGGTATATAGTGACAAACTAAGCTTAGACAAAGGCTTTGCTGAACTATTTGTGGACAATAAATCGAGGCAGAACTGAACAGTTTTATAAGTTTTTTCTGCACTTTGCTGTGCTATTAATGCTGCACTGTTAACATTTCATTTATTTGTACTTGTTGAGTAAATTTGCTCGAAGTACTTAAGTGTTTGCAAGAATAAGAACTTCTACTCGTTCACAACCCTTAAGAGACTAAGAGACTTGGATTAAGTGCATTGTCTTCCAAAGTCCTAAAACAATCCCTCCCAAACAGCCTTTATCAAGTGACTATGCCTGTGATTAGTGACATTTTGATTAGATAATGGTAAAGAGATACTTAGGTGTTTAGCAGCTTTCAAATGGCATTTTGCATTCACTTCACTGGATAAAATGACAGAAAGGCAAGTATAAAAAAAAATGCCATTAAAACAGATCAAATTTTATGAAAATTGCAATTTAAAATGCCATTAAAACAGACAAAGTTTTATGAAAATTGCAGTTTTATGAAAATTGCAGTTTAAATAGTGTAATGCTTTTTTGTTATGGCAAAACATCATATTATGCATTTTACATTTTCCCTTATTGCTTTTGATGCTGTTTTATGAAGCACTGTACGTAATAAGATTTTGCACCTAAGTGTATCTTTTCTGAAGAAAAAATTAGAGGGTACAGATAGCTTCTAGAAGTAAACTGAATGCTATTTCCTTATTGTATCTCTCCTAAAAAAAAAAGTTATATATATCTAATAGCAGCCACAGGAATAACACCACAGTCCTGCCAACAGAAGGATCATTGTAATTCTACCTCCACATACACCCCTAAAATAAAGCCATCAACTGTCTGTGAAATTTGAATAAAAGGGATTGTATGTATCCTCAGAATTATTCAAATTCCTTTTCTGTATCATTTGTGCACAGCCACTCACAGCCAGAGGTGGTACAGAGGCACTGAGGTATGAGACAACAACTGATGTACTCCAGTTTGAAAGTTCTCAGAGGACAAACAAGTCCATGAACGTTGGCCAAGGGTTCTGCATTGCCACTCATCAAACTGAACTACCAGCTGCGTGGGAATGTACAGATTGCCTGTGCACGTGATTCAGAGCCAGATTTCTTTTCAGGGAAGATGTCTAAACTTTGACGAAAACCAGAATGCCATACCCCCAAGAAAAGTACAGTTTGGAGATGCTTATGCATGAAGTTGAAGTACTGTTATTTTATTCTCAAAGCGTTTAGTACGTAACTCTCTCTTCATCTAATGTAAACAAGAGCACCGAACAAAAATACTAATTTTGATTAAGTTGTTGTCTATAAGGCAGTTAAAAAAGAGGACACACTCAGTGGCTGTGTGTGAGGAGAAGACATACAAAAAGAAGAGAACAAGTGAGAAGACATACAAATAGTAAAAGCACTCAAGAAAACTAGATGTGTTGACTACTGGCTTGTGCATACATCTTTCCCAGTGTTTCGTAAACAAAGCTAAGCATATATCATAGAGCTGTGAGAGTTTTAACTAATAAAACCATCATTTAGGAGAACTGATATTTTTATGGTTAGGAAAGTCCTGATCTGATGGGTATTTTCAGCTAGAAAGCAAGAGACTTCAGTGTGACAAAGCAATTTCTTTCCTATGCTCTCCTCAGATAACAAATAGAGACAATGTTGCCTAAAAAGACTCAGATCATCCCAGAACCATCAGGCTGATGTCCACACCATGCCAAACGGCACAACTGGAACAGATGCTGGAATACACTTCTTTCTTCCTCTTAATTTTTAGATTCTCAAGATTGTAAGTTGCATTAGAAACATGATCCTTTAGATACTTGACTTTTATATTTTTTTTTAAATTTTCAAACACAAAACTGCTGGCATGAGGACAAAACAGGTATCTGAGAATGCAGAAGTTTCACTTCAGAGCAGCCTCGCTTCCTTGTAGCTGACCATACTGGATTTAAAAAAATAGGAAAAATGTTTAGAGTGTGTGCATAATCTGCATTTCCTATCGCTGTGGCTTATGTTCGAATTGTAGGACTTCATCTCATCACCACAGTGAACCACTTCATTTACCTCACTAGCTACAAAAAGCTTAAAACCAGTATAGGAGCAATCAGTCAGTTCAGCCTCATGAAATTCCACTGAAGTTACACAACAGACAGTATTAAGACGACACGTAGTTCACTGTTGTTGGTCAGAGACACTTTCCTAATCCGAAATAAGGAACTGCGTAGTATAACTGAGGACAGAATTTATTCTGTCACATCAGTTTAACTTTAGGGGATAGAAATACGTATATGTTTTGAAATGCCAGACTCTTAGGCTACTCAGCTCTGCTGGAAGCATTGACACAGCTAAACAACTAAAAGAAGAGAGCTATGTTAAACAGAAGCAACTCTGTCTGGGAGAAAAAAAGAAAGAGTATTTACTGGTCTTATCTTAAAACATAAGTGAAATCAGTGCAATAAAACAGCAAGACAAGTACCATCTTCATGGCATGTATGATACAACCTGGAAGGCAGAGTTTTAACCAGCAATTGCAGAACATCAATGTACCGCTCCTGGTAATTTGTATTGAACTGTGCATTTCAGCTGCAATATTCTGAATGTTAACATCATCAAAATTAGTTTATCCCACGCTCACGCTTGATTTTGCTGAATTGCCATGAGCTGTCTTCTTTTTAGGTGCATTCCACATACTCATTTGTTGCTTTCTTCTCTTCCAGAGGAGGTAGCAGCAAGCATGTGTTACACATTCAAAAGCTGACACTTGTTTTGGCCGGAGGAAAAAGGGCAAAGAAGGAACATCCCTCTTCACTGACAGGAGCTGAGATTTTTCACTAGCTGGTTCGTGGTAGTATGAACCTTTCAGCTACAACTGTGCAAGAGGTACTTAAGTTTGCCTTCTCTGTTTTGATGTCTTCCTACCCCTGGGGTGTGTCTTTTTGTCAGCTGGGATTTTACACACTAAAACCTACAAAACCTTCAGGCTAATAATGCATACAGAGAAATGCTTAGAAAACTCTTTCATAAGCAAACTTCAGGAAATCACAAGAGGAGGCATCACTCCAATAACCTACTTTTATAAAGAAAACATTAGGAAATTAAATTTGTCAGAAGGAAATGACATTTTAGCATCTGATAATTGTCCTCAATGCTAGAGCATCCGTTTCCTTTCTCTTTCCCTCCATCTCCACCTAATTACACCACAGTTGCGAACCACTTCTCCTTAGCCACCACAGCTGCCTCCCACACCTGGGCTCAGGACTGCCTGGTGCACTCAATGACTGCATCAAAGCCTTGCTTATATTTGACTTACAGGAGGAAGGGCTCTTTGATACACGACCTGCAGCGTTACAGAGAACACCCACCACTAAGCGATCCTCAACAGTAACTACAACATGCCAGCTGGAAAGCCAAACATTACAATAAAACTTACTTTCCAGACACTGAGATGGTTACTTATTACCACCTTAAGAAAAAAAGAATGGGCTCATTTCAAGATATTTTGGGAGTTTATGATAGCCATTTGCTTGATATATTAATTTTTCAGCACAACTGAAATTCTGGCAACGATATGCCATTTTTCCCCTCACAAGTGCTCAGTCTTGTAGCCCCACCCCCTGTAGATAGTGAACAGTTAAATGTGTTCCCCTCCACCAGTACATTTTTTCTGTGAGCAAAGAGGTTTCTCTCTCAAGAGAATGGTTAATTTTACACACATAATAAACTGATAAACTCTGACTTGAATTAACAAACTGCTTAATATGTACTTGGGTTACCTCTTTAAGGGCCTGATTCTAAGTACATTGAAATTGACAGTAAGCTTTCTTTTTCAACGAAGAAAGATGAACATGGATACATGGTTATAGACATTACTGAATTGGGGCAAGTACTACTGCAGTGTGAAGCGTATCACACCAAGAAAACCATAACCGTGTCATATGAATTAGTTATTCCCTATTCCAGTACTTACGTAGCGTGCAAAAATATTTCGTTGTCCTCTTGGATTGTTTCTGTCCTGCTTCCTGGCATACTAAATTTGCCTGTAGGTCAAAGAAGGACAGGCTCAAGCTTAATAAATGTACTTATTATACAAGTTCATTCACATAACGAGGCTGTAAATATTTTGGACTTATAGTCCTTAAAACATCACCTTCCAAAGGGAGATTATTAACAGAAAAATTAGCTAATCTAAGTGCAAAGCTTAAGACAAGTCATGGAAGAATAAATTATTTTGATTCGATTCTTTCAGTATTTCAGTAGTCAAAGAATTGAAGCCTTTTTCATACTAGAGAAATTTGTATTAATAATGTCTATCGTATGGCATAAGATTAAATTCAGCAGTCAAATTTTAGTTTGTATCAATGTCAAAACTACATCCTAGAGTTTTACATTGATTGTAACCACAGTAGCATGAATTCATTTCACGTAGTCAGTCTCTTTGACTTTATAGAATAGTTTGGGATGGAAGGGACCTTAAAGATCATCTAGTTCCAACCCCCCTGCCGTAGGCAGAGAAAAGGGGTGAACCCATCCCTGGGGGAGCTCAAACCACCCACCTGTCTGTTAGCAGCTGAACACGCTAGCTGATTGCACCACAGAGACTTGATAGGTGATGGCTGATATTGCAAAAGGCAAGTTTAAGAGTGCTAGCGTAAGGAAAACTCTCAGCTGGTTGTCCTGAAAGCAGTTATCTTGCTCCACTGCAACAGAAGCAGAAAAACCAGAACGACTCTCTTCTCCCTAGCCACTGCGCCTGCCTTAAACGTTTCCTCAAGCATTCCTGACTCCCAATAAAAAAGGGCACTAAACATTTTTATAGTCACAATTGACAAGCTTTGTTCAGCTGCTAACTTAAGCCTTTCACATTTCGAGAGACATATATCTGTAAGGTATTAAAAAGAAAGGCAGGACAGAGATTAAAATGACCGTTCAATTTTCCATTAATACATGTAAGATCTACAATTGTAGCTTGACTTAAGTTTTGCACAATGTTTTTTTTTTTTTAATCTAGGAATTACCAAACTGAATCAAATCAGAGGTCTACTTAGTTCAATATCCTGCTTGAACAAAAAAGGCTTCAGAACCTGACTGCTGTAGTAGCCAGCAATGAATTAATCAACTCTTCCGCAACTCTTTTGAACTGACAGAAAAAATTTGTTTAAAGTCTTTGTCAAAACCTTTAACTTGACTAAGCTTAGTAACTCTTGCAACTCTTTTGTTATTAGTTTATAATCTGGATTATAAGCCATATTTATCTGGATTGTCCAGATAAATACTTACAATTAAAAAATAAAATTCTTAATTTCCAGTAGCTACAAGCTCCACGCTGTAATCACACAAAAGATATTTCATTTGTTAGTTTTGATTTTTGCAAAAGCATGGTGGATTTTTTTCCGTTTTATATTTTTCCCTTCTGAACTAATCTCTTTCCAGTTTTCACTTCCTCTACTCAGAAGAGCTTTCCTGTGGTTTATTCTTGTAATCATTCTCTGATCCCTCTACAACACTTTAGAGAGACGTGGCTGTTGCAACATGTCCTTATTAGATTTTTTTTTTTTGATTTATACTATCTTAAGATGATTAAATATGTATTTGAAATTGCCTTGAATTGCAAATTTGTTACGTAATTGAGAGAAAAGATTAAAAAGGTTTGAATAGCATAATTAAAAAAAACAGTAGTTTCATTACCTGTCCAGTTGCTGTAAAGTAGATCCATATCTGTAATTTGGAAGAAAAAGAGCTTTTTCCCTTTTAATTTGACACACACATTTAGCCTTTTTTTTCCCCTATATGAATTGAAGCAGAAAAACACACTATTAAAGTTTTATTTTCAACTACACATCACTTTCAACCTTCAATGAAGATAGTGCATTATTTAAAATAACCAAATGAGGCAGTGCAGCTCTAGGTTAAGGTTAGCACACGATCAGAACTTTGACTGATAATTTAGAGCAGAAAATATTTTGTGGCTCCCACCAGGAGGCAACAGCATGTACTTCTGTTGTCATTCATATTGTCTGAATACAACTGGAACTGAGCAATCACATTTCATTATATCCTAAGCACAGTTCTTTGGACTACTCACCGAGTTGCTCAGAGATCTAGATTTTAAAAAGGGAGTTTACATATTTGTGAACATGTTAAAAGCCTGAATGCATTATGTATGCTATAGTCCACCATAGAATTGTGTCAGCGTTCTTATGGGCTGGATGGGAATAAACTGAACTGTAGCTTTGCATCAAGAGTTATAAATGATTAATCAACCTTATGCTGAAAGGTGGAGCCCTGATCTCAGAAATGCTATCGTTTCGCGATGCCATCTAGTGACAGGGGTTTTAAATGTGGGAAGGCATCCTCCCTCCCTACAGCTACCTGTTTCTTTGATGCAATACAAATGCTTCCATGCTCTAGTGTCAGACAGTACAGAAAATCCTTTGAGTATTATTAGGTGTAACAGAAATTGCCTAAAAGAATCATTTGAATGCATAACGCTCTCGTTACTTACAATACTGCACTTCCACTTCAAGTTTCCCCAATTTTGTTTTTAAAGTGCCGATATTTTTATTAGTCTTACATAGGCAGTTTCTTCCACTAATCATCCAGGATTTATCAGTGAAAAGAAGGGAGCATACTGTGCTGTGCAAGGCTACTGTGATTTAGAGTCCAAATTGTCTTGCAATATTTAAATAGCCTTGGCAGTAAGAGCAAGCTGTCAGGGTAATTTCCAAGGCTACATAAGAAAAGGATGCAAGTATGGGGCCTTAGGGAAGCTGAGAAAAGAAACTATCCAATTACTCCAGCAAAGTCAGGGGCAGCCTAAAGCAATGCAGTGCCAGCAACTGATGGGGTCCAACAGTCCTAAAAGCCCACACCTCAGTTTTCCCTTCCTCTGAACTGAGTTCTCTCAAATCAACCATTGTATAAGCATTGCCCCTTGGCAAACTGTTAAGGTATTGGGCTATATATTTTCAGTAAAGGCAATCGACATTCGTCTCTCCCCCCACCCCACCTTTCAGTATTTGTATTAAAAGTCCTCTTCATTCATAGGAGTGCAAAGTTCAAATGTTGTATCACAGCAATACATCTATTACCAGTGAGCGTGCCATTATTATGGCCATCATTCCTCCTCCCAGGGCACCATTTTGAATTGGCTACTGCATCTAAACAAGTTTAGAGATACAAACATGTTTAAAAGCATCATTAAATTGAGACAGCCCACTTACTATGAACAGCTGTTTCCAGACACACAGCTGCAGCATTTTGTACTGGGTGACACACAGAAGGGATTCTGCTTTTTACTTCCAATGGACAAGAAAACCGTGTTACCCCCTCCAAACTGGAAGTTCAAATGAAATCAGGAGCTGTAGGAAGGTGATGAGCTACAACGACCTTTCATGTCCAGGATTTATATGAACTCTTATTCCACTGTATTAATTATCCAAAATGCTAACAATCCTTAAAGCAACACACAAGCCTTAGGACACCTACCTACATGATAAAGATCAGTGCAGAACTGTGTCACACAGACAGATTGAACTGTAACCTTTGATATCGCTGAAACTATGAGTACTTCTATGAAGTTTAATACTGCCAATTCCGTCATCAATTCAGCATGCTTAAATATACAGATTTTAAGCGATATCTGGCAATATAAAGACATTATGAAGTTTGGGATTTGAGAGTGGAAATTGTCAGATATGGCTACCCCCAGCCCCATGAAAACACTGTTACTAACAACACTGTAACGTACCGAAATTGTTATCTGCAAAATGGTGACAAAATCGTTACAAGGTCTACAGATAGTGCTGGTGCTACAATTAGGTTTAGAAGAACTTTCTCTAAGAAGGCATCTCTGTACATGCTTGTACATCCAGCTCTGAAACAAAGCCAAACGACAAGATACGTTTGTTTCCTAGGTTTGGAGAGAACCTTTTTCTCCTGCCAAAACCATCCTTTCAGGGAGTATGGCAACAAAACCAAAACACATACTCACCAACACACCTCATTCAAATCTGCCATGAAGATCAGTGCATTCGGCAGCTCCTACAAGAAACCAATTTACACAGTTATCTACTTACTGCAAAAATGAACTGCATATTTATGTGTAAAAATGAAAAAATATTGTCTTTTAGCTTGAACATAACTACCAAGCTCGCTACAAGATGCATGGTTAACACTATGATCCCTCTTTCTTTTGTTTCTCCTTTATGCATTCTTGAACCAGCTCCTGGAATTACACTCTTTGAAGAGCTCCTTTTGAATCTGGTAACTTTGAAAGATAACTACGTAACAAGAAAAGAAATAGCTGAACAGAGAGTTAGCAGTATTTTTTACTTGTCTTGGAACCAAGCATTTATTTCTTAAATTTTTTACAAATAAGATTTTATACAAATGATAGAGAACGAAGTTTTCTATCCACACTAAAGAAATCAACGTACGCTCAGTATCTCCACAAAGCAAGTTTGGTTTCAGTATCAAAATAATATCCAGTTGATCATGCATCATTCTCAGGCGCTGTCAACTAATGTAACTTTTGAGCTACGCCAATTTATACCAGCTTTCACAAATGTTTTGTATTAGATGATAAAAATCTTCCCACACACCAATTTAGGATCAGGTTCCCCAGTTCAGTATTTCCCCAGTTAACCTCTTGAAAAGCAAGAAACCATAAAACCTCCTTTAGGGAGTTCTTGACTGTAGGTTATGACTGTCACAAGCAACCACATCATACAATTTCTTTCATAAGGAGATCACACAATTATTTTCCTCCTCTCCTAAGTCACTGGAAACTGGTTCCAGAACCCTGCTACTCTGAAGGGTAAGACTTCCTCCCATCTTTGGCAGATTTCAGGAGTCTCAATACATGCAACTTTTCTTCAATTCCAAGTTAATTTTGAGAGGGGAAGGAAAAAAAAAGTTCCAGGTAAGAGAGTCTTCTAAAAAACCAGGCCATTTCAGTGCCTCATTGCATTTATGTTAAATACAGTCTGCCTCCATGTTCCTTCAGTACAGCAAGGATTATTGTCCAGCCACCTTTTCTCCTTCAGAACCGTTTGAGTGTCCTTCACAAAGTGTTTTTGTTAGTTTAACTATGTGGATAAACTCTCTTCACTGCCAAAAAAAGTTTATTTTTTTTTCTCTTTCTCCTGGATTCTGGGTGAGCCTTAAAATATTCCTGGTATAAGCCGGTAAGGCACTGCAGCAGTGTAGCGCTTCCAGTCCTTCCCGTATTTGCTGAAACAACGGTGTTCATCCCTAATGCAACGGTGGGTTAACAGAATAGTCATATAAACAATGTAGAAGTAAGGCAAGATGTGTTCAAACCCACAAGTCAGGCAATAGGCCAGGGAGCCCATCAAATCTCCTGTGTAATTAAAATGACGAGCCCACCCCCAGAATCCTGAGGTCATCAGTTTGCTGTAGTACTTGGTCCCATCCACAGACATGTAGGAGCACTCAATATACTCTGGTTTCTTCCCCCATATCTTGCAGTTGCCGTTTGTACGACGGAAGAGGTCCTTCTGGTGGTTGGTCATTCTGAAGACGTAATAGCCGATCAAGCCCAACATCAAGATCCCTATGGCATTAGCTGTGCACAGCTGGACAGGGTGGTAAACCAAATACAAACCCTGGGGAGCAGAAAAAAGACAAATCAGTAATTTACTTTAAATATATGCTCAGGATGCCAGACTAATTCCTTGACCTACAGTGACCCAGAACAGATTAGTAGAAAGAATAGGAAAATCCACCCTACCAGTAAAACCGCAGAAAATTTTCAGAAAACTCTGCATCCTACATTTCCTTTCTTTCTCTCTTTCTCTCCTCCCCTCTCCAAATTTGCATGTCTTAGGTGGAACAAGAAGAGAGAAGTTGCAAGGATGCAGACAATCCAGGACAGAAGGGGGGGAAAAAAAAAAAAAAACCCAACCCAAACCACCACCCGTGAAAAAAACCCTCAACATGCAGGAGTCCAAAAAGGGACTTAAAGGATTTAGAAAAATATACAGACAGTGACGGGAAGGGGCGCAAAAGAAGGGCAGGAGAGGAAAAGATGTCAATTCCCTGCAGGGACAGTAAGCCTTCCTACAAGTCAGTTGTTACAAAGGATGTTGTAATGGTTACTCAGATTCAAACTGTCTAGAACAATTTAAGATACAAATCAAACTGATGGGGAGAATGTTTCTGGAAAGTTTTTCCTTTTATCCCAAACATGTATTGTACCACATTCTTACCTGCAACGTATAGAGGTAAGGCAACCAAACACAGTCTCCCCAGCCCAAATACCATCCAAAATGATCATGGCAGATATCAATGGTTTTCAAATACCAGGCTTCATTCCAGAAGAAGTCCAAAACATAAATACCCTGAAACAGAATAGCTTCACATTAATAACAGAGCACTGTCACCAGTTATCCCGTTTAACAGCATCAGCCTAATCTTTCTGTGCTGTCTTGTGATAAGATCTCAAAACTGACTTGTGTTTTTATTTTAACACCTCAAAAATAGGGTATTAAGAGGAACATACCACACAAATATACTGCATCTATATAGATAAAGCAATAATAAGTAATGCAAAGCAATATTAATCAAGATAACAAAGGCAAGTGTGCTACTGTAAGGACATAAACTTAGGAAGCGTACTCGCATTTGACCACCCCTACCTCTCTTCAGCTTATGCTTATAGAGAGGGGGAGTAGAGCTTCTATCGAGCGGGCTCCCATTTACACATATCAATAAATAAATCCAAACTATTATCTGTACTTATTACTTCAGTAATTACACTACTTTTGGTGTGTAGAAAGCACAGCACCTGACTAGCTATTTTTAGGTGTGGAGACATCTGTAGTTCTGCATGTCTCACACACACACACGAGGGAGTTAGGTGCGGTGCTGCCCTCAGAGAAAGAAACCTGCCCAATCTTGCTCCGACTAAAGCCACGGAATTTGTCATTGTTCTCTTTGGATTCAAGATCAGGCTATGCCTGTTTCCAGAACAGAGGCTCAGAAAAGTATCTCTTAATTTAAGTTTACACTGAAATCTGCTGGTGCAGACACGACCATGCCACTGGTGGCACTCTGAGTGAATACGGCAGAGTATTCACAGTGGCACTCTGAATGAATACAAGTGTCCAAAGAAATTAATACAAGTGTCCAAAGAAGCAAGTCCCAGTGCATCATCACTGAATTAGGTTGCTCAGGCCAGGAAAATTTGTGTAAGTTCAATTTCAATGCAAGGAGTTTTTTTTCTAATTTAATACTAGTTTATTTCCAAATTGCTTTCTTATTTTCCTCCTTGGAATTTACCTGAAGGACATTGACAAGGATCATGGAGTTGGTTACTTGACCATACAGCTCCTGTTGTTTAGCAGCATAGGAAAGGTTAATTAGAGTCCAGGCTACAATACCGGGGCGCCCATTGAAGAATAGCTTGAAATCAAACCACTTTCCTATTCGAGGGTTAAATTCAATCCCCATCATGTAGTCGTAAAAGAAGTTGCCAGTGAATTTGCTAGAAAGCATAAAAAATTAGAAATGTACACAGTTATACACAAATACAGGTAATTACTATTCTGACTACACATTTCAGATTCACTTGATGTAATGATAATAAAAGTCATAAAACCATATAATGTTGTGCAAGATAACATAAATTGATCCAACCAAAGCATTACATTAGTAGAGATAAATTTTAGCTTCAGAGGTACCCTCGTTGATTCTTGGTAAAACTTTTGAACAGTCTAACTATAACCTTACATCCATCCTATTTGTGACAAATAAGTATCTGTGACACTGAGGCTGCCAGTCACATGACATGTAACATGAAACAGAGGATGGTGCTAATGAAGCAAAGAACCACGGTCATACGTTGGCCTATCTATCTGTGCCAGTAAAACATATTCTGTCATTATTATTCTGTGCAGCATTCAATTTATATGTCTGATTACCTAGTATTCTCTCATTATTAAAAAAAAACCACATACCAGTCTTTGGCACTGGTAGGGAAAAAGTAGCTTTTAATCATTGCAAATGTGGAAACCGCATATCCCAGGACATTGGCACACCACAGGAGAGGAATCCAGTTGTCAAAAATGATGGTGGGTGAGAACCAGTGGAAGTAATAGGCATTTGCAAACCAAAGCACATGGGTAATGATCCAAGCCTGAAGTCCATTGATTTCATACTTATTCACTACACCTAAAATATGAAGAAAAAATTGAATGTTACTGACATTGCATTAGTACAGCTTTTTATTAATATGGATATGCTGTTGTGGTTTGACCTCGCAGGCAGCTGAACACCACACAGCCGTTCGCTCACTCCCCCCCGCCCAATGGGATGGGGGAAAGAATTGGGGGGGGAGAAGAGAAATTCATGGGTTGATATAAAGACAGTTTTATAGGACAGAAAAGGAAGGGAAAATAATAATAATGATAAAAGAATATACAAAACAAGCAATGCACAACGCAATTGCTCACCACCTGCCAACCGATGCCCAGCCAGTCCCTGAGCAGCGGTCACCGCCCCCTGGCTGCGCCCCCCCCCAGTTCATATACTGAGCATGACGTCACATGGTATGGAATGTCCCTCTGGCAGTTTGGGTCAGCTGTCCTGGCTGTGCCCCCTCCCAGCTTCTCGCTGGCAGGGCATGGGAAGCTGAAAAGTGTTTGACTAGTGTAAGCACTGCTCAGCAACAACTAAACATCGGTGTGTTATCAACATTATTCTCGTACTAAATCCAAAACACAGCACTGTGCCAGCTACTGGGAAGAAAATTAACTCTATCCCAGCCGAAACCAGGACATATGCATACAATATATGGAAGCTCAATCAAGTGCTCATGAAATGACCTCACTCTCCTCACCCTCCCAATCAAATATCTTGTAGCACCTTTCTGAAAGTTTTATTAGACTCTGCTGTAACCATCAGGCTTTGTTAGGCTGAGTTTCTCTCTCCACTCTCACTTCACAAAACAGTGAATTTGGAAACTCCCCTAAAATTGACTAAGGTAACAAGTTATCCTTTCTCACACTTAGTTCACATCATGCATTTTGTTCAAGTCTCGTGGGTTAACTTAGCTTCAGCAGGTGCAACTGCATTGTGAAATACTAGCAATAGTCCACTGCTGATTTTAAGCGCCAGAATTACCAATCTGTGTTTTTCCATTGCTGGTGCGGTGCCTGCCACATGAATAGTTTTACTAACAGTAAGAGACAGAAATTCTATCATTTATTCTAAAAGATGACGTAGATTGCTTTTTGTTTTTGTTTCAAGTAAAATGCTTTCACCTTCCTCATATGTTATGTCCATGTTTCCTCCAGATACTATTATTTATGGTATTAAAGATTGTAAGTACAGAAATACTGTAATTTTAAAAGATTGTATGGTGTGCATATATTCTAAGGAAGAACTTACCAGCAGGGGTGACAGCACCTTCTTGTACACCTCCTACATACCCAGGAAGAAATTTATGGCAGAAGTCAGGAATGAACAGATACAAAAGCATCTAGAAGAGAGAAAATGTACTAACAGTGAAAACAGACAAGAAAAAAACCCCAAAACCACTATCCCTTTCATATACATACCAAATGTAACACATGGCAGTTTCAATTAAGGTATTGGATAAGCAAATATGGCAAAGTTTAGCTGTTGTGATTTTAGACTAGTAATACGTCCAAGCTACTAAACAATTCTAAAGATGTACTACTTCATATACGGTTGTCATCCTTTTTTGGTGGGAAGGCTGGACAGCTGGTAACTAGATTCAGGTCCTTATCCTTTTATTTTGAAGTTAATCTGTGTTATATGTAAATTGGTTTCTGATTTGGAAAAAAATTGGAGTATTTGAATAGTACTACAAATAGTACTACAAATAGTAGTTTGAATATATTTTACAAATCTAAGTTATATTTCATATGTCAATGTTCTTTTATAGTCTGTCCATAGAAAACATCACCCATTCTGCAGCGTTAGTTTATGATATATTTATTGGGTATTAATTTAAAAGAAATGGGTATTGTTGTTATGTAGTTGCTTTTTCTTAAAAAACACATCAAGGAATATGGCATACAAGGAATATAAATATGTAGAGAATATACACAAATATTTCAATTGCGTAAGCTTCATTTGGATTCCAAAAAGCCATGGAAAGTGAGAACCACCAAAGAGTAAAAGCCAGCGCGACATTCCATTATCCTTTGTGTAAAAGGATTAATCAAACAGCTGTTTTAAAAACCAGCCACTATATCTAGATCATAACTCAATAACATACCTGGAAAGCAACCCAAAGGGTATAGATGCTAGCAGCCCTATAGGTCAGTGTAGGAGTCTTGTTCCAGATGTCAGACAGATGTTTATTCCCCGTGAGCAAGTCAATGAGTGGATCAATCAGAGAGCACTGGTACTGGTCACAGGACATTATGAAGTAATATACGATAAGTGGTGCAAACATGAGCAGGAAAAGGATGCTTGCCAAGGAAAACCAGTCCACCTCCCTGTAATCGAAAACAGAGCATTGTTTTTTTTTCCAGCTTTCAGTTAGAACAGTGGTTTGATTAAGTCAGGCAATTTTTTCAGTGGACCTTCTAGACTAACCAGATGAAAACTGAAAATGTTTTCAGGGCACATACATTTCTTTGGGTCAAACAGCTGTAAAAAACTTAGCATGTTACATACTTTACCACAAACTGTTATAAAGCGATGCTAGTTGATCAGAAAAACAGGACAGATAATATCTCCCCTCCAAAAAGCAGATTATTATCACAGCCTTCATGTTTTTGATTGCAGTCATGGGTATAACTGGTAGAGTATTCAGTTGGAAGTGGTAACAGAATCACAAGAATATTATACAAAGCTTGGAAACACAGAGTAGACAGACCTTGGACAGCCATTAGTTGAACTCGCTCTACCACACACTGTCTGCAGTGGCAAGCCATACAAACACCCGTGGCTGTTTCCAGCTGCAATACAATACTCTATAATACTTGCACAACTCTTTGAGAACAGGGATACGAGTCATAAATCTTGCTACAGCAGGAGATGTCAGCTGGCAATACCACAGATGGATGCCTGTTTTCCAAATCTCAGGAAATATTTTGTTCAGCCCTTGAAGGAACTACAAATTTTACTGATTTTTACGATTTGCTTTCCTTTTTTGCAAGGAGTACTGTGTTTTAACCCAAGCCATCTGGCAAGCTCTCTATCTTAAAAATCTTGAAGAACTCTTCTTTGGCATCTGTTACTACAGCTTATCATCCGTGAGCTTTCAAGAGAAGGGTAACGCAACAATCTGTTATTAATACAGTGAAGTTCAAAAGGAATGTAGCATCTGTAAGAGTAAGTATGAACCAATTTGAAATACAATAACTAATTAGAGTCATCAGCTTCTCTCACCATGCTCTTCCCCACTGGACTTGAGATGTTTGAGTATCATTTTGAGTGCTTTTGTGTTTTCTTTCTTCAGAAGGTTTTTTCTCCTGATGGGCTGCCATGATGTCCTGTATGAAAGAATATTTACGGTATTACTCCAACTGGTTCTCAGAAATTCTTATGGCTCTACAGAAAAGAAACACAAATAAAAGTTATTAAAAACTATTATATAGCCTTCTGATTACAAGAAATTTGGGGGAGGAGGGTAGGAAGGAAAAAACCCTTCCCAATTGCTTATGATCTTATATTCAGCAAAACATGATCAAAACACTGATGTCAAAGTAATCCATTAGGCTTCTTGCTACCTGGAAATTTCTTTTAAGTTATATTGTATAATAAATGGCTTATTACTTACATGCGAGACGCAAAGGGAAAAAAACGTTTTGCCATGTTCTTATAAACCTCTGAAAATAAAGTTCTGTAACTAATTGCCTTTCCTAATTAGAGAAATTGCTACTGTTGTAACATTACCTGTACTGGACCTTGGCAAACTATGTACTTTTCCCCACACCCCTCGCTCCATATATGTTAGCTACATCAAAGAAAACAAAACAACAGTTTATAATCCCACCTAAATCAGAAATCAGTGGGAACAGAGAACAACTTACTAGGCAACACCCAATTCTCTCTGTGGAACATGCATTATAGCTTTCTTTCGCTTTGCCCAAATACTTCTTTTGTTAAAGATCATCACCCCATAATCTGCACATTTGACAATCCCCTCTCCAGAAAAAAAAAAAAAGGTATTTTTCCTGAACTTTGTCTCATGGGAAGATACAGACTCTAAAACACATGGAATGTTGTAATTTACCATTTGGGGGGAATTTGCTAACAGTTGTTAGTTTTGTATCTTTTCAGGCTTTGATGTTTTAACTCAAACCAGAAACTCGCAGTTATTTCTACTGAAACAGAAATGATAATGCAACACACTGTCAGGGCCCTGAGGACACTAACAGGTCTTACTGTCCCTGCCCGGCCTGGCCCAGGGCCTCCCCTGACCTCACCCATGGGCCAGGATACCCACTTCAGCCTATCCCAGGGGCCATCAATCCCTGCCCCAGTGATGCCATAGGAGTGCTTGTCTCCAGCTCCACCAGAGCCCTGCCCTGCCTGGCCATGGGTCCTGCTGACCCACGCCTAGACCCACAGGCTGACGTCCTGGCCCAGCCTCATCCCCATGGCCCCACCTGGCCATCCTGGGTCTGTGCCTGGCTCTGCTTCCCCTCACCAGGCCTGACCCTGACCCCCACACCTGGGCTGATGGCCCCCTGCCTGGCCTTGGTCCAGTCCTACCACCACAGGCCTGCCTGGCAATCAGGGGACCTGACCCTGACCTATGGCCTAACTTCCCGGCTTGACCTCATCACCACGAACCTGCCTGATTATCTGGACTCTTGGTTAAACCTGGCCATAATCTCTGCATCTGCCCCGCTCACCTCACAGAGGTACTATGGGACTGACAGGCAAGCCCCTGCCCACAGCCGTGCTACCCCCCTGAGCTCCCAGCCCCTTAGGGAGCAGCAGGCTCTCACTGCTCCCCGACACATTAAGAAAGAGGAAGATGCCTAGGTGCTAAAGTAAGGACATCTCAAACAGGATCAGCCCAGCCGCAGGGATAACATGCCACCCTCAGATTCAAAATATGCAGTATGTAACCCTGTAGAAATCTCCTCCACACAATACATTTCAATAGAAGTGTTAATTTTCAGAAGTAATCTGAAAAGAAGTCTAACCACTCCCCTTTGCCAACCTCGTTAGGCAGAAATCCTAAGCAAAGAATGCAAGAAGATACACAGGTGGCAGGAAGCTTGTTATTTGCTATTTCAATTATCATAAGTGCTAACTACCACCCTATCTTTCAGCAGAGACATTTTAAAATACGGTCAAGACTTCTGGCTTCGATTTGAGCCAGAAGCCTACATCTTTCCAGGAATCAATACTTTCATGACAAGGTTTCTAAAGCAAGTAGAGAACCAACCTCAAGAGGAGGTTATTGATCACATACAAGAAGAAGAAAGAGGCAGGACAGGAGATTCACTGTATCAAGGTTAGAGCATGGGAGCTTACTCCGGTTACTTGCATTGGTTTCGCTTTACAATGGTAGTGCAAATTCTTACAAGGAACAGTTACAATACTAGTAAGAATTTTGCCAAGATAGAAAGGCTGTTATTCAGAAATCATCAGAATTAGAAATATTTAGCTCAGATGAAACCTTTGACATCATTTAGCCCAACCCCACTTGCCCCTGCTGAGAGCAAGGACAACTTAGATGAGGTTGCTCAGCACCTTGCCCAGTTAAATTTTTAACATTTCCAAGGATTCCACATGAATTGTCAGGCCTACGGAGAGGCCCAGAAAAGAAATCCTAGGTTGAGAATTTTCACAGTGTTTAGTTTTGTTTTAGGCTCTTAAGTAGCCAAACAGCCCAACGACTTTGCAGACCTCAGCGTCCTAGATTTGAAAACTCTGCTCAGTCTGCTGAGTGCTCGTAAAAAGCCTGCCTGCAGCTGGCAGCACTTGGGATTTTGTGCAAGACATCCACCCACACCCAGTTTACCATTAATCCTACCAGACAGTGCAGAAACAGGATAACCATCCAATTACTAAAACTGGGAACTGGCTAGGTGAGAAAGACTGGCATTCAATAGGTTTCGTATGGGAGCCATGCTTCCCCTCTTTAAAGGCCAAAATTGCCACCAAGTTTTGCCTTCTACAGAGCAATTTAAACAACAAGTGCCTGCTTAGGACTATTCCCCTAAACAGATACTCCCCAGTCCGACAGACAGCTATGCTGGCAGTAACAACCTCTCACGTTCAGAACTATTCCCACATCACTTAACACATGCCAACATTTCTGGATCAAGACTCCCATTGAAATCATACTCCTATCAGTAACTATGTCAATTTCTATAAATGCAAGCTTTCTGTTACCCAACTAAACACGCCCCAAATATTGCTTTCCTAAACCCTTAGTCAGCTTCCTAACAAGAGCCTGAAGCAAAATTCACAATTCAAGTATCACCTGCACAGAGAACTCCAGAGATGCACTCTTCCTCTGAGTCCAAACTTCAGGGCTTAACAATGAAGTACTGCATTACAGCTCACACTGTGTTAAAGGAAAAATCATGCTAACCACACAAATCACTTGGAAGCTCTCCCCATTTGGTGCCTAAGCCACATATCTAGTGTACGGTTCAGAGTAAAGTTCACATAGTCCTTTCAGGCAATAATAATACACGTTTGATGCTTTTCATCAGCATGCTCTGGACTTACTGAAGAGAATCTCAATCAAGTAGAAGCACAGTAAAAAAACACTTTTAGATTTTGTCCTACAAAAATAAGGCAGACCCCGGGTCATGAATGTATGTTTTAAAGGAAAATCCCTAGCTAACATGCAATATTCCACAGAGCCCCGTGTTTTGCACAGGGGAGGAACAGAGCAGCAGGCTGCCCAGGAGGGGGTTCAGCAGACTCATGCAGGCAGGGAGGGCAGCACCTTCCCGTACGCCAGGCCCCTCACGCGAGACACGGGTACCTTGGGGAGTATTATCGGGAGCGGGGGAACCCGCAAATTAGAAACAGCCTCCGGAGTCAGGGGGCACTTACCGAGCCGATGGCGCCGCAAACGCTCCGTCCCAGCCCCGCTGCGCCCCTCCGCCACCCCGCTCCTCGCCAAGGCCCAACGTAGCTCTCAACTAGGTACGCACCCACGAGCCCGAGCCCCCCCCGCGCACGGGCGGGCTCGCCGGTCCGGCGGACGCCGCCCGCTACCCAGAGGCGGCGCAGAGGCAACTGACCCGAGGCAGCTCCCCGGTGCCGCCCGTCCCACAGCGGCGCTCCTCGCGCGCAAGAACGACCCCAACGGCGCGTCTCACCCGCTACCGGCGGCAATGCCGCTCTCCTCAGGGCGACACCTCCCCGCCCCGCCGCCCTGACCAATCCCCGCCGCGCTCCCCTCCACTCCGCGCCACCGCATTGGTGGAGCGCGCTCAACCCATGGGCTGAGGAGACGGAGTGGGCGTGGCGGCGGGGCCTCCGCGGCCTCCCCGGGGCGGGCGGGGCGGGGCGGGGCGGGAGCGGCGGCCGGTCGTCCCGTCCCGTCCCGTCTCGCCTCCGCGGGATAAGCGCGAGCACCGCTAGTTGAGGCGGGTCGGCTTGAGCTTGTAACGCAACAGCCACGGGTGTTGTGCACAGAGTGATTTTAACCGCGACGGGAAGACGTAGCGCACGGCTGTTCCCGTGAGGACGTCCAACAGCGCAGGCACGAAGGGGCAGCGGTGGCCTCGGAAGGCTCGGTTCAGCCGCCGCGCAGGGAAGGTCGCTGAAACGAGCGCAGGTTTTGAAAGAACGGGAACGGGCGTCCAAGGAGACAGCTGAGAGCAGAACGGACTAGAACCCCGTCTGTAAGGGGGCTGGCGGCGGCCAAACGCGAGGGACACGAGGCAGGAGGTAGGACCCCGAAGAGCCCCGCTGCTTTGGGGTTTGCACCCTGAAAGCTGCTTTGGTGACGCTGAAACGTGAATAACGCCCAGGGCTTTGGATCCCGCTCCCGTTACCTTCAGTGCTCATACCCTGAACTTGTTTTGAGGCACGCCTCTTAGAAGCTGAAGGGTTAAAAGGGCTAAGGCTGCGCTCCCGTTATTCTGGGCTCTGAGGATACAAAACTGCAGAAACCGGCTAAGGGGATGCAGCAGAAAACCCCACCGGAGGAGCCACACCGGGGGCTCGGCAGCAGCTCCCGACGGAGCCGGCATCTGCTGCGCTCACGGGGCGGGAGTTACTCAGCCCCGCCGAGCAGAGGGAGGCCCTCACCTCCCGGCAGCTGCCCGGCCGGCCGCTGGCGGGCGCCGGGAGGAGCGGCCGGCCGCCCCCCGGCGCCGCCCCGGAAGCGGCGGGGGAGGCGTCAGGGCCGCCATGGGCAGGGCGGTGACGGTGGCCACCTGCGCCCTCAACCAGTGGGCTCTGGATTTTGAGGGCAACCTGGAGAGGATTTTCAGAAGTGAGTGGGGCGGCGGTACCTCGCTCCCTCCTTCCTTCCGCGCGTTTCTTGTCGGGGCGGCAGCGGAGGCCGTGCCTGGTCTATACAGTCCGGCTCTCGGAGCCGCACAGCCGCGGCCGAGGCCTCTGCGGAGCCGCGGGCGGTGGCGCGGGGCTCCGCGGCCGGGGGCGTCTGGGCAGGGCGGGCCGGGCCTGAGCGTCCGGCTGGTGTTTAATCCAACCTTCTTCCAGGTATTGACATAGCGAAGAGCCAGGGAGCCCGGTACCGGCTTGGTCCAGAGCTCGAAATCTGGTAAGAGCGCTGCGTCGGTTCGGGGTTTGACACGTTCCCAGTTAATTACTGAAGAACGGTCAGTAAGACAATCAGCCATGTAGTACTCTAATGCCCAAAGCGTGACTCAGTGCAAAGAAAAACATTCTAGTTGCAAGCGCAAGATTGGTTCTCTTGTCTTGGAAACGTGACTGGTGCCGATAATTTTTGACCTATTTCAGCGAGTCTTCCTTCACAGAAACTAGCGCTTTGAATCCTGCCTGGGCCCAGGCTGCTGCTCTTGAAAGGAATATCCCAGCAGTGCCGCGGAGTTTTAAGTGCTGTCAGTAGGGATGATGTTGACAGTGCTGCTTCTGCGTGTTCTGTGTGAATCGCCTGTGTGGATGAGGGGTTCCTTGTCTGAAGTAGTGCTGGTCCCTTGGCTCTGGTGCTGATGTGGCTGAATTTTTTATTTCTTATGTTTTTGTATGCAGTGGTTACGGCTGCTCCGATCACTATTATGAGTCTGACACACTCTTGCATTCGTTTCAAGTTCTGGCAAAGCTTTTGGAGTCTCCTGCTACTCAAGATATTATCTGTGATGTGGGAATGTAAGTTTTTTTGCGTACATATGATAAAGGCGAAGGTTTTTAGGGAATGCTGCCTCTGCTGTGTTTCTGGGTAGCGAGGGCTCTGCACCAAACTTTTAAACAGATCTTAAGAACTGTGCTACTTCCCCTTTCAATTACCATGACTAGGACTGCAGTGTGCAAGACACTTTCTGAAAGATAATCCTTTCAAAGATTTCTGGTGGTTGAGCACTTCAAGAGAGAAATAGGATAATTACAGTTATTTATTTGGAACCTTAATGGCTGGGCCCTATTGCCATGGGTAAGCTTTTGGGTAAGACTTTGTATTATATGTAACGCAGAGGGCTTTATAAATTGAGACTCTTTCAGGAACGTCAGGGCTGATGTAACTTGCTGTGACTGGCAGACATCCTTATAAGCAACACATGTATGTCAAAATCACTGAAACCGTTCTAAGTCACGTGCTGACAGTGAACAGTGATAAATTATAACTGTACAATTAACATGTACACCTACTTGTTAGTATTGCTATAAATGCGTAAAGCTAGCTTTGTTTTGAACTAGCCTGGTAGTATCACAGGGAGTTGGGTTTGATTAAATCGGTTAGCCCAGCCAGGGGGATTCTTCTGGTCTGCTTGTGTTTCTCAGGCACGCCAGTGATCTAGCAGCAGTTGATATATCTGAGACTGACAGAATGGTCAGTAACTCTGATTTTTGCAAACAACTATTTGAATTAAAAAATTAGAAGCTAAAACTTGATGTATTATTTTGTTTGATTCCTTTTGGTGATACAGTGTAGCAATGTTGTCTAAAAAATAGTTTTTGTGTAGTGATGTAGATTCTGTAGCTTTTTTCATTTCATCTAATGAGCTTAGCCACTGGTAACTCTGCTTCTTATTTTCACAGGCCTGTTCTGCACAGAAATGTTCGCTACAATTGTCGAGTGATCTTTTTAAATAAGTAAGTTATGTGTTTTGTGAGACAATACATTAGTGTATCCTTTCAGAGACCTGTTTGGCCTTCAAGAAAGATTCTTCAGTGCTATGTAGAGCGAGAGAGTTGTCTTCCTATCCACTAAATTTTAGAGAGACAACTGATGTCTTCCATTATCTTTTTCCTTTCTGAATTTGTAGAAACTAAATTTCCACTGCTTTCTGAAAGACTCCAGGAAAAAACCCTTAAGTCTGCAAACAGAAACTTTAAAAATTATTGTATGTAGTAGTTGTTTAATGAACATCATAATAGAAGAAAAGAGTTGGTATTAATCAGTGTTCTTTTTTAGTCTTGTTTGGCTGTACATCAGGTCTTAACTCGCCCTTTCTGTTTTGTTTTATCTTTTAAGAAAAATTCTTCTGATCAGACCGAAAATATCATTGGCAAATGCAGGAAACTACAGGGAACTTAGATGGTTTACCCCGTGGAACAAAGCAAGGTAGGCTGGCTACTGTTAAAATTGTGTTTAAAAACACAGCTTGCCGTTTGCAGCCACAGCAGAAGGATTGAAAGCTCTACAGCAGTCCAATCCATCAGTGCTGCTACAGGGTGAGCAGCAAGACAGAGTCAGCTGAGCTATGTAATTGAAGCTCGGTTAGAAAGCTTATTAAGTACAATCAAGCTCTGAATTGCTAGCTGGAAGGAAAAGTGTGGCTCAGTGATCCTGCAACCAGTGTAGTAGTGTCATTTTCCTTGTGTCTACTTTCTAACTATATGTGGTTCGGGATTGGAAGAGCCTGTGTTTATCTGCTCGATTGCTCCATCGTGTTCAATATTAAACTGGAAAACAATGTGAAATGGATGAGCTCTGTCAGAATTTTAACGACTGCAGAGGATGAAAACTCCATACCTTATGATGCTGCAAAATATGCTCGATGCTCATCTTTGATGCCATGCACTCATCCTGTAGTCAGAGGATGGTGCTAACTTGATGGTCTCAGTAAAGTACTCCTGAGAGAGCCCCTGCGCATCTGTCCTCTTAACCCCAGTCAATTCCAGATTAATTCTGAGCTACTCGTGTAGTCACGCTGCAAAAAGAGAAACTTTTATTTGGTATTTGACTTGCATGGTGTGTTCTTTGTTAGGTCTAATTTATAGCTAGGATAGAACATTGTTTACCATGCATTTCTGAAGCAAAGTGGGACGTTGCTAGCTTACAGTCTTAACATTTCTGATTAATTTCACAGAAAGTATGAAGGTCCTTTTTTTTTTTTTAAACATACACAGCCCTGTACAACTGAAGTGCAATTTCTTTAATCAATGTTAGAAGGTGACAGAATGTGGAGATTAGAATCAGTTTTTATGCTGTGATTTATGTAATGATGTATTCACAACCTGTAAACCTGCTTTAGGCATGTGGAGGAATATTTTCTACCCAGGATAATTCAGGAAGTGACTGGACAGGTAAGTTTGTAAAGGATTTTTTTCTTTTCTTTTTACCTTTAGCATCTTCCAGACTCAGCGATTTAAATGAATAGAATTTGTGGCATAAAACTGTAGTATACCAAATTCTGCTGTCAGTCATGTTGCAAATTCATAGGTTTCAGTGATAGTTCTCAGTTACATTAAATGAGAGTGTAATTTAACCTTGCTTATGTTAGTATTTGGCAGCAAAACAAGTAAATTTTAAATTTGCCTCAGTTATTTATATATACCGGACCTTGAAGATTGTCTTATTTTGCACAGTTCTGGTACTGAGTTTATCTGTGCTTGAGACTAGAAATGAGTATGTGTTTTGAGGTAAAAAAATAATAAAAAAAGTAACCTTCTTGATTCAGAAGGGTCTAAAACTTAGGTTATTTCCCACTAAAGCATGATTCCTAGCAAAAGACAGTCTCTATTTTGTAAATCGTTTAATTCAAAAGCAGTTGTCCTGTCCTGAAGCAAAGCACTGGATCTGAATACTACTGAAATTTCAACACAAAATTTCAGTACAATCCAGAGATTGGCAGTTTAGGTTTTGGTTTTTTTTTTTTTACTTAAACTTGGTATAAAATGAAGGAAAGTGTAATGTGATTGATACTGTGTCACTCATTTCACAGAAGTGACTATTCCTTTTTTTTTTTTTTTTTTTTAGATTTGTAGTTAACTTTTTGAATGGAATAGATTCTTCTATTACACGTGTGTAAGGATGTTCTTGTTTTTTCTCAGGAAACTGTTCTTTTTGGGGATGCAGTGCTAGCAACCAAAGATACCTGCCTAGGGACAGAAATATGCGAAGAACTTTGGGCACCAAACAGGTAAAGGAGAAGAAGAAATGAGAAGTAAACTAAAACATACCCTGGACCTGCCTGAAATAAATGTTTGAAAAAATCTGCTTATTATTCTTCCAGGTAGTATATCTTTCAGAAAGTGCCAGTAAGCTAAAATATAATTAGGAGCGATAAATACATCGTGGGAAAGATTTCACTAGGCTAGATGCAGGATGGCAAAAGAATTTTAGGTACTTAAGCTAAATTCATTTGAAACAGAAGGTCGGAGAGAAATACAGAAAAGAAGCAGAATGAAAAAGATGACCTGAGGAAACAAATGACAGACAACTATAGTGCTCCCATTCCAGATATTGTTCAGCTTTTAGTTCAACCTGAGGTTGAAATGTCCTCTCTGGATCCATCTCTGTAGCTTGATCTAGAGTCAAAGTGACAGCTCTTTTGTATCAATTTGTATCAATTTTGTTTAGCAATTATAATACTGTATTATTTCCCCTTACTGTGCCTAGTCTCAAAAATTTGAGAGTAGTAGTAGGTCTTTTTATTTTATTCACTTTATTATTTTTATCTTCGGCTTTGACCAACTCCTCCAAAGCATTCCACTTAACAGACAAATTGAGCTCTTATATTTGGCAAGCTAGAGCGTAGGCTTCTAGGCAACATCACTTTGAGATGTATCACTTTTTTTCTATTTAGCTGTTAGCTTAATCCTTCTGCTTTATTTTTTAACCAGCATCAGACAACGCATAAAGACAATGCAGAAGGAAACAACAAAAGGTCACTAAGGGAAAGTGATATAAATAAATGAAGTAAAGCATAAATAAAGTAATATAAATAAATAAAGCAAAGCCTAGTGCCCTTAAGTAATATTTCCTGTTATTATTTTAGTCCCTGTTACAATTTAAAGTTCTTCCCAACCACAAAGAAGATCCCATTCACAAAGGTCTGATGCGAGGCGGGGATGGAGATATGGTTGCATGAAAGCTGTTGCAGTTAACACGAAAACAAAATGTTCCCAATGTTTTTCCAAATCTCCCGGTTAGACATTCATTTCCTTCTAAGTGCAGAAGGTGTGGTATGTTACAGGCAAAGGCGTGATTTTTTAGTATTTTTTTCTTTTGACATTGGAGAAAGACAAAAGCAGTGGAAGTCTTCTCCTTCTCGTGGTCTGTTTGCTTATGCTTTTGGATTTACTGAGAGAGAAGGAAAATGGGACAACTGATGTTGCAAGAGTACATCCATGTTGCCCTTTCAGACCACGATTGTCTTATTCTCCCTTTCTTTGAGACCCAGGCTTCTATTGAGTAAAGTAGGAGGCATTTCATGTAGAACAGAATGAGCAAAAGCCCTTCTGCCCTCTGCAACCACTACTGGACTTTGACAGAAGAGTCAGGCAATGCAAGAAAACAGATGTTTTTGAGAGTCCTATCCTTGTTTGAGCTATGACAAGCAGAAAACTGGCAATGACGTAGATGTTTTTATTTGTCAGTGGTTTTAAATGATACCTGCAGTATTCACAGCATAGTATTGCCAGCTGAATTTTTTTCTGCCGTTTGCTTTGACAGCCCTCATATTGAAATGGGACTTGATGGTGTGGAAATTTTCACTAACTCTTCAGGGAGTCACCATGTGCTGCGGAAGGCTCACACCCGGGTGGATTTGGTGAATTCTGCCACAGCAAAGGTATATGCTTAAAAAAAAAAAAAAATTAATATTTTGTTTATGCACCTCTTTTTTTTTTTTTTCAAAACAGTCTCCTCTCCTGTGACAGGACATAGCATGAGTGTGGGGGCCTTGACAGTCCTTGTTGTTAGTTTCTTGTTTTCTTACCTGCAATTACCTTCCCTGATTGAATCAGCTATAGGGGAAGAGCTCTCTGGCTGGGGGACTGTACTTCTTTGGGGCGCCCTGCTATATATCAAGCTCTAACGTGAAGCACTGTAACTTGTTTCTGGCTCTGTGACCCCAAATGCCAGAGGCTGTTTGATTGCAGGTCAGCTCCCTCTGGCCTGTGGAGCAGCGGACTAGAAGAGAGGCTGTTTGTTATTTGCATGAGAATAGGGGAGATACAAACCTACCTGTGTGTGTGCGGGGGGAACTCCCAGAAGAAACTTTGCATGGGAGCACGTAGTTCTGCATGGGCATGCCAACTATATAATCTGTCTTTCACACATGGATAAAGAAGAGTCAGAATGCCTTAAAACAGTTTGATAACTCCCAGCTCTGGAGACTTATGCTCCAAAAATGTATTCGATGTCATCGATCTTAATTCTATTAAACATCGAAGAAAAAAAATATTGCACTCATATAATGGATAGAAAATAGTGTTGTTGAATGCACATTCTGCATAAAGGGCAAACAACCAGTGGCTGTGGTTGCTCCCTGTAGTTATCTGTGCCTAAACAGTCTCTCTCCATATGCATTATGTACTGAATTGGCAGCTTGTTGCCAGCTTGTAATTTGGTCAACAGAGGGGATTGTTTTCCTGGCACATATAAAACCATCCAAAAGCCTCTTTCGTTTCCTTAAAATGACAGTTTCTCTCCCGGTTTTTGTTCACATAGCAACATTGTGTTGGAGAAATATCAGTAACTATATCAGGAAGGGGAAATAGAAATCAGTGTTTAAACTCAGACTTCATATTTCTTTTTTCCCCTGTCATCTTCTTACTTAAAATATATTTTATTTTTCTACTTTGAAAGTTCTGTTTATTTTAAAGAAGAGAAGACATTTAGTTATTAGACTGTAATCCTGTCTAACAGTGATGGGGACAAAAACGAAGTAATGAATGTACATTACACTGTGAAAAATGTTTAATTTGTACAACTGCTTTGTCATTGTAATTTAACATGCTTTGGTTATATTTAACGGTATCTGCTCTGTCCTCAGATATCCAAACACAGCTTCTGTCGTCATTTTCCTGCTTTTCTCAATCTCAATTTGAACTTAGAATGTCAATTTAGAAGTGCAGCCCTCTCTATTTGGGCTAAGGGAATGACTCTTGCTAATGACAGAAGACTCCTGTCTTCCAACAGTGTGAAAGGGATAGAGCTCCCTTACTACATTTACTTATGTAATTACTTGTTTCTGTCGTGTATATCACATGCAAAGTACTTTTTCAAATGACAAGAGAGTCCCAGCCATAAATCATTCACAATGTTAAGACAGAGGAAGATTGTAAGAAGGACAGGAACAGAGAAATAACATTTTGTCTTTAAACATTCTGTCAGGTGCTAAATTCTGAAAAGCATTTTTTTGTCTACATACTTGTTTTCCTCCCAGAATGGTGGAATATATATTTTGGCTAACCAGAAAGGCTGTGATGGTGATCGTCTGTATTATGATGGCTGTGCCATGATTTCGATGAATGGAGAGACAGTTGCACAAGGATCCCAGTTTTCACTCGATGATGTGGTAATATATTCCACCTATAGCTGCTAGTTACAGCTGAAATTAGTATGGCTTCATTTATGCTCAACACATTCCAGACATTCCAGATACTAGGCCCATGTCTCTGGACTAAAAAGATATATTTTTACTATGCTATTCAACTGGATCCAAGGTTTTCCCTAGTTAAATTGCCCAGACCTGATCTACAGTAGCTCTCCTGCTTTTGCGAGCGAGGAAGAGCTGTCACAGCGAAGGAACTTCATGAAAATGTTTTCGTATGCAATCACCATGTTTAGGAGAGACCCTGTTAATTTATATTCCCTTACCTTAAGAGAAAAAGGACAAAGATTGCAGTGTTCTAATTATGACCCGATTTGGTAGACAAAAGGTTTGATAGATTGAACTTTATTTCAGAAAGCCCTTTCTCAGTAGTTCTGTCATCAAAGCTGTAGGTGTCCTCACATCATGTGCTAAATCCGTCTCTTTCCCCAGTATGGTTCTTGCCTTTTCCTCTTGTCCTTTGCCACAACTGATGGTGAACCTATTGTTCAGCCATCTGACAAGTGCTATAAATTCGTTGTGGTTTATGAGTGTCCTGGTGTACTCAGTGAAGCGAGTCAGTTGTGCTCACTTTGTAATGTAAGTAATTCTACTGAATCAGAAATAACTTGTGAAGTGAGCATAAAAATCTGTATTGAAAAAAGTTGCATGCATTCTTCTTCCCCAGCATTTTTTTGTAGTCTAGGCCTGTCAAACATTTTTTATCTGTTTGTGTAGAATCAATCTAATGTTGAAATCCTTTCCATAGGAAGTGCTGGTTGCCACTCTGGACTTGGAGGATGTTCGAAGTTACAGAGCAGAGATTTCATCTCGTAACTTAGCGGTAAGAATTCTTTACAGAGGTTATGTTTGTAAACTCTGCCAAGTTTGAATAGTTATTGAATTTAAAAAGTATTTGCACGTCTTGATTTTCACATTATTCTATAGATCTGATGTTTCATAGGTATATGCTATATTAAAATTTATGTCTTCCCAATTCTTCCGTACTACTGTTTAGGCAAGTAAAGTGAATCCTTATCCCAGGGTAAAAGTGAATTTTGCTCTGTCATGTTCTGATGATGTAGCTGTACCTACTTGTATGCCAATCCAGTGGAGACATCATAGTCCTGAGGAGGAGATCAGGTAAGCACCTACTGAATCTGTTGCTTGAAAATTATTTTGAATAAAAAAAAAACCAACCCAAAACCCGCAAACAAACCAAAAAAAGAGATAAACGTAAGATCTTATTTATATTTAAGTAAAGAAAGTATCTCATTGGAAGACGACAGTAAATATGTTGACTTGCTTAGGTCTTATTCCATAACCCTCTTGGAATAAGCATATTCTGTAATTTCAGCCTTGGTCCTGCATGTTGGCTTTGGGACTATTTAAGGCGCAGCAAACAGGTAAGAACAGCTGTTTTGGTTCTTTGCCTTGGCATACGCATCTTCCTCTGTGCCATAGGGACAGCACACATTGCTATCGTGCTGCTGTTAATGCAAAGTGATGTTAGCCCAAGGTGCAAGGTTTGAGTTTTTCACTGGTAGCTCATTCAGACTTAAAACCCATATGCAAAGTGTGACTTCCGTATGCTCCTCAGACCTTTGCCTTAGGAATCATGCTTTCTTTGAAAGCAACAGTCAAGCTTACCTAACAAAGGGGATTTCTTTTTCTTTGAATCGCTGTTTTTTCAGTAAGGAAAATATTTTAATGGCGTGATGGAGATGTTTAAAATAAGCAGAGTGACATGAACTAGTAATTCAGTTTAACAGTGAAACATATATGAAAAATGTAATCCTTTTTCTTAGCTCTTCTGTCTTACTAGAGGGTAAAGACATGCTGGAAGTTTTTCTAGCTGAAGGGTTTACACTGACTACTTGTTTGATTATCCAGTCCTTGAGAGTTTAAGAGGGTTTGCTAGGTCTGGTTTGTTTGTTTGTTTGTTCTTCCCCAGTAGAATATAAGCAGACTTGAACAATGCATGTGTAATTATTTTACAAGAGTATGTTTCTGAATGGTACAATATATATTTTTCCTAATTTTGCTATTTGGAACATCTTGCTTGCTCTATTTTCAAGGCAGGATTTCTCCTACCTCTTAGTGGTGGAATTGACAGCTCTGCTACAGCTTGCATAGTATACTCTATGTGTCACCAGGTTTGCCTGGCAGTCAAGAATGGAAGTAAGTAGATGTGCTCGTCTGGCTAGCCATGCTTACTAATGGTTACGGACAAGTTAATATTAGCTGGGTGCCATAGATGCAAGAGGTCGTTCATGGTAGACTCTTGCGCAGTTCTAATAGAATCCTTTGTATCTCTTCAGAAATTCCAGCAAAAATGTGCGTCCAGATTTCAGGTTCTTTGAATTGGCTTAGTAGTTTTCATTTTGGGTTTAAGAATTGGATGTGGAACTCAGACTAGTTTCTGTCTCGAGTATCGTTCAAAATGTTGGCTGATGTAGTTTTGGGATTTCAGTTTATCATGAGAATTTTCTCCTTCTATTAAATTCAGCACTACAAAATATGGTTAGGCATGGTTCAAGCTCTTAAACTGGCTTTAAGTAGACTACATGCATTTAGCTAAGCCTTTGTACATATTGGTTCATATTTTCGATGAAGTTTCTTTAAGGCGTAGAACAAAAGGATTTAATATCTCCATGTCCATCTCAAAATTAGGAGCAAAATCAGTAATTCTTTTACTTGATAGATGAAAATATGTTTGGGGAGTTAGGTGATGGAGTCATTTTATTTGTGAGGGGCAGTGTAAAGCTTAATTGGAATACAAGAAACGTACAAGATATTTGCATATCCTGGGTAGCAGGAGCACAACAATTTCTGCCCTTGTTTTATTTCTTTTGCTTTGTCCTCAGATGCAGATGTGCTGGCTGATGTGCGCAAGATTGTGAATGATGAGACCTATGTCCCTGAGGATCCTCGAGAATTTTGCAAGCATATCTTTACCACTTGCTATATGGCTAGTGAGAACTCATCCCAGGATACTTGCAACAGGGCTAAACTTCTGGCTGAGCAAATAGGCAGGTACAAATTGAGAAGTGCTGGAAAAAAAATCATGTTCTGGCAAAGACTTTCATCTAAAGCTTTCAAACTCTAAAATAGGAAAAAATGGGAGAGGAATAGTAGGTGTGTTAAGTAGGAGTATTACAGACTTTATTTAAGTGTGTAAATGTGAGGCAAACTTAGCAGCATTTGGTGAAGGACATGGGAATTTGGAAACAGACTCTGGAAAGTGTTATTCTTCATACCAGATCTGAGATGGTAGCAGCCTTAAAACATAATTTTATGGGTGGAGGTTTTGCTTTTTTTAGTGCTATTTTATATAGTCAGATTGTGCGAGTTGAGTCACTTCTGTTTGAATTCTTCTCAGCTATCACATCAATCTGAACATAGACACGGCTGTGAAAGCTATTGTGGGAATTTTCAGCATGGTGACAGGTCGAAATCCACGTTTTTCTGTCTACGGAGGGAGCAGCAGAGAAAACCTGGCACTCCAGAATGTGCAGGTGTGTTTCATGTAGGCTGAATCAGATCAGACCCCCCCCTTTTCTTTTTTTTTTTTTTTTTTTTTCTTTTTTGGAAAGAGTACAAAATGGTAAAGTAGCAAGGGGCCCTTCATTTGCATTGCTTTGAAAACCTGAACTTGTGCTGTGTCCCTGAAGGTTCCTGGGCTTCCATTAAATGCTTGGCTGCAGCAGAAATCTACAATTCCACATAACTCAGGAGAAGACCAAGATAATTATTGCTCGTGACTTTTAAAACTTCGTGGGATGGCCAGGAGGAAATAGTATATGCCTGTATTTCATCAGTAGCATTGGTGTTTAGAAAAGCATCCCAACAGAAAGTTGCCAGGTTAGGAAAATGAGCAGCAAAGTATTCTAATAGACAGGTCTGAGTCCAGTAGGATTGTGGCAGGTCAAGACTCAAAAATATTGCCAATGTATACTAGACTTTCCTCTGGCGAGGAAAGCCTTTAAAAGGCTCTGTGTGAGATGTCAAGGTTACCCATTCCAATTCCTAGATGTCTTCCGTTTTAGAAGGTAGAAGAGAATTTTTTTTTGCATCAGAAGGTATTTAATCTTCAATAGGCTTATAAAAATGCAGCTCAAATACGCATTTCCATTTACGCATTTTCATTGTGTCAGAACAGGTTGGTGCTGTGCCTGGGTAGTGCTGGTATACATATCCTATAGAATCACAGAAAACAGCTGCCTCGTGACTTCTAGTCCCTGGCTTCAGTTGTATCTTTCGTTGTCTTGATAGCTTTCTTTTTGGCCTATTCTTAAAAGCTTCCAACCTAACCAGCTACTCTGTTTTAATTCTGGCTAAATGTTGATTATCGTGTTTGATAGTTTTTGTCAGCAAAGGACTTGATCTTTCTTCCCCTGCTATTACTGGAGAACTCCAGCTGCCTCCGCTGGAAGCAAACACTGAATCCGTTATCAGCGGTTTTGGCAATGGGATAGGCTTTAGTCACAGAGGAGTGTGGTGATTTGCTTAACATCACACACAATTGTGGCTAGAGCTGGAGGTTGAATTTCAGGTCTGTTTGGTATTATTACCATCCTTAGAAAAAGTAGAGTTTCAGAATGGCGACAGAAGCAAAGAGAACTTTTTACAAATTTTATGGAAGTAAATCCCTTTAGTCTAATACTCCATAAAAAGGTGTATTAGACAGATGGTTTATCTGCATACTTCATCCCTCACGGATCCTTATTTAGTGCTTGTAGGAGGTAGAAAATGGCAATTACTCCCCATTCTGCAATTCAGCGTAGAATAAATTTGCCCAGTCATGTAAGTCTGTGGCAGTAGCGGATACAACTGAATTCGGCTTTCCTACGTGTGTTTGGCATCTTCTCCAGAAGACCATCCTTCTTGCATTAACATTTACCCCTCTTGCATTTTGTTCTTTATGGGTTTGTTTAGGGAATTGATTAATAAAAATTATTGGGGAGAAATTATTCGGCTTTGTAAATTTGCTTTGTTTTTCATTTTGCTTTGCAGGCTAGAATAAGAATGGTCCTTGCCTACCTCTTTGCTCAGCTGACACTTTGGACTCGTGGGATGCCAGGGGGACTTCTGGTGCTAGGATCAGCCAATGTGGATGAAAGGTTGGTGAAAGTTAGAAATCTAAAACCAGGTGAATGGTGAACAGGTCACTGCATTTCCTTGCAACTCTACCAAATCCCGGTTTAGATTATTACGCAGAAGAGGTAACAAGCTAAGAATACACTGATAGCAGTGAAATTAATGAAAATAGTTGAATAGGCCTGAATGAAAAGTTATGTATTTTTCAGAAGTTTAACCAAAGTATTGTCATAGTTTTCCAATAAAATGCTGTTCCTTCCTTAGCTGTTTCCTGTAGAGCTTACCTGTGCAGTTACCAGGTTAACTTTCCAATCTGTTATTTGTTGTATTTTCAGTTACTGTATTAGGAATTAAGTTGTGAACTTTGAGTTGAAAAATAGATTTTAAAAATCTGGAGTACTGTTATTAGAGCTGACTATTTGAAGATTAAAGCAATCCCCATAAGATTTTGAGATTGATAACCTGAAAAGCTGGGAGAGTAGTGTGTGCTGATTCTATGGGTGTTTTAGGGTTTATGTTTTTTAATTGGTCAGGAGAGAATTTTAATTGTTTTGCCTCAAATATATTGCCTTAGCATGGGCAGTTTTGCAGTGCTTCATAATTGTTTAAAATATCGTCTTCCTCCTGGCAATGTCATGGCTTTAGGATAACCCTTTTGCGGCTGAACACCTGTTTGCTCCTTATGTATAAATAGGTTAACAATATGCAGTCTGTTTCTCCCTGTCTTTATATGACACATATTCTATATAGTATAAACTATTATATATTATACTTTATTATATATATTATACGTTATTCTTTATATATAAAATTTCCTCTCTTGCTCAGTCTCCGAGGTTACTTGACAAAGTATGATTGCTCAAGTGCTGATATCAATCCCATTGGTGGAATCAGCAAGACTGATTTGAAGAACTTCATACAATATTGCATTGAAAATTTTCAGCTCACGGCCCTCAGAAGGTGAGTAGCAAAGCAGTGATATTTGGTGACTGTATTTGTATGCAGTGTATCGTGGACTTCATGGTTTGGTTTTCTCTACTAGCAGAGCTAAGCTGCAGTAATATTGCAAATGCTAATACAGAAAAGTATTCTGCACATCCCTCTGTTTTTAAATGATTGTGTACCCTTCCACACAATGTAGATTGCTGGGTGCTGAAAATGCCGCCAGTCTTAGGAGTTACTGTATGGAAGCATTTGTGTTAATTCCACTGAAGGAACTGTTTGAACCAGGTGCTTTATGTTTTTGGTATAAAGCATTGCCTTTTAAACCTGGAACAGCTTGCAAGTACCACTTCTTTAGTTATCTAGTCATTTAGAAGCTTATGCCCTGAAAAAGTTCTGAATGAAGCATTTGATTTTTAACAAACCAGACTGTTTGTTAACTAGTACTCATGAGACTGGGTAGAATTCATGTTTTTCTTTTTACCTTTTTCTTACAGTATCATGTCAGCTCCACCCACTGCAGAGTTAGAACCCTTGGTGGATGGACAAGTGGCTCAAACTGATGAGGTAATGGGCAGTGACTTTAAAATGCTCTGGTAAGCCTTATCCCAAAATTTGTTTTTTGTCCAATAACTATTTGCTCTTGTTTGTATCCCTGCTTATTGACAAGCACGTTGTAAACAATCTTAAAGCCACTGACAAGGTATTAGTATCCCACACCAGCCTTATCTGTGTTGACAACAGTTTCCAAAACAGCAATTAACTTTTTTCAATGATTTTATATTTTGGGCACTCAGAAGGATGGGTGTTCTGAAATTCAGTTTGTTTGAAAGTTTTTTTTAATATCAAAAGAGAGTCACGCAGGGCCTTTCTGCTATTAAAATGACTGGTGGCAAAGCCCTTCCTCTTCTCCCCCCGGCCTTCTCTTTGCTATCCATTTGGATAAAAGAGGACTGGTAAGCCTAACAACTACCTCTAAGGGCTGTTGGATATTTAACTGTAGGATATTGTAAAACTCTTTAAGATAAAGCAAAGGGTTGCTGAATTAGAATTAGTGGTTTTCTTAACTTGGCCTTACCTTACTGATAGATACTACATTTAAGCTACCTAGAAGGGAAAATAAACAAATCTTTCTCAGGAAAGAAATGTTTTCACTGCCCAAATCAAATATATTCGTGGAAGAATTTAAAATCTCCCATTTCAGAGAGATTCCAGTTTTTTTTCTTCCGCTCATAATATTACTATCTCTTTGTCTTTTTGATCATTGGCAATTTCATTTTGGTGTTTCCTTGATTAAACTGGGTTATTGTAATTGCTCCATAAAACTATTAATTACAATTTGCGTAGTTAAGATTTTCAGTGACTTTCTGTGTGTGTGATTTCAGGCAGATATGGGGATGACATATGCAGAGCTCTCAATCTATGGCAAATTAAGAAAAATTGCAAAGGCTGGACCATACAGTATGTTCTGTAAGCTGATTAATATGTGGAAGGAAATTTGTACTCCAAGAGAGGTAATGTACAAAAAAAAAAAATAAAATCATGTAATGTCTTTGCCAAAATAGAGTATGTTTGGAGAAAGGTTGAGTAGAGTTCCTTTTAACTGAAAGGGGTAGTTTAATTATACTGCATTTAGAGACTATTCTACAGCTGTAGCAGAACATGCTGGAAAAACTGGTATGCATCTCTTAAATTAATGGAGCTTGTTGTCTGTGTTGCAAATTGTTAGAACAGTAATTGGGTAATTTGAAAACAATTACTTTGGAACTGTACCTTCAGGGGAAAATTACTCTCTGAAATATACATGGCTAACTACTCTTGAAGCCTTTGGTTATGTATTCTGAGACAGAAAATGGCTCTTGCTTTGGAAGACTATCTACGCTGAAGAGGTATCTGCTTTGCTGTAATGCAGTTCTTCCTTCCTTGTGCATAAAGGAAAAAGTTCAAATTGTCACCTGAATTGCAGAGGCTGGTGCTTACTGTTAGATTTCTTACAAGGCACTTCCTTATTGGTAAATGATAGGTGCAGAGACCAAGGCGGTGCCTGAAAATGGTCTTAAATGCCTCTTACAGGTAGGGTCATCCACAGTGATTCATACTAGTAGTGGCAGATAATTTATGTAAATGTTAATGGAAGAAAATGAATGTGTAAAGCTAGAACACAGTCTCCAAAATACTGTTCTCCTCTAAATTTTTTAAATACTAAGAAACTTCATCTGATTCAAAGCTATATTCTTTGTACACCAGGTGGCATCAAAGGTTAAGCATTTCTTCAGGATGTATTCAGTTAACAGACATAAAATGACCACCCTCACTCCTTCCTACCATGCTGAAAACTACAGTCCAGATGACAACCGATTTGACCTGAGGCCTTTCCTTTATAACACCACATGGTCCTGGCAATTTAGGTGTATAGATAAACAGGTAAATGCCCTCTACTTCTTGTACGCTTTTATATTTAAAGCCCTCACAGTGGGACAAGCTCAGTTCCAGTGAATCTCCAGCAAAAGACAACTAGCATTTAGGATAATAGTTTAATACAGAAATAACTGTGATTGCTCTTTTCACATAACTGTGAGGCTAAGAATTCTCTGGTTTCAGTCTAGGCTGGTTTTTTTTTCACTGTTAAGTACAGCTTGTCATATTGCTAGGAAAGCAAGAAGGAGGGGGAAAAAAAAAAAGAAAAGAGAATATATGTACTGAGGCCAGAAACTAATAGGTGTACCTATACTCATGAAGTCTTGTGCTAATGCGGAGAACAAGCTTATGTGTTTTGGTTTCGGTTCAGGACCTGTCTGAAAGGATCTGTTTAACTGCAGGATTAAGACTTGACCTATATCCATGTGGGAAAACCCAGTAAGAGGCAGCAATTAACTGTGAATGCTTCTCCCACCTGCTTCTACAACAATACCTTTTTTGAACCTCAAGTCAGTTGACTCACAGATACGTGTTTCCTCAAATACAGCAACAGTTATGGTACGGTGCTTAGTTTGAACACTGTGAGGTGTGAAGGGGCTCAAGCAACTATCAGAACCATGCTTAACTTTTTGTAGTTTTTAGTCACACCTTTGACATTATTTTAATGCATTTTTTTATGGCAAAGGTGCTGGGCTGAAGAATTTTAGCACCTTGAAGTTTTTTCTGCCAGAGATTTTACACCTGAGTTGCTTTTAAGAATATGTTTATATATGTAATAAAATATTAATTCCCTCCTCTGTGAAATGCCAGACATGCTGTAATAGTGTTTTATTACCTTGGAACCTAGGATAAAAGCTACCACGTGCAGCACTTACTTGTAGGTCTGTATGGTGGGGTTTTTGGGTTTTTTTTTTCCCATCATTTTGGACTTTTTCCTGCTCAAGTCCAGGACAAAAGTTCTTTTGGACTCAGTGGGAGTTGGGTAAAGTATTTTTGTAGGGTCTGGACCAAAATGTAATTATTTTATGCTTACAGTAAATGTGATTAAGATCTTTTCATGATCCAGGATATTGTTGCACTCTTTAACTAGATTTGTATGTAACAGCAGCTGCGCTATGCAAGGGTACTGACCCTTGAAACTTATTCCTGAAAACCGGGAGTCAAGTTTGGGGAAGAATCTGTTATGTAGGCAACAGTAAACTGAACTGATAAAGTTCAGCGGTCACCTGAACTGATAACTTATTGTTACGGATAGCTTTTTGCAAGACTGGAAAATAATGACTTGCAATAACGTGAGTCAAATCTGTCCTATACAAGAAAGGGAATACTTTAAGAGTTTCCACTTACTGTGCATATTCAGCACAATTGTAATTCTGAAGAGAAACACTCTCTAGGACAATGTCTCACTGATAATTATACTCCCGGGACTTCATCTGCACTTAAGGTTTTTCTGGCATAGTAACAGGACTGTGAAAATACGGCATAAACTCTAAATGATACAGTTTTGCCAGAAAACACCTTTAGTTAGGTAATGCCAGGTTTTCCTGTAGAAGAGTAATGTTCCAGCTTGAGCTCATTTGTGAAGGGAAACGGTTTTGAGTGCTAGCGATAGAGAAATCTGTTGGATTTGTGGAAAGTACTTTTCTGCTTTGGATGTTTGTAGTGTAGTCAAGGCAATTTAGTTATCCACTCTTTTTAAATGCAAAATTCCCTCTGTATTTGCTGCAGAAGGAACAGGGGTAAGAGGAGGCTGAGATCACAGCGTTTGCTGGGAATTTCCAGATTTGCCCTTGGAGTCTTAATGTCACTCAGCTCTACTTAGCTGAAAGGTTCTACCTGGGTGATGAAATTTCTAGTGGTTTATAGCAAACCTAGGAACTCCAGTAACACTGTCTGTAGCTTCTGCCTTTGAGTTACATCTGAGGTAAAGGATGTGTGGTCAGAGCATGCACTTTAACAATTTCTAGGTGCCAAAATGTTCATTGGGATTTTAATAGCTGGCATAATTTGAAGGAACTGTGACATAGCTCAGAAGAAAGCTGGCACACCTACCCCCAAGGATTAGGTATCTGCAGTCCGTCTTCTGCTTTTTCCAGTGCTTACTGGTCATACCACAAGATTAGCTGCGTTTGGTCAAACCAAAAGATTTATCAACCTGAGCATCCTTGTGCGTCTCTTTCACGACCAGTAGCAGATGTTGAAGGAAGAGCATAAGAACAAGGAATTTATAATAGGGCCCTCCCTATATATCCCCATAGATTTGGGGAACATAGAACTGAATTTTCCAGAGTTAGAGATAATGTGCAGAACATTGTGTTTAGTTCATGCTCTTGGTCTATCCTCCGTGAGTTTGTAGAATCCTTTCTGAAACTATTTATATTGTTAGTCTTAACAACAGCTTAACTTAATATAAGGTAATTCCTTTTCTTAAGTTTTAAGAACAGCGAAGGTCAGTTTTATAAAATTGTGTATGTGTGCATGAAAAGCATTCCCTGTGTTTGTTTTAATTATTCTAGGCTCTCTGTTACGGGCAGGGTTCCAGGTTATGGCCTGATCTGATCTGACAGCTGTCACTGAAAGGGACAGTGTTGTCTCCCTTCCTGTCTCTCCTGGCTTCTGAGATGGCTTTGGTGCTTGTCTCGCTCCTTGGTCAGTCAAATGAAGTCACCCAACTGACAAAAAACCTAGGAACTGATGGGAGCATGCAGCCGGGGGGAGGTTAAGGGGGTGGGTGGGAAGAAAGTTTGACCTTCTCTTTTGACTGCAGCTAACATCCTGTTCAGCTCAGTTGTCCCCTAGAGCGTATCCCATTGTCAGTTCCTGATAAATCTGGGCTCTACACTGTTTTGTGGTGGAAGTCTGAAAAGACAGGAGACATTAAATGCAAACTTATTTTTACTATTGAATCGGTTTCCTTTTAACTTGCAGGTATCCAAGCTAGAAAGAAAGGAAGGAATTTCTCTAGTTGAAGACGTGGACTGATTTACTGTCTTGTTTAACTGTGGTAATTAATTTTGCTAAGCAGAATGTTCAAAACTGGAGTATACTGTGATGATGAGCAGAGATGACCCAAACAATTGTTGAGATGGCTGTTGTAAATGGTATTTGTAATCAAGTCCTTTTTTTGATTGACTCCCTGTTTTGTTCCCAATATACTTAAACCATAGTTTGGCTAAGTAATCATTTATTAAGGATTTTCTTAACTACTTGAGTTAATTGCCTTTAATTGAAAACATTTGGATAAGCCCATCAATCATAAATAAATGCAGGGTAGTCTTTTGTGAAAGTGAATACACATACAAATACTAAGTTTGGTTCTAATAGTTTGGATATGATTTTTGAGTAACATTCATCTGAAAGTATAAAATTTTAACAGTTCTGGCATGTGCTGTTGAGGGGAAATACTCATTTTACTTCACAATAAACTTGTAATTTTATAATGCTAATTGACTCAGTTCTTATTTTACATGTTTTTTATTTATCTAGCGTTGGGTATGTAGACTGGTCCAGTGTTTTGAATGGCCACATAAGGTCTAATTCAGCAAGGTATTGGAAGCATGTCTAACTTGAAGCAGATGGCTAATCTCCTTGTTAGCGGGATCCAAATTAGTGTTCAGCTTCTTGTTTTGCATCTACTTGCTGTATAACTTGTGACAATTAACTTTAAAATCTCTGACTTAATTTTCTCAGAGAGGAGTAATACCTACTTCATCAGGATGTTCGGGGATTGTTTAATTGTTATTGCTCTCCAAGATCCTCAGCTGTATTTTAAGGATTTTGAATAAAGTTGGCATGGTGCCTTTTCCCTCCTTTTGGCATTTTTGACGCGTAAGGGTAACTTGGTGTACCTGAAATAAGAAATGTCTTCTGGTGCGTGGTATCTTGAATAGAGAGGACACAAGTTTGGTATCCATGCCACTGTTGTCATTCCTATATGCTCTGGTGCTGCCTCTCCAGGAGCTGTGATCTGTTATCACTGACCATGCCATCAGTGAGTGGTTGGACTTGCCTACATAATCCCTTTACTGTGGGAATCAAGCTCGCTGGGTGTAAAACATCTGGAAATGCAGTGAATATTGCAGAATGAAGTATAAAGCCAGCTTCCTTTGAGCTCAATTAGTGCGTTACCCACCTTCCACCTACTGTTTGGAAAAAGTTATTTTAACTTCATGAGTTCACTGATCTTTTAAATGTGTCCAGTGCTGTGGAACAATAAAAAAGCTACAAGGATAGGCTTGTTCCTTCACTTGAGTCGCTTTTCTGCTTGTTCATTTAATGTTTGGCCATTTCCGATGCTTTTTTTTTAAATTTGATTTGAAAGGTGTGCTTTTAATAGGGGAAACTAGAAATGCATTTCTGAGGTTCTGGGCAAACAATGCTATAACTGCAACAGCAGGGGAGCTTAGACCAAGCGAGACTTTGTGTCTTGCTTGTCTCAGTTGTACTGAGTTGCTAATGGAAAATGTCTGCTAAAGGGCATGTTCTCCACATTTGTTTTCCAAAATCCAGAAAGACAGAGTTGATTCACTTAAAGATGCTGCATTGTTCTTGGTGGGTTTATTATATGGTATTCATTTAAATCAGTAGCTAACTTACCTTAGTGGATGTTGCTGGTACTAAGGATGTTTATGTTCGTCTGATGGAAAACCCCAGCTGAGATTTGCCTTCCTTCACCGTCAGTTGGGCACTTCCACTTCCCGTTCCAACCAGAGGGAGTGGATGAATTTTGAACGGAAGTTCAGGAATCCGTTGTATATTTGAAGGCTTCTTATTTCTTTTTTTCTTCCTGACGTTACTGATTCTCTTTCCTGACAATCACAGAAGAGGAAAGAAGGAAACATTTGCTTTTGTTCCAATAAAATAACACAGTGTTTACATGCACTCCCTGTTACTGTGGTTACCCTGAATGTTTCAAACACTTAGTGAAAGGCCACTTGTGTTTCTTAGCAATGGCACTTACAGCATGTGTGCAAATTGCATTTTATTTCTTACCTGCTAGTGCTGAATACAGATTGTACCAGCCCACCCCTACTTTCCTTTTATTATCCTGAAATTTTCACTGTACCTGTTCCGTCTGATGCCTCTAGTTCAACTGTTATCAACAATAACTCCAATTTTACCAGTGCTTTGCTGTCTATTGAGAATGGGAAATAACTGTAACGTGTAGCTGCTAATGCTCACTTTTTACTAGTGATGACTATTACGGTAAAGGTAATGTCATGGAGTTTTCCTTTTTATCTCCAGTTCACCAAAAAGGTTGGATCTGATCCTGACTTACTTAAAAGTCAGTGTGAAAAAGTGACTTTTTTTTTTTTTTTTAACCCATTAGTCATGCAGCTGAAGGCCAAAACTACCCCATTGCTAATTAAACAGTCTAGGATGGGCCTACTTTTACTACTCGGGCTGGAATACCGAAGAGATGGATTGATACACTTTCCTGTGTATTGTTATGCTGCCATAGCTCCCAGTATGTAGCAGAAAATAATGTATAGTTGTCAAATTATACAAATATCTACCCTTTTGAACTTGCAGCTTTATGACATTGAACAGTGAAAGCGTGTATGAAGGGGACCATGAGGAAGGAGGGAGAGTAGCAGAAGTGAAGCATCTTTTAACAGTCAAAGTAGCATAAGCTAAGTTCATAGTTGCTTGTGGGACGCCTAGGTGACGAAATACAAATTAAATACCTTCTGCTGGGGCTGGAAACGATTATTTAAGAATATGAATACAAGCAAGAAGCAATAATTTATAACCTCGCTATTATTTTCTCAATAAAGCCTAAACCCAACCCCCGCACGGCCGCAGGGTTGTTCCGCAGCTCCCCCTGAGGCAGTGACTAGCTTAGGGGTACGCTCAGCCGAGGATACAGAGTTTGCAGCTTCCGTGAGGTAAAAAAGCCGCAACTCCTCGTGAGGGATATTTTTTTAAAAAGCGTAAACGACGTCTGAGATCTGCTCTCTTAAGTTTAGGTGAAGAACAACACTTTTTACCAGAACCTTACTGTCACGTCTTTCATCAACCCCCGACTGCTTACAAATGCTAGTTCCTGAGGCGGCGGACGTTGCCGCGGCGGGAGACGGTGCCCTGTTTGCTGCCGGAGGGAGAAGTCTGTCAGGGGCAGCGCCGTGACCGAGGCCGGTTCCCGGCGGCAAATCCGGCCGGGGGAACGGGGCGGGCAGCGGCGGGAGGAGCCCCGTTCCCACCCTCCCCCGGCAGCCGGTCACGTGCAGCGGGCGGGGCCGCCCAGGGCGGGCGCAGCCCTCCCGCCCCGCTCGGCGGTCCCGTCCTATCCTGGCGGCGGCACGGAGGGAGCGCGGTGGTCGCTGCCGATGGAGGCGGGAGCCGGCGCTGAGGCGGAGCCGTTGTTGCCCCCGCGGAGCTGGCGAACGGGACGGGGGCTCTGGCGGGCCGGTAGCGGTGCCCGCTCCGCCGCCGAGGACGGTGAGTGCCGCGGGGCGGGCGGTGCCGGCGTGCCCCGGGCCCGGCGCCGCGGGCTTGGCGGGCGGCGCTGAGGGAGGCGGTGAGGCGGGCGGCGGCGCTCTCGCCTTTTCCTAAAAGCTTGCCCTCTCCCGGGTGCGGGGAGCGGGTCGGGCGGGCCGGGCCCCGGGGAAGGAAACCCCTCAGCCTGCCCAGAGGCCGGGGCTCGGCGGGGTTCTGCCGCCCCGCCGGCGTTTCGGTGGCGGCTGCTCCCAGCAGCTCCGCCTGGGACGGCTCTGCGGGACCAGCTGCGGCCGCCCTGGCTGGTTGAACACACTGAGCCGCTATCACTGACCTTAGGTGCGAACCTTGCGCTGCTTCAGCCCGAGACTTGATTTTGTTGTTGTTGTTTTAAAATTTTTATTTTTTTAAGGTGCTGACAAGGTTTTTTTGTCTAACTCAGTACATGTTAGAGGCCTGACTTCTCAATTCCGCCGGGAAAGGCTCCTTTGGAGACCTCAGGTTCTCTGTTTTCAGGGTATCACATCACTTAAGTGAACCTTCTCTTTTTGTTGCCTGTTTGTTCGATGTCAAAAGTGCAGCGGGGTCTGAGAGAGATCCTGCACGCCCAAACTGAGCAGTGCTTTAATCATCGCTTGTGACTAAGTGTCACTTGTTGTGATTAAGAGTTGCAGAATAAATTGGTTTTCCTCGGTAGCATGCATGGAAAATGTGGGTTTAAAAAAAATAAACCCTGAAATTGCTAAAGTAAACATTTCTTAGTAATTTCCTTGTTTTACTTTTATATTAAGAGCAGTTGCTTAGATTCTGCCCTTTCAAAATAGTTGGGATTAACGCTAGGCTTGTGTTGTGTGCTCCAAGAATCTAAAGCTTTTGCTGTCCTTGCTATCCTTTTAACTTTAAAAATCTTTATTTATATCTCACTGATGTGTCATGTCTTGAAAAAGCTCTTTATTGTATGAGCCTAGCTTGTCTCCTGTTTATGCTCAGTCTTTCTTGCGCAGTGGTTCATATCAGAATCAGTACAAAACTGTGTTGTTGCTTATGCTCAGATAAATGGTGACATTTAAAAACCGTTTGCAATCTTTGTAGAAAATTGATGCCGCTGAATCATGTGGAACTTAAAATCGTCTGGGGCTCAGATCAATGGTGTTTCTGGTGTTGCTTGATGTCTGGAGAACGTTCTGCTAGCACTGGGACTGACTTGTTTCTCACTGTATCCCGTGCTGTGATTGCCGTCTCCTGGGAGGAGATGGTACGGAGTGCTCCTTGGGTCTCTTCCCCTCTGTGGGAAGGTTACATTAGCACGTATTTTTCGTATCTCTAGCCCCCTCAGCTTTCTCTCTCTCCTTCCCCCCCCTGCCCCCCCCTCCACTTCCCCCCCCCCCCCCTTCCTCATTTTGGCCTTAACTGCCTTTGTCTCTCTTGTTGGCTTAATTGCCAGGTTAGTTACTCAAATGTCCTAATTCAAGTGAACGCAGGTGATTGCCCTTCATTCTTTATGTATATATCTTCATATGAACTTCTTAGTAATGGGTTTTGAAATGTTGCATAGTAACTGATTTGGTGATATTTATTTCACTTTGTGTACTTTCACCCCTTTCTATGTCTTGAACTCTGATCTGTTTGGTATGGTAATAATAACTCTCAGGACAAATTAAAAAAGGACTTAATTTTGTTCTTATCTGACTGGAGATTTCTGTTGGTTTTGGACAGAATGAGATCAACCTAAAGCTCAGTACCTTTATTAAACGAAAGTAAAAATGCCTAGAATACTAGTGTCTGATTTTTTCAGCTTCACTTGGCTGTACACTTTGTCAAAGAATAATTTGATTGAAGCTCCATTACGATGCGTGTTACTTAAGGCTTGTCTCTGTATAGAAATATTCTAGTCTTGTGATAGCTATTTACCTACTAGTGTAATCTAGCTACTTAAGCTAAATGTAAGAGAGAACACTTCCGCAAAATACAGAAAGATGCATGATATGTTTGAGATTATTATTTATTTAATTTAATGCACGATGCTGCTGACAGAGCAAACTTGGCAGGAGCTGTCTCTTTCCTTTTTGTGTGTGTACAGTGCCCTTTATCATAGAATCATAGAATCATTGAGGTTGGAAAAGACCTCTAAGATCATCAAGTCCAACCGTCAACCCAACACCACCACCCACTAAACCATGTCCCTAAGTGCCTCGTCTACTCATCTTTTAAATACCTCCAGGGATGGGGACTCAACCACTTCCCTGGGCAGCCTGTTCCAATGTTTCACCACTCTTTCAGTCAAGAAATTTTTCCTTACATCCAATCTAAACCTCCCCTGGCGCAACTTGAGGCCATTTCCTCTTGTCCTATCGCTTGTTACTTGGGAGAAGAGACCAACACCCACCTCGCTACAACCTCCTTTCAGGTAGTTGTAGAGAGCGATGAGGTCTCCCCTCAGCCTCCTTTTCTCCAGGCTAAACAACCCCAGTTCCCTCAGCCGCTCCTCAGAAGACTTGTTCTCCAGACCCCTCACCAGCCTCGTTGCCCTTCTCTGGACACGCTCCAGCACCTCGATGTCCTTCTTGTAGTGAGGGGCCCAAAACTGAACACAATATTGGAGGTGCGGCCTCACCAGTGCCGAGTACAGGGGCACGATCACTTCCCTACTCCTGCTGGCCACACTATTTCTGATACAGGCCAGGATGCCATTGGCCTTCTTGGCCGCCTGGGCACACTGCCGGCTCATGTTCAGCCAGCTGTCGACCAGCACCCCCAGGTCCTTTTCCGACAGGCAGCTTTCCAGCCACTCTTCCCCAAGCCTGTAGCGCTGCATGGGGTTGTTGTGGCCGAAGTGCAGGACCCGGCACTTGGCCTTGTTGAACCTCATACAATTGGTCTGGGCCCATCGATCCAGCCTGCCCAGGTCCCTCTGCAGAGCCTTCCTACCCTCAAGCAGGTCAACTCTCCCGCCCAACTTGGTGTTGTCTGCAAACTTACTGAAGGTGCACTTGATCCCCTCATCCAGATCATTGATAAAGATATTGAACAAGACGGGCCCCAGTACTGAGCCCTGGGGAACACCGCTCGTGACCGGCCGCCAACGGGATTTAACCCCATTCACCACAACTCTCTGGGCCCGGCCGTCCAGCCAGTTTTTGACCCAGCGCAGAGTACACCTGTCTAAGCCGTGAGCCGCCAGCTTCTCGAGGAGAATGCTGTGGGAGACGGTGTCAAAGGCCTTACTGAAGTCCAGGTAGACCACATCCACAGCCTTTCCCTCATCCACTAGGCGGGTCACCTGATCATAGAAGGAGATCAGGTTGGTCAAGCAGGACCTGCCTCTCATGAATCTGTGCTGGCTGGGCCTGATCCCCTGGTTGTCCCGCTCATGCCTTGTGAGCGCCCTCAAGATGAACCGCTCCATAATCCTCCCCGGCACCGAGGTCAGGCTGACAGGCCTGTAGTTCCCCGGATCCTCCTTCCGGCCCTTCTTGTAGATGGGCGTCACATTGGCAAGCCTCCAGTCCTCCGGGACCTCCCCCGTTAACCAGGACTGCTGATAAAGGATGGAGAGCGGCTTGGCGAGCATCTCCGCCAGCTCCCTCAGTACTCTCGGGCGGATCCCATCCGGCCCCATAGACTTGTGAGCGTCCAGGTGGCGTAGCAGGTCATTGACTGCTTCCTCTTGGATTATGGGGGGTTCATCCTGCTCGCCGTCCCTGTCTTCCAGCTCGGGGGGCCGAGTACCCTGAGGATAACTGGTCTGCCTGTTAAAGACTGAGGCAAAGAAGGCATTGAGTACCTCAGCCTTTTCCTCATCCTCGGTGACAGTGTTCCCCCCCGCATCCAATAAGGGATGGAGATTCTCCTTGGCTCTCTTCTTGTCATTAATATATTTGTAAAAACTTTTTTTGTTGTCTTTAACGACAGCGGCCAGATTGCGTTCTAGCTGGGCTTTTGCCTTTCTCACTTCTTTGCACAACCTAACGAGATCCCTGTACTCTTCTTGAGTTGCCTGCCCCTTCTTCCACGAGAACCACGGTTGTGGAGCTTCTGTTAACTGCTAAGTAAGCTGTAGGCTTTATCCAAAATACGGCAAATGATTCTCATTTCTTTTTAACTTCGTAGGTACCGGAGCTGATAATAACCTTTATATAAACCAAGCCATAGTATTTATTGAAGACGCAATCCAGGTAAATATAACTCGTTTGTTAGCTATTATGCTTCCCATGCTGGATATTTGTCACACATTCTGCTAGCTTTTAAATTTTTATGTGTTCAGGCAACTTCCACATAACATCGTGTTGATTTACAAAGCAAAATCGGAATTTCTAATTCCTGTGGTATGCAAGTTTCAGTGAACTTCTGCCTAGGAGGAACATGTTTTTCCACACAATGAAATAGATAGTGTCTTCTCTTCAGGGTTGTCAAAAGAGATGCTGGTTTGTGGGGTGGTTTTCGGTTTTGGGTTTGTGTGGTGGTTTTTTTTTTTGTTGTTAGTTTGTTTTTTTGAGAGTGACTGGCCTTACTGCTAAGAGAAACTATCTGAGCAAACCCTGTAATTTGCCTCTAAGTCTGACTACTTGCATAGCTTAAGAGCTGGTAGAGTTAAGGCTAGCTTCCAGCGAGAAGCTGGAACTCTTTTGCTTCAACTGAACTTGGTGCCTTTGAAAGTCTTCATTCTCTCTTTGTCTCTCCTTTACTGGCCATTACTGCATATTCCTAGATCCTGTTATCTCCCAGTTATTAGCTGCAGGCAGTGGGAATGCTGGAGCACTCGTGCAGTTCTTGAGTTCTCTTGCTGCATTCAGATAGCTTTTGGTTGGGAGATTTCTGGGGATCAGATATATTTAAGGTGTGCACACCTTTCTGGAAGCAGATACTTGTCAGCAGAGGCAGCGTAACAGCAGTCCAGGAGCAGCTGCTGAGGAGGGGCTGAGCAGATTTCGGCAAGAGCAGGCCTGTTCTGAAGAATCACAGATACTTCCTTGAACTTAAAGCATGTTTTGTTTAAAGACCTAGGTTGAGGTCTCTTATATTCAGAATTAAAATGTTTGCATCTTATGGCTTTTTGGAAGCGAAAGACAAAAGAAGATCCATGAATGGAATGAATGCTAGAAAGGTAAACTAAGTGGGTGGACCATTTTGGCAAGTAAATAGAATAGGCACTGAATTATTACAGATGCTGTTATTTGTAATGATGATAATGCTTGCTTCAGATGACTGCCACAGTTTCATTATCTGAGCAACTGTGTGGTCTTTAGATTAGGAAAACTTCATTAAAAACTTTTCCGTTGCACGTGTGTAGGCTACAGCTATGGTCATTGGTGACTGACACTTTAATAATTAATAACTTGTACAATAATTTCTTTATCTTATTGTGAAACTGGAATTGTCGCGAGACTTGAGCTTTGTTGATTAGAACTTGGTTTATTGTGGTAACTTGATCTTTGTCTTTGAGACAGACTGAATGTAATGTTTGAATTACCCTTTTTGCTTTCTGCCTTCAGTATCGATCTATAAATCACCGTGTGGACTCCAAATCCCTGTGGCTTTATCGATGGTACTATTCAAGAACATGTCAGTGGTAAGAACTTGGTATTCTTTTTGCTTTTTCATTTAGGAGTAAGTCTTTATAAAAATTATTCTTCATCTCTCTTTTGTTAAATAATTAGTTAATTGTGCTTTTAGCCCTATAAGAACTTACTGTAGGAAGCAAGTGGATTGACTACATGTGAACATGATAGAAGTGGAAAGCAACAAGATATATGAAAGTGTGGTCACGTAGATGGCTCTTCGCAACAGCCATAGGACTGTTGCATGAATGGACTATTGGCATGATTTACAGCACTGTGTGTTAGAGGTTTCCAACTGTCTATTTCTAAACATATTAAATAGTAGCAAGATTGTTTGCTGATGTTAGTTTCAAAAGAATACCACCTGAGGTTATTTGGTGTGGTCAGCAGTTACATTATTCTAATGCAGGCAACAGCATGCTAATCAAGTGCTGCGTTGTGATCTAACCCATTTGTGTTAAATATGATATTATAAAGCTTTGTTTACTTTGAAGAAAATTGCTTTACTGTAAGTATTTTGTTATTCTTTTGACTCATTTTGTGGGTTCGGTGTTTTTTTGGGGTTTGTGTGGGTTTTTTTTGTTGTGGTTTTTTTTAATTTCATCTCTATCCAAACAGGATTTTGAGTTTAACCATTACTATAATCCTGGCTTTGGCTTTCATTGAAAAGCCTTCTTCGCTTACCATCACGTCAGACGTACGATACCGCCTTCCTGCATGGAATCCTCCATGTGGCCTAACAGAAAGCATTGAGCTGCTTTGCTTTCTTGTGTTCATGGTTGATGTATCCGTGAAGGTGAGCATCACATTCACCTGGTATTGAATGCAATACTAAGTTTGTTGGGCAGCTCAGTAGGTGTAGTCAGTGTGGCTTTTCTCCATTTTATATTTTGGGAGAAATGTCTTAGAACTGTTATTCAAATCTTGAATTTTCATGGTGAGATTGCTTTGCTATATTAAAGCCTTACTTTCAGGAGAAATTAGAAAGTGCATATTTTCTGAATTAGTAAAATTATTGCTTTTTATTTTTTAACCTAAGAAATATAAACCCCTGTTTGTGTGGAATAAGTGAAATAAACTTTGCTAAGCATACAGTGATTTTAGCTTAGCTGCTTGTATTAGGCTATAAAAATTGGGGTATATAATAATCAAATGTATGCCAGTTCATTTAAACAAAGCAAAATAAAAATAATTAGAAACTGAACTTTTCTTGGGACATTTGTTTCTGGAAAAATCTCTTTTTATGGTTATTAAATGGACATTTTTCTTGCATTCAAAGGATTCCTCTCACACAGCCTGTGTACACCTCTCACATCTACTGACCTTTTATTTAGTTCTTGTAGAAAAATTCTCTGATCAGTGTATTTTTGTCCGGATTTCAGGAAGCTCCTTATGAGCACTGATGTAAAACTACAAATACTTGGAAAACAATTGGTGCTGACTTGTTAGGGTATTGGAATTTATTATTAAAATAAGTTGCTTGTTTGGTTTTTTTTTTCCCCTCCCCAGAGTTACTTAATTGGATGGGAAGAATTTTGGAAAAATAAATGGCTGATGGCTTATATACTGACATTAATTGTTTCCCTTACTGATTGGATTGTATCGCTGAGTTTTTTCTGCACAGAGGTAAGAACTGCTTTCTGCAGAAACAATCAGCAACTTAGTTGTGGAGAGTGGCAGAGGAGAAGAACCTGCAAAGGTTCCGCAGGGCCTATGTGATATATTGGAGAATTAAGGGGGGAGGGGGAGATGGTTCATTTTTGGTCTTGGATAGCTGGATAATACGCTGAAACACAGGAGATGTCTGGTGTAATACAGCTTTTCGAGAGATTCTGTTTGATTCTTAATATAAGATGCGAGTTCATCGGTAAAATTAAATAGAGCTTTGTTGTTATAGTCTGTCAACTTTCAGATTATAGAGAAAACTCTGGTTGCATAGCACCAATTTTGTCATACAGTTGGAGAATTATGTTCTTAACTTGATTCAATGGCAGAGTCTCTGTAGTGATGTCTAAGTAAAAGGTAATTGTATATCTTAACAACTGCTTTCTAAGATGAAGCTGTGTCGTGTTCAAAACAATGGTGTCCTGAGAGGAAGGTCAGTTTTATGAAACGGTTCTAAAAGTGCCCTCCTTTATGTAACAATGCAATCTCCCAATTGGTTTTCTCTGCCGTGACATAAATTTGCATGAAATTAGTTGTTTGCTTACAATCATCGTTAAGAAAATACTAATGTGGTAAAAATGCTGGGAAGTGAATGAGGCAGAAATCTTGAATTTTGCTTCTTGTCTAAGTTCTTGTGTCAAAGCCATTATCTGTTGCCTTCAGATAACTTTCAAACCTATTTCAAATTACTGTCTGTATTAGTCAGGATTAGGTTGGATGCAGTTGCTACTATTAGTAACCCACTGTTTAGTTGTTCATGCTTCAGTGGTCATAGTTGACCACTGGTCACCATTGACCAGGATGTGATGTAGTATCAACGAGATAATCTTAAAATGTTGAAAGAATGTGTCACTTAAGCTTATAAGCATCTAACTATAAGAAAAGTGCATATGTCCTTTTCATAGTCAAGCCAAATAAATATAATGTGGCTGAAAGAAGTTAATTATCTGGGATGAAGGTTGTGCTTACAACATGGGGAGTGTGTCCTGGAAAGAAGTGATTGTAAAATCTTTAGGTGTGATAGTGGACAAGTAGTTTGAACAGGAGCCTCCCTTACAAAGCAGTGGCAGAAGGAGCAGTTTAACTGCTGGGATGTATGCACAAGGGAATCGCGAGGAAGAAAGTGATTTTTTTGGCTGTTGTGTGTGGCCCTGAGAAGACTGGTCCTAAAATGCAGGATGCTGAAATACTTGAAGTAGCTGATAAGTCACAGAAATAACTTGAAGGCTGGCAAGTGTCTTGGATGCAAGAATCAAACAGCTTAATTGCTTTAGTGTATGTTAAGGAAAAGAAAGGCAATCACCTGTTTGAGTCTTGTCAGAGGCAGAGATTGTTGAGTAATAAGCAGGCCCTTTAATTATAAAAAGAAAAAAAAAAAAGGCTGAAAATTGAAATCAAGTACTTATTTTCAAAACGTGTGTCTGTTTATTGAAAGTGGCTGGCTATTACTTCCTCTTTTGAAATGGACCTTGGCAGAAAATATGAAAATGCCATCTCTTGACCTGCTTGTTATGTCTGCTGAGCAGTAAAGTTAGATTGTTTATAATTAGTGGCCTGATGAGGCTATTAAAATGTCAATGTGCATTTTTAAAGCAATCTCTCATTCTTTTAATGAAGCACCCATAAGTATAAAATCTCTTTTGTGTGTTTTGTGACTTCAGTGGGACAGATTCAGCTTCTGAGCACAGCCTTTTTATGTTACACTGTTGACTTTGTTGATATGTGTATCAGTGTTCTTTGACAAACTTGTATTAAAAATAGTTGGGGTGCTAGTCTTACGGGAACTCAGTATCTGATCCATTGGTTTTTGCAGAATGTGAGAATAAGAAGAATTCTTCGTCCTTTCTTTCTCCTTCAGAATTCTTCTATGATGAAGAAAACATTAAAAAGTATCAACAGCACATTGCCTGAAATGGCAAGGTAGGTAATAGCATGGAAAACATCCTTTCACAGCAAGCATGTAGTTACCCTTAGTATTCTGGCGTGTGACATCTGAGTAGCTTCCTTCTTGACGGTCTAGCTAAGTGGCTGGTGAGATCAGGCAGCAATGGATGGAGGTTGTGTTAACTTTTTGATTCCTTTAGTCTGTAAAATTTCTCTAGAATGCCTATGATGTGACTCTGTATGTGACAGATAAGGTTTTTGATGCTAGCTGAGTGGGGTTTTTTAGTTCTGTGTATGTTACATACATCCCTTTTGTAAGGGAAGAACTGAGGCATCATCTGGGCAAAGGTCTATGCCATGTTTCTCCAAGGTAGCATCTCAGAAGTATGGGTAGACACACACGTACTTGTCTTCCGGTCGTGAGTGCCACGCAAGATATCTCTTTCTTTACAATGTCAGAGCGGTTTACTTCAGCTTTTTCATTTCTAAATGTTTTTAGCAATATATGTGTTAAATTTTACTGTCATTAGAAATGTTGAACTGGAAACCCCACTGGTGAAATCGTAACCAGACAGCACGATGCTTTTTGAAAGATCTCTTCCTGCGACATGGGTCGTGTATGTGTACAGCTTATAGAACTCACTGTCCTTGCCTCTTACTTTTTAACAAGTCCCACAAGAATCAAAGGTGTATGCAAGCCAAGATGCTGTATTTTGATCGGAGGGTGTAAATACGGTCCTAACTTTAGAAAAACAAGTGTTAGAATCTCATTGACCTCACAACTGTCTAAGCTTGTGCTGAGGAGTCATGAACAAGTGTGATTCTTATTCTGAATCAAAACTTAGATCATCTTCTGCTATCTTCATATAGCTTCTTAAAAATACCCCTGGTTTTCTTTATGTGGCATTTTTAGCAAAGGATATTAAGAATAAGATAAAATTGGTATTAATGTGTATGATCTGTTTTCTTTCCAACAGTGTTGTTCTACTACTAGCTGTTCATCTGTCTCTCTTTACCATGTTTGCCATGCTGCTGTTTGCTCGAACAAAGGTAACCAGTTATATTTATGCTGTGGTCGATCTTGGTGTTTTTTTACTTTGCTTGCATAGCTGCTGCTTGTCTAGTTTTATAATCAAACTAGTGAAACTTTTTTTTTCCCCTGAAAAGGTCATGTTACCTTGTCAAACTTACTGGGATGAGTTTAAAGTCAATTTAGAGAGATGTAATGTGTGCATAGTATCCATGTATAGTGCTGTTTATGTAAGCGTGCACTAGAAGGCCCCTCAGAATAGTGTTAGAATCTCCTTATCCTTTAATGAAGATTTTTTTTTTCCAGACTGCACTTTGTTTCTTAAGTGATTACGCTCCTTCCTACTCCACAGCTGAAATCTTTCACTCTTGCTGTAAGCTGTGGCATGTTATTTTATTAGTCTAGCTCCGCTGCTCAGAGCGAGGTTAGATGGTTCCATTCTAAAATGTGGTTGACATCTTTATGATCCTGCATATTACTGGTATTGATGCCATTATCACAGGTGAGAAATTTAAGGTCTGTTTATACAAGAGGCTTCCTTATACAATTCTCCAATTTGATCCTTCAAGTTACTTTCTCTGCTTTTGTTGAAACCTTCTATGCTGTTCTGTGTCCAAAGCTCTTAAGCTTTTCACTTTTTTGTTTATATTATCACTCATTTCTTTTTTTTCTTTTCCTTATCTAGCTTTTTGCTAAGGTTAGTTTCCTCTATGTGTTCTTATCTTCCAATACTGGTATCCCTGGCCATGCCTTGGTAGGTTCTTGCCTGCATTTCTCCAATGTTTTGGTTTCTGATCTCTTTGTTTTTTCCTCTGTGGGTTTGTTGGGTTTTTTTTTTCCCTCTCTTCCTACTTCCAAAAAGCAAATTTGAAGTTTTGTGGTTAAAATAACTTTTGTGTTTCAGTGCTCTTGGTATGTTCCCTCTCCTGAAGTTCCCGTATCTTAATGTTTCATACTCAGATTTATTTTTTTTTTGTCCTTACTTTTTAAGGCCTTCCATAAATATGTTCCTATGAGTACAAAGATTTGTTGCATACTTCTCCCAGTAATTTTAGTCCTCTCCTTAATCTCAGGTTTGCACCTTCATTCCTACTGCAATTTGCACTTAAGCCTGCCTCTAGTCTTCCTTATGATCAGCAAATTTCTTGAATTCCCGTGTTATAGAATTTCTGGAATTAGAAGCAGAGCTCTATTTTTTCCCCTTAGTTTAGTTGCATGCTGTATCTTTGTATTATCTCTGTATGTCATGTTTAATTTCAGTTATGAGCTTTCCCGGCAGATGGGAATATAACTTATATACCCGAACCAGTCAATTTTGTGTACATTTAGGTGAAAAATAAAAAATTAGAGAGCAGTCTTTCCTTTTTTGATTTGCTAGTCTAATACCCATGCAAAGTAATTGTATCTAACAAGGCAAAATACTGAAAGCAAGTTCTAAAAATACAGTTATTAATGAAATTCACGCCCCTAGATTTTTTCATTGTCTTGTGTATATCCTCTAGAGGTACATTTTTCCAGTCTTTGCAGCAGATTCAGGGGCTATTTGTTCTGTATTGCCTGATTCATGTTTGTATTGTTTGCACTCTGCATCTTTTTTAGCTGTCTCTACTTGAACTTGGGGGGAAAAAAAAAAAATGTGGATGATCCAAGATCAGTCTCCCAGTGTGTTTTTGCTGAACATTTTGATACCATCAGAGCTTAAGCAGATCATCTGACGTTTCCACTGAGTCACAAAATAATTTTGATGACTTTAGTTGCCAAAGTATTTGCCAATATTTTTTGGGTGCTGTAGCACTGATCTCTCCACCCCCCCACACCCCAATGTTTAAGCTCTATGTGATGTTTTCACTGATACTGTACATAGCATTTTGAATCTTCATCTTTTCAAAATAGAACAGTTGCATGTTTTCCACCTGCCCAACAACTTCTGTAATGTGCGCTAATGCTGGTTATAGCATATTGCTTTATATTGTGTGCCCTTATTTGTGTAAATATTTATTTCCTCTAAAATCAGGTAAGGACTATCCTTGCACTCATACTTTAAGTACATCTTCACATACGTTATTGAAAAGAGACCTAAAACTTGTCTGGCTGTGTTCTGTGTAGATCTTGCTGTAATTAAACAGAAGCCCCTGAATATGTAAGGGGATAACTGGAGAAAGGGGGAAACGTTCCAAGTAATGGTAGTAACTTTTGTGCAAATAACTAATTCAGAAGATGTTAAGTTTTCTATTCAGAAAGGAGAAGTGGGAGACACATTTCACGCTCAGTGAGTACGCTAGTAGAGCTGTAGGCGTTTGGGAGGAGCTCATAATCTATAGGCAAGGATCTTTTGTAACATGGCAGTCACTGAGGCAGCTGTTCATTACTGAGGAGGCTGCAGGGTCACCCAGATGTTGCCATCCTTGTTTTGTTTCTGTTCTTCAGTATAGACAAGATCTATTTTAACTTTGTCCTCAAATTGTATTATACTCTTGGACAAGTCCTGGAGAGTAGTCCTAGAGTATACAATTCGGGGTGATTAGGTTTCCATCTACGCTGAGGTACAGCATGCTGTAGCAACAAAGCAAGTAGCTTCTATTCTACACTAATTTTTATAATGCAAGTTGACACTGAAGATGGTATTAGTCTGTTTGTGATTATTTTTTTTTTAATATCATGTTTAGGGAGTCCTTTTAGCTCCAATACACTAATATCTCTTGCAGGCTAAGAGGTGATGCTTTTTATATCAATCAAGGGTGGCTTCAGATTCCTATATTGTCTGTTTGTGACATTATTGTTCTTCCTGGGTCTGAGGTGTTAGCTAGACATAACTTCTATATTGAGCCTCCTGTGTCTGTCTTAGCTTGCTGTTCTTCTTTATGTTTTTAATGGCTGTTAATAAGTGAAATGATTGCACTGTATTCCTACACGTTGTCCTAGTTTTTGTGCTTGTCTTGTGCTTTTTTTCACGGGGTGGATTTGATTGTGCAAGAAATTGATTAATTTTTTTAATCTTTTTTAAAAAATTTTTTCTCCCTCCCTTGGTAAGACGGTCTTAGTGATTCTTCAGTGTTTCCCTAACAATGAACATCTCTTTGACTAGGATGGCCAGCAGGATAAGGAGTGGGTGGGGTATTTCCGGAATTTGCCAGATTCACTGACATCACTGCTGGTCCTGCTAACTACTGCAAATAATCCTGATGGTGAGCAATCTTCCAGAAATAACTCATCTCTCTTTTCAAAGAACAAGAGAGTAAGATTATCTTCAGACTACTATAGCCATTGTTTCAGCTGATAGTTCTTAGTACAGCCAGAGGAAGGTTCTGTAGATTTTTCATGCCTTTAGTAACTTGATTCTTGCCTTTCCTTTGGTGTAATTGTATATGCATCTCTGACGTGGAGCTATATAAGAGCTTTTACCAATTGCCAAAATTTGATAGAGGTCTCCAGTTTTCGTCTTAAGCATTAAATTCCTATTTCCTTTTTTGTTAAATCTGACACAGTGATGCTTCCTGCTTATTCTAAGAATCGAGCATATTCAATCTTCTTCATACTCTTCACTGTATTAGGTAAGTTACCTCTTGTCTTCAGTAATTTAAATGCACTTTAACTTTGACACTTGTGCATATCAGCTACAGAGTGTTTTATTTTTCTAGGAAAGTTTAATCATAAATTTCTCCTTCTTGTGTTTCTTCTGATTACTGTGTAGTATCTTTCAAGATAATTTTAATGGAAGGCACTATGAATGGTTTGTTCTTTTTCAGTAACATATCATAGGGGAATGGATACATTACAGTATATTCAAACATTAAAAACATTTTGGAAATCAAACACAAGAAAACTAATCCTTTTAAAATCTTACATGTGACTTACTGTATACATTGAAACTTCTTTGAGAAACAGAAATATATTTCAGTAATTCTCACTGCCTCTTTTTCTCCAATAGGCAACTTGTTTCTGATGAACTTGCTTACAGCAATAATATACAACCAGTTTCGAGGATACCTTTTGGTGCGTAAAGCATTCCTAATTTTTATGTTCTACCGTAACTGTAAAACTGCCAAGCCCTGAGTATTACAAGTTTCAACTCTGTATTAAAGCAGTATGCCCATCCGGGTTGTAGATACGGTTTTAAAATACTAAAGGTTCTTTGATATAGATATTTTTCCCCTTATATGCTGTTGTAGCTTGATCCTCTTCCGTGACAAAATTACCTGCTTGTATACTTCCATGTATGCTGTGGATCTGCAACTTTGACTATTATAGGGGGGAAAAAAAAAAATCCAACTATTATAAAACTGAACAAGGACAAGTGGACAAGTAACTTAAACTTGGTCTCTGTGAAGAAAACCTACTGTACTATTTAAATAGCTATTGTTGCAAACCCTAGCACTTAATTTCTCTGAGTAGCACAGCATTAGAAGCCTTCGATCAAAAAGCATCACTGAATAAAAGATCTTCACGTTCAGGATTTTTTACTTCATCCTTACCATGGTGGGTGGGTGTGATGTTAGAATGATTAGGGCAGTCTTCTGGCTCTAAAAGTTGGTCTTGAGCCTTGTGATTGACTTGTACCAGAAGCAGTTGCCAGTAGGTATAGTAGTTATTCTTGGTAGTATTCAGTCTCAAATAAAAGGAAACTGTGCTTACTCTCCATGCAATGCCAGTCATCCATGTAATACTTTAGTGTGCTTCTGGAAGATGCCTGATCATATGTGATTCTCTCCATTTTGTGAGGTGCGAGTCTGATGTGTAGTGTAATGACCTCTTTTGACTCAGGTGTCTATATTAAAGAAGTAAAAGCTGACAAAGTAAGTGTACTTTTGCATGTTGTTCAAGGAGTGCGCAATCTGTGGTGACGATTAAACTCATGACTAAAAGTTCTTTCTCCTTTATTAACGAGCTGTGCAGCGTGCTTTGTTGCATTACGTACAACAGTTGTTTAATCTCCAGCTGGGAGTGTAGTCAGGATTCCCTTAGCAGGAAAGAGTGTAAGTGCTTTTGTTTTCTGTATCAGCTTGTTCAACTGCACTATCTGGGACGAGTTGTAATGAGCTGAGGCAAAAGTATTTTAGAAAGCAGGGACAACGTAACTCAAATGAAAGATCATCTCGGTTACTGCCAATAAGATGTACTTCATCCAAGAGGTTAAATTTATGACTTTCCTATTGCTATTCCAAAAAAGAAGTAACTGACTGGATAGGTGGTGGAAGGAAGAGGCTGCATGGGTGCAGCTGGAGATCTCCAGCAATGAATACAGAACATCCAAGGTGCACCACGGTTACTTAGCAGTTAACACACATAGTAGATTAATAGAAATAACACAGTGCTAGGCTAAGTATAATGATTATCACACTGATGGCACACAACTGAACCTTTGGCCAGGCAGTCATCAGTCAAAATGGGAACTGTCAGTCTCTTGCTCTTCAGAATGTGCTGAGTCTTGATCTTGCTGAGGTGCCATCAAACTGTTTGAGATTTTTCTTTGAGCTTTGTAACTTTCACAATGAAAATTTTCTCTCGAGTCTTGAGTTAGTTCTTCAACAGTTTCACTTCCACCTCTGTCTTTTACTTTCCTCTTGCATATTTTATAAAACTTCCCAGCTCAACAGCAATGTATTTGGTAAAGCTGAGTCAGGGTAGTGCTAAGCAAAAGCACTGGGCTAAACCTCTGGCCTGTAGGTTAAGCTTTTTTGCCTTTGTGCCAGTACGGTGGTGGCCTCTGTAGCTTGGAATGAACAGCGGTTCCTGATTGTGTACGTTCCAATTGGTCTTTTCTCATGCCTATAGTTTCCTTCAGGTTTGGTGGCAGGGCAAACTCGGTGACTTTGACTTTGGGTGTGATTTTCCCACTTACTTACACTGTGGTCTTATAGTTCCTCCGTTACTTACTTCCCCCTTTACTTACATATAGTCTTATAGTTCCTTCCTCTTACTTACATAGTCTTATAGTTCATTGAGCCCTTCAGAGGAGGAGTGAAGTTGAGGGCTTGGGGGGAAAAGTGAGATAATTGCTGCTCTAGTAGAGCTCCAGAGAGAAGGTGAAGTTTGTTGGATAGTAAGCCTTAGGCAATATTACACAGAAGGAATGGCCCCCATTGTGGGAGAGGGGTGTTTAAATGTAATATGTGCAAAGAGGAATTTTTGTAATCCTTTCCTCCAGCTCTGTTTCTTCCCTTCTTTCTCCATTTTCCTCTTTCCTGTGTGAGAGCATGCCGTAATCTGACTCCCAATAAAGTAGCTGAGTTTGAAAGTGGTTACTATGAAGAAAATGAAGCACAAAAAACTGTGGCTCTGGCTTTCTTCTTTTTGGCAAGAAGCTGGAGTAGGAAAACCTGTCTAACTCTTCTCTTTGCACCATAGTATGAATTTCTGTGAATACTCGAGCTTTGCTGTTGCTATTGTCTCCGGAATAGGCATGTGCCTGTGCAATACAGAATTAAAAATAAACTATGACCTGGATGTTTACTTGAACTCCAGAGGCTTGCTTGCTTCCTTCCTTCCTTCTTGTACACGGAGTTCTTGAAGGGAACGAGGCCTAGGGAAGTCTCTTATTCTGATCTCTAATCACAAATCTGGGGTGTGTGCCAGAAGGTCAGTGTATTAGCTGACCATAGGATATAGTACTGCATGAGGAGCTGGGTACCCCTGGTCTTCCCCAAGTCCTTCTGGTAGGAATGGGCTTCACTGATTTAAGCTTATGACTCTTTGTGGTATTCCTTTTAAAGTGTGGAGTGTCTGTCTGATTGGACCCAGTATCTAGACAACTAGATTAGTGGCTAATGACTGGGTCTTTGGCGGTGGGAGAAAGAAAACAATATCTTGCCTTCCTGAAAAATTATTTTAGTTGAACAGATATGGCCCTCTCTGAGGCTTCCAGTAGGTTCTGACTAAGGGCTGGGCAAATAATTTACAGGTCTTATTTGTATCATCTAGTTGGATTTCTTTTAAACAGGTGTAAGTAAATTGTCTCCTCTGTGGTGTTTTTACTGTCCAGAAATCGGTTCAGTCCTCCCTCTTCAGGAGGCGACTGGGAATCCGGGCTGCGTTTGAAGTGCTTTCTTCCCTGAAAGAGACTCCTGCTAATGCACAACAGTAAGTGAAAAACATTGAAACAGTAGATGATCTAGGAGAAAAGAGCAGATTTTTGATCATCTTGTTTTGTTTAGTACATTTACTGAGGATGCCTTCCTGAAAAATGGCAGTTTGTTGCTCAACGTTTTTGTTTTATTTTTTTCTTTAACTGGATGTTTATAATACACTGTTTGGGACTCTTATGGGGTCTGTTTCCTTTTTATTTCTACTTCCAATTTTATCTGCTTTTCAAAAAAAGAAAGAGGCAGGAATGCATTTGGAACAGCTATTTTTGCCATCAAGACAGTTATCTGTTTCAGGGCCCATCCTGTTTTCTTTTAAATAGGTCGTATGTCAGCATTGGGGCCTTACTACAAGTGCTGCAGAAAGTTGAAATGGATTCTCGCTGCAAGCAAGCCATCATGAGAGTAAGAACTATATTTTCTTAGTCTTTATGTTGGTGACTATCAAACCCTCTGATGGGACAGAGGGCTGAAATTGCCTTAATCACACCATTGATCTAGGAGCAGTAGCTTTCAGCTCAGCTTTCTTTTTGGTGCTTTCTTTAAGAGTGTGAAGGGAGGCCCAGCTCAGTGTCTGTTCATGTTTTGGTCTTCAGAACAAAAACAGTCTCTAGGCAATGGCTTCACCTTAAGGTTGCTACTTCTTTAGTTGGTGTGATGAGGAACACATTCATCTGTAGAGATGTGTAGAGTAATGAAAACTCTTGTTTTGCAGAGTTAATTTTTTCATTTGCTTTACTGTCTTTCTGGAAGTAAAGCGTTTCTCACTGTGGTCTAGAGCTGCTGTCTATAGCAGCTTCCCTCTACCATTTGAAAATGTCTCTTTTTCCATTGGATTTTAGCTGTGCTGCTCCCTGTAGATATTAATACTTGTGTCGGGCTACAGGGAGAGTGGTTTTGCTTAACTAAAGACTTAATTAACATTGCAGCTCATGCCATGATTTTCAGAGATTAGAGAAATTATTTAGCTCTAATAGGAGATGTGGAGATTATTGGTGTGATTTCAGAAAAATTATCTAAAAGTAATGTTGCTTTTTAAGAGCAACATTGCAGCAGGATTTGGAAGTCCATATTGTAAGATCTTCTGCCAAAAGGAAGTGACAATTCAGAGCTGATGGTTATAGCATCAGCAGTTGGCTGGCTCCTATGTGAAGGTTGGAAGTGGAATGAAGAGGTATACATGTATTATTTCCCATTGTTGTCTGGGATAGGGGTTGTGTAAGCAGAGTTGCCTGAAAATAAACAGCCTGTTCTGTAATTATGCAGAGCTGTCCATTGCATTGTTTGTTAGGTACGCAAATCCAAGTTTTAGTTTTTCTTCTTGTTGCTGGTGGGTTTTTTTCCATTTCTTTTGTTGCTGTGTGCGCTACAAGTTGCAGTTAGTGTTTAGCATGCTATGGAAGCGTCTTCATCATGTTACAATTTGTAAAATATTTCCATCCTTCCAGGTAGTAACTTCTGCAGAGCAGTGATAACTGACATAGTATCTTCATTCCTCGGATCATAACATAATGATGGCAATGTTAGATGAGACTAAAAATTCAAGTATATCAAAAGAGCATGCTCCTTCTTAAGCAGCATGTGATCCTAGAGAAAAGGCGAGCCAAATCCCACAGTCATGTGGCAGTTTTGTGTTAAAGCAAAGCAATATTGAAGCTCACTCTAATACCTTGGTGTAGGTTGTATTACATCTCAATTCCTAGACTTTTAAGATAGTCTGAGGGTGTTGGCACTGTTTGAAGATGCACCTACTGCAGGTGTTGATCTGGATGTTTCTCTTTCATGTGAAGTCACTCAAAATGTGCTCCTGTGACCAGCTGTCAGCTGCCCAGTTTCAGAAGCTCTTTGAAGAACTAGACAAAGATGCCATTAAGCAAGTATGTATCTGACAATCATTTATAAAGTGTCATAAGTTGAGTGTGGTCTTGTGCAAAAATAAGTGATAGTATTCTGCTTATAAGCAAACTTCACAATTTGTTGAATGTGGGGCGTGATCAAGTGTCATTGATTTTTAAGTTGTTTGTGGGTTACTCTTACAGTCACAAATGGCATTGCTTTGGGGGCTGTTACAGCATTAGTTTGGGATTGCCAGGTAGTATTAAATACACAGAATGCATGGTTGTTCATATATATGAAATGGTTGTTTATTCTGTCAGCATTTTTAAGTGACTTGGCCAGACAAAACAGATGAAGGCTCTTTGTGTGTGTTTTGTTTAATAGGAAGATTCGTTACAAAGGAACAAGGAATAGGAGTTAGACTTATAGCATAGACTTTCTGAAAAGTGCTTTGGAGAAGTGAGTACCTCTGTAGTAAATTGGTTTTGATGAAATGCGAGGGATTTGTCTTGTCATGACAGTCCTATATTAAAGCAATGCATCTCTGCTATATATTAGTCTTTGCAGGGTAACACTTAACTATACTCAGGCAAAGTCTTTTCTCCAGTCCCTGAATGAAGAATACAGTGTGGATTCTTTAAGCGTTCAGATGAAGATGGGCAGAAAGCAGTCTTCTCCACTAGGAGAAAGAAAGAAAGAGGAAAAAAAAAAAAATCAAACTTTTCGAGGGTTAGGAAGTGTTCTTTTCTATGTTTGCATGTAACTAAGACTTCTGAATCTTTTAAGGGAGATTAAATGTTGGGAAATGGGGAAGGAATGTATACAATTAGTGGCTTGGTGTTTAGTTTACCTGCTTGGGGCATTGGAGAGAGGTTGGATTATCTTGTGTTGTGCCATATTTGTCAACCTATTTGCTAATCAGAAATGATCTCTTGCTGCTAATAGCCAGAGCTTGAAAACACCTTCCTACTGAAATGTCAAAATTAGCATGTGGTTTTGAAGTTTTGCTTTGAAAATGTCTGTTTCTTAAATCTGAGATGGGGTGTGTGTTTCCTGCATCATTATTAAAATGTTTATGCTGTGTGTCTCACAGCAAATCCTGTGTGTTCTTTTCAGCATCCTCCCAGTCCACAGTATCAATCCCATTTTCTGCAGAAAATGCAGTTTGCCTTTGGCCATCCCTACTTTGGCTACTTGGGGAATGTTGTAGCCCTTGCAAACATTGTTTCTATCTGTGTAAGTAAAAGTTTTTTGTTTTGTGGTTTTTGTTTTTCCCCTGCTACAAACTTCAGTTCTGTTTTTGTTCTGTAGTCTCTGGTCTGATAACCACTTTTTGTAGCAGATGTCCATGTTTGGCATGCTTTAGTCATGCAAAGTCTTAGAATAGAATACCTGCAGTTAAAAAATACATTCTAAGCTGCTTGAAAAGGTCTGTGCAAAGCATAAAAGACTGTGTTTTGTTCTTGTGCTTAAAAATCTGTTTTATGCAGCAGTAAAGCAGTGGATTCATAAAATATTTCTTGTTGTTTAAGGTGGTTTTGGTGATGGATGCAGATAAGCAGCCATCTGAAAGAGATGACTTCTTCCTGGGGGTAAGATACAACAGTATTCCTACAGTTATTGCTGTTCCCTGAGGTGTCAATAATTCTAATTATTTTTATTTTTTGGGGGAAGGCTATCAACTGCTTCTTCATCCTATACTATCTGCTGGAAATGTTGCTGAAAATCTTAGCAATGGGCTTGAAAAGATACTTGTCATACCCAAGCAATAGATTTGATGGCCTTCTGACTGTAATTTTGCTGGTAAGCTTTTTGTTAACTTCTGTATTCCTGGTTTTGTTGACTAGGATGATTAGGAACTGCAAGAGCTAGTGGAATTGCTTTTTATTCAACACTGATGTGCTGAGTTAAATAACATGAGCCAGTGTTATGGTTTTAAGTGGCTTGAATGTTTTGGTGGCAAATGGTTCTCTTAGGGTCTCCTTTCTGGAGGTAGGCTTTTTTAAATTGATAGAAAAGGTGAGCTTTCTTACAAGCAGCCTTTTTAATGTTATTTGGAAACATCCAGCTCTTGAAGTAATTACATAAGGAATTCTGTTACATAGCTAAAAATCACTTTGCTTTTTGAATGTAAAAAAAAAAAAAAAAAGTTGCAGAATATTGTTATTATTATTTGGTAAAAGCCTGAAACCCATATGGCAGATGAGGCCAAATTCACAGTTAATGTAATTCATTGTATATCCTTATATGTGTCACCATTGGATTATGTGTGTAAATTGGATTAATTTGGGGGAATACCTGGTCAAACATGACAATTTCAGAGCTTTAAACTGAGTTAAATTAGCGGCTTAAAGCTCTTGAAAATGTTTCCTGTCAAGAAACTTACGTAAATTTTGAAACTCAGAATTACGAAGTAAGGTTTTGACTACTTTTTTTTTCTTCCCTAACTGAAGATTTTGGAGGTTGCAACTTTTGCTGTGTACGGATTTCCTCATCCTGGTTGGTACGTAATCTCCGTGAACTGTTGCACTTTGCTTGGTGTCTGGGTGGGTCAGGGGAATATACAAACAGTTCATACACACTTAGGTCATTATGCTATGATTGTCAGCCCAGTCCCTAATTTACCAAACCTAGTAGAATTTCTCACCCTTGTAGTCGCTAGAGGCCATGCAATATGGATAAATGAAAGAAAATTATTAATTTTTTTCATAAAATTTAGCATTCTGTTCAGCTATTCTGAGCAAGATGCATTTTTATTACTTGTAATCTGATGTAAACAACTAAAACGTCGGTGTGTTATCAACATTGTTCTGGTCCTAAATCCAAAACACAGCACTGTACCAGCTACTAGGAAGGAAATTAACTCTATCCCTGCCGAAACCAGGACATGTTGCAATCAGAAGTTATATTAATTTACACTAGTGCCTGTAAAGAGACCTGATAGATGTTGCAGCTAAAATGTGTTTATTTTTTAACACATCTTGCACTCCTATCACTCAAAAGTGATGGTTGCCATAAGGATATTAATTACTAACAATCTAAAGGCATTAACTATTCATCTAACTTATAATTGATTTTATTTGGGTTTGATTTTTTTTTTTTGCCCCTTGATTTTTGAATGTAGATGATTGTTTGCACTGCAATAGTATCTTGAAGCACCAGTAATGCTTGTTAGATCTTTGTGTCAGTCACTGCAAACAGATTATAACCCAGATGAGTCATTCTGAGTCCTGATGCTGCTTATGGTGTGTGCTGTTGGTAATTGCTTGGTCTGTAGATGTAACATCTTCAGGACAGGACTCAGATGTGACTATTATTCTAGAATATGCGTTCTATACAGTGTTGTTTTAAATCATTTATTTTATTATTAGAGTTGAATATATTGGTGAGTCAAATCATGATTTAGCATCTGTGTTACCAAGGAGTTTTTTCATTAACATCTTTTGTCCCCCACCACCTGCTCACCTTTCCAGCAAAGAAGCATCCAGCATGCTGATGTAAAAGTCAGCTAAAACTCAGGCTGAGGTTTGAAGTGTATGCGTATCACCCATGGAATACGCATATAAGGAAGAAGGTTGGCAAGACAGTCTGTTAGCTTAGTGCTTTCTTTGAAGCCTAGCTTCAGCCAAGCACACCCTGAAGGATTAATGCATGTCTTTGTGCAAGTTCCTAAAGTATCCTGCTATAGCAATATTTTTGTTTTGCTTTGTTTTCTGAAAGGACTTACTTTGGTGCCTCCCCGCCAGCAGAAGGGAGGCCACTTACCTGGGTATTTTAGTACAAACATGCACTTTAAATATGCATATAGTGCTCTTTAAGAGCCCAGGCTAAATGGATCGCTTCCTTCATCTGTTATTAGAGTTTACTATAGCTGAGATTCCTGCTGAGTAAATTAATGTACTTCCTTTTACAGTTTATGGATTTTTATATAGGATAATTCAGGAGAATTATCCTATAGGAGATTATATAGGAGAATTATCCTATATAAAGATCCTATAGAGACCTCAGGAGGTCTCTAGTCCAGCCTCCTGCTCAAAGCAAGGCTGGGCCAAGTTTTTCAGAGCTTTATCCAGTTGGGACTAGAAAACCTCTGACGGAGGCTTGCACAACCTCTCTGGGTAACCTGTGCCTCTGTCTTACTGTCCTCGTGGTTGACAAGTTCTTCCTTATATCTAGCATGAGCCTCCACTGTTTCAGCTTACACCTACTCTCCCTTGCCCTGCAACTATGCACCACCAAACAGCCTTGCTTCTGTTTTCTTGAGGACTACTTTGTGAGTATTAGAAGGCTGTTGCTAGATCCTCCTGAAGCAGCGTTCTCCAGGCTGAACAAGCCCAGGTCCTGCAGCTTCAATTTGTAGGGCAGGTGCATCAGCCCCTGACCGGCTTGTTGGTTCTCTGCTGATCTTGCTGCAGTTTGTCCCTTTCATGTATTGGGGATTCCAAAACTGGATGCAGTGTTCTAGTCAGTTATACGTTGCAAAGAGTGATTACATGAGGATATAAAAATCCTTTTTTTTTTCTTTTTCTCATTTTTTAATATGCCCTGAATGTTAACCAAAAGCTGTGGGGAATTTACAGTTACCTGCAGCCCAGTAGATTTAACTGTGTCTTTATGTCATGGGCTGTTTCTCTGATTTGTTATTTTCTTCCATCTTTCCTAGGAGACCCGAGTTCATGGGCTTGTTATCCCTGTGGGATATGGTGCGATTGGTGAACATGTTAATTGTGTTCAGGTTCCTGCGGATTATTCCTAATATGAAGGTGTTTGTTTATCCCTCCACACTTCTGATTTCTTTGTTGGTCAAATCATAAATTTTGTTAAAGCCTTTTTAGAATAACATCTAGTAGACTGCAGTTCTCTTGCACCTGAGTGGGATTGTAACTCAGCTCTGACTGTCCAGACTATTGCACAGCACCTCGCAAACTCACTGTCTCTTTAGATGGTTTTCTCTGTTGAGGTGGCAGGGAAGTTCTGTTGATGTCACTGCAATTGACTGTCACTGCTGGTATTCTAAAGTGGGCAAAATGCATCCAGAAACACTTGTGCAACTTGTGTAGTGTTTCAGTCTTAATTAGATGAGTGGATATGATATCCTTGAAGAACTTGGTACTCAGAAGGTGATAGACTTGCTTTCACTAGATACTGCCAGACATTTTGGTCATACAAAGGATTATGTGGAATAAATCCCTCTTTCCACTTTCCAGTTTCCACCAGAATACCTGTACTTGAATCTAAAATGACTTTGCGTTCTTTGATTGTTGGTTATAATCCTGCATTTAGACTTGCTTGAAAGCTAAGCCCAAATTAATGTCAGGTGCAGGGCTTGTATCTTAGTTCAATAAACCATAAATATCTGCCTGATGTAATCAGAGGTCATTATGTCAGTGGAAAGTGTAAACTAGAAATGATGTGGATCAAATATGAAGCAGTTAATCTGGAGCTATGCGCTTGTGATTTTTTTTTTTTTAATTCCCCCCCCCCCCCCCCCCCCAGTTCTGGTCTTATTAGGCATATAGCCCTTTAAGTCACAGTGCCAGTGTATATTTAAAACTTATAATGTCTGTGTATGAAAAGGTCTACAGCATTGTTCATTCATCTTAAGTACCTCATGGAAATATCACTGTATAAAAGATGACCTGCATTTATATATAGCTCACTTCCCTGGTTTGTATTTCTTTGTCCTTTTAGTAAAAATAATTTGATACGGATTGGAAGTGTGATGAATGTCATGCACGTAAAATTCTGCTTTGTTTTAGTTCATGGCTTTGGTTGTTACTACATTGCTGGATCTGGTAAAAAACTTGAGAGCCTTTGCAGGAATCCTTGTGGTAAGTCATGATGCAAGACTGTAATTTCCTTTCTTATAGTTAGCAGTATAATAAGGGTATGTCTTCAACAAAGTCAACCAGGTTCTTTGAATGACAATCACCACAAACAGTAACATTTCACCTTAATCAGCCAGTTCTTCTCCAAGGCATGACTTGCAAAGCTGCAACAAACTACTGTTTTGTCACTACTAGTGTTTTGTCACTGCTGCACACAGTGACAGTGCCTCATTTATCAGTTTCCTTTAGGAGTGCCTTTAAAAGATTATTTAAAACTTCCTCAGAGTGCTTGCCTCAGGCTGGATACTCTAGTTTCAAATAAAAATTCATCTGATGCTAAAAGTAGCCCAGTTTTCCTTACCCTGGCTTGCTGATGTTAAAGTAAATAGCAAAACAACTTTAAAATTGTTTTCAGTTGAGAAGGTCTTGAGGTGGCATGTTTGGACATGAATTTTAAAAGCCTCTACCATCCTGTTTTAGGTGTGTCTGTGTAGAGCATATAGTCTGTAAACATGTGATTAAAGGATGGATCGCAATGCGTGGTGTCCTTTACATAAATACTCCATTTCCCAACTCTTGAGTTTCTGGCTTTGCAACGATGTCTTTCTGGTACAGCAAATGAGTGCCTGGGTGGCTTTTTTTTGTTGTTGTTTGTGGTTGTGAGGGTTTTTTTTAAGGTACTTTAGTTTGAGGTAATGGTTAGAGACCAAGGATTTGCTGTGTATTAGGTATTGTCTAAAAAGTTGTTCTAGTCTATATACTTAGCATGCAATTTACCCAGAATATCTGGGTTTTGTCATTACTAATCTCTGCTTTTATCTGTAGGGGAGGGGCCGTAAGTTGCAGTCTGGAAAGGTTTATGTTGCAATTTGAAATAAAGATGCTGGTTTGGGCAAAGCTAAGTTGGTAACAACTTTGTTGTGCTGTACAAGTCACACTTGCCACTGGAAGCTACTCTTGAAACAGAAATACCTTGGGAGTGCATGAACTGGGAAGTTAGCTTTTGCAGGTGAAAGTACATCTTGGGAGCCTAAATGCCAGTCTTACATATGATAGGAACAGCTTTAGTGTAATGAAAAACTCTTCATTACTCATCGTTACTCAATGTAATAAGATGTCTAAAGGCTGACTGCAGTTTTGCTAATTTTTCCAGTTTGTGGTTAAGTATATACGCCATGCTCAAGGAGCACATGTTTGCTTGTCACCCCTGTCAGAGGCTGGTAGGGTTGTGTTGTGGATAGGTGGGGGAGGCAGCGACTGACATTGCTGCTGCTGGATCTGACAGAGCCCATACGTCAGAGCCCTGGGAGAGAGCAATTATGGGGTGAGCTGTTTTGTGCTTTACACTAGGACTCCAAAGCTGTATTGCTACTGGCATGGCTGCACCTGGGCTGTAGCATTCTGCTGGAAGCTCTCTTCATTCCTGAAAGACATAACTAAGATGGCAGGAGCCTGTAGTAATATACTTGATTTTATTTTTAGGAATTACGTGTTAGTGTTTCAATGCGGTGTCCCTACCCACATATGTAAGACTAATGCTCCTGAAGTGGTTTAAGTGTCTGCTGCTGATTGTCCTTAGTGCCAGGAGTGTGAATTGCGGTTTTGCACTAATTGTGAGGCAAGTCTGCCACAGTGTTTGCTACTTCCATGAATTTAATTTACTTTTACTTCAGGCTACGTAGAAGCTGTCACTGAGCTTCTGCCGTAGCGAAGTCTGACTCCGTTACCAGCTGATGCAAAACATCTTTCCTAATGTTAGCCTGGAACACATGCTGATAAAGTAATGTAACTGATTAGCTAATTTATCAGGCGGTGCATGTTTTGGTGCATATCTTTTTCAAAGAATAAAATTAACTTTATTGTTGCCAAGCCAGATACCCCATCTTCTGGCAGGCTGTGGAATGTCAGCTTCAGCTTATTCCAGTAGTGTTCAAAGTGCTGTGGTTCATAGGTCAGTCTCTCTGCTCCTCCTCCCAGACTTCCCTCTTGGGTCTGTTTTGTAGCAAAATACAGAAATATGACTAATGACATTTTCATTTGAAGACTCGGCTTGTTTCAAGCCATCCTAGGACAAATGGCTCTTTGTGCAGAGGAGTGAAGTTGTAGGTTATTTCTAGGACAATCTTCTTAGGATAAAAATTGTAAAATCACCTAGGCAACTGCTGAAGACTGAAAGGTATCTCTTTAAAAGAAGGTTTGCATTTCTAACAAGTAAAAGACAGAAGTTCCAAAATCTTTTGTGTTATTGAACCCTTTATTTTTAGACTCAAATAACACTTTTAAAGAGGTTGCTGGTGTAATATAAAATAGTGACTTGTTTTTGTCCTTCAGTTAGGTTTAGTAAAAGCCTATTTTCACTGAATCTAGCAGAAAGCTCCCCAGATATTTAGATTATACCTTGTAAATACAGGTATTGGTTTTTCGTTGTTGTTTCTTAAGTCACTATTCTGCAGTGTTAATAGTTAAATTTCAGCATTCTGAGACACAGAAAAGTAAAACAGATCATAAAGTAAAATGATTTAATGCATTTTAACAACTGAAAGTTAAATAGAATATTAACAAGTAAGAGCAAACAGTTAAGTAATGCAGACATTGAGAAGTATTTTCACTTTAATAGGTTCAGGCGTTGTTCTTGACCAAATTCCTTTAACTGTGGTACTAATATGAATTCCATGTTAATTGCATTGTTTTCTTATTAGTGACAGAAATATTCTAAACTAATACTTATATTCCTTCCAGGTGGTTTTCTATGCATTTGCTATAACTGGCATAATGCTATTTAAAGGTGCTGTTGTTCCCTTGGGAAATACCAGGTAACATTCTAAACATCGCTAGTCAGAAAGCATCTGTTTTTCAAAAGCATCTGCAACTCAGTACCTCTGAGTTGTTTGTGGCTGGGTCGCTGTCCCTGCCCCCCCCTCCCCCCCCCTCCCCCCCGCCTTATTCTTGGAAACACCCTTCTTTTAATGTTAAATCACACAGACTTTTTTCATCTGTTACTCCTTCTGTTTCTTCTTGCTGTATTGAAATTGCAGAAACGCTTATCTCTACCTTGAAATTTTACCTTGCTGTAGCTTAAATACTTTTTTTTAACTATTTCCTTTGTTTTCTGCCCATATGAGATACTTAACTTTCTACAAGGCACTCGGAAGAATCTTGTTTTTAAGGTATAGTATGTAGAAAGCTATGCTCATATCAGCCTGTAATTCTCTTACAGTGCTGTCAATACAACATATGATAACGGCACTCTGCAGTGTGGGACCTACGAACAACTGGAATATTGGCCGAACAACTTTGATGACTTTGCTGTGAGCCTGATCAGTGATGGAATCCGTCCCTCTTTCCCTCTCTGCTTGTCTCTTCCCCTCATTTTCTGAGGCTTAATTGTGTGATATAGCCACTCAACTTCTGTTTACTCACATTACTTAGGCAGCAGTGGTGACCCTCTGGGATGTGATGGTGGTGAACAACTGGCAAGTCTTTTTGGAAGCGTTTTCAAGATATTCAAGTCCGTAAGTAGCAGTAATAATACTGAAAAAGTCCCATATAAATCTATCCTTAAGGTAACTGAGTAGGGATTGGGAAGAGGAGTGCTGCTTACCTTTCCTTTGGGTCAATTCAGGTATATAGGAAATAAACAATACTTCATGGTGGTTCTTTAACTTGTGTAACTTGATGGTTGGTCTAGTACTTGGTGGATGCCACGAAATCCATGGTCACATTTAGAAGGGATTGGAAACTGGCTTGGTAGTTGTCTTCTTCCAAAAAAGAGTGAATGACCTAAGTGGATTGTAAACAGGCTTGCAACACGTATTGGGTGGGTGGCTTTGGCTCTACAGCGAATCTCACAGAACTGAGATACTAGTGAATCGCTGTAATTCATTTTGGGCTGCTTCTGTATTTTCCCTGTGGGTGAACAATTTTTTGTAGACTTAAAACCTTGGACATATCTTTCATTTGTATTTAATTACTTTATGGGAATGTTTGAATGAACTGGATAACCTCTGGGTTGAGCTGTTCCAGTGAACCTTAGCTGGTTAACCCAGCATGTAGTTAAGTTGTGGAATGCTCTTCTGTAGGCTGTTGTGTGTGATAAATGTTTAACGTGGTCTGGTGAAGACTGGACAAGTTGTGAAAGAGAAATCCATTGGGATCTGCAATGAATGGAAGCTACCTCTAGCTCAAGAAATCTCTGAACTGCAAATGGTTGGAGATTGGCAGAGCGCTTGGGGGGTAGCATCATAGGTATTTTGCCATGTTTTTGTACTCTTTCCTGTGCTTCTGCTTTTGACCACTCTTGGAAGATACTAGCCTAGATGGATCTTTTGGTGTGATCCAGTAAAACTTCTACTAGGTTGCTTTTCTGTCCCTTCAGAGTTGGATTAGGTATGTTAAGCAGGGGGAGTGAGTCTGTTTGGCGAACTTAATGAAAGGCTAAATTTTTTTGTTGTTGTTGTTCCAGACTTCCTTTTACATTGAGAAAGTAGTAGTATTATATTTCAAGGAAAAATGTGATTTCATGGCTCTCCTTGGTCACTTTGAGGCTGAGGTTACTGTTTGTTGAGGTACTGTTTGTTGATCTGATCTGCAGGTGGGCGAAGATCTATTTCGTAGCCTGGTGGTTGATCTCCTCTGTCATCTGGGTTAATCTCTTCATAGCTTTACTTCTAGAGGTAAGGAAGTGTGTTTATTTGGTATTAGATCCTGAAGACAGGTTCTAATTTGTGTGGGAAATGAAAAGAACCCAGATAACTTTTTGGAAAAGCATGCTGGTTTTGTGTGTGTGCTTACTTAATCTTTCTCCTTGCTGCCCTTCCCCCGAGATGTTGAGGAAGCATTTTCTTTTTCCTAGACAGCTGTATATTTTATTTGCAGCTTTGTCACAAATCTGGTTGCGTTTCATTGGGTGTGTACATTTGTCATTATAGCTCAGTCTCTATAAAGATGAAAAATATTTTAAGTATTATAAGACTGTACATTAGCATTTAACTTCAGCATTAGTTATTCAAGCTGTAGGTTTTTTGCATTTTGATTTGCCAGCAAATTGTTAGCGCTTTAAATTTTACATTTTCATATTATTTGGTTGTCCTGTGTTTCTTCCCACCCCAATTTAAATTACTACCTTTATTCAGTTCTACGTTAGAAGAGTGGAACTGATTACTTATTTTGAAGAGATCAACCTCTAGAGTTTTTTTTTTAAAGCAGCTGTGGAAATGTAGGTACCTAAGCAATGCCATGAAGAACATGTAGTTCCGCTGGTTTCTTGTGTATGCGTATTTCTCTGCAAATCCAAATACCTTTTGAGTTTTTGATGGTGAAGGGAATGTTAATCACAGCCGTCTACTCCAGGTTAATCATCGTAGACTTCTCTTATAAGTAATGGAAGAAATTGAGTACCTGTAGAGGGCACTTCACCCCATCTTAAAACCTATGAAAACTTCTTTTGGAGATGCAGTCAACAACAAGAAGAGCACTGAGAACTAAAATTTACTACTTTAGGCAGAATGGCAAACTTCTAGACAGAAATTTAGGTATGAATCTTAGGCTGAGCTTCAGTCTTCCCATGAGTGTTTCAGAAAAGACTTTCTGTTCTAGCTGGAGGCTAATCCTATGAAGTCTTCTACCTGCTTACTTCCGCAGGGCTGTAGCCAAAGTTTGCTGTAAGAGCCAAGATGTAGCATTCTGTAGCACTCTCCAGCTGCTCTCCAGCAGGCTGTCACTATTTTTCTCCCTTTTTTTTGCCCGAGCTGTCTGTCTACTCCCTAGGTATTGATTTGTCAGAGTAATTCAAAATGGATAAGGCAACATGACAAAACCAGAAGCTGAGTTTAAGCTGTGATGCCTGAACTAGGAGTATGTTTATATATTGTTGGGTTTCTAAAGAGGAAAAAATTCAAAGCAGGTGAACTCTTGTGGGTAGTTCACGCAGTTATTTCGGGGAGGCAGTCCTTGCTAGGAGTAGAAGGCAGTGGGGCTGTCTTCTGCTTTACTGTTTTTTCAGTGTGTGATGAGAAAGTTATTTCATTCCTGAACAACAGGCTTCAATAAAGTAGTGACCTGCAGCCAATAAATACGCTGATGCCTAAATAAATTATTGCTCTGACACCCTGTGTTGAAAACAAACCTCACCCCTTTGCCAAACCTTACCCGCAACCATGTTGACCTGATAGAACCTCTTTTCTGATGTCACCAGAAGTAGCCTTTAGTTTTTTTCCCGTTCCTTTTACGTTTCAGAACTTTATTCACAAGTGGGACCGTCGCTGTCATCGAGAGCCTCTTTCAGATATTGAATACCAGAGGACAGTTGAACTAATGTTCAGGTGAGTTGAACCGGGCTTGATAATCGATCTAGTTTTTATGTTCATCTGTTATAAAGAAAGTGTGCTGGCTGCAAGAGGGTAAAAGGCTTGTCTTCTATTTCCTCCCTCTGAAGCAAACTGTTTCATCTGTTAGTTTGGAAAAATTCAGTAAGTGCTTCAGTTAGGCCTGCTTTAAGCTGACTTGGTAGCCTAACCTTTACATGCTTTCTGCCCATAGAATGATGGGAGAAGAGGTGTTGGGGGCGGGGAAGGGACTGTGCTGAGAGGGAGAAGGGAAGGGAAGATGAGGAAAGTGATGCACGTTCTTGGCTTATTATGAAGTTGTGGGTGGTGAGTTGATACTTGATGATCATGCACAAGTGGAACTTCTGGTGCATATTGGATATTCAATAGTAGCATTGGGAACATGTTCTCATTTGGGAGTTTTTTCAGGAAGACAAGTCTACTGACCTTCAGTTGTATTGTACTGTGTGCAGGAAATTGCTTCCCTGCTTCTTATGGGAAAACAGCTGCTGGTTTCCATGACACATCTGTAAAGGATGGATCACTTGCAAGTAGATGCATCTTTAGGGAGCATCAACTTATTGCAACTTTAATTCCTTGTTTAGGAATTAAAGCACACATTACATCTCGGTATGTGCATTGCAAAAACAAATGCTGAGAAGTTCCCTTTGCTGCCCCTAACAAGTTGTGCTTTTTCTTTGTAGGGATGTTTTGGAAGAACCTACAGAGGAAGAGTTGATGGAAAAACTGCACCAGCATCCACACCTGCAGTTATGTAGGTGACTGGTGGGAAGGACTGATTTATTTAGACCTCTGTTTTCTTGAGGTTGTCGGCTGGAAGAAACTGAATGGATTTTCTGTGAGGTGCTGTTAGGAGAGAGGCTTGTAGGACAGTACATGAGGTTTTGCTTGGCAATTCTCTGCAGAAAGAGGTTTTTTTTATTTTTGGTTCATATCTTTTTTTTGAAAAAGATTTGAATCTTGCTAATTTGACTTGATTTTAAGTTTCCATTTTAGAGGAATATTGCAGTTGTTATTTTTATAAACTGTGGATATCAGAAGTTTTATTTTCTTTTTTTAGGAGGGAAAGTGTGTTTAAAATGACAGTGCACTTTAAAACATGAACTTTGTAACCACTAAGCCTGCTACTTTTTTGAGCACAAGAAAACGGAACTGCCTTTTCGGGTAGGTGAGCGTGCCAAGGGCCCTGCAATTCAGGAATGGATTAGGCAGGACCAGAACAAAATCCTTATTCTTTTTGTAGTGAGAGTTGAAACACTATTTTTATTGAAATGTGACACCAGCATGTCTTACCAAATTTTCAGGAGTTAATCACGTCAGAACACAATCAATTTCAACTTAGTAACAGGGACTGCCTACTTCACACATCCTCTCTTTTTCTTTGTTTTTGATCTAGGGTTCGTGCTGGTTGCATCATGCTGGTAACTTTAAGAGCAGTTATGACTCTGAATGGAGCGATTGCACTAGTAGTTTTCAATGTGGTAAAATTGAGCTCTCCTTTAGAGTAAATATTCTCACGTTGCTTTTTAGTGAACCTCTTCCTTTTACTTTCTTCCAAGCTAGTGTTCTACATTGTATCATATTCCGTGAAAAAACTGAGGGGAATGAACTTTGGCTGGAATGTAGCACCATGGTCGCTGTGAGTCCCCCACTTAAAGGGGGGGAGAAAAAAAGGTGGAATGGGATAATCAAAGTGCGTAGCAGTTCAAATTTTCATTCGAGTCTGTGGGAATTGGAAGTGCTCAACCAGTATGCAAGATCACATTTCTTTATGGTTTAATGACCACATGCTGTATACCACTAACTTTCACCTGAGTAATACTTTCTGGGTAAATAACTTTGTCAACAAATCTAAAGCAGAGAATTAACAGTAAGCCGTGTCCACGTGCTTTTCATTATCCCTTAGTATTCCTCTAAAAAAGGTGGTTTTGTTGGAATCTGTCATATAACTAGTAAATCACTATGAACAACAGAATCAATCCCAGCTACTATTTTTATATGTAAAAATGAAACTACCCTTTGGGGTGCTGCCTTGTCACCAGAATAGACACTATTGTGATCATCTCTGCATTGACTTCTTCTGCTTGGGAAGGTAATTGGCCATAAAACACTGCTACTATTTATAAGTTACTTGATCCTTTTTTAGATAACAAAACATTTTTCAAAAGTGCCAAGCAGTCATCGTGTATACTTTTCCTCCTCTTTTTTAGTCATTTCTCTCTTCCTTCTTTCCGGCATAAGGGAGGGGAAGATATCTGGGATGATGGTGCATTTGAGCTCAAAAGCATATTTCTGCCTTGTTGTCTCACTGTTCAGAAGTTGCGTAGTGATTCTTGTCTGTTTCTTTATCTTCTGCTTATATTTTTGTTGTGCTGTGGAACAAAATATGTGTTGTAGCTTGCATATACGTAAAACAAATCTGAACTGAGCTCTGAGCGACTCCTGTAATCTTTCTTTACTTTTGTAATCTTGCCTCTTAAGCCATGCTCTTGTCTGTGTTCAGTCTCTTTTTCTCTGTTCCAGAATAATCCACCCAGTAACTCATTTGCACTGGTTTCAGTGGCATTACCATGCTTATTTTCAGTCATGCACTTAGAACACACATCATGGCAAGTAGATAAAGGCATCAGCACACAGTTTTTCTAGATTTGAGTTTAGTCTTTTCAGTATGGCTTTATGTCAGGATGGTTTCTGCTCCTTCTAGCATGATGTAATCACTGCTACCAATTTATTGGCACTTATTAACAGAGGTTAAATAGTCTATTTTACCTTTTTACTGAGAAAAAAAAAAAAATTTTTTTTGTTTTCCGCTTTTCTAAATACTTGAAGTAGCTTTGCCTTGCCAAAAAGGAAATGGCCAGTTCTTATCAGCGTGCAAGTTTAGTTGGTTTTTTTTTTATCTCTTAAGGTTGTTTGGGTTTTTGGGTTTGTTTTTTTTGGGGGGTTTTTTGGTTTTTTTTTTTTTTCCCCCATTACATTCCACTACAGTCTACCAAAGCAACACAAATTGGTGTGGGATTATCATAAACATCACAAATGTCTCCATTATGCAATCTTTGCATCTGGACAAATGTGAAGGATTTCTGAAGGGAATAGTCTTAGTCTTGTTCTTGTTTCACATTTGTGTAATTGACTGAAAGTGTAACTAGAATTTAGTATGAAATTGTGGTACCTAATGTCACTTGTACTGGAAGATGTAAACGACCACACGTCTTATGCAATAATTGTATAAATCATGAAAATGAATGTATGTAACTGGGTAAAATTTGAGGTTTGCATTATTAAAAAAAGTTTCTTCTTCTCAAAATATGAAAATAATTGGGGTGTTGAAATGATTCTTGTGGTTTGTTTTTGCCCTTCCCCCTGCTTCTGATTTCTGTTGTGCTCAGCATCTATGCTCGCCCTATCTTTACTAGTTGAAGGCCGGGCCCATGGAAGAAGTTACATGCAAGTGGGACATAACTGCCTGGTTTCAAAATGCAGGATCTAAAGTATGCTGCTCTGTTATTCTCCAGTTCTAGAGGCTCATAACATCATCTGTAGGTACTTGATATGCTTTATTTTTTAAGGTGAAACTTCATTGGAACTGAGCATTGAAGGCTGTTGAGCAGCTTGATTTCCTTTTGCGTTTCAGTCTTTGCATCTGCAAACTAGGTATTCCTTCATCTCTTTTCTTCCTGAAAAGATCAGTGCAATAAGCATTCTCATGGCATTGCAACTGGGACAGATTTTGCACATAACTTAGCAGAGTCCATGTCATTCTTTTGAAACAGGTTCTGGTTTAGAAGATTTTTTTTTTTTTTTAAGAACAGAACAAAATCAATTCTGGGTCAAGCTAAAGGCTTAAGTTTGCTGATGTCTCTGACAATGGCTGTTGCGGATGCTTAAGTGAAGTATGTGAAAGTCAAAGCAAATAGAAGACCATCTTGTGTTATTAAATCAGGCTCAGATTTTTCTAACTTCTGAAGGAGGGCCTTAATCCCCAGACTGTTGGCTAATTTGAGATTCCTCAGATATTTTTTTTCCTTCCTGATTTGCTATGAATTTGTATTGCTTAAAGAGTGGAGGGAGAGGATGGATGCAATTGAAGTATTCTTGATTCTTTCAGTAGAAGTACAGAAATACAGTGATAAACCTCACAAGCACACTTAACTATGAAGCTTAAAAAGCTTATATTGGTCAGACCTGCAAATAGGGCAGCTAGAATAACCTAGTAACTGTGTAGAAATTACAAAGGAAGAAATACCGTCTTGGGTGTCAAGGGTTTATGTGAATAAAGGGCCTGAGGCGTGCTTTCTTCGCCTCTCTTTACTGCGGTGATATTGTATCTCTCTCGACACATTTTAGGGAATGTTGCTTTTTCATCCCTCCGACGCTTTAATGTGCACAGAAGTATAGGGACATACAAAAGTATAAGAAAAAATGGGGTCTATAGGAAACTGATGCAGGGTATAGATTAGTTATCTCTGAAATGTGAGGTAAAGGTATCGCTTATCTCGTTAGATGGTTTGTCTTTTCACCTGCCGGTATGTTCTGAGCAGTACATAGCGTTACCACGGCTTCTGCTGCTGTTTAAAGTTGTGCTTTAGTTAGATGAAGTCATTTCAGTACTCCATCTATCTTGGGTTTTCATTGAAAACAAAATAAAAATAGGTGTGTGCCTGCTTTTTTATGTAGGTGTTGATTTTTTTTTTTTCCTTTCACTAGATTTTTGTCTAATTAAAAGCCCATTCAACTGAAGGGAGTTTTCTGCAAATCAAGTGGTTTTGACTTTATCTGCAGTCTTACAAACATTCAGAGCCATTTGTTATGAACGCTGGGTAGAAATAATTTGGGGGTGGGGGGCAGAGGGATAAGATTTGGTTTCTATTCTAATTCTAAGCACTTTACCAAGGTCATTTTGAAACAGTGTCCTATATAGTAAACTAGAGGAAATTGCCAAAATTATAGAACTAAAATTTAAGAGATACATATGGACTCTTACAGTTTAGAAGCACAAAATGTAGAGGTACATAGCAGGGAGCAAGTGGTATTAGAAGACAAATATTATAGGGCTTATAGTGTACTACAAATTGAATGAGCTAACAGCATCTGTAAGAGATCAAAAGAAAATTGCTTTGCTGTAATTTGTAATAGTACTTCCCTTTAGGGCCCACTATTCCCGTTTTGGGCCCTGCATTTTAAAATAAACGTGGGGGGAGACATCTGTTATAAGACAGTAATAGAGGTCTTAAAAAATTTGGAAGGCGTGCATTGGGAAGAATTTTGAAGGAAATAATTTGTTCAGGCAAACAAGAAACAGGCAAATGTTTTTTAAATAATATTCAAGTATGTAAATGATTGAGCGGAGAGAGCTGTTGATGTTGTGTAATCTCTGTGTGCTGATTGTAGGACAAGTTGTAGTTTGGATTTTGGCAAAAAGAGCTGCTAGATAGAAGGGATGCTTCCTAACTCTGAGCACTGTAATCTGGGAGGTCACAGACTCCCCTTCACTTGAGTGCCCTTTTAGGAAGGGTTTGACAGTCACCTGCTACAGCTTTGTCTGGATGTTTGTGAACCTGCCCCTGCTTGGTGATGCCTCAGCTGGTCCCTGAGATCCTGTCCCGCCTACCTCTCTGTGGTTTCACTGGAAAGAATTCCCATGGCTGTAACAAATCTAGCTTTTGTTGTTACAGCATGTGCTGTTGGTTCTAGCTAATGGCTTACAAATGTTTACAGCATGCAATTATTTTACAAGTAGGGATAACAAAAAAAAAAAATATGCTCCTTCAGCTTCCCATTATAAACAGGAAGATGAGATTTAGTTGCATGTGCTCTGTTGCTAATACCTGACCAGCATCCCCTGGTCCCTGCACTATCTCCCCACAGTTCTCCATGCAGTTCTCTCTGCTGGGTTCCCTTTAACCTCATTTCTACATCCTTTACCTTTTTGGGCAAGAGGAGGAACGTGCTGCCCTTCTCCCAGTTTGTGTTTGCTCACTGGCAAGCCAAGCAGATCAGATAACTTGATCTTTCCCTTGGTGAGAACACTTAATTTGGGCACTCTGCTTTACTTGCTACCAGTTGTCACAAAATGCGTGACGCTTATACCTTTGACGCTTTAGCTCTTCTATCAAACTTGGTTTGGTGAATGAATTTAAAAGTTACCAGGGGACCGATGTTATGTGATTTCTAGAAGCAGATAGGAAATATTACAAAAGGTAATGCTGTATTTTTGGGAATTATGTTAATTGAAATTGGTCTGATGTTTCGCTGGATCCAAGGCAGCTTAGGATCTGAAGCCTTGCAATGAGAATTGAGCACTTAGACTCCAATGAGGAGAAAAGGAGATGGTCCAGAGACTTAAGCATGCTCAACATCATCAGTCAGTTTGTAGAATTGTGGGCTAATGTGTTTCAGAACTGTGAACTGGGCTTTCCTGCATCTTCCAGGGATGCCATCACTTTTTTTAAAGATAAAATAGATCACGGACTATCTAAACGAAGACTTTAAGGTCATGGGAAATCTGTTGCTAATTCAGGAATAAACACCAGATCCTCAGACTTCCTTAATAATAAACTTCATATTTCACTCTGGACTTAAATATTTTTCTATATTTGTAGAGCTACTATTTTCCCAGCATTAAGTGAGAGAGAATGTTCAGGAAAAATCCTCAAGGCTGAGATGGCATTCTTCAAATACTAAGTACATAGTGATGTGTACAGCAAACTACTGGAGGAGCCACCTATCATTATCTCCCATAAAGAATATGAGAACTTCAAGACTGTGTATAAAATGGAGTCACGAGGCATAATAAGTATGTGTGTGTTTTAAAAGTGTCTTAGTTAACTAAAATTGTTGCAATTCTGGAGGAAAAACTGTGGTATACAGTTACCTCCATCATATAAGCACTTGTTTGCCAAAGGTAGCAAAATGATGTTTTGTCATGAATTACACACGTTACCTACTATAAGGGAAAACTTAAATGTCTTCTCTGACTTACAATTCCAGCCATTTATGTAGTTTATTTGCATTGCTTTTCATATCTAGTCCTATACTTAGAATTTTTCCACAGTGATAAAAAATGGTTTACTGATTTTTTTTTTTTAAATTTCGAACTGTAAGTTGAAGACAATTGTAGCTTGTCCTTTAATGCTAGAAATTCCTTCTAACAGTCTCAGTCATCTTTTTTCCATTAAGCTAGTTGAGCAGGTGTTGTCTTTGTTCTGTACAGATACTTCCATGGCCCCTGTCATTGCATTATTTGAGTGCCTCCCAAGTACTTTCCTGAAAACATCCTGCTGGGATAGGAAAATACTACTATCCTTATTTTGTAGATGATCAGCTGAGATATTTGGTGATCTGCCCACAGCCGAGCTTGAAATCCGTGGGAGAGTTAAGAATAAAACCTGCAGTCCCTGCTCACTGCCTTTACTAACAGACAATACTGCCTTTTTTTTTTTTTTTTTTGCAACAGTTGTGAACTTGTTGTATGTTTATAAGATGATGTTGACATTTCCACATCAATTGGTTTATAACTTTGCTACTGCCTATTCTTGTATGTAACTTTTTTATTTACTTTGTTTTAAAATTGCAGAAAAAATCCTGGAACCTCTAAACTTCTAACTTTACTGATTTTCTACCTTATCAAAAGAGGAGGGAGGATTATTACTGATTTGCCATCTGATTTATAAATACTTAGCAGGGGTGATCTGAGGCTGGCACATGTGCTGGAAGTTTAGTAAATGTAAGTAAACTGCTAGATTCCAGTAATTAAGGTACTACTGTAGCTGTACAAAAATACAGGAAAAAATACAGGATGACCGTCCTAAACAGCAGTTATTTGACAGCTCCAATTCTCATTTCTGTCAGACCTGAAACTCACTTCAAGAATGAAGTTTTTCTTTAGCCTCACCTTCCTTCGTACTGCTTGTATTTTGTTCTTTGAGATGAGTGAATGGTTTGACTTTTCAGAGCTGGTGAGTGCTTGCAACAGCATATTGAATTTGGAAAATTGTCCAAGAGGCTAATTGCCCTGCATGATCTCACTGACAAAGGATCATCAGCATTTGAAAGAATGGAAATTCATGTCAAGATAGAAAATGGAGTGCATTTTTAAGACCAAGTTCTATTGTGTAGCAGGTGTATGTCTGTGTAATGTGAAATACAATCTCTAATATGACTACAGGTTGCCAGGCTGAATGCAGAAATTACCGAGTCAAATTGTAAGGATTATGTTACACAGCCTGTCACATCAGGTAAGCATAAGAATCAAAATTCCCTTCTGGTCCTAAAGTTAGAGTTATTGTGTAGGATTCTGACTAAAATCAGACTGGGTTCTGTTAGCTTCCAGAAAAGAATTACCATTTTGTGTGTGATACAAAACTGTAACACTATAACATTGAATTGGGTAGTGATATATAGCAATGACCTTGTACAATGAGCATCCTACTGAGGTGAGTTGGAAAGCCAGTCTAGCCTGTATTATTCTATTATGTTAGGTCTCCTTCTTGCATTTAGGAATGAATTGGTTCCACACGTAATGTGCTGAGCTGTTGCTCAGCTTTTTTTTTTTTTTGAACGTAATGGTCTTAGAAGGTAAAACTTAAGTCTTTAATGTGTCTTCCCTTACCTGTTTAATACCAGTGAGAATAATCTTGTGTTTCACCAAAACTACAAGTGTTTAGTTTCCAGCATCTTGGATAATTGGTGGTTTCTCTGAAAAGACTTGAACGATTACTTAGTATAGGAAAACAGCTCTAAAGAAGTTCTCTGTAAAATCAAAGGTGAAGGTGTTAAACCCAGACAATAAAACTTAGATCAAAGTAGCCAGCAGAAGGAGCAGATTGTCCTTTAAGCTTCACCATGTTGTGTAAGGTGTTACCTCTCTCTTTCTCTAATCAGATTTCATGAAGAAAGCAAAGCTATTCTTTCCTGATGTAATTCAATCAGAGCCCTCAGCTAGATCAACAGGAAAAGCACCTGCCTTTCTTGCTTTAGATTTAGTTGATAGACCCCAGTTTTTGATAGGAGTTGTTTAATCCATAACCCAAGCATGTGGCTGCAGCAACACCTGCCATGCAGGTGAGCTTTTAGTCTTGTTAATATACAAATATAATACAGATTTTTGTAATAACCTTGCACATATACACACCCAATAGTGATCGTCATAAGTAGGAGAATTTAATAAAATGAGATCATAATCGTCTACGTGTACTTTTTGTTGGGCAATAAAGTTGCCCACGTGTTGTAATTGAGGTCTGAAGTTAACTTGCTTGCTGGGGCCTCTCTAGGGTAGATTACATAGTCTAACAGAGCACATGAAAAAATGTTTTTCATGCTCTGCTTTTCCTCCTATTTTGTCCACTAGCCTTTCCTCCTTAACTCTGTCTTGGGTTGGTGCCCACTGTAATATCTACTGCCATCAAACTCAGCACTTTAAAATTAGGCATGTTTGAAACATCTGCTTGATTGAGACCCTCCACAGTGACTATTAAGCTTTTGCCTCTGACATTTTCCAAAGTCGTTGGTTCTCTTCTTGTCTCCTGAGTGACCCTGCTATAGTCCTCTGGAGATCTGTAAAGCGGGCTCCTGTACTTCCTAGTTGTGCAGATACTGGTAAGTAAAGTGTGGGCTGAAGGTTCGGGTTCAGGCTTAAATTTTCTAAAACTCACCTACATTGTATAGGTGGCCACTGTGAAATTTAGATCTGGAGCACCTTATATTCAGTTCTGCCCCAAAGTTTCACGCGTGTGATTTCTGATTTGCACGGAGAGGTGTCACCTGGCTTTTCACCAGACACTTACGAACAGGTGTCTGGGGAGGACCACATCTAGTTTACTAAATGAGGAAGGGTTGTGAATTAAATCCCATATAGATAAGATGGTGGTTAAGATAAAAAGGGTTGTGAATCATCAATGTATGTAAGAATCCCACTGAGGGGAAGGCAGCTTCATTGTATAAGAAGGAATTTTGCAAGATTTGTGCCAACTACGTTACGTTACAGCTACGTTTTCTGTGGCCACCAGCGTGTTAGTGTGCGAACAGACTTAGCAGAAAAGAGAACTAATGTTTCACAGAACATTGTACTGTATCATTTTACAGAATAAACTCTTGATTGAATATTTGCGAGGATCTAGCTCTGCTATTTCATTGCTACAGTTGCTTTGTCCCTCAGCAAGTTTACGCTGGCTTGTGCCCTTACGTGAGACTATTAAGGGGTGTTATGGTGCCCCATGACCTGCCTTGACACTGCTGTTCCATGGCCTTCAGTGATGGCTCCACTGTTAGATTATATGATTGAGGTAAATACCTTTCCATGCTTTGACTATTGATCATTAGATCTGATTGTCTTGTACCTTGTGATGGTGTTCAGGCTCAAATAAGTTATGTGTAAAATGTTGCCATGTGAATTTGGAAGTACCTTACTGCAGAGGTGGGCTTACCAGTGGGGTTAATGCGACTGGAGCCCTCTGACTAACACGGTCTGCTTTGCCATATATGCTTCAAGTCATTTTACAGGGTTATGGTCACAGCACTGCACAACCTTTCTAACTGTACTATATCATCTTAGCTGGTTAATTGTGACTTAGAAATGAATACTCCTGTGGAAGATTGTGGTGGGTCAGACACAGCGCTCTAAAAATACTTTTGGAATAAGGTTCAAAAAGCTGTTATGTGACCTATTGTTGTGGTTTAACCCCAGCCGGCAACTGAGCACCACCCAGCCGTTTGCTCACTCTCTCCCCACCCCAGTGGGATGGGGGAGAGAATCAGAAGAGTAAAAGTGAGAAAACTCGTGGGTTGAGATAAGAACAGTTTAATAATAGAAATAAAATAACAATAATAATAGAATATACAAAGCAAGTGGTGCACAATGCAATTGCTCACCACCCGCTGACCGATGCCCAGCCAGTCCCTGAGTAGTGGCCCCCCTGGCCAGCTTTCCCCCAGTTTATATACTGAGCGTGACGTCCCATGGTATGGAATGTCCCTTTGGCCAGTTGGGGTCAGCTGTCCTGGCTGTGCCCCCTCCCAGCTTCTCGTGCACCTCCAGCCTTCTCAGTCGGTAGAGCATGGGAAGCTGAAAAGTCCTTGACTAGTGTAAGCACTGCTCAGCAACAACTAAAACATCGGTGTGTTATCAACATTGTTCTGGTCCTAAATCCAAAACACAGCACTGTGCCAGCTACTAGGAAGGAAATTAACTCTATCCCTGCCGAAACCAGGACACCTATCATGGAAGGCACTGGGGGGACACCGAGTCTGCCCTGTAAGCTCCTTGGGGCGGAAGTCTTATCTCTTGCAGTCAAAATGGGTAAAGGGAAGAAGACAAGGAAAGAATACTTTCTAGAGAAGGAACTGAGACAAAATGACTTTGGGCACAAGAACTTCTTTCAGGAGTGGGGATTGAACCCAAATCCTACATTTGCCACTTTGTTACTTCTAGTAGACCATTCTCCCCAGTAAGTTTGACCTAAAGTTGTAATTTTGGTCCTTGGCAAACATGTCTTAATTTGCTGCTATGAGGGTGGATTTCTTTCCAGCAGTTCTCCCACCTTTTCCTGTAAAGGTCCCCTCATTATATTGGTTGGTTGTCTCGTCACAGATACCATGCTCTTTGTGATCTGCTGACACCACTTAAGAAGGAGATCATTTGTGCAGGACTCATCTCCAGAGCTTCCCAGTCACAGACCGGTGCTTCATGGGAGCAGTAAACAGGGAGATCAGGAGTTTTCCTTTCAGGTGCTGTGATCTCACTTTGAGACACCAACTTGCAGAGGTTGGTAGGCTTTGGGTAGTGGGACACTGGTGTGGGTGCATCTGAATGCTGGGAAGCCTAGGGGCAAGTGCAGCCACACGGAGGGGCAGCCTTGCCTCTTTCCCCTGCCCAGGGGAGAGGCAGGAGCCCAGGACAGTCTTTCCCCCAGAAGCAGCAGCACTGAAGGTGTCCATCGCCTCCAGTGGGGTGGAGAGGAGAGGCCAGCTGTGGGCAGGAGAACATGGGGGTGGGAGGGTGCGAAAGGAGGTGCGAGGTTACAGAAGTTGGAGAGCACAGATGTATAGAGGACCTAAGGCTTACCTTCGTGAGTTTGTACTTGGTGTGTGTTTGTAAGCTGAATTGCAACCCTAACTATTACAGAAAATGGGGAAGCAGGGAGAAAGATGATGTTAAAAAACAAGACAACTTAAAAAAAAATTAAATCCCAAAAGAAGATGTAAAGATTGTCTTTGTTTTATTTTATTTTTAACAGGTTTTTTACATACTATTTTTCTTCTTTTTTTTTTTCTTTTTGTGCATGACAGGTGTTTTTGAATTCTCTAGTTGTGATTTTAGCCAGCAGAGGGAGTTCAAGACCCCATTTTAGACTGACCATGCAGGTTGGGCTGTATGATCAGCACTTCTGGATGCACTTAATGGAACATTCTCAGCATAGTTAAGTGCTGGGGCCTGAATCAAGGGGTTGGAATACAATCGGGTTTTGTTTTTTATGGCAAAACATAAGAAGGCATGTTTTGAGGCAGTGAATTATCAGTAATACACATCTGTTTGTACCAAAATGTTTGTATCTGGAACACTTCTGCATTGTGCTTGGGGTATGAAAATGTAAGAGTAAGAAATTGAAACTTCTTACAAACTGCCAAATCCAGTTTCACTGTCCCATCTGAATAAAATATAGTTAAATACCAGTAACTGCTAATGAGTCTCAAAACAATCTCTGATCTTTGAGAACCCCAGAGAGCAGCAGTGGACAAAACATTTTGAAAATAACCTCTAAATTTTAACACAATGATCAAATTTTCTTATAGACAGTTCTTGGGAAAGAAATTAATTCTTCCTTTCTTTAGGTTTTTAGTGTATATTCTAGGACCTGTATGTTCTGGTGGCAGAGACATCCTGCTACATCTTATGTGCCAAAGCAAGAATAATAATGAAATATGTGAAAATAAATCAAGCACTGCTGGGCTTCCTTTAAACCTATAATTGTGGTTCCTCTGTGACAATAAGCTCTCAACTGAGCATTCATCTGTTGAGCAGTCAGGGTCTTTTATACCATCTCAAGCTGATAATTGAAAATGTAAACCAAATTTTAAAGTAATTCATTGTATAAACTGGTCTTGCAAATGTTAAATTATACTAATTTGGGCAGATGCACATGTTGCTGCCCTAGCAATCTGGACAAATCCTTCAGAACTGAGCAGCTTGTTCTTGTGTGCAAATACATATTGACAAAAACTTCTTTATGTATATTTTTACTGCAAGGAAAGCTGAAGTGTTTAAACATTTGAAGACTTAATTATAGGTGGAGTGAACCTCAAGATACAAGTAACAGCATTTCCCTTTTTCACTTAAACCTGATGGGCTACCGCTTGTGTTTATATACCATTGCAAACTTAATTTAGATGTAGTAGTAAGGACTAAAACAAGTTGTGCTTTGTAAAGAGACCAAAGAAAGGAACTGAACAGTCCCTGAGTGAAAACAGTGAGGGGAATAGGCGTGTCTGGCATTGACATAATACTGCGAAATCAATGCTTTGATCAACTATAAAGCATAACAGCTGTGTGAAAGGTTTGCTGTGGTTAGCTGGCATTATCTCTTGTGTAAAGGAAAATACATTGTAAACCAGTAAAAATTAACTGCCAGAGCACAATGATGTTTTTGTGACTGGGAATTCAGATAAAGTTTTGCTTCTGTTGGCAGAATGATAAAAAGAACTGGGGCCATTTGCATACAGGTGAAGAGAGGCGGCGATGTCCCATGTTCCACAGAGGCCAAGGCACCACAGGTATGCAAAGTGCTTCAGCTCTAAGTGTTGCCTTTAGTTTAACCTGATTTTTTTTTTCCCCCCACCTAGTTAGCTTTGGAGTAGGAGGAAATAGTCTTAGGAAATGGGCAATACCAGGAAAAGTCACTGGGTGGCAGCAGAGCATTTACCACTTACCATGGCATCCCAACAAAATAAAGGCAGGAAGAACTGTGGTTCTGCATAATTCTGATATAGGTAACTGAAAATGAGACCTCAGAACGGTATCAATGGTGAGAGAGCACTCTGCGTTTGAGACAGGAGATTTCTCTCCAAAAGTGTGATTGCATGTGTGTATGTATCTCTCTCTGTGTGTATAGATATTAAAAAAAAAAGTTTGTGTATAAACAAATATGTACATGTACGCATAAAAACTATGTCTCTGTGGTGTCTGCAGGTTTTAGCTCTGTGATAGAGTAGTGAGGAGCTTTAATGCGATTACTACAACTACCAGCTCTCAAATTAGATCCCATATCCCTGGCAGTTCAAGCTTGTTCCTAAGATATATAGCTTGGTGCCGGTGTGAATAAAGCCATGTAATAGTTCTAAATTACTTTTCTGCTGGAAGGAATTGAGTGGGTCTGTGAATGTGGCCAGCAATATCCACTTTCACCAAAACTGATAATTTTTATTAGTCGTGTCTGGCTCTTTGTAAGAAAAGTATGAGAAGCAGGACAGTTAGTATTTATTATCCTTTTAGGAGGGAGTTAACCTCTCCATATTTATTCTACAATGTGAATGTTGAGTCTTTCTGGATAATGTGGATGGTGCTTGAAGGACTCTGAAAATACTGTCCTTTTTTTGGAACTAGAAGCTAAGTGTATTTTGGTGTGTTCGTTTCAGTGAAGAGATAGAGAATTTGTTTTTACTTGTTTTTATTTGCTTGGTGTTTTCCTTTAACATCAGCCCTGGAGAGGGCTGATGCTGTACACCTCACGATGTAGTTCATACAAAGGAACGTGTTATGGCCTTAAGGAGGACACCAGCCGTAGCATGCATATGTACGAACACGCATGTTTCCTTTTCATCGTACACATGAAAGTTACAACTTTGTTTGCTAGCTTTTGTTAAGTTGTTTGTGAGTTGCTGCTATTATAAATAAATATCTTACCTTCGAACTGCCCGTTCTGCTATCACCACCGTGGAAATGCTATCAATCTAATACTTCATAGGCAGTATCGCTGCAAATGTGGAAACTCAGTGATTGAAAGGAATTTAACATCTTTCTTTTGCTACTTTGCCTGGGAATAAGAAAGTTAAAAATGGGCAGCTGTAGAGTATTCCGCCGTCAGGTTTTAATTTCTGCTGTGTTTGGAAGGTCCACTAACAATTCATGCTGGAAACAATCCTCCAAGAAGTATAGGTTGAACTACAGTGTGTGCAATGCTATGCTACAGAGCCATATTTTACTTCGAGTATAAGCAGTTTGGGGGCAAATGCCCACAATTAGGGTACTTGAAGAAAGTGTAAGAGGCTGCCCTCATAGGCTTCCTACAGGCATCATGGACAGGCTGGCTTGAAAATTGCATGCCCCTGCAACAGGGAGGGACTTCTGGTTCACAGCTCCTACTGAGCACTGAGCTGAATGTGAGCTACCAAGTCCTTACAGTCTGGACTCATGATCTTGCCTTGGTAACGCTGAGTTTTTCTGAACTACACTGATTTCTGTTTGGTTCAGGACTCAGCTGGATTTGGGAGTCCCTGCTGAAGCCAAGGCCCACAAGCCTTAGAAACAAGGTATTCCTTCTGAAGAAGAGCTGCCCTGTTTCCAAGCTCTCACTGAGCTCGGAATTCAGTGCTTGCTCCTGCATCTCCAAAAGTTATTATCTTGTACCAGTAAAAGGCAGCGTTTCCTGGATCCCAGCTCCCTAGGAGCCTTAAACCCTTGTTCATTGGTGGCATATGGCCTCTTCAAGGAATAAGGGCTTTTGGCTCTTGCAGAGCTTAATAAAGCCTGTTTTTACACCCTGTTTTGAGTACTGTTGGGAACTCTTTGAAGAAAGATGTCTCTAAAATTATATTACTATTTTGGTTGTATGTATTACTGCTGGAGATAGTTATTAGAAGTTAACACATCAGTTGACAAAGACATCAGATGTCCCCTGCCCTGAAAAGCTTATAAAATTAGGCAAGAAGCGATGTGTGAAAGGAAATCTGTTCAGTTATAGGAAGGTCTGGTTATTGTTTTCTTTAGTTTTACTCACCCATTCCAAGCAAGAAGACATGGCATGGAGGTGAACTCTGGAAAACCCGAAGCAGGAGACAAATTCCGCAATTTCAGTCTTCACCAAGTGCACCCAGACTTGATCCTTTGTCATGAAATCCTACCTCTGTGTGTTTGTGCATCTGTGTTCGGGAAGCCGAGCGGGCAGGGTGTCAGAGCAAGCGCAGATGTTTCAGGTGATCTCAACTGTCATGGTAACACAGAGAGAGGGGGCAGTCTTGGAGGCGTCAGCACTGATTTGGTAGGTCAAAATGAACACGTCTCTCTCAGTAATGACGTAACGTGCTTTCTGTGAGAAATGTCAGCTACCACATCACTTAGGGAGCAATTAGGAGGTCGATGTTACAGCCAAGGGAGCTGCCTAGTGGAAGGCACAAAACAGAGAATGGGGAAAGATGACAATGATGGTATGATGGCAGAGAGACTTCGTTCCTTGTATTTGGACCAGATGTCATGAGGTTATTACATTAGATGATCTGGCTCGTTCTATCTGCAGTGATTTCACTATAGTGAATTCAGTTCATCCCTGCCATTTTCTCTTATTAGCTTAAGTAATTCCCTTGTTAATTGTTGCATCCACACAGCTCTGTGCTTATTTGTATTTGCCTATACAGGGGGAAAATGTCCCCTCATGCAGTCTTTCATTATTTGCTTCTATGCTTTGTGTTAACTTTTGCAGAACATTAAGGTGTGGACTGGAAATGACAGAAATTATGGTACTGAAGGTCAAGCGTACAAACTCTTATGATACCTCTCTTTGGCACTAACGTGCGTACTAGGAATGCAGTCACCAGTGAGAATGTGACGGTAGAAACAACACTGAACTTTTTATCTGCAGAGAATTTATTTGAAGCCACTTTGGGATTATGTCAGCCTGTGGTGATGAAGAGAATTGGTGGCAGAAAATGAAGGTGGCGAATGGGAGCGCTGTCAATTTTTTTGTCTGTAGTACACGTAGCAGAATTTTCTTATTTGCTTTTGGACAAAGACACTGGTTGAGGAAAGAGGCTGATACTGGAAAAACTTATAAGGCTATTTATTAGAAGTCCATTATAAGTGCTCTAGTACTGAAGTTTCATGTCCTTTTCAAGACTGTGTGCTGCTTCTGTCTCTTTGAGGAGTCAGCTCTCTAAATCTCAACTCTGTAACCCTTAGTTAATTAATAGTTTTTTGGAACAAATTGCCTCTGGCTTTCATTTTCTTCCCATTCAGGGATTTGTCAACCTGATTGCAGAAAAAACGCAGTGCCTATTGTCCTGTGCCTATTTTACATGCTGACAATGGAAAAACTTTCTTTTTCCCACAAGTTTGCAATGACATTCTCATCTTCTCTAGGGGTTACTTCAAGAGGATAACTGCCATTTCCTCCCAGTTAAGCTTCCCTGTGTCAAACATATTTGATCGTTTCCAGTGGGTGGAAAAGGGCAGTTCGCAGGCTCATAATTGCATATGTACCTCTGCAGGCTGTTGCGAAGGATGCTATCTTAGGGCAAATCTCTAGGAGACATAAAAACATCGTGTTAACAAAATAGCATGAGGATCTATAAGATAAGCATTGACTGGTGTGTAGAGTCCCTACAGCCTCAGTGACTGCAACCAAAGGTCAGATCTGCTAGTAACGCTAGCAGGAATTCCTGAAGGTTCCCTTGGATCTGCCTTGGATTCAGCGAAAGTGCATCCAAACCTCACGCGTTTAAAAGGGTGATTTTTAGGCTCAGTGACTTGCCTATTTTAATGAAAGCTCGTTTTTGCTAGAAAGCTTCAGACTGTAATTAGGAAAGACTCTACACAAATTCTTGAGCAAACAAGAAGGAAAGAAGGTACTGTCATTTTGAAGAAGGGCAACCTAAGTCATCAAAGCTTTCATGTATTTTTGGGGCACTTTGAGGTGAAATGCAGTTACTCTGAAGTGACAACTCTGTAGACAGGAAAGCAATGTACATAAGACCACGTGAGCACTAGTGGCACATGGCAGTTTGAGGTGCTTTAGTGTCCTAGTATGTGTATTGTCCTCGTGGTGGAAGTGATTTCCCAGGAAAATGGAAATGTAAAAATTGTAGAGTAATCCACTTGAATCTGCACTGAGTATGAGCTGTAATGTTGACAGGTAGTGGTACAGTTACCTCTGCACGTGGTAAATAGCTGTCCATGTGGTTGCATTAATACCATGAATTCTTCTGTAATACGGTATAGGACATTTCAGATAAAATCTCATCATAGATGCCCAAAGAAGCATCTGTGCTTCTTTTTCTTCAGCATTTTGAATGTTCTTGTTTAAGTCCTGACTCATTACCCTCATTCAGTGGTAAATTGGTGTCCCAATTACAAATCAGGGTTTTATGCCTCTTTTCCAGCGTACCACAGACCTTTGGAATGTCATGTGGTCTTATATAAAAGGAAATTAATGATTACGTATTATTCATAAAATAATGTTTCCATCATTTTGTCTGTTTCCTCTCCTTCAATTCACCAGCAGAGGCCTAAGGATGTATCACCTACTTAATTTAGCTTAAATTCACGGATAAACTACCCAAACTCCCCTCCTGAAAGAACTGTTCCTGCCAGGTTTTGACCATACATCTAAAACACTCTGTGCTTTCTGAATGCACGATGTATGCTGCATACCATACTAAGCTTGGAGGTACATCCTCTCCATATCTGAGTCATGTTCACAGCAAAAACTTCAGATGTCCCTTTTCAAGCAGTATGGCATTTTGAAGCATTATTGCTTTACTTCAGAGCTGCCAAGTGGATGCCTTTCTGGAATGTGCAGTTTCAAGCTTTTTTAGATCTGCCTGATAGTTTCTGGTCTGTGTGAGGGAGATGGTTGGATAAGGTGGCTGTAATGGTCCATCTTGACCTGAAACTGATGTCTCCTTCTACAGCAGCCTTGACTGCTCAGTGCACGCTCAGGGAAGTTCTTCAACTCTCCTTGTTGCATGCCCTACTGAGTTGGGTTAAAAACAGGACTTTATTCTGAGAACGTAGCCAAAGGTGGAAACTTGAGCTTCATGGGAAAGAAAACAGATCCTTTTGGCATCTCAGAATGGGTTAGTCCTTGCAATAACCCAATACGTTTTTCCTGACTAGAAGGCTGGGATTCTGAGTTCCTGCTTTCTTAGGAGTGGTAGAAATTCATCTACTACTCTGCAGAATTTGTGGTTAAGTTGCTTTTGAGCTGTTCTGCAGAAGAAGGAATTATTTCTTGATTCTAAGTCCACTGAAGAGTCTGAAAGATTTCCACTGGTTTCAGTGGCCTTTGGTCAGACATGTGATGTATTATGAAAATAGCAGAGAATGTCACTGTGGGTTTTTTTTTTTGACCCTAAAAGCAGATTGGCAACATACCTATAGCCTAGCTCTTCATATTTTCCAAGTGCTTTGCCACTAAGAAAATGAAGTAAATCGTTGCTATAAAATTATTGGTAAAAAATATTTAGATGCTGAACATGTTCAGAAACAGTTTTTCAAATGGTTTTCAGGGTGTTTTCCTGAGTCTTTTGAAATTCTTCTATATCCAAATATGGCCTCTCATAGGACAATTTTTACAAATTGAATGTTTTCCTAATTGTATTCAGGCAGTTCAATGAAGAGAAAGGAGCGCTTGTGAATAGGTATGAATTACTTCTAAGTACCCTGAAAAGATAAATGAGCAAGACTTGAATAAAAACAAATTTGCCACCGTGATTTAATATTTCAGAGATTACATTTAATGGTATAAAATTTGTTTGAAATAAATGTTTTTCAAAAGAATTAGTGATTTATGTTCTACAATGTTTGGCATGTTTGTTATGTGCTTTCTGAGGTTCCTTTTGCGAAGATGGATAAATATGATTGATGTCACTCTGGAGAGCATTTACCTAGGGTAAAGGCAGTTTCTTTTTATTCTCAACTTCTTATGGTAGTGACTAGAGGCTGGTTAAGATCGGGGCTGTGTTGTATTAGTACACAGAACAGTAAATAATCCCTGTCATAAAGAAATTGTAACCTAAAAAGGCAGCATGAGGAAAGGGACATACAGAGAAGTAATGATATAATAAAATGACACTAATTTCAGTGGGTTTTTTTCTTTTTGAGATATGGTATCTTCTGGAGGAAACTAAGTGGATTGGTGAAGGAAAGGAGCTGGCTGAACCTGCACAGGAGGTAAAGGATGATGGAATGAAGCTGAGGTGAAAAAACTGAGAAAGCTGGGGGGAAGAAAGGTGGATCTAAACTGGGCGGACAATGCTGAGCCAGAGCCTCTGAATGATCTCTGACTGGGGACCGCTTTTCTTTCTGAGAAGCATAGGGTGTTTTTTTCATATATATTTATGTGTGTGTGTGTATGTATGCATGCATGTGCTCAATAGCAGACATTTGTCTGCATGCATTTTACCAGTGGTTGTTCAGGAAGCATATCTGTATGAATATTTAGCAACATTCTTGTCATTGTATTAGGTTTTTATTTTTGTCTTGGGAAAAGCATGAAAGACAGAATACCTAAGAAACATACTTTTTTGAACCTGGCTTCCCACAGCATACCGAAGCCCTCCTTAGGGCTTCCTGTGTTGTGGGCACAAGGTGAGATACTGCCCCAATGGTAGCAATGGCAAAACTCCAGCATGGTCAGTAGAGGAATATCATGGTTTGAGGGGAAGTCCTGACTTGGTGTAAGGCAATGGAATGTTTTATGGCAATGGTTTTGACACTAAGATTATAACGCCAGCTCAGTTTTTCTGTATGTCATGGAGTTCAGTAACAACTTTGGTTTCTGAGATCCCCAAATCCTTTTTAAAGCTGTACGTGTTTTGTGTCTCTCTTCAGAGACATGTTATTTCCTGGACAAGGTTCACCATTCAGAAATAAATTTGGGGTGTAAGGGTTCTTGTTTTCAGTATCTCGAAAGTGTTACAGTCTAACCTCAAAATTTTGATTGATATCCTCCTCATTCATTGATGGGGAAAAAGAACAGGTATGTTGGAAACTTTTTTGAGTTTCAAAAACCAAAGCACACAAGGGCCTAATCTCTTTGGAGTAAGCATCTCTGCTGAAGTGCTCAGAAAAAAGTGAGGGCATGAAACACTAGATTTGTTTTTGATTTTTTTCCCCTGCAGATTGGAGATGGGTTTGGAGATTTTTCATTTAGCCAAGAAAGTTGATTATTGTTAATAACGTTACCTCTAATGTTTCATTGTACTCTTATTTTAAGGAAATGTTTGAGCATTAAGCATTTTTCCCACAGCAGTGAAACAATGTACCTTTCCCTGCCAAAGATCACATTCACATATATCCTCCTCATTCCTGTAGCTGGAAGGTGAAGTTTGGAATTTTTCCAGTAGCCCAGCTGCCAATTTACCATCATTGATCTTTATCAGGAGTCATTTGACTGAGGTGTCTGATGTATAGCAAAGCATGTTCTTGGCTGTGTGTGATGTATTAGCTGTTTCAGGTCTTGGGATCGTGCTTGTACTGGTTTATGGAAGGCTGCACTTCATAACCGATTGTAGTTTGCTGAGAGATAGCTCCTATGATATAATTAAGTTGTAGTGCACTGATTAGTTGGGGGTGTGTGTGTGTGATGGGGGGGGAAGAGTTTGCTCTTCTATAAACAGAATACTTAATCCAATTCCTTGGCACTCAGTGGAAGTTCAGCTATTGAATTCAATGGGAGGAGGCGTGTGCCCAGTGCTCTTCTGACTTAATATTCAACTCTGTCCCCCCAAAATATTACGCTATCTGTTAAGAAAGGTATTATGAGATTGTGTGAGTTACTTGCATTTGGTATAATCCTCAGACAGTTAGGTAGGGGGGGGGGGGGGGGGGAGGGAAAAAAAAAAAGAAAAAGTCTATCAGGAGCTCTTACTTCTTGAAAAGAAATCAGATTTTTGTCATGTGAAGGTACCTCATAGTATTTAGTACCTTAGAGTTTACCAGTAAGTGAGATTGCAAGAACTTGTCACATCATGATAATGCACAAGATGCTGTTAATGCTCTGAATGCTGATTTGAGTTAATTTCTAAAAACAAAATTTCATCACTAGTGAGTTTTTTTGGTGGGTTTTTTTTGTTTGTTTTGTTTTTTTTTTTCCTGTGACAGCTAAGCACTTCGACTCAGCATCATGCTTTGCATCAATGCCTTGTTTCGGCAATGTAGCTGGTAAGCTAAGATATAAAACCAGAAGGAATTTTAAAAATTCAATTGATCTTAGTATTTTATGATCCTTCTATTTTGATTTAGTGATGCTTGTTTCATTTTGAGTTTTTCAGTTCTGCGTTGTTAGGATTACATATGCCATATGAGAATTTGTTTAAAGATCATTTTTATTGGAAGTAAAATAAAAACTGGAAATCTTTCTGTTATTCTAAGGCTTTATAACAGCTTGTTTGTACAAAGTCTAAATTTGGAGCCAGATTTGACTTGTCCTTTAAAACAATAATAGCCCTAGAACACTGGTGATAAATGCAATAAATGCTGGAGGATTTGTCAGTGCTCAAACAAGTTTGAAGATATTTGAATTGTTTGCCAGACTTAGCCTTTACACTGATGCAGTTTGGGCTAGAATGTATGGGTCTGCACTGTACTTTCCTAAATAGCTGATCATTTAGTATTAGGTGTGTAACAGCTATCCTTATTGTTCATAGCTGTCCATACTTTTTTAACATTTTCATAATCTATTAATCATTTGTTAACCCTTTATAAACCATTTATAAATGTACCCTGCATAAAAAAGTGTGACCATTCAGTTTTTTCCTCAAGTTTAATATTAAAGGCAAGTCCAAGGTCAAGATGGGCACAGGGAGGCTTTAGGGAGCTGGTGTAGTTTATGTTTTGGCCAGTCAGCTGAGGAACCACGTGGAACTAAAATTAGTAAAGTGTGTGCAGTGAAGAAAGTTCACACGGTGTAATACGCTGTGGGCAGTATTAGCGTTGATTTACCCAATCTGTTAATGGTGTGGTCTGTCTAGACCTTTGGAACATTCCTTAGCTCCTTATTTAATGGAGGAGGAATCATTTCTGAAATTAGCATATAAATTGTCCAGAGTCAGCAGCCCTTTAAAACAGTGTTCTACCCTTGTGTCATGGCACAATAACTGTTTAAAAAAAAAAATAAATTTCCCAATCAGGCATGTTCTCATGAAGAAGCTCTCAATTTTAGATTGCATGCTGAAAAAGTGCATAAACCTGAGAAAATTCATTAAGTTTAAAATGGGGAAATGGTCAGGATTTGATTTGGGTAAGTTGTATTTATTTAGTCATGTTAATAAGGCGAAGTGTATTATGATAAGGAAACATCTGGCAAGGTCTGTTCGTGTAGAAGTTTATGTATATGTAATTGAAACTGGAGGCTTTTCTGCCTTTGACATTAAATTTTTTTCTTTCCTTGGTCTTCCACGTAACTTGTATGTAAGCCATGCTGTATGGTGCATTCATTCCAGGGCTCAGTCCAACTGAGACTCGTATGAGAACAAGTCTGCTCCTGGTACTGAACACCAGGTTGCTGCAGAAAGGAGGTGCAAGGAACGTGTCGGAGGCGAATCCTCCTCCCTGGCTGTTGTTCTTCTGTTGGCTCTTCTGAAGTCCTGTACTTAACTTGTTCCCACTTTAGTTGCCAAGAGTAACATGCAGTGCCCTGTTCTTACGTTATCGTTTTCAAGGGAAGATAATATAATATGCATTCAGCTTGTGAATTTGTGCAGGAATTGGGAACTTGCTTTTTAGAAAGAGTATATGCGTACACAGAGACGGAAAATAAATGACGATACGGTGTGGTAGGTTTATTTGGCGTGAATCTGAGATGACCACACTGAGCAGTGAAGCCAATAAAATCTTTGTACTACAGAATCATGTGTTCTGAACATGCCATGTACTTTACAGAAAAACTATTCCAGGAATGTTGCTAGAGAGTTTTATATGTTTATTTGGTACTTATTTTTGTCTCCCTTGCTCCAACAGCCAGGTGCTTTAATCACAATGAAATCAGCTTCCCAGGTCACAGAGAAAAAGAAATGGAAAATAACGTAATTACAGAAACTCCTAAAAAATTATGTAAAATAACATTTTTATAACTGAGTAACAATTTTAAGTTGGGGTATTTCCTTACCTCCCAAGGGTTAAATACTGAATTTGTTACTGAAAATGCTTTATTGAAAAGCTTTTTCCATTCCAGAAAGGTTTGGCTTGTGGCCAGGAAAGCCTCCAAGATGCTGGATCTTAAATTTGTCAGGGTCCCAGTGTCCATCCTGTATGTCGCCCCAGTGTTCTGAAGAAAGCATGTGTTTCAGAGGAGGGGGGGAGAGACCTT